>NC_064889.1:34129594-34754594 GCF_929443795.1 Astur gentilis
TCCCCCTGGAAGGGCAGCGGATAGAGTCAGCTGCTGCTCTTCAAGGGAAAGAGGACCCCGGGATGGGCTCAGACACCCCTGTGGCAGGGGGGTCATTCCTGGGGCTGGTGGGGACCCCCTCCGCTCCCCAGCTGGGGCTGTCACCTCCCGAGTCCCTCCTCTCTCCCAAGGCAGCGTAAGGAGGCCAGCGGAAATCTGAAGTAGAGAGATTTACTTTACTCAAGGATTCCTATTCAAAGCTACAGCTATTGACAGATTTTTTTTTCTATTCCTACACTCAGTGGGAGGAAGCTGATAGTATTTATTAAGCTGATCTCAGGCACTAAAGCTCGATCCTAACTCCAGATACACAGGCAATCATCAGAGCCTGTTGTGTCTGCATGAATATACTAATCCTGACTCTGCTTTCTGAATACACAAAGAGATGTATAGGACCATTCATCTGTGATAGAGTCTTCTAGATGGGCTGCAGAGGGCAAGACAGTATTTATAATATGGAAAACTCTATGGCAAGCTATTTTAGTACCTTAGGATCATTAACATTTTTGAATGTCTGAGAAGCTGCTAACGTTTGTAAGACTTTACAACCGAGATCCATTCTCCCAAACGGAGAAAGAGCTCGTATTTTTCACATACACTTTAGATATTGATAATTTTCTCATTTTCTGATATGACAGGGCTTGGGGATTTTTTTCCCTGCTGAGACAAGATGACTGACAGAAGGAGATGAGAATTTCTCATAAAGAGAAGCAATGCATTTTTACACAGCCGAGGCTGGAAGAAAGCAATAATTGTCCTAATATGCAGGCACGCTTCTCCAGAACGGCTGATGATTTATTTCAAGAGACACTGCTGACAAAAATGCCAGGCATGTCTTCTGAAGCCAAGATGCAAGCCAAGGTTGGTTTGAACAAATCCTTGCCCCTCTGCCCGCCTGCCGTGCTGCCGTTCGGTGGCAAAGGCATCGCGGCTGGTCTGGGATGGGTGCAGTGCCAGCCTGGGAGACCCCATCCCCGATGGACGTGGACCAGCAGAGCTTCACCGACACCTCTGCCATGGCGAGTCCGACCCGCTGTCACAGAGGTGGTGTTTGGCACGGGCTTAGTTCGGTTTTAGGGTCATTCTCAGTGGATGCTGGGGTGCTTGGAAGCCCTGGGGAGCTTTGGGCAGAAATCAGAGCTGCCGCTGCTGAACCCCTCTGGGCTCTGCTTTAAAAAAAACCAAACCCCCCCAAACCAGAGAAGCTGCCTCCAACACTTGGGCCAGCATAGAGCCTGGGAGCAGCAGCGATGCCCGTCCTCAAGGGTCGCCACCGCTTCTGTTCTCCTACAGCGGCTGAGCAGCTTTGCTTTCTGCACGGCTCCTCCGTAACCATCAGGCTTTTCCCAGTGCTTAGCCAGGCCTTGCAGTGGCTGTGGCTGTTTCACTCTTGCACACGAACCAAAATTTACCCACCTCTACCTGTTTTCTTCCCAGCCTCCTCTTCCAGCTGTTCTCTGCCTCCTCTCACTATCTGCATCTCCTGTTCTTCTCTGCTGTTCCTAATAGCTTTTATCTATGCCAAGTCCCATCCTACTCATCTCTCATTAAACCCCAGACCTTTCGCAGAGCTTTTCTGTATTGATCTCCCAGCCAGCTTTTGTCTCTTTGACATCTAGGTTCTCTTTGTTTGTACTTTTCTCTCTGGATCTGGGAATAATTCTGCTTCTATTGATGTTACTGGATCCAGACCCTGATATTTTATTAAACTCCTTGGGGTAGAGATCACAGCTTTCAAGGGATAGACGTGTATCTTCTGCTTTGCAGATACGATGGTGGCTATGACTGCTCCCTGCGCCAGCAACACCCAGGGTGTCGCGAAAACCTCAAGAGGCTGATGCGTATCATCACAAACAGTAGGAATCTTATCCTGTGCTAGATACTGGCTTGAGAGAGACATTACCCCTGGCAGATAGCAGCTCCAGAGAGACATTTTCCATGGCAGCTCTGCCCAGGAATAGATCCTGACTTCACCTAAGAGAAGAGCAGGAGCTGGTTGTACAGGGTTGTGCCACTCGCTGGAGGAGAGCGTGGCCTGAGCGAATGGGGTAGGGGTGGCCTCTGCTACACCCGTGGTGTATCTACCTTCTCCTGATCAGTTTCTGATGGCATGTTGTGCTCTCCTGCAGCCTCAGATCAGTATCTCAATAGAAAGCTGCGGATATGAGCAGCCCCTGCCGGCAGCGAGCGCTCCCCAGAGCACGAGGGGTCCGGGAACGCAGGCTCTAAGCAGATCTCTTATTTGGAAAACTAGATGGTACTGACTATTTATAAACCCAAGCTTAGAGCAAGGCAAGACCAGCTGGAAAATATGCCGCCGTGGGTGAGTGAAGGTGCTTAGTTAGGAGCAGAGTATTGGAGGTTTTCAGCCCCGAATTACAGGGCAGCAGTGAGCAAGTGGCTTTGCTTTTTCTTTTTCCCCTCCTACTGATTTAGTCTGGAAGCATTTCAGAGGGCACTTTTTCCTGTTATATGGTGATAAAACCCTGGGCTCAATAACTGAGATCTGCCGTCTGGCATCAGAGCAATACAAATAACAATAAAAGAAACAAAATAGTGGTGAGTCAGGCTGGTTTCAACTTGGAAAAACATCAGTTATTCTTATTACTCACCAGCTCTGTCATCTCCTCTGGGGGACTCTGCCAGCCACCAGCAAGTCTGCAGTCTACGAGAGGCTGTATTTAGCTCAGGCCCTCCTAGAAATGGTTTTCCCGGGGGTTTCAGTAGGTCAGCCGTTGCGTACCCACATCATCAGGACCGTGAGCGCAAGCAGCCCTTTTGCAGAGCAAGAGGCATTTTTTTGCAGAGCAAGAAGCTGAGCCCAGTGGGACCGCGGGGCCGTAGACGCGACACGGCATGGAGGGGCCACAGCCCAAGGCAGGGTGGACAATCCTTGAGGCCCGTGTCTTCATCTGGGTGGAAAAAGCAGGGGAGGGAGCCTGGAGGGGGGCTACCCCTGTCCCCAACGCTGGCTGTGGTCGCCCATGGGCTCCTGAGCGATGTGCAAGCCACGGCTCTGTCGTGCCCTGCAGAGCATCGTCACAACACGTCTGAAAGATGCACAAGGGGCCAAGTCCAGCTGGAAGTTGATTTTTGCTATTGAGATTTGTATTTATTAATTTCTAGCCCATTTGCTTTCTTTTGGCACCATTTTCTCAGCAAGTGAAAAATTTACCCTGAATCACAGCGTGTTATTTCCACTTGTCAAGATAAAGGTTAATGAAATACCAGTAACTGCATCACAAATCTAGCTCTGTATCTATCAGAGATTTTATATGGCATGTTATACTGCATAGCCTATGCTTAGAAAAGGCTCTGATTAAAAAAACCACCGAACTGTCAGAGGTCAAGAAATTCACAGTTAGAGCAGCTGAGCCTCTGCCCTTCATTCCTTGCCTCTCGCCTGTAGGACAAGGAAAAAGCCCTCCCGCAACTGGCACAAACGAGTGTGGACCGAGATTTAATCCAACACATGAGATTCTGCAGGACTGTGGTATTTAAACAGCATTTTCCATTGTCTGCCTCTGGATAATGGTTACTTGGATATTTATACACTACGTAAATAATATAAAAATTACATCTATCATAGAATCGTAGGATATCTCCAGTTGGAAGGGACCCATAAGGATCATTGAGTCCCGTAAGAATATATAGGATTTAGAAGCAACATAATGCTATTTTTGACATATAGCTGTCTTAAAATTGAGATTTGCACCAGAGGCACAAAGAGAATTTTACATACTTGCTGCAAAGAGTTTCTCACGCCCTGAACGTGAAACCAGGGCTGGCAGAAGGATGCACCGTGAGCTGCTCTGTGCCCTGGGACCCGGCAGTCAAGACAAATTATACAGTGACAACCCTCCCTTCGAGATTTGCAGGCACAAGATCAGACCCCAAATTAAATACTTGGAAATACAGAAGATGCACCCGCTCAGCAGCACGTCGAGCACGTGAGCTTTCAGGAAGGAAGGGAGGAGCTGCTTTGTTTTCTTCCTAGGGAAGGCCGGCGACGGATGGGATGAGTGTCAGAAGGTGCCATTTGGGATGAGTCAGGAGATTGGCATGGGGCGGTTTGCATTAATACCGGCTTGAACGCATGCCAAAGAGGATTTCCAAAATTCACAGCCAGTTATTTCTTGTCATAGGGTTAAAAAATCCTATAGCCTGTTCTTCCACTCCAAGGCATGCAATCAGAAGCCTGCGGAGATTATTCTGGGAAGGTTTGTTTGTTCTGTAAATATGTTTTTAAAATCTTGAATACAGATGACTAAGTTTAAAAAAAAACAAACCAACAACCCGAAAACTTCTAACAGAGCAAACCCTCTCACAGAGAATCTTTTCCCTCCTCCAAGGTGGATTAAAAAGCATTGTTATGAAATCCCAGTGCAGATTTTATTATGGGCTAAATCAAAATGCTTTGGAGTTTTTGGAATTCAGATCTGAAGTTCATCGTTTCAGCCCATATGCTCCATATAAAAGTAAGATAAAGAAAGAGATGTACTTTTTCTTCCTTTTGATATGCAAAGATTTAGATTAAATACTTACTTTCCAATTTGCTTTTTCAGTAGAAATTCACTAGAGATCCTATCGAACATGAAATACCCCGTGAAGCCTGAGGAGCTCCTGAAATGATGGATGACATCAAGAGCCAAAAGAATATGTACAAAGCATTTGAAGAAAGAGATCCTTAATCACTCGGTGAAGCCTGTTGATTTGTTGCCATCTACTTAACTTAAAGCTTGTGTTGTCATATATCTAACTTTAAACTTTAATGAACCATTTGGAGAAAGAAAATCTCCATGAAAAAAATCAGTCCTGTTCCTTCAGCTGAAGTGTGAGCAATAACACACTTCATCGGATATTCTCAGCAAGTCCCTCGTTAAAAGTCACACCAGATGAGATCTAATTTTCCTAATATTTACAGGCTACAATGCAGGAAGGAAAATACTTAAGTTTTTATGTATTCCTGAAGAATAGTAAAAAAAAAAAAAGCAGTGCAAGCTCCCTGCCTTGGTTATTTGCTAGACCTCTTTCATTTACAAGTATTTTACTGTTGAAATTTAATATCAATACTATATTTATTTTTTAAAAAACCTTTTGCCCACTAGATGGCTGTAATTGTTATGGCCATGCTTAATTTTTGGTATCAAATTCCCACCTTTAACAAAGTCTGTTCTTCCTTTTTGTTATTCCGTAGTATATGCTTTCAATCTCCCGCGTGGTGTTTGAAGCGATGGGCTCCTCGCTTTGCAAATTTCAGCTGTTTATAGAAAATTTAGGTGTTCAAAATGGCTCCTGCAATGGGTTTGTATCTTGTCTGAGGCACAGAAACCCACCACCATTTTGAAGGATAAAGTGGGAATTCATTTTTCATTATTGAAAGAAATACTTTGTTTTCTGCTCGTACAAGGAGCAATCAAAGACTAAGAGCCCTTCGGACAGGCTTTTCCGATAGCATGCCATTTAACGCAAGCAGCTTGTGATTGCTGTTATATCACAAAAATCTTGCAAATCTGATGGACGAGAGCCCAGAAGGCAGGATTGAGCGTCTCCCGTGTCCTAGATTCAGCAGAGGAGCTGATGTGAAAAAGAAGCAGGATCTGCTGGAAGGAAAGCTCAGACGCTATACCACCAAGAATACAATTTCCCTGCTGTTTGCATAGGCTCTACTCCAGGAGGAGTGGGTCTGCGTAGTGGATTTGCACAGCGTTTGCTGGCTGCAGTTCCCTGTGGCTGCAGTTTTCCAGAAGCTCCACCTAAAGGGAACGACCACATAGGCTCAGGTGCAGAGAAAGACTTTCCCGATTCAGCTAGCGAGCGGGAGAGTAATGCTTCATCTAAACAGAGCCGCCTGAATATAAACATCTATAATGTGTTTGACAGCTCTTGACTACGAGATACATGGAAAGGGAACTGGCTGCCTTCTCACTTTTGAAGTCAAACACAAGTTTTAAGCAGTATGCAGAAGCATTTGTAGAACCTCTCCACTAAACATGAGCCTGGATGGATTCACCGAGGCATTGCCAAAGCCCCTCAGCGTGGTGCGTGGTTCTGCTAGCGGCTTCGCAGCCCCTGCCCCCTTCAGCTTGCAGATCAATCTGCCCTTAATGGGAATTACGTGTTGTTCAATGAGGAGTTGGCGTCCCGGTTCAGTACTGCACCGAAGGGGGTGATCAGGGTCCGTCAGGTTTCGTAAGACTTAAGTGCAATTTCTCAATTAAGTGTCTGTGAAGAGGGTTTGCTCAGCCGGGGCCTCGTAAGCAGCTTGAACGGAGCAGCGCCTTTGCCTTGCTTAAAAGCCCCGCACCAATAAAGAATGCGCACCCAGCGCTGCAGTTCTGCAGATATTCTGGAAGAGAAAGGACCTCTGGCATAGGAGGTGCTGTAATAAGATTTGGTTTAGAAGAAATTCAGGACTGCTGTAGTGCGCCAGTTTAATATCAGGCAAGTAGATAATCTCATTTATCGCTCGCTCTTGCAGAAATACCACGTCAAAGTGCTCGGAGGGTACAACTGCAGTCAAACCAGCGCGTCCCCCTGCTTTAACTGTAATTCCTCCTACTTCAGTATAATTAAGCATGTACTTTCCGCACGTGTACAAATAGGTCCGTGCCAGAACGAGAGCCTTGTGCACTGTGGGTGGGTAAGCCAGATGCTGGGCGCACCGGAGTCCCTGCTTCTCCGGATGGCAGCGCCAGGCGTTGTCCTCAGCCCCACCTCTGACCCAGCTGCCTTATCGCGGTGGGTGTGGGGGTCAGGTTTGTCGGCTGCCCTTCCTGGTGCGTGCAAATCCAGCCTACCTGGGTATTGGAGTCAAGTTCATTGCCGTGCTAGCTGAACACCTTGGAAGGTGACGTTAACCAAAAAAGAATAAGGAGCTTTCAGATTCGCCAGAAGTTAAGGACAAAGTGCTCGAGTGAAATGGCTCTCGTTCTAAACCGGTCCTTATTTCTAAGGCTTCTGCATCTACAAAACAGGATAAAGTGGGTTTTTTTCTGTAGCAAAACACTTTGAGACTAATGGATGAAAAGAGCTAGGCACTGGTCAGGAAGATGGAGATCTTTTTTACCCTCTCTTCCTATTCCCTTGAAAGTAATTCCTGCCATCCTTTGAAACAATCTGAGTAAGTCCCTAAAACTCAAGACGCTTCTTCGAGATCCTCTGACTTGCTGACTTTTCTGCCTTTCTGCATCTACGGCGAATCTTGCTGAACGGGTTTAACCAAAATAATCTCCGTGCAAACATTCTGCAAACAGATCAATTCCATATCCTGTATCAAACATCCTACTTGGAGCCCACTGAATAAATGGGTGTCTTTGCTATAAGATTATAAACCAGAACTACACGTAGCATCATAACCATATAGATTTGAAATACTTCAACTTTCAGCATAGGAGTTTTCAGTATTGTAATAACAGCAGTATAAATAGCCACATTTTCTGAGCGGTGCAAAGGAGAAGTGATTAAGGTCAGCATCCACACCCGAGTAGTTTGCTTTTTGGTGCCTAATTGAAGACTATCTGGAGCAGACTACGAAAGGTGCAGAGTACCTGAGGCTCCCATTAAACCGCGATGGACTTGCGGATGCTTTGTGTTTTCTGGTAATCACTCTGGAGAGATTTTAAGCTGCGCAAACTGCAAGATAATTTGGAATAAGAGAAGCTGGCTTGCAGAGAGGATAAGGCCGGTTCAAGACCACGGCTCCCGCTCCTGCAGGTAGCAAAGCTCCCTCCGAGCTCTGCGCCGTCCCGGTGGAGCGCACCCTTCCACCGGCTCGCCTTCCCAAAGCAAACCACATACCGCAGGGATTTGCTGGGTAAACAGCGAGTCACCCCTGCAATATCAGCGCTGGCGAGAGAGAGAGAGGAAGAGCTGTAATAAGTGCTCCTCACCTTGTGTAACCCGCCACGGGAAGATGCTCGGCTGTTTGGGAGGGTGACACACCTGAGACCCTTGCTGAGATGTATTAGGCTGTCCCAGAGAGTTGTCTGAATTGTGATGGAGATCTCCAGCTCGGAGTCAAAGGGCTGGAGGAAGCCGTGAAGGCTGAGAGCAACCAGGTTGGGTCAGACGGCCGCTTGCTTTTTCAGGCTGAGGCACGTTAGCTCCCGGGTCCGGAGCCAAAGCCCCCCCCGGCCGGTGGAAAGGCTCCAGCCGGCGTCCTCAGGCGTCGGACGGGGCCTCGGAGCGGGTCACACGCTTTCTGAGAAGGGACGTCTGTCACCTTCATTAATCTTATCTGGGGATTGCTCCGAAACAAAGCGTTTTGTGAGCCTGAACAAAAACCCGGGGAAGGCTCGGCGGCGAATTCTTTTGCACGCTCCCTTTTTGTTTTGTATGATTTCCAACATCTCTGGCAAAAACATTTCCTCTGACTGTTTTCCTTCTAGAAACAGCCTCTTCCAGACAGGGCTGCTCTGCCACTATTTAGCTGGGTAGACACGAGGCTATTTAAAACACAGAGCTGGAACATTAGCAAAAACACTTGTCTCATTCCGAGACAAGCGGGGAAGGGGAGGGTGCGCATCGCCGGGGTGCAACCTTGCTCATCCCCGGGAGGTTTATGCCTGCGTCACGCCAATTTGTGCTGAATTTAAGGCTTCTGGGGATGGAGTCTGTGACAAAATCTGACAAGATTTTTTAGAAGCCGCTAGCTCACAGCCTTGAGTATTTATGATTTTTGGCTGCTGGCTCTCGCACACTCTGCGGTCAGCAGTTTAATTATTTACCAGGCTATATACAGCACCGTTCAAGCAGCAACCATCAAATCCAACGTTTTGATAATGTGAAGGTAATTGGGTTATTTTTTTTTTTTTTTTCTTCTCCCACCAGCTCAAACCCCCTATTCTACTGGGAGATGCCGAGTCATAGCTCTGCTGGATTGGCTTCCCGCCACCTCGCTGCTCCTTTAAAACCCCATACCTCCCATTGAAGGAACTCGGTGTCCTGTTCGCCAGGAGGACGTCAATGTTTCTATGGAAACTCTTCCCAAAGATTCTCGCTCCGCGCTGCCGCCGCTGCGTATTGTATGACCGGCTTTGTACACTGCAATTCATTATCGAGGCTGTGACGAAAAGGGAGCAGCTTTCTGCCCGAAGGGAAAAAGCATTAAAAAAAAAAAAAAAAACCAAAAAAAACCCAAACCTAAAAAAGCCCACCTTAATATTAATAAAATAAGCTACTAAAACCAAAGGTGCTAAAGCTGTTTGGTATTTGAGTTATGAATGGAATCTGCTTGCCTGTGCTGCTTGTGATGAAAAAATACCATTTCCTGAATAATTAGCTCAGCTGAAGAAGCTTATAAATTCTACGTAAGGTCCTTTTTCTTCCAAGTAGCTAGGGGAAAATTTTCCACCCCTCACCATTACAATCATGATGATGGATGAGTGTCACATAGGTAACAAATGGGCCCGAACAGGAATCCTGTGCCTGAACTGCTTTGAGCACAGGGGAGGCTCAAACCCAGGCTCAGATTTCACATTTGAATTAACGTCTGTGAAGGGGGCGCAGAATTAATAGGCTGAAGGAAGATTCACATTAATTTCCCATTTTCCTCAATAACAGGAAATTACTGGGACCAGCAGAGAAGGCGTTGATGGCATTTACGTACATATCCCTTACTAATTATGTCCAAAGGTGGCCGGATCCCTAACCCTTCTGCAAACAAGCACCAGGTATTACATACTAGGAAGGCAAAAGGTCTGGATTTTGTTTCCACTTCTATCGTAGATATGCTCTTATTTTATATACAGAGGAAACTGTTAACTTTGAAAGTCTGAATTTTCTAGGTGCTGGTCTGAAGGAGCCTGGGACCTGGATTTCAGCAGGGCTGGGAAACCTTAACTCCCGCTGGAAGCAGCAACAGGCTCTCGGCATCTCAGGAAAGCAGATTGCAGGTGTCCCAGAGCAGATACCCCCAGCCCAAGGCACTCAACTAGTGACGCTTGCAGAAGGGCAACCCCTTCACCCAGCACAAGTTTGAGATCTCTTGAAGAAAAACATTACATTCAGCTACTATGCTGGGAAACGGCACCGAGTAAAAACCTGAGTAAAGACGAGGATGAGAGGAGACAAGTATTTTATTTTTAAACCTTATGAATTTCTGAGTAGTTCTGCTTTGTCACTTTCCTAGGTAGGAAGGCCGGGTTGGGAAAATAGGAATTTCAAACTCTGCTATCTCCCTGATACTGCGCTAAAGACTTGTATTACCTTTAATTGATGTTTCTGAGTGCATCCTCATTGATTTACTCCAGCCGCGCTCTTTATGCGGAGAACATTCTATTCTCGGAGCGTAATCTAGACCCATGCAAACAATATGGATGTTTCCTGATAACATAATTTAGAAAGAGGAGATGTAATTACTGCCTATGCTGAATACACAGCATCTCTGTGCTTGCCAGTGCACTGTGAACCCGTGACCCCTTTCGGAATCCGTATAGGGAGAAACTCCCAAATCCTTCAATGTGGTTCTCATTTTGCTGAAAGCCTTTTCCATCTTATTAAATATGCTGGTCCTCGTGCCTTTGATTTTAACTTCGTAACGATAGCTCATGCTGAAATTATTTAGAAGGCTCTCAAAGGCTCTTACAGTGAAATTCAGGGATCATTCCTGCGGAAACGTGTCTATTCGTGGAAGAGGGGACAGCAGCAATGTGGGCATCTGCTGCAGAGGAATGGGGAGGGGACCAGGCGAGTTCTCCCTGGGGTAGCTTGTTCTTTTAAGAAGTGCAACGAAGCAGGTTCTTGCTTTTAAGGACTTCTCTTAAATACTTGAAGAGGAGGCTGGAACTCATCTGACCTGCTCCAAAAAAAAAATCTGCTTGCCTATACAGAGTCCAATTGCTGTGATTTAAGATGAGTAGTTAGAGTGCTTTGGTCTTGTAAATCATCCCACAAGCACTACGTTTCATTGTCTTCTCACTGATGGAAGGATATACAGGGTGAGACATTACAATCTGAATTTTCATCTCCAGGGTCAAATCTGTCTCGGTTCAGTAGTGGCTGGAAAGCATTGCCCTGTAGTGGGGTTTTATGTGAAATAAGCACGCGTCCCTCCACTGCACGGTCAATTGAGATCCATATCACAGAAAAATCACCACTGTAATTGCTCCCTGTATCAGCTGCCTCAGGGGAAAAAAAAAAAAAAAAAAATTAAAAAAAAAAAAAATCAATGACTGCATTGGCTCTGGAGACTCAATAACTCTCCTCTCATTTAGAGAGTGGTCCCTCCTGAACACTTTTCCACATTGCAAAGCCACCACATAATGGAACAATTCAGCTCAACTGACAGCCTCGGCTAAAATAGCCCCGGAGCTGCACGGGGAGATAGGAGAGGTGTTGTAGGTTACCACCGAGGTGCTTGGCAGGACTGTCAGCGGGAACCATGCCCACACTAAAAAGAGTTTTTCAAATGACTTCAGCGAGACCAGAATTAGCTCGTAAGCCTGATGCAACGATCCAGTGCGAAGCACTTTTGTATTTTGAGTTCCTGCGCATCAGGTATTGGCTTCTCCCCATATTGTGCAGCAGCGGAGGCAGCTTTCCTGGTGGAAATGTTCATGGTTAATGAGCGGGTACAGGTCGGGTTTGGGACCTCCTGTTAGAGCAGAAGCCCCAACTCTGCAGCCTGTTTTCCTTGCTGGGACCTGATGGACCCTAAATTTAATTTGCCCTATGACCCTGGGTAAAGCCCAGCTACAGCTAAAAAGCATTTAGTCTTTAAAACTTTTTAAACATGGCCCTAAATAGGTCTTAAGAACCAAAGGCGCATATTGCAATTAGACATCAGTATCTGGATTGGACATGGGAGGAGCAAAAGAGTTCAGCAACCATTGGGATTGAGCGAGAGCGAGGAGACCAACTTCAGGGAAAACAACAGCAACCAAATACATTGTGAGCCAACAGAAAATACAAGAAGAGAGGAACCACTTGACAGAAATGAGGGTAAATACTACTGGCAGCGTTATTCTTTTAGTCTTCATACTGCTACATATCCTCCCAAATCCCGAGTCTGGTGGGACCAGACAACCCGGAGGGTTTGGTTTAAAACAAGTTCAGGTTAATTCTGCAGAATTAGCATGGGTGCGACTAAACTGTATAGCTCATGACATAACAATGATACCCTGTTCATGCTAAGAAACCAAACCAAAGTTTAATCTGTTTTGTTTTGGGTTATTTTTTTAAAAAAGCAGCTATTTTCTAATAAGGCAGAAGAGCAGATAAATCAATAACAGAGAGGAACTAGAGGTGAAAGTTGAGAAATATATATATATATATAAATACATTAATTTTTAAACGTTTTAATTAAAAGTCACAGGAAAACCATTCACTGTGTACAGTTCCTGGGGTTTCTTTAAACAGGGAAAGAAGATTAAAATACTAATCTCCACTGATTTCCCTGCATAGCAGCAAAAATGAGTGTGGCTAGAAAGACTGACCTATGAGAAAAGATTAAGAGCAGCTAAATTTGTATAGCTTGGCTAAGCAACAACAGCGAACGAGAGACGCGCTGGCAGGGTGCAAAACCAGAGAAAATGGAGTATTATTTGGAAAGACAACAGAGTTAGGGGATGAAAATTAAAGAAAGGTCAGGCAGGACACTAGAAAAATGTCCTTTAAGACTCTAGCATGCATTTTAAATAATGAAAGCAATGGTACTCTGAAAATATTAGCACAGGGCTGAACTAAACGCTGGTGCGAGGATCGTTGGATGAGACCGGTGACTTTAAGCGCTTCTATTCTTGAGTTTCCAAAGCAAATCACCTCTAGAAAAGTGACAGCTCAGCTTGTACTATAAATCATTTCTTCTCAAGCTAGGCATCCAGCAGCCACTGAGCATTTCTTAAAATCTTGAGCAAAAAATAAACCACAAGGAACAATCTTGCGCTCTGAGGGAATGGACAAGCTAATCTAATACATCTTTGTCATCTCTGGTTTCCATGACAGTTGCATAATCAGACATTTATGTAAGTAGAGGTTTCCTCCTTAAATAGCAGCCTATGATCTCATGTGCACCTACGGTATAACCCATTTGAATGGAAATGACATGCCAGTCATGTGTAAAACTAAATTTTTAATGCTTCTGTCTTATTTTTATTTATTTATTGTGGCAAATCAGCCTGGAGAGTACCGCTCACACATGACTAACTCTTCTTGTTGTGGTCTTCTTGTGGTCCAAAAATAACCACAGTCCCCAGGTCCGGTGAACGGCCGGGCTCCGCGCTTGCTCAACGATTCGGTATGAAAAGCAATTGCGTATTCCCAAATCCTGAGCCCAGTGCAGCGCCTGAACCAGCAGCCTTCAAGCAGCTCTGATCTGCGAAGGTTTACCGGTTGCCCTCAGACACTGTTCCAGGTTTGCCAGGAGGTGGGAATTTCCTCGCCGTCTGCCTCCCACAAGGGGCTGGAGTGAGGGCTGTGATGGGAGAGCTCCCAGGGTTTGTCTCGGCCAATTTGGGATTTCTCAGGGTGGGAGGAAAATGCCCAGGACAGCTCTGCTCCCACTGCAGAGACTTCCTCAAGGCTTCTCTGGGCTTATGCCTATGCAGAGTATCATAAAGCAATGCCAAAAATACAGATGTCTTCCCATATGCGATATTAATTGAAATGAAGAAAAGCAGAACTGGTCTGTGAAATCTCAGTCCTACTCCCACCTAAGTTCACGTAATAAGAGTGAAATGCAAGCACAAGTAACCGCAGTTAAACCTGCTTGCAAAAAAAATAAAAACACACCAAAAAACCCCAAACATTGGAAAAAAAAAAAAAAAAAAAAATCAGCTACCTGGAAGAAGTGGCTTTTATCTAAAGGCTGCAGACATCAGCAGTCTAGGGAGTTGATCCCAGTAGACAAATAGTTCTTAAAATGGATATTCTGGGGTATCAGCAACTCTTCAAAACCTGTTCAGAAGCTGTGTCCTGTTAGTTGATCCTGAAATGTAAGTGGTCCTATTTAGACAGTCCTCTTAGTACTTTTTTTTGCATCACTCTGCATCAGCCACTGTATGCAAAAATATCCCCTGAGAAGAGGAAAACAGGCAAGAAGAGAAATCTAATCCGTTCTGCCAGCCTTTGCAGCCTCAGATTTGTGGGGCTCTTGCCAGCCTCTAAATGTTGCAGTGCCTTCTCTCAAAGATCCTACTATTAGAATAACACAAAGTATATTATGGACTATTGTTCCCAATGTCAAACAATCAGCAAAAACATCTCCGCTTCCTCCTCAGCCTAATCTTCCTTCTCCCACTGAAGCTGATTTAGTAACAAAGATAGAGAAAATAGGGTGGATTGGGGTTTGCAAGTGATTGTCAATTGGATTTTGTAAACCCAGCAGTATCTCGGAGCAGGCTTCAATTTTCCCTGAACCCCCTGCAGCACCTATTAGCCTCGATAACTGGTTCTAATTTTGGCCAGGACATTTGCCCAGATTTTTGAAAGGGGGGGTGGGGGGGGGAGGTTCGTTCGCTTGTGCAAAGCAGCTCCTACCTCCATGCAGCAAACATAGGCTGTGTAATGGCTTAATTACACCGAGCATTACTGCTCCGTATAGCTGGGCTCTGACGCACGTTACGTAACTGGATTGTTAATGCTTTTTATATGTTGGCGGAACTGAAATTAAAAGAGGAAATTATTCTCCTGATGCTCAACTCTAATCCCCATCTGTCTGTGTTTTTACTTTTCTGCACTTGCAAAGCTCCCTGATCAAAAGGTCTTGAATAGATTCCAGATTTCCAATTTAGTTTGCTTATGCAACCCAAAATATTATGGCAGTCTTTCCTGGGGGCGATTAAGCATATATTTTCAGTTCCTCCAATTCTCTCTGTTCCAAGAGTGCTAAAAATGGCATAAAGCTTTAGCTCGTTCCATACCGTTAGCACCACAAACAACTTTTTTAATTTATTTTTTTTTTTAAAGACTTTTTAAAAAGATAGAAATAACCAAGAGCTTTGCAGAGAAGGAATATATTCTGAAAAAAAATGCGTTTTGTTAAACGTCCCCCATGCCTTGGCAAAAAAAAGCAGGGAGTCTATACTGCGAGAGCTGCGCAGCCAAGGCAAACAACGGGGGACTAGACAGGCGAGGAGGCAGCTACGTCTTCAACCGCCAGGACAGATTCCTGAATCCAAACAACCTGAGAGCTCTCTGGATCTAGACTTTTGCTTTGTCTCATCCTAAGGCTGAGCTTCGGCTGGACAGCTGGGAATAGAGCTGATCTTTCTTGTGGTACTTGGATCACCCCCATCTGAAAATCGGCACTGACCTTTTTATCCTTTTACTCTTCTTTCCCAGTCCCCAGCCCTTCGCCTGGCGCTAGAACTACGTGAGCAGCAGCCGCTTTTCCTTCAAGGAACGAGGAGACTCCTTATGCTGGAAAATATACCTTTTTACCCAAAGTGCCAATGAATAAACCCAAAGCACCGCTGCCACAGTTGCGTTTCATCATCCCTTCAGTTCCAAGCGCAGGACGGGAGCCGGCGCCGGCGGTGCTCATCCGTAACGGCGTGCGACGGCGCGGGGGCGGATGGCAGGGAGGATGCTCGGTGCCGTTTGTGTTGGGTGCGCTGTTCTTAAAGACTTTTTTTTTTATATTAAATACAGAAGGAAACTCTTTATTTACCCACAGCTGATGAGCGCCTGCTCGCATGGGTGGCGGTGCCTGATGCACCAGATAACAAAGCACGGGCCACCGGTACTGCGTTTGTGGCAACGAAATGACCGCATCGTGGCGCAACTCTGGATCAAAAATTTGAATGGCACTTTTTCCAAACTTGGATTACAGAAGCTGAGACTTAAGGCTGTTGCCGAATCCCCGAAGATACCGGTTTCTGGCTCAGCCAGGGCTTTGAGCCTTTCTGTTTTCCAGGATCATTTGATTTGAGAATCCAAGTGCTGCCAATCTCGCAGGTTTCAGGGAAACTCAGCGCAGGAGATGCCCAGGAACTGACTGGGTGATCTCAGGGGAAGCCCCGCTGATCCCTACCTGCCTGGTTTTGCTGGACTCAGCTTCAGACCATCTCTGCTGACTGTTTTGACAAACCGCCAAACTCTACCCAGAACATACCCAGCCTGAGCTTTCCCTCCGGTGAGGTCTGGTCTTAAACATACCAACACGCGGGAAGCCTTAAACCAGAAAGCGTGTTGTAGAAATTACCACCGCAACAAGAGACATCCAGCGAAGGGAACAGGGCTCAAGATGTACGCGGCAAAGCGGCTCCGGTCGAATCACCCGAGCCATTTATTATCTGTATTTCAGCAACACCCACAGGCTTTAGGCAGGGACCTGCACTCTGCATGTACAACAACATCCAAATATAGAGCGAGACGACGGTCGGTGCAACCACAAAGCTTCACTCACTCGAAAAGCATCCCTCCCTTCCCTGGCCTGGCAATAGTCCCTCCAGCCCCAAACTGGGGAGGATGGTGTAGGACGGCCTGTGCCACTGGGGAGGAGCTGCTCCTGCTTTTACCAGAAATAGGACATTTTAAGGATGTTTTTAAAATGTTTTTAGCAGTGTGACAGATCCACCGGTTCTAGAAAGGCAGGAGGGTAATCATCTGCCAGAGCTGCTCAGGTTCCAGGTTTGGGGAGTATTTAAGCATATACTAAAAATCCCTTGTCTCTGGTTAAAGCAAAGCACGTGTTTAAATGCTTTGCTGAGCAGAGGTGGACTTAAGGACATACCTAGCTTTAGGCACGTGCTTAACTACTTTGTAAAATTAAACTGAAGATAGTCAAGTGCTTTTGCTGAATCAGGTCCGAGTGCTTCTCAAACCCCCATCCTCTTACGCAAGTCGTCTTTCATCAACATTCAATTTGAAAACGCGCTCAGAAAATACCATTAAAAAAAAAAGGTTAAAGAGCCAGGAGCCTTTGGAGATGGAAATAAATAACTGAAAAAATATCTGAGGAAATCATTAAACTGCACGAACCAGCAGTGGGCTTTCAAAAAAGAAACTCCGACCTGTGCTAGTTCAGCATTTGCACGTAAGATGAAAGACGCTTCAGCTCCAGGGACCTGATTCGCGATGGATCCCCCCCCGCCTCCACCTCAAGCCACAGATTCTGGTACCAGGCCAGGCATGTTCAGCCTCACACATTTGCCCTTCAGTCCGGCCCAAAATCGGGTTATTTTGCAAACCGGGGCGGGAGGCATGGATGCGTCGGTAATGGATGCGCCCCGGGACGGGCTGCCCGTGCGCTTCTGGGCGCGTGGGGGTTCCGGCCGGGAAAGGTCCCTGATCAAATGTCGCTGCTCTCAGCGGTGAGCGCCCCGCGTATAAATAACCCCAGATCTCCTTACTTCGTGACCTTCATCTCTCAGCCCTGCCAAAGCAGCTCTGCGCAAATCCAAACTTATCGTAGTCACACCTCCGTCCCAGACGAGCATCCCCCTGGGTTTTGGGCTCCCGTCCCGGTACGGGGTGATGGTGATGCCCCCCCCAGAGGGAACCAGCCTCCCCCCAAAAAGAGGAGCACAGCTCAATAGGATTCAGCTTCGGTGCCGTTGGGGCGGTTTGCCGGGAGATGGGGCGTAGGGGAGGGTTTTACTCAGCGTGGAAAAGATTTGGTCAGTGGGGTTAACGTGCTCTCAGAGGTCTTAATACAAAATAGTGAAGTTTAGATAGAGTTTACATGAAACGGAGCTGTGCTTTGCAAACCTTCACTTTTTTTTTTTTTTTTTTTTAATCAGTCTTTTGAAGGCTAAACTTACTGCAGATAAAATTATTGACGTGCACATAATACACAGATCATGCCCTCTCTCCCCCTCCCCAGACTTTCATCAAGAGGAGATTTCCTGGTTAGACTCAGACTTTCAAATCTTAGGCCAGGCTGGCAGCGTTTCAAGTCAACTCGGGCTGATTTGGAACTTGGACGCAAAAAACTCAGTTACCCAAACCAGAAGGAAACGTGGCCGTTCCTGCATTGGTCTGAACCTAAACCACGCTGCCGACCCGGGTTTTTTTTCCTCGCCATAAAGTGTCTACCACCAGGCATTTTTCCTCAAAATTTGATTTTGAAATTTTATCAGGACAACAATGAAAATGAGTTACATATAATTCCTTCCTGAGCAATTTGTTGTAAATACTTAAAGGCTTTAAAAAAAAATAAAAATAAATCTGAGTTACTACAGGTATTGCTGAACCTCATGGTGTACTGCTGTCCCATTGCTGGAGTGGCATAAATCCACAATTTTTTCTTTTTTTTTTTTTTTTCCACAGATGCTTGGGGAAATGCAAACTTCGGAGCGAGCTCGCCGTCAGCACGCAGGATGCATGTACCCGAGGCACCTGGGGGAAAAGGGGACCCCGAAAAACAAACCCCGGGCCAAATATCTGCCTGAGCACGCATGCGGCCTTATTATCATTTATGGTCCTTGCAGCATTCCTCAACAGCTCAAGAAGAAAATGTTATTTCTTTAGGAGAGTTGCGTTTCCTATTAACTGTAATTGCCCAAATAAATCTCAAGTGCTAGCACAGCTGATGTGGGGTTTTTTTTCCTCACCATAAAGTGTCTACCACCAGGCATTTTTCCTCAAAATTTGATTTTGAAATTTTATCAGGACAACAATGAAAATGAGTTACATATAATTCCTTCCTGAGCAATTTGTTGTAAATATTTAAAGGCTTTAAAAAAAAAAAAAAATAAAAAAAATATCTGAGTTACTACGGGTATTGCTGAACCTCATGGTGCACTACTGTCCCATTGCTGGAGTGGCATAAATCCACAATTTTTTTCTTTTTCTTTTTTTTTTTTTTTCCCCACAGATGCTTGGGGAAATGCAAACTTTAAGATCTGCTCAATGCCAGCGTTTCCCAGCACTGGCTTTAAAATTCCCAGCAGCACAAGCTTTTCCAGAAGGCAAGTAAAAAGGAGTCCTGTGCTGCCACTTACTTAAATACTCCCCGGTTGCATAGTTTTTACTTACTAGCAGTACTGGTCAGCTGTACGAGTAGCAGAGCAGAATGCTCAAGTGCATTTTCACAGTTGCCACTGCAGGAAAATCCTGTTTTGAAGCCTCACTGGTGTCTCATGGAAAAGCTTTGGAGGACTGTGCTGGCTGAAGACAGCCCTGCTTATTTTAAGGTACAAGACCCATCCTTTGGTGACCCTTTCCGTACAGGACATGGGCTTAAACATCACGTTTCTGGTAAACCCACCGGCCGTCATCCCTTCAGCATCCAGGCCCAATAAAAAGCCGTAGGTAACAAACTTTTGAGTACCTGGGAAAAGTGAAATAGCCAAAAACCAGCCTTGAAAATTTCACGGACTTCTGGGTTTGTGCCTTCAGACCCAGGCTAAGGCACACGCAGCGGTAACGCGCGTTACACGGTGCTGGTCCGAGAGCAGGGAACGGCTCCGGCCGGGCAGGGGGGGTACGCACGTGCCGTTCGGCAGGGCTGAAGTTAAACCCCTCACCCTGAAGACAGGAGTAAGAGCAGATGGCAGTGTTTTCTCCCTGCCAGCAGTTCTCGAAGGCTTAAAAGCTTTGCTTTGGTTTGAAAATGCTTCTTTCAGCACTGTCAGTGCCCAGGGATGCTTTTAAATTTAAAAAAAAAAAAAAAAATAAAAAAAAAAATTAAAAAATACATCTTTTAAAAGTTGAAAGAAAAAGGGCAGCAATTCTCTTCCCTCATTTGAATTCCTCATTCAAGCAATAATTCCTCACTGAAGGAATAATATACACAATTTTTTTTTATTTTTAATTGAACGCTCTAAGCACACATACTTTTCAGACTATGTTTGTTCACAGCCAGGGCTTTAGGGCTGTGCCTATTTAAGAAACCAGAGCATTCAGGTGAAGCCTGGGTTACTCACTATTTATGTGGACAAGTAGGTTTCAAAACCGGGTATTTTGCAACTCTGAGTCACCGTCAGTTTGAGACTGAAGCTGTGCTGTGTTTCAGCCGTGCCTGTTTCTGGCAAGAAACAGCTGGATCTGGGCAAACTCCAGTTGTGTTTTAAGCACAAACTCTTCTTCACGGGGCTCTTAATTTCTCTACAATTGACAACCTTCAATCTTGGTAACGCTGAGCTGCTGCTGGATAACGAAGAGCCATCGGGGGCTGAACGGGCCAGTGTTGCGCTCTGCAACTTCAAAGTCATTTTAAATAGTGAGACTGCTTGTGCTATTTGGGATCTCGGAGGGAATCCCAGCTCGTCCCAAAAATATTCCCATCGCTTGCTCGTCCTGACCACCCTGTGAACCCAGGAGGTCTGGCAGGTCCAGCGGGGGTTTTGTGCTAGTGCCAAAGTGGAGGTCAGCACAGTGATACCTGCCCAGAGATCGGGTATCACACAGGGTTATTTAGGAAAATATTTTCACTTCCCCCCCCGCCCCGATAAATAATGAAGGATCTACTAAACTGGACGCTGTGACCACGCTCACTCACTTAACTGTGACATTTTTAAAAAACAGCACCATAAAATTAAACAAAAACCCAACCAAAACAACAAATCAAAAACCAAAACCAAAACCAAACCACTAGTCAGTGTAACCCTCACTTCGAGGATTTTTTTAATTCTTATTAAAAACTGCAGAATAACAATATCCCAGGTCAGACTGTGACTGCTGGAAATACTGTGCAACTGTATTTCAGGTAATTTAAAAACGCTTCCTAAAAGCAATATATAGGGTACTGAAGCAAGCTACGACACGTCCTATCAGAAAATTTCCATTATTTTTCCTTTTGTCCTCGGTACCACCGCTTTTAAACTGTCCTAAACCATCAGCGAGGAGAAACCCAGCAGCCGATGCGGCAGCTCTGCATTTCCCGGGAGGGGTAACCACATCGCACCCCCCCAGGGACCTGCCTTGGAAATGCTATATTTGAAACAGAGCCCTAAAGTAGTGCAACCCTTTGGATAAATATAGTTGTATAAAGACAGTTTATTCCCCTGCAAGAGCAAGCAAAGTTGCAGCTGCCCTGGGGACTTTTCACAGACTTCAGCTCTGGATCAGTCCTTCATAGCCAAGTCTGATGGGAGCAGCATTTCGGTGCTCGGGTGGAATCTGTTATTTCCCGTAGGAAAAGCGCTGATGCCTCCAGAGGGCCATGATCTGCTTCATGCACACCTTTTATATCAGTCCAAACCATCGCAGCTGGACATGGAATATTTGTCACTGCCAGTTATAATATAGACCTTCTTGTGTAGAGACAGATTAAAAAAAAAAAAAAAAAAAAAAAAAATCCACGCTGCCCTTTCCCACTGCAAAATAAATACGTTGCTACAAGTGTCTCTGTTTTTTCTTTTTTTCATCTCCCCACTGCCATTTGCACACAAATGTTAGCAAGAATAGCTAAAGTGGAAGAACAACAATCTTTTCCTTTCCTTTCTTCTGGAATTAATTTCCAGCGCATTGGGGTTTTAAATTGCTTGACAGCAAAGTCTAAAAGTATGTCTTCAGGATGGTCTGGGTGCAATCTAGGAGTATTGTAAATCTATCAAAACCAACGTAAACTGTTATTTGCATATTTTCTGTGTTTATGGGAAAAAAATTACATACTAAGATAAACCTAACTGTTCTCTTTGAACTTTTTTCTTTGTTTGAATTAAATACTCTGGAAGCCAGCAAGTTAATCGTACTGCAAAATGCATCAGGTTTGCAAGCTTAGATTTATTTTTTTTAATGAGCAAGTGTTCCTTGTGATAACTTGGAGAATTATACTTTCTGAATGGTGGGAAAACGCACAGTTATGTCACATCCCCCCAGTGTAAACACACTATTCAGGAAATACAATTTAAAAAAAGAAAAATTCCTTTTCTTTGCTTCTATACTGGAGAACTTCAATTGAGGATTATAATTCCTTTTGAAACGTTCCTTCTTAACGATGTTGCTCCTATTCATGTTTCTTCTCTAGCATTTTCTGAATCGTTTTAAGTATTTGGATCTCACGTCTTAGCTTGGAAAATATATTTTTTTCCCCTCATAGAGTAATGCTATATCTTAAAACCCTTTCTGGTTTGATGTCATGAAGTAGGTACTCTTGACATAACTATTAACGCCTCGTGGTACAATTAATCATCTTGCCGCATTTCCAAGGATAATTGCTGTTTCCGATATAGTAAATCGCTCATTTCCATTGATCGGCAAGTCTCGGGTGGGCTGGAGGCCGGCCGCTCTCCGCTCCTGTCCGCACGACCTGAGGCCCAGCGCCGCAAACCCAGAGACCAGAACAAGCGCAACCTCTTCCAGTGCCTTCAGACCTCTGCCTTCCTTTGGTACCCGTCAGGCAATCCCCTGCTCTTCTTTTGCCGTGTTGACGGCGTAACTTTTTCCCCGTAAGAGTCTCAGCTGGGATGCAACATAGACACAAACTGAGAGTTGGCAACCGGGCTTGATTAGGGCTGTGGGAAAAAGCTGAGCATCTTTCTGCAGAGCTTTCCACGCAGCAGCCGGCATTGTTTAGCTTTGAACCTCTCGGATTAAACTTTTCTGCAAAATGTATTTTGATAGGGATTTTTCTTGTTGCAACAAAAAGCCATGCCAGCTTCGGGAAAAGCCAACCCGTTCCAATCTGAGGAGAAAAATGTGCAAATTGCAAAACACGGCAAGTTATTCAGGATGGAACGAGCCCAGATGGATTCTCCTGTTTCCTTTGCCAGAAGGAGGAGTGACTCAGAGCTCGTGCGTTTTATGGTGAAAGCTCGGCACCCTGCCGCAGCCGCGGGCCCCAGGGACAGGACTGGGACAAGAGAGCGATGGCAGCGTTCAAAATCAGACACTTTCCAGTTACGGGAGACCCTGACACATCAAAGTTGAAGGACTTTTGTTGCTCATTAGAAACGTCTGCATTTTTTTCCCCCCAGAAATTGGCTCCTTGTTTCCTTAGTAACCCCTCTTGGTAGAAGTAAATGCACCTGAGCGTAGCTTAGCAATGGGAAATTTCTACATACGTTGCTGCATCCATTTCCACCCACTCCCAGCGTCTCCATGAGCTTCCATGTCAGCCCTGCCATTGCCAGGTGTACAGGCTGATCGCTAGAGGAGTAGGTGCAGTTGGAGACTGAAAAGCCCGTTAACCAAAGTCTTAGCAAAGAACGAAAATAAACCCTCACCAGTCACTGTTGCAAATGTTGCTCCCAAGGGACGGGGAAAAAATTGTACGCCGAGATGTATGTGCATAAGCCTGCCTACGCCTCTGTGTGGGAAGGGGTTTAATAGAGAGCCGAGAAAGAGCCTGCATGTAGGAGGAGAAAAGAGCAGATGTTAGCAGTGCCTTTTTGTTTTCCTGGATGGCATGGCAGGGAGGGAAGATGGAAAGGAAAGCTCCCCTTCTGCAAAAATAGAAGCTGAAGACGCTAGCTGCAGGAGACGGGTAAGGCTTTTTCCACTCGGCCAGGTTGGACTCGGAGGCATTTGCAACAGCAGCATCCGGGAGGTGAGGACTTGGAGCTCACTGGCAGGACCGGGCATCGACCGTCCTGGAGCACCAAGCGCAGCACGAGCCTTGTTCCGAGATGTCAGGCTTGGAAAGGACTTCTCGCTGTGCTTAGGGAGACTGGAGCAGGTCCCCTTCGCCCTCCCCCAGGGACTCCAGAGTTGGGGACAGTCACGCACTGCCCGACTCAGTGTTTTAAACCAATGCTTAGGGGGCATCTCCCATCAGGAACCCATTACCAGGTTTCTGAATATACCCATGGATCCAGTTCCCCTACAAAAACTTCGGTGACTTTCCAAAGAATTGTCTCTCTCCCCAAAACAGCCACACGGGATGCAAGTACACGTCATTCGACACGTAACGCTCAAAGCGGGAGAGGGCTGGAGAAGTCACCGCATCAGATAGGCACATTACGTTGCAGGGCCATTTATTGCATTAATACCTTGAATTTCATGCCGGGTTGTTTTCATAATCTACAATGGAAATTCCAAGAGGACAGCAGTGTCCCGTGAGCCGCCAGGCCCACAAACCCCTCTTCTCCTGCAAGCAAAGAGGCTTCTTCTCGGGCGAAAGGACTTGCAGGTCAGATACAAAGTGCAAAATTAAGTCAGAACAGGAGGGAGCTGTGCCCCTGTGGAGCACCCGACTGGAAGTTAGGAGGGCCAAACAGTGCCTGGACTTGCCACAAATATACTCCGTTACTTAGTTTGCACTGTAGTAGCTTTTAGAAGCCCTGACGTTAACCCTCGGCACTGCGCTGCACAGAAAATCCCTGCTCGGAAGATTTTTGACTCCAAATATTTGAGGGAGTTTGTTTCTCTGTGCCTCTAACTCGGAGAAAGGCTGGGGCTGCGCAAATACTGCAGGAGTGCCTCAACTCTACGTGCAGAAGCCGTTTGGGTGTCAAACTAATTGCCCTAGCCATGTTTTTATATATACACTTTTGTTAACTGGCAAAGGCTGAGCAGGCTGCTCACCCCATCGTTCAGCGCAGCGGCTTTGCAAGGCAGAGATACAGGGGCCCTTCAAAACTTGCATGAATGAGGCTCTCATAAATTCCACATTTGAGAAACTCTGGCTGTATCCTTTGGTCATAAAAAGAAATTAAAACTGCATATAACATTCAGTACCCTGTAATCCCGCTGCACAGCCTTGCGCCCGCATAAATCGGAGCCTCTCATGAATATTGCACTGTACCTGCAGCTGCCTGACCCACATGCTTAAAAAAAGATAAATAAAAGGAAAACAAAGTGACAGTCACGTAAAGGCTTCACAAACAGCACCTGCTTTCTGAAAGCCTGAAAGGTCACCAAAAGCAACCTGAGAAGTACACAGATTTCAGGGACCTGATCAAAGCCTTTAAAGGAGGAGAAGGCTTTTTTTTTTTTTTTTTCTCCTTCCTCTCTTGCAACAGCAAAGCAAGCCCCGTAATACATTGCAACCCTCTGGCCGGAGTTTTGTGGTCACGGAGAGGGACAAACTGCTGAACACCCTGAGGAGCAAGGAAGAAAAGCTATTTTATAAGCCTGGGAGGGGGAACAAGACCCAAGCTTCAACAGTAAAGTCCTTTTCCACCAGAAATAACTCACAGAAGTTTAGGATTTCAAGTTTTGTCCGGTTAAAAAAAAGAATGTGCTCCTTTTTTTTTTTTTTAAATCCCCAAACTTTAAAGGTTAGTAGTCTAGCTCTCAAACAGAGACCAGGGATAGCTACTATTAGCAGCTTCCACAAAGACCTAGAAAACACATCATGGTGCAGAGGCGGTGGATTTTGTTGCAGCACCTTTAGTAACGGGTGACAAAAAATTCAGCCAAGAGACCCCCGTCTGTCCCTTCCACCTTCCCCGTTTTGTTTGCTGCCCAGCAGGTCTCAATCCCAGAGTGCATAAGGAGCAGCACAAAGGCAGGTAGGAGACAGTGAAAAGCCCAGCATAAATCCACCTTCTCCGGACAGATCAGAGACCACAGACCAAGATTGTCACTCTCGGGCCGTTTACATGCTTTGCAACCTTTGCCAGGTTAGTTTGCTTCTGCCTCAGTTTCCCCATTTGTAAATAGTAAAGCTTCAGCTACTTCAAACTCCTTGGTATCCACCGAAGCGTCCTAGAAGACACCTGAGCTTTGACCTGTACAATTCTACGTGGTGGTTTGTACAGACTTGCTGTGTGCTACCTTCCCAGCAAATAGTGGATTTTCTTCTTTAATAATGGGAACCCCCTTTTAGCTCCTCACTGCTACTCGCATCGCAGCTTCTCCGACATCGACCAGAAGCACAACGCAGCATCGTGCCCCCCCCCCCCCCCCCATCGCTGTATTGCAAAATCCTGCGTCTTAAAACATTAAGCAAAGGCTTGTATTGTAGCCAATGAATACTGTTAAAAGGGTATTGAATGCTTTTTCCACTGCCATTAATTGAGTGAAGAGAAAACAGACTCCGCTGCTGTCATATCACATCAAAATAATTAGCTCAACTATAAATAGCTCAGCTTACTCACTTTTTTCTATTCCTCTTTTTTTAAGGTCAAGACTGCAGCCAAAAGGAGTAGCAGCACATCCCAGAAGAGCATCCCTCTCTTCTGCCTGGATTCGGACAAAACAGTGAGATGAGGAAGGGCATCTGTAATTAATGATCCCAAGGCCACACAGTTACATCATACTTAGAGAAATAATTAGTCCCATTTAGGTAAGAAGAGGGGGGAAAGAGTGTTAGCAAGCCCACATCTATGCAAATTTATGTTAGCTTAATTAATGAGCATTTTCAAACCAGTTTTAACTAAACTGCCTTTGTTTTCATTGGACAATGCTTCTGTATCAAGTTAGCTTATTCTCTAAGCACTTCAACATTAAGTGGAGCTTCTACACGAGTGAAATGAGTAGAACAAGCTGTGACACCAAGGTGTTTTCTTCACCTTAATTAAGGGGTTTCAAACCACAAGCGGCGGGAGCCCTGCCCTTGGATGTGCTGCAGCTGACACTCGTCCCCTCTGTCATCATTAGAGGTTATATCCCAAATATTCAGGTACCTCTGGATGGCACCGTATCAAGATACTGTAAAGAGCAATAAGAATGAGCAGTTGTAGCAACGCTGAGCACAGTGCAGGCTCTTGTAGTTTGCTCCTGGACTTATAAAATAGACACGGCTGTAAGAAAGCTATTTATTGCTTGACCCAAACGGCAGCCGCACTGTGCTCCCACCCACACCTTTCCTGCTGTAGTAGCTTTGCCATCGTTTCAGAATTGTCACCGCGTTACAGCAATTAATAGCGTCAGTAGCCAACAGATCAAATCCACGCTAGTTGCATCTATTTTATAGTTGCATTTATTAGAAGAGGTCCCCGAAGTTTCTGTAAGGGTGCTCTAACAGAGCTGTTTGTGTGAGGTTATTGTTATCCCCTGGGAAGCCTTGGTGCTTATGGCTGCACTTACTTAGGTATTAAACTCCTTTTGAGTGATGTTTATTTTGTGCAACACACAGTCTCAGTTCCAGTCCGAGGCTTGCACAACGGCGTATTTAGATTCATCTCTAGCCACTGTATGAAACCTGAAATATGCCTTTTCTTCCTTCCTAACTTCCCAACTCTTTGTAACATCATAAATCACAGAAGCCTCCCCGCGCTCGCTCAGGGCCTCGCTGCAGCAGCATGCGAGGGGGAGCTGAAGTCTCTCTCCGCCGTTCAAAGGAAGATTTCCTGCAATCATTGAGTTTTCACGGGAGCCAGAGGGAGTTAAGTACCCAGCTTGAAAAATATATTTGTGCTCAGGCATGTCTGGCAGGTCTTCAAGTGGATGCTGACCTACTCACAGATATTTTTCCCTGCCTAGTCTCACATGCAACTGTATTTTCCAGATACACTTATCTACCTGCCGTATGCAATGATGTATAACCCTGAAGAAAGCAAAGTAGGTGATTACCTTTCCCCAGTCAAGTGCAGCGGAAAGGTCAGATTTAATATGAAGCTGAGGGGCGATGAAATGACACAGAAAATGCACAAAACTCGAGCGTAGCCACGCTGAAAGGCGAGCGTGTCTGCTCATCCGAGTGGGACACCCAGCCGCACAAACGCACCGTTCACCTCCACAGAGGCTCCTTATCGCTCCCTGGTCTTAGACTTGGGACACGGCTCCACTTCCACGCAAGACAGGTTTGGAGGAAGATCCTGTGAATTAAGCGGGTGAATCATTTTTCATCCGCGTGGTCTTCAGCCCCCCCGGCAGCCCCCTCCCGCCAGCATCCCCGCTGCGCCGGGCTCTGCGCAGAACCACTGACATCCAGCGGCCGCCCGGCTGCCTCGCTTCTCCCCCAGAGGAGGGGACCTGGGGTCCACTTGCCTTGTCCCAGGTTTTTTTACAAGGGAAAAGCTCTTTTTCCCCTATCCCACCCTTCCAGCGGCTGGGGAGCTGCCACACGTGGTAGCCGTAGTCCTACGGTTACTGATTTTAATCGTGGTAGCGTCTTCGTCTGAGCATTGCTGGCTGCTTACAACAGAGGCAGATCGTTCACGTGAACAGAAATAAATACAGGATGCAGCAGCTCCCTGCGTTCGGAGGAACACCGTGGCAGTCCCTTTCCGTGCCCTAAATGCGATGGGCTATTTCACAGCTTCCGTATCTAACGTAGATTCTGCTATGCACGGTTTTTCTCCAAGTCCCCCCTAAAGCGTGCAGCAGATTTCAAGGACAAATTCTGACCGCTCGCTAGGGCTCAAGCCCCAGATCCAAAGCACTTGTGTTAAAGAGTCAGGATCAGCCACAGAACATAGAAGCGCCTTTTAAAATAATCTCACAGTTGAAAACTAGCGCCTGCTTTCACTCTCCTGCCTCGTTTTTGAGTTCAGGATTCAAAGTGCCTTTCCAAACTCAGCTCCAGCAGACCTGCTTGGATGGATAAATGCCTTGAAGGTTACAGGTAAGACATCAAACTTGGAAGCGGTTATTCCTAAAGTTAAGAAAGGAAAGTTTCTGAAGCTGTCTATGATAGGTCGCTAAGAAATAATGGAGAATTGTTTCTTTTAAATACAAAGAACAATTCAGTCATAGTATGACTCATGATGGAGACATTATGAAAGTTATCAGATGAAAGACTGCATGCTAAATCTTTTTCATATTGAAGAGAAATGTAACAATTCACTGTCCGTGCTAAAGCCTGGGCTTCCTGGAAGCGTACCCTGCCTCGCTTCTGCTGCTCCGCGTTCCCCATATCTGCCTCTGTCTTTTAAATGAGTGCCATGAATCACAGTCCAATAATAATTTTTTAAAGGATTACTTCTTTCCTAGGAAGTCAGATCAATCCCAGTTAAAAGTGAACTCTGTGAACGTGCCAAATATTTAGACAATAAATTTAAAACTCTTTAGCTACAGACATTGGGCGTGATCCAAATACCAGCACTCATTCCCATCATCTCCCGTGGGCCCACGGTGTGCAGCTTATCGGGGGAGTTTTTAAGGAAAAAGAAAAATTATATGTAGAAGCAAAAACATTTTCAAAAAAAATCACTAACAGCTAATCCTGGCCAGCTAGAAGATCAACATATGACCTAAACCAGTCATCTAGACCTTCCCTATTGAAAGTGTGCTTTCTAGCAGGACCCCTTTAAGCACTCCCCCCTTCATCTGGAACGTAGCACCGCTAACCAAAGAGCTGGTTTCAAACCTCTTTAAGACCCATATGAAGAGTCTGTGCCCTGCAGCAAGTTTGGCAGTCAGCACTTTAAAAAATAAACTCAGCTACAGAATGATGATTTGCATAGCGCATGGTGACTAAAATTAGCCTGCCTCGACTCCATCTCGAGAGGAAGTCTGACTTGCCGCTGCAGTTTCAGGTTTCTTGGCTTCAAGAGAAATTCATAGCATCCGAGGAACACAGACGTGTCTTCTGTGCAGTCCTGCTCCTCTTGGCTGGCACTATTCTCCAACCCGAGGCGATGCCTACGTCTCAAAGCTGTCCTACGGCACCAGCAAAAGCCTCATTCTTCCCAACGTGGGAAACCAGAGGATGCTGAAACCTGTGAAAGCCCCGTTTTCAGTAGGAAAATGCTTAGAAGATGATTTATTAAGGAGAGAACGTGTTGCAGGTCACAAGATGGTCTGTCCTGGGTGTAGGAAGGATAAAACCTCTCCGAGAGTTAATCACGACGTGAGACAGAGGTTTCTTAAAGCGGAGGTGTGCAGAAAGGCACTCTGCAGAAGATATACACGATGTAAAGTTGGCTTAGGATTGGTAGCTTAACCTTTACTAGCTATTGGATTAACGTGAGATGATACCCCAGCTTGATTCTCAGGCATAGCCCCACATCATCCTTGGGTAACAGCTCGTGTTCCTCTGTCATAATTTAATATTGTGATTTGGCTGGCCAAACAGCTCACACGCTTGCTCTGTCTCATTTAATTCTGCAGATGAACGGATGTCCATTGGAGGTCACGCTAGTCCGCCATGGATGTCTCTGACGAATTTAAATTATTCAAAAAGTCAGTCATCAGCTAAGTGCTAGGCTGTTTTTTTTTTTTATTTCAGCTTGAGATATGCCTACAGCTTCTCTCTCTGAGATGTATAAATAATTCATTTAGTTATGTAGTAGGATCACTCCGGACCTGTGCTGCAGAGTGGTGCTTGCACAGATCCCCGTCTCACCTACCGCACGAACTCAGCTCAGCTCAACCGTATTTCATCCATCCTCCACAGCTGATGTTTGGGGTCAGGGCCTGGGCCCTTGGACCACGTTTCTCAGGGTTTTGGTTCCTCCAGCCCTGTGAGGTTCCAGATACCTTTGAACCTGAGCTACCAGAGGTTCATAGCTTAACGCTTGTACTAAATTTGTGTAAAAAAACTTGCTCTAATGATGATCCACTTAAGTATCTGGTTTTATATTTTATATGAATGTAAGCCAGCATCTAATTTCATTTTCTGCTGTATTGTAGAATTGAAAGGTAAACGATTCACTCTTAAAAAAATACATTTAAAATTATTTAGTTACTGCTTTGACTACAATATATATCTTATGGAAGGAGCCCAGAGTAAAGCTCACTGATGTGCAGAGTCCTGGCTGGTTGCAGTTAGGAACAGAACAGCCCCATGACATGAAATCTGATGATACGTTGAACTTCTGACCTATAGGAGAAATCTGATCATCACAACCCAGCTTCTTCTTCATTTCAGCTCTGTTCGGGAAAACAAAAGTCTTCATTCAACATTCAATTTGCTCTACCCTTCACCACTGGAATTTTTATATGATCTGAATTAAAGTATGCCAGACTTTGAAGGTAAAAGTTGTAAGTGGCTAAGCAAAATCCATGGTGTCTTTCTGTTTCTTTAGCTATTGTCATTAAGCCTTGTACTGACCTGATGAGGCCCTCCAGGAAAATGAGGTGCTACTGCATCCAACTTCACTGTGGTTTAAGCAGAATAAAATACTGATTCTAGTATTCCTCGATTTTTTTTTTCTTCTGGACTGGAGGCAACCATTGCTTTTTGCCAACCTTAGCCACATTCTCTGCTCCTAAGTTTCAGAATTAATCTTGAAGTCCTTATTCAGGATTCCTAATATCCAAAGCAAAGTTTGAGCAAGGCACACAGACTACCCACAGTTTAATTACTATGCAGCGGTGGTGAGTTGGGGCAGAAATACCCAATAACCTGCAGCGTCACGGCCATGGAGCTGACACCTCTGCAGTGTTGTGTGAAGATAATTAGGTCTTAAAAGACATGCCACCATGCTGGATGGAGTGCAGTGCAGCAGTCCTCCTTATCTGAGTTTCTGCTCAATTTTATGCACGTACACTCTTCGCTCATCAACGGCCAACCTCCACGGGAGCCAAGAGTGCATAAGAGGGCGACAGCTTTCCCCACCCACGCTTCTGATAAGCTAAAAACAGATTGAAGGTCTAAGTCAATTACGCTTAAGCATGTGATAAAATTCTTTGCTAAACTGGGGCCTAAGTCAGTGTGATCTTAGGGTGGAACTCAAATAACTGCTCTTGGAGGAGGAAGAACGGGCACAAGAACGGAGCCAAAGGTTCTCCTGGGGTGACGGGCTGGGGTGAGCGGCAAAAGCCCAAGCAAATGGGAAAACAGCGTGATCCGAGAGAAGGAAGGATTGTATGACTGGCTCCGTGGCTACGGCTTGGGAGGAGGAATTTCCTCGTGGGAACGTTGCCAGGAGGGTGAGGAAATTGCTTGCTTTTCTAAGCAGAAGCAACTAATAAAGGAGGGCTGAGAACAAAGGTTCTCGCCTGTGTTGTAGGCAGTGTCACTGAGACATAGTACTAGCGGCGCTTTGAGTTGTGTTGTCTAAAATAGCATGTTTGCTTTAGACTTTAGAAAGTAGGGTAAAGTAACAGAGTTCATCTCTTGTAAGCGTCTGCGATGGCCATTCAGGAGGTCTATGGCAATGGCTTGTGTAGTCGAGACTAAAAATAGCAGGTCTAAGATATCAGCCCCAGATTTCATCTTAAGTTCTGGAGACCAAGTGTTAGCAAAGTCCCTGGAGCTTCTCATCACACCGAGGTGCTTCTGCTGGGCTGCCTGCTCCCTCTTTCTGCACGCACGCTGGGGCGTTTGAGCCACCTCTCAGTTCCTTTTCTAAAACATGCTAAAACTTTTTCATTGTGAAATAAGGGAGAGTTCCTGCCCTTCTGAAAGAATTTGTGGGAAAGGCGTGGAAGGACTAGAAAAGTTGATCAACACTTACATATTTCAGGCTTTTGTCCCTTTTGGAAAATAAGTGAATTGCAATCTGGATAGAGGGGACTCTAGAATCCCTGGAGAACACTTTAATACATCAGGAACTAATCGCTGGAACTAGAGCTGCGTGTGCAAGAACCCAGCTTCACCACACACAAAGACACATGAGATAGAGCCAAAAAATCTGTGAAAGACAGAACCAACCAACCTCCCCAAAATGACCCGCTCCCCTCAAAGGGGTTTTGGGCCCTGTGCTGGCCAAAAAGAGGCTCGGAGCTGTGCAGAAAAGCTCTTTCTGGAGATATTCCTACTACACAGAGGGAAAGAAGACTTCATGCCTGAAGGATCTCCAGGATTACATCTCCATTTCGTAGGCGCCATCTACAACTGGTTAGGACCTAAAAATGGTAACTGCTTCTGCTCAGAAGAGACAGCAGCCTCTTTTCTCCTCTTATACCAGAAAAAAAATGTTTTGAACCGACTCTTCTAGATAAATAGCACTTAGAAGTAAGTGTAGCGCTCATGATGAGTCTAGTGTAGGGGTTTGCAGTCACTTTTCATGCCAAGGATCACAAATTAATTAAGAAAATCTTGTCGCTTAGAAACTCTTCTATTCACAGTTGCATCAAATCACTGTAGCAGTAACTTACATGGAAAAATAACATTAGGGAAATTTTTATTTTTAGCTGTCTTAATGAAATATAGCAGATGGAAATAAAGAGGAGAAGCCCGTCCTATGTGACTAGCCATCTGTCTGGGGATCAGCAACAAGTATTTCATGGATCACAGCTAGAAAATTACTGGGTAATTAATGTCAGTCTTCAAGCTACCTTACAATTCTTCCCTCTCATTATTCTACTCTGTAGAGTGGCTTTCAAATGCCACTCATAACTTCCCCGGCCATGAGAGACATGCTCATAGCACCACCCTTGGCTTTAGAGTACCAAACCTCGGGCTGAGCACCATCGGTTCCCTGCAATCCCTCCCTCCCGCACAGATTTGCAAAGCTGTTAGCAATCACGTAGCCATCCACTCACCAGGAGCTCGACTACCAAGATTCTGAGGACCATTCCAGTTGCTCTAATTTTGCCTTAAAGACATCCATATCCCTCCCTCGGTCTGTAGCACACCAAGCACTGGGACCACTGGGACCTGTACTAGGCATGTCATGGAAACCAGGTTACTAACTTGAACACGGAGTAAAAAGCTATTATCCAAAACCAATTTTTTGTGTTGGCTTTATTACTGGCATGTAGCTTTTTCAGGTTTGCTAACTAGCTAGTCTGGAATCTCGCTCTTCAACACCGTTCCAATTACTTCTATGCACTGTTCAGTTGGAGGAAGCCCGTCTTGTTTAATGACATCCTAAACAGACACGCAATCCTGAATGCTCCTAAAGGTCATGCAGCTTTTGGAGATGAGATGCTTATTCAATGCTGTCATCGTTATACCCTCTCAGCGCTCACACATGCTGCATTACGGCTGCAGTTTGTTCTCCCTTTCCTTTTTGGGAAAATCAATGCCTTGTCACAAGAAAGTTTTTTATATTTCACCATCACGGAGTATTGCTTATTCTTCTCCAGTAACAGGATATTGTTATCAGGGTGTTTTAACTTTGTTTATTACCTCCATTCTGCCAGCTCCTACAATTCACTTGATACTGTTTTGGTTATTTTTATGCTTTGATTTAAGAACAGCGTGCTCCAAGACTGCACTTTTAAGAAATGCCCCAAGGAGCAGAGGCAAGGGAGTCATCAGCTTATTTACTGGGCTGTACAGAGCCCTACACGGTGCCTTAGGAAGTACCTCTCCTCCTGCAAATCCACAGCTAGCTGGTAAAGCTCTATGGCATAAACATAATTAATCTTCACAAAACCCTAGACACGCAATATCTGAACCTGACGTAGCAGGTGGAAATTGCGTTATTCCTCATAGAAGGAAAGTGGCCCCACTGACAGAGCTTAAATCTAGGAAATCCTCTTTGTAGACCTATGTTTTTGGCTATGTCTTCTGTTACTTTTGTGCCTCTTTTTTTCCCTTCTGAGTGGCTCAGCAATCTCAGTTTGTTGACAAATACCAAATATTTGCAAACGTGTTTCAGTCAATCCTTTACAAGCTTGCGGGCACATTTACAAGTCGTGGAAGCGTCCCCTCGACTCTGCGGTGATAACTTCGCTCTCTCATCCCTCTTCCTTCCAGCCCATCTTAGGTCAGCCGGAGGTGCCAGTGGCGGCTCTGCTTGGCAGCTGGTCCTTCTCAGCATCGCACCCGCCGAGGGCGTCGGAGCTGGGGCGGGATCGGGATGCCAATTAGAGGCAGGCCATCAATCAGCCCCTCCCTTCCAGCATTCCTCTGAAAACACCTGTAAGGAAGTTATTAAAATGCATCCCCGCTGATTCCCGCCCCCCAGCTTCATCTACCGAGCTGTAAATTAGAGGGGCAGATGTGTAAGTTAGGTGTGGGCTGCTTTTTTGAGATGGGCCACCGCGCCGGCTCCGCTGCTGGTCGGGTGGCCACTGTGCCGTCCGGCGGCTGGTCGGGTGGCCATGCTCAACCTCGCGTGGTCTGGGCGAGGGGGACGTGTGTGTGAGCGAGTGGTGTTTTGATTTGGTAGAGTTTGTCTGCCTAAAAAATGGGGATTGTGCGGCTTACCCGCTTTGTAAAGAAATTTTGAAGAACATCTAATTAACACCCTTGCTAGAGAACCGCAAAGTGAGAGCTTACGAGACGTAAAATGCTGTTTGCCTTTTAATGAAGAAAGGATGAAGAGATGATCTTAAAAACAAACATATATGCGGTGTCATGTGCCTTCTGCATACCCTTTGCCGTAGCCCGGTTTCTGTTTTGGTTGCATGTGCTCATCTGGTGCGCACACACCAGCTGGAGGGGAAGGGATCGAGGAAATTCTGCTTTTTGCTTCTTGGAGGCTGGACAGACATAAAAACCAGGGTGCAGAGATGCTTGCTGCCCAGCGAAGAGCGATCCCCGCTTTACTCCTTCACTGCACCATTGGCTGCACTTTGAGAGTATGTACAGCCAGAAGACCGACTCCCCTGATATTTTATATCCAAATTAAGCAGGGCGGCTCCAGATCTGTCCCTCCTTTCCTCTCCTTCTAGAATTTCAAGCAGCTAGAAGGTTGCACAGGGACCAAGATGCGGAGAATTTCTTCAGAAGCTTTACCTGAGCCAAATCCCCCACCAGTTAACTGAAAAGGAGTTTTGGAAGAGCTGTTAGTTCTTCTGGTTCAACCCCAGGAACAAGGCTGAGCCTTTGCACCGCAGGCAGCACCCCAATTGCCCAGAGGGCTCCGACGGCGAGGCCAGTGCTGCCGGCAGGTCGCAGCAAGGCAGAGCTCAGCACAGGCTCCAAAACCTGCCCGAGTGCTGGGGGCTGGGTAACCCCCCCAGCCGCACCGTGGCTGCTGGCTGAAGCGGCTGGTTCGAAGCTAGTTTGGGGTTTGGGGCACACAGCGGGGTCCCTGCGGTGCGCACGTCGCCCGGTTTGCCTCCCAAGGACCACAAGGATCCTTTGTCAGGTCTTACGTTACCTTCTTTTTTCCACCCGTCTCAGCCTGCTGTTGACAGTACTCGTAGCAGCAGTCAGGCGGTACAGAGCTCATTTCAAAATCCGCCTCTGCTTTCACGGCCAAATTAACCTCCCAGCTATCCAGGAACCAGTAACAAAACCTCATGGCTTCATGGGCTCGATGGTCTGTTAATGACGCACGACATAATCATCCTCCCTCTCTACGCTGCCATCCCACACAAAGAAATCCAAGCATTTTATGGTGTATTTAACCTGGAGCTCTACCTCCCTATAGGGATAGGGCAGGGATTTTTCAAACGAGACCACTGGGAATTTGTTGCTCATTTCCAATTGTGTTTCATGGGATTTGGCGAATAACTCGCAGACGCTTTTAAAAACTCACAGAACGGCAATAGAGATAATTTGCAGGTTATCCACAGAGGCAGACTGCTCGAGGTTCATCACAATACCAGTTAGTTGTTATTTCTCTCATTCGCTGTCCCATGGTAGTTACTCATTTGCCCTGGAAAGCCAAAGAGTTGGACACACGAGTTGGCTGGACAAGGTTCTTCCTTCAGCTGTCATTCTCCTTTTAGAAATAATACCTGGAAATATCTTTTTCTACAGAGTCTTAAGCCACCAGCCAGAGCAAACAACTGCTTATTACAGGAGCTCAGATCCAAAGTTTACCACCATTCATGGGGAGCTGGATCCAAGATTTTGGTTTGGCTGATGATAATAGAGAGGCGAGCAAAGCCGAGTAAACCCAGAGCTGAACTCGTCCCGGTGTCCGTGGCCAGGCACTGGTCTGCTTCCAGCTTATCTTCACAACAGCTTATGGTCTGAGCTGCAAAATCAATTCTGAAGCAGCAGAACAGAAGCATTTGGGTAAAAAAGCATTGCTGTTACTAACGGTAAATACATATATGAAGTAAGACCTGCTGTGGTAAAGAAAGCTGCACCTGAGCAGTGATATTTCGAGCACGGAGCTGCACTCCCAGGATTTGCGCCCTGGGTTTGCCGGGTAGCTGCCGTCCCACCGAGGCAGCTAGCGCCCGTCCCAGGCTTTTCTGAAAGCTGCAAGTGTTTCCTGGGCCGTAATCCAGCCCAAAAGGCTTTGGTCACTGGTTTAGGTGACATACAGCACAGGTGCTCAGGGCGCTGGAGAGAGGCAAGAGAAACGCGGCCGGCGCGTGTAGTGCTATTTGATCCAAGGAATCACAGCTGACCCACTGCAAGCCCCGACAGGCATCGCTGCTGCTGTCTGTAAAAGGGCAGGGAAAGGCGTTCTGCAGGGGAGAAGATTACCCGGCGCATCGGCTGGATGCTACTCCAGTGACATAGCAGCCAACCTCCATCGCAAACCAAATTCTCTCCCTGATCCCTCATTTCACTGCACAGATACAAATACGAACTGGCCTTTGCGGCTGAAGGAAAAGGGCAACTGGGTTTCTTTTCTCCGTCAACCCTGTCCTGACCGTTCAGATGTCGTGAGTTAGAAATCCCCAGTATTTTTGAAGCCTGAAGGCTACTGAAGTGCAACCTGTTCCCTGCCATTGACCTTTTAATGTTAACGTTTGAGGACTGTGTTCATTACAGTAATGGTAAGAAACTAGAAAAGAAAAAACCCCAAACCCCAGATTTTCTTTCAGTTACACAAGGGCAGGAGGCAGATTTAGAACAAAATGACTGTAAGCCTTCACAGAGATAAAATTACATTGCAGAAAACTCCATCCTACTCTTCAGCACTTAAATTTTCTTTCCCAGTAAAACGTGCCTACTGAGCTGGGGTGTTTCCCGAATGAAAGCGAGTTTCTGAGCCGTACTTTCGGATGCCATTCCAATGGGCACGCGCCTGAATGCTCTGCTGAACCTCTGTCTCCCTAAGTACCTCTCAGCTAAATACCTGGTAGCTGCTGGAGCTTATAGCATGGAGGATCTTTATGGGACAGATCCTTCATAACCCACTTAAAAATCAAAACATAAGCAAGCCAGTTCCTGCTGGTATTGGGTTTACCTGCCCTTGCCAAAACATCATCTTCAGTTTCCGAATTTGCCGCTGTCTGTCTCAGGACCAGGATGATAAGCTCATGAGGACCGGTGAGTCTGGGCTCTCATCCCTCTTCCTCAGGGAATCTTACTCCGTGGTCTGTTTTAGCCAAACCCTAAAATAAGAGAGTAACACATGAAAAAGGCAATAAAAGCAATATCCTTATCCAAATGCCCTGTGCCTAGCGAAGCATGAGGGCTGCCGTGTACACACCACTATGCCAGCTATCGGGGGGTTTGGTTGCTGTTTCTCTGGAGCTGGGTGCTACAGCGGGTCCCCTCGGTCACCCTCGCCATCCTGGGTGACAGGCTCACGCAGCAGTACCTGCTTTCTTTCAGGACATGTGCATTTTGATTTTACTCATGGATCAAAAATAGCCAACTTGCTTTATTTTCACATCCGCTTCAGTAGCGGGGAGGTCAGGTGTGCTTTGTGTCTGTCTCAAAGCGTTGGAGACCAGCCCGAGTCTGGAAGGTGTTATGAATGTTCTGTGCAATGGAAAAAGTCTGTGGGGTAAGAGAAGGAGGGACCAAGCCAGGAGAAACTCATTGCTGCCTCCAGCCTGAGCTCAGGCAAGGTCCGTCGTGAACATAACTCTTACCGAATGCTTTTCACGTCCCTTTTTTTTTTTTTTTTTTTTTTTTCCTAGCCCAGGAGCAAAAGTTGAAGTTGTGTTTCCAATCTAGAAGAGCAACGTGAAGTCAGTGCTCTCTGCAGCACAGCTCCAAGTTGTCTCTCCCGCCTGTTTGAACCTGGTTTTCTTACCTAGTTTGTATATTCAGAGATACAGGGACATTCTAACTGGTAATCCTCATAGAGTGCCTTGCCCAGGGTGCCCGGTGAACCTCCTCATGCTAACCGAATACACACAGAAAGACTTTGCCACCGCCACCCGAATTAATGGGTGGGAAGACACAGTGCGTGCATTAAATCATATTTAGCAGTCCAAAGGATTAGTTGCCCTGCTCACGTAAGGGCCAGTGGAGAAAAAGAAGCTTTCAAAGGGCTTAAGTTTTGGTCCCATCACTTCCCTGTGCATCTGGCCCTCCCGCACCGTCTGGTTTGATGTAAGTCTCTCGCCCAGGGACTCCGTGTGCTCAGAGCCCTCCGCTTCCACCCGCTCTCTGCAGTGCGCGTGTGTAAGTGCTATACATCACCAGCCTGCGCTTCCCCACAAATTAGCAGAAATACCACGGTATTACATTTGCTGTGATCTGCCTGTCGGTCAAGGAGATTCCCTTGGTCCTTTCTGATACTCATCCCAGGATCGCAGCCATCCGCTGTTTGCTACTAAAACTTGAGTCTCTGTCCACGAAGACTGATCCAGCTCGTAACGTCTCGCAGAGAAACCTGGGGCTCGGTCCCCCCCTGCCTGGAGTGGCTGCGACAGCAGCTAGCAGCCAGCAGCAGGGGAGCTAGATCATAAAAAGCACATTAAATAAACCTAATATTAGCACCAAGGTTGATAGAAAAAGCCACAAAAAGCAGGGACAAGAAAAAAGAAAAATGCATGGCGACAACGAATCCTAGATGCTGGCATGAAGGGATTTCATTTGGAAAAGACTGCCTAAAATTCCCTCTCCTAAAGGTGATCGGCATGTCCTGTCCTAGCAGGATTACTGCTTGCACGTACGTGCGTACACCAGCTCGTATTCATAGCCCAAAAATGTTCCTGTCAGTTATACACTCCACAAATACCAGCAAGATTTGAGATTCTGCTTCCCTCCCGCCCCAACCCTCCCCTGTTGTTGTTGCATCTGCTTGTTTCATCTATCATTGGTCCCGTCCTCATCTTCGCCTGAGCATATGTTGCGGGAGGAGAAATATAATTAAGTTTGGAAAATTCATTTCGAGGTAACCAGATGTCTTGCACCACCTCGAACGTATTTCCCACACCGTAATTAGCAGAAGGAAAATCACTGCCGGTGGCTGAGCGGGACCGCCAGCGGCGGGGGCCGCGGGCAGCTTCGCTCTCTGACGTGGGGAGCATCGTCTGCGGGAACTCATCCTGCAAAGGCCTTTTGGAGTGCTGAGGAGGATTGGAGAGGGTTCAATTTCTGGTGCTCATCACCTCTAACGCAGCCTGATTGCCTATGTACGCGCTTAAGCTGTGACTGCCCTTTGTTTCGCTTCGGGGCTGCATGCTTGATTTATTACGGTCAGACGAGTGCGGTTACGTGTTCCTACGCCGGATTCGCGTTGTTAATTTGTGTAGTTGCTTCTGGATGCTCGTTGGGTAACTTGGTGGTGGATGGGCAGTAATACAACTGTACTCGGGCAATGCAGTCACAGGAGCTGCACTAAATCAGGATTAGCTGTGTGCCTGCAACACAGACATCCACCAACAACCTGTGAAAATGGCATTTCTAGATTGCTGTTTTACAAGAAGTGCCTTGTTATTCTGTAAAGTGGTGCAGGACTCCAGCCTGCCCGTCAGGGCCACGAATTTACAGACCAGCAGTTTGCACGGAGCAGCAGAGCTGGTTTAGCTCTCTGCAAAAACCTGACGTTGCTCTGCCAAAACCTTAAACCCCTCTGACGGCCTTCAGACGAACTCCTGGCCTGCGGAGAGGGACGGGATTGCACGGAAGGGGTGAAGCGATGCCGGGAAGCCCAGAGATGGCGGAGAGCAGCTGGGGGAACTGGCACGGCCGGGAAAAAGCCGGACGCTGCCCAGGTCGCTCGCTTCAGGGCAGGGTTTTCCATGCTGTGTGCCCGCTCCCTAGGGAACCGGGCACTGGCTATTTCCGTACCCCCATCAGCGGCCAGGAGCGGTGGGGTATTCCTTTCCCAGCCCCAGGGCCGGGTTTCCTCCTCCCGTCCCTTCCCGTCCAGCTCGCTGGGTCCCTGCCAGAGGTCTTGGTGCCAAGGGAGGGGTGACGCAGCATCGGTCTCCCCAGGCGGGAGCGGAGAGAGGCAGGGGAGGGACTCGGAGCTCTTCTCTGACTTGTGCCCTCGTCACCCCCCCTGCTCCCTCGTCTCTGCACGATCCCATTTTGTTCGTGCCAGGAGGACCACGCCGGCGCCGCGTTCGCAGCAAGGATGCGCCTTCCCCTGCTGAGAGCACCCCGGCGTTCGCCAAGCTCGCACCTCGGCTGTGCAAAACCCAAAACGACACCCCAAAACCAACGCAACGCCCCATTTCTGTATCCTCAGCCGTGTCTGGAAACGACCGAGATGGACCCACCACGGTCTCTGTTCCCAGCAGGAGCGGCTGTGCCTGTCCCCGCGGTGGCTGCGGTAAAGCCGTGCCGGGATGGGGCTCTGATTTTGGGGTCAGCTGCCGCGCACCGTCTGCGACCCCGGCTGGGTTTCAGCTGCTGGCCGAGCGGAGCGGTACCCGTCCCCCCGCGCCCTCGGAGCTGTCTCGTTGTGCCGCACAGAGACAAAAATACTTCCCCAGCTGCTGCCCACCTGGTGCCTGAGACAAGTTTAGGAAATGGCAATAAGAAACTGAAAATAAAAGGCTGAAAAGAGATAGACACAGGGCTCGCACCAGAAGTGGGCGAGCTAAAAATAGCGGTGATATGATCCATCAGAGCTATAGGTCATAATTAACCGCTCAAGTGTCTTTGGGCATCGAGCAAGTGCCTCCAGCAATAGGAAACTCACATGGGTTTAACAGCCGAGACGGCGTGTCCTCGGCTCCCGGCGTGCCACTGCCGAAAATAGATGCGTGGACGATCCCCCGACCGGCTGATGCCAGGCACTGGTGGGGTGTTACCCCCCTCTGCCCCGACCACCACGCTCCGTTCACCCCCCCTGCCATGGAGAGAAGGGGTTTTTCAGGGGATGAGCTTCCCCTTCTTGCAGGGCGGTACCGAAACCCCTTTGGGCACAAGCCCGCTGCCGTATTCCCAGTCACTCCCAGGAGCTGCTGGGAGATGGGTGCACGGAGAAGCTGCAGGAGCTGCTTGCAGGGAGCCTGCGTAAGCCTCCGGTGCTCCGGCATTTCCCTTGTGGTGGCTTGGGAAGGAGAAGCCACGGCTCTGGGTCACGGAGACACGATCGGTGCTTTCTCGACTGCCCCACACCGGGCAGCAGCGCCTTCCACGGAGACTTCCCCAGTCCCCCTCTGCCCCTCGCTGGGACCAGCACTGGGTGGTTGGCTTGGTTGCAATCCAAGCTTTTGTCCAAACCCTACTTGGTGCTCAAGCGATTAAAACGATCGAGGCGAGAGGCCTGGATGTGTCCCATCCCCCCTCAACGAAGCCCCTCGGGCCATGCCCGCTCTCCAGCTCCGACCTTCCCAAGGTGCCCACGTTGTGCAGAGCACAGCGACGTCCCCCCGGCCGGGAGGGACCGCCGGTTCCTTGGGGTGCTCCATTTCACCAGGGAAAAGTGGTTTTATACCCACGAGCTTCGCCAAGGGATGTGCGGGAGGAGCTTGTGAGAAGGGAATGGGGTGACGCTGCCGCAGAGGGAGGGTTCGGCTCCCGGCCGGTCCCGGTCCCACCCCAAAGCCCCGGCGGGTCCAGGGTTCGGCCGACTGCCCGTACCCCGTGACATGTTGTAATAGTCACAGGGGTGGATGTGGCGGATCAGAACATCACAGCCCGTTAAAAGGCACCTCTCAAGTCAATCTATGCCTGATATTTAGTTTCTGTAAATATAGGATATTGTGCATGAGATCAAGTGGAAAGTTCCTTCTTTAATTCCTCCAGAAACAGAATTATTTAGCTGAGCTGCTATTCCCTGGAAACATTTGACTCGAACATTACGACATTGCGACAGAGGAGAAATTCAACACCACAACAACAGCCCTCAGCTAATCCATTTTCTTTTTTGGGACCGGGAAAGCTCAGACTGGGAGAAGGATATTTAAAACCAGTTCAGCTCTAAGAATAAGTGGTAGTTAAAACCAGAATGAAATAGGTAAGGATTTTAAAAACAAATACATGACTTAATCATGATCCTAAGGGAAGTTAAAGCAGCTACAAACCATGAAGAACAGGGTGGGTTTTGGTGTTCCCTATTATCTGTGAAGAAGTCTGATGTAAGTCGTGTGCTGGGAGCAGCCCCTGCACGGCACGGCCGGAGCTGAGCTGTATGGAAACAGCCTGAGATCCAGCTGTACCGAAACCGGCGGAGGTCAGCGGGAAAGGCGAGCCCCTACATCTTTGCAAAAGCACATTTCAACTCGCTCGGGTACCCAGTCAGCTACCAGTTCCCCAGCTTGCATCCCCCCCAGCGCACCGCCTTGAAATCCTGCGCAGAACCTCTCTTACCTCTCGCGTGGCTGGCCCCGGGCGGGGTGTGTGTGTGTGTGTGTGTGTGTTCACGCCTGGCCCAGCAGATGCGTGTATCCCATACGTTCCTCGGGGTAACGTTACATGGCGGAGATCAGACGCAGCCCGCTGCCTTCCCGAAGGGAAGCGGGCGGCCAGCTGGGCTCGGGCAGCTGTAGCTACGCAGGGCGCCGGGGGACGGATACGCCACACATTTATCCCGGGTGCGAACAACCCAACGCTTTCTGATCAGTAAGTACGCGTCTTGCTCTCACCGCTCCTTCTCCCTGCCCCCAGGTCCCGGTGCTGCTTCTGCACGGGATGTATAGGGTATATAAGCAGACCAAAGGGTAGCGCAGCCATTTGGGGCTGAGATTTAGGAGAATTTTGGATTTCGTGGCACAGCTGGTACAGTCCTGACCAGCACGAGCACAGCACGGGGACTGGGAAGAGGAGACTGATGTCGGCCGCGTGGCCGTGGCTAAGGGTGCATCCCCCAAAGGTGCATCCCGCTGGGTGCCCTGGAGCCCTGCTGCGGCTGCAGAGCTAGACTGGGTTTGAGTCAGAAGAGCTTGAAAGTAATAATTTTATTTTCTCTCTTTCTCCCTATTTTTGGCTTCAGATTCTTGGATGTCTCCTGCCTACTCCCCAAATATGTGACAAGGAGTAGGTTTGAGATAGTAACAATATTAAAATGAGTCAAAGTGCAGCATGAGCTGAAAGTTAGAACAAATGCAGAATAAAACCTCTCAGCAAAAATAACAGCCAAGGAGCACTCAGGTAGGCAGGAGATCTGCAGGAAAAGACCAGGGAGCAAGGGAGGATCGCAGGCTCTGCAGGGTCCCTTACGCTACATTGTTTAGGAAACATGGTGGGGACTGTCACACGTTAGATGTGCTCTGCTCGGGCTGAACAACTGAGGAGGCAAAGTCCAGAGAGGGATGGAAATGATCAGAAGATACGGGTTATGAAGAGAGAGAGAGTGAGATAACCAGGGTTTGTAGTCAATGGAAGACCAAGGGAGATGCGGTAACAGTCTCCTGAAGTTACTGCGAATAAGAAGGGAATAAAATTGGTTTCTACGTACATTGACTGTGAAAAGGGTAAGACTGTCCTGACTTGCTTTGCGTGATCTCTTGAAAAGCCCCAGATGAAGGGATGCCTTATCTGTGACATTTAAATCTACTCCTAAGTCAGTAGCGAAAAAGCTGACCTGCCTCAGGCATAACACGTATCCCTCTGGAGCCTCCATAGGTCCCTCTTCCAGTTTCATTCTCCTCCAGAAAAGACATGGAGGCCTTTCAGCCAGCTACTGCTCCTTTTAATGTACCTTCTGATACTACGGCGAACTGGCCCAAGCCAAGCCGAACTGTGGTACCAGGCAGGGAAAGTCAGGACCCGATTTCTGCAGAGAGCCGTCAAAGCAAGGAAAGAACCGACAAGCTGAGAAACGCTCCTTTGCTTCATGCTGATCCCTCAGCAGGAACGGGTTTTGGGAGGAGGTGAACCATTTGCAGGTTCCAAATTAAAGGGATCTGTGTTAACAGTTATTCATTGACTTCTTTGGGGAAGAACCCAAGAACCTTAGCTATAGAAAACATACATTCTTTCAGAGCGATCCCTTCCAAGGCTCCGTTCTTGAGCCAGCTGTTTGAGCATGAAGTGCTGTAACGGGGCTTAACTGCAGGAGCTTCAGGGCAGCGCAGGACACAGCACCGGCCTGGGGAAGTACAAAAACTTCGTGAACGAAGCGGGCAAGGTGGGAAATGAAAACGAGCCAAATACTACAAGGATTGATCAGACCATGGAACAGGCTAAAACGAAGCAACAGATGCCTCATGGGTTGTGCAGATGCCAGTCGAGCGGAGACGACGGCAAACCAAGATTGTAACAAAGCGGCAGCAGCGATGGAAGAAAAATGGCTTAGAAACCTCGTGGACCACGCTGGCCTTTGCCAAGAGGTGTATGGTGCCGGGTGATGCCCCCTCGCTCCTGCACGGGGCAGTGACCCAGCCCAGCACGCTCATCCTCAGCAAGAAAGAGCAAACCAAACGTTCATCTTCTGGGAAATGAGAAAGCACTGGCTTGTAAGGAAGGCATTTCAGTAAGGAGGAAGAAATAAGCAAGGTATTTCCCCCATTCGCCAAAGTTCCTGAAGTCAAAAGCTGTCATTGCCACCCTTGTCCTTCCTCTGTGGTAATAAAGGAACTCGTGGTATTTTGGGGGCAAATCTTACTTCTTTCCTCCCTTCTCATGCCCTTGATTTAAGACTTAAATGCAGCGTTCTTAATCCCGCAAGAAGCGAAGCGGGTGCTTCCCGCGGGGACATGAATAGCCCCATTGAAGTCATGTGCTGCGACTTTACACGCGTGCTTAGAAGTCTGCAGGATTGAGGCACTCGAGCCCAGGAGTCATTTTTGGGAGGAGCGTCCCTGGCGCCCCAAGCACCCCACAGAAACCAAACGTACGCAGACCGCGGTTTCAAAGCCACTCATCTAGCAGCTACACCGAATTTGAAGCCTGCTCCAGGAGGCTCGATGCACGGCACGGTCTGGGTGTCCATCCTTGAGCCACCAGCTCAGCTCTTGGCATTTTACTCAGCTGCGGTGCTAGTCACAGCCCCGAACGAACCAGGACAACCCCTGAATTGCAGTTACCAATAGAAAATGTTTAACATTCCCCAGGTGGGTACGTTTGATAAAAACATTTAATTACTGCACTTCCTAAAGCATCCCAGAAAGCACAGTGCTGTCAGGCAATAAAACCATGAAACAACTCCAAGCTATTAAAAGCCAATAGGTTCTTGCACCCTCCACCGCCATAAAACCTGCAGAAATAAAGATGCTGGATGCTGATGCTATTTAAAGGGAGAGTGCAACATCGTGTCACCATATGGTGATGTGGCGCTGGCCAAGTCCCTGAATTACAGTGTATATATACACGGCAGTGCCTCATTTTTTGCTTCCATCCAGTTTTCCTCTGGGAGCATCCCCAGGCTTCCCGCAGAGCGCACCCCCTCCTTGCAGGATGAGGAGCTTGTCCCAGCACAGTATTTGTGTTAAGAGACGATCAACTGGCTTATTCCAATCGCATAGTATTTTTTATATTTTTAAGCAGAAGCTATAAAATCCAGGAAATGTGGATTTATGGCCCATAAAAGGCTTAGTTAGAGCTATGACCTACTGACTTATGTAACTTTATTTACTACTGGCCTGGGACGGGGCTCCTCTTCTAGCACCCTGCTAAGCTCATTTTGTAGCATTTCTTTATTTGGACTCTGTTAAAGATGCAGCGATGTTGGGCTGTCGGAGGGTTCAGAGATGGGGGCTTGGAGGGCACATAGGTGTCTGCTCCGAAGTGCAGAAGAGCCAGGCAGTGCCGACATTCGGCTTCTCACAAGGACCGAGTGGAACAAACCCACGCCGGTCTCGACCCTTGGTGTTTGCCCTGGACACAAGGTTGAGTGGCAAGACTATTCCTTTCTTAGCCTCCACCTGTGCTTTTAGGCGACGGCAAGTCAAAATCTTTGAAGAGGTAAATGCACCAGGGGGGTTTCATCCCCCTCCTTGTTTGCAGAAGGACCCGGTCGCAGAGACGAGACCACCCAGGGCTTTGCAGCATTTCTGCTGCGACGCCGGAGCTGCAGGGATGACCCCAGAGCATCTCTCCAGCACAAGCTGCTGTGATGCCAACATCGCCTTGGAGGCTTCTCTACAGATTCGCTCCTTGTCCAGCACCGACGCATTCTTCCATTAAGGAGCAACGTTCCCCAATTACAGCCAGTTCTGGCAGCTTCGACCCATGGGGTGTTGCTCCACCTGCTAGGAATGTGCCCAGATTTGCCACCAGCCCTTCCGAGCCTCTTCCAGAAGCTCTGAGCAGTACCACAGCACCGGGGACTGCTGCAGATGGACCGTACCCATGATACAAATCAACGTCCTGCTCCCAGGACTATGCCACTAAGCCCCAAATCTGCAAGTCCCAGGGCTTATTCACCCTCCAGGCTGGTTTGGGTCCAGCTGCTGAAACTCTGCAAGCAGCACAAGTGCAGGCAAACATCAGCACCCACACCAGGACCCGGCTGCCTTCACCCAGCAGCTCCCACCTCTGGGCCAAAGCAGCCCAAGTCTGAATAATCCCAAACTCCATCTGAACCAGCTGCAGGCCAGGATATCTTCATCCCAGTTGCGTGGTGTGTAACTTCAGTACCCTTGAGAATGTCAGTGCCATTGTGCAGGGTGATGAACGGCTGGAGGGGAAGGCAAGGCTTGCAGCATCAGTAATTTATTTAGTTTTTGATGAGAAGTGACGAGAGCTGCCCAAGTTCAGCACGCACAGGGTGTGAGATGTACTTAAAAAATGGAATTTGTACAAACAAAAGAGGAAACTGCAGCAGCTGCAGAGATTAGCAAAAACTCCCATGTCTCTTGTCCAAACACCAAAGCTTCCCTAGAGGAAGATGTGCTGCGCGCTGCGCCCTAAGGCCAATATTTGGGTATAGAGCAGCTGGAGGACCAGAAAGACCACCAGCACTGAAAAAACTCCGAACTGTGCCTGGCTGATGCACGGTTTTTGTCAATCACGACCATTTCAACTAGCTCTTTAGCTCTGATTTTCTCTTTTGGGCATCAGCCTCAGAACAGACCTATAATTTATGGTGCGTAGATACCAGCCTAAAGAGACGCTGTCTAAGCGAGCAGGAGGAAGCATGGTCTAGCTCCAGATCATGCAACCCAGCTGCTCAAGGGCGCAAGGAGCCCAGCAAAGTCTGCTTTATCCATGGGAAAAATATGGAAACAAATTACCACTTCATTGGCAGGGTGAGCCCAGCCAGTGCTGTTGGCCTGCTTTCCTTCGCAAGCTGAAAATGCTCCTTAGGACTTCCTCGGCTTTACTACTTCTTTGTCTCATTTAAGATCACACCTTAAGGTGCTTGCAAAACCCAGCTCACAAAACGGGAACGCTTTCAACACCCAAGGGCTGCTGTCAGCCCGAAACGCTGCTGCTGGCCTCGTGTCTGATGCTCTGAATTTGCAACACCACTATGGGGGCCTGATTCTGCTCCCCTCGTACCTCCGAGGTCTGGCTGGACACAAGGACCCCAGCCGCAGCACCTTTTCTTCCCAGGAGGAAGGAGATACAAGCGCATCTGCAAAGGGCAGAGGAGCGTTTTTTTTGCTAGTGAGCACCCACACAGTGTTTATTTGCAAGTGAGTCAACTGGACTCTAATGGCTTTGTGGATGCCGCACAATTCATCTCTCTTATCTCAGGGATTTTCATTACCTTTTGGGCAATTTTGACAAAAATTCAATTTTCCCTGCCCACGCACACATCCTGCTGTTCTCTCATTGAACACATCAATTAACAGCCAAAAAAGTCCTCAGCATCTTTTCTTTCCTGGATTCAGCCTCCTCCATCAGCCTTTAACACCATTTCCCAGCGCAATTACCCACCCCAAACTGCTGCCAGGTGTGGCCCGAAAGACTGAAGCTCTTCACCCCTCATCCACACGCTGTTCCTCCCTGCAGACACGTCTCTGCCATCCTGGAGAGCAGAAACCACTGCCCCGAGCAAGCAGGGACAGAGCCGTGCGCGGCACCCGCATCCCTGCGGCAGCATCTGCCGCGAGCACCCGTGCAATTGCACAAGAAACGCAAGTGGTGGAAGAAACGTAAAACTTGATCGCATTCTCAGTATTTACCAGAATTAGAGGAGGCTCTAGAGATATTCCAGCTACCTTTGCAAACCAAGAACAGAGGGCTCTCTGTTTTCCTGCTTTTTATTCCTGCTGGGATGCAGAGAGCTGCACCATTTTCCATCAATCCAGTTATTTCCGCAAGGGAGAAGCTGAGTCTTTAAGCCTGAAGGCATAGCAGGGTGCGGGGTGACGTACACGTCCACCTCGTTCTTGTTCTCTCCTCCAGGCATTTGCTTTCAGCCCCCGTCAGACAGGACACCAGGACCTGTGGTCTGACCCAGTGCGGCACCTATCAGTTTCGGGTTTTTATTCCTTAAACTTGAAGCAAGCATCAGCCTAATTTTATTTTACAGGGAGACCCTGAAAACTGTGTCTGCAAACCAGGCTATGAGATAGCGTAAGGATGACACCTTAACGAAGCGCTGCCACCATGACCACGCTGATCCAGATGTGGGCTGCAGCTGGCAGCAGCTCTGTCCCTGCCAGCGCAGAGCCAGGACCGCCAGGACCCAGCGCTCCCCATCTCAGCCTTGCACACCAAAAGGTAGAAGTGAAAAGCAGATGTGTGCTTGGGGAAGGTTTCAAACACAGGTTATTTTCTTTGGGTTTTGGTTTTTTTTTTTTTTTCCCCTTTTCTTCCTCATTTAAGCTCCAGACCTGAGACAGCCTACAAAGCAGGAGCGCCTGGGCACAGTGACATTTTGAGCAGAGGTAGCAGCAGCAGCAGGTGATGGCAGCAACCCTCTCTTTCACTGCAGAAACCACCCGCACCTCCCAACACCCATGGTCTGAGGGGTGGAAGAGGGAAGGGGAAGGTCCTCAGCCAGCTGAGAGGAGCACCAACCAGCCCCTCTCACCTTTGGATCCAAAGCTGCTGGTTGTGAGCAGCTTCTCAAGGGCTGTTCTGGAGGTAGGGTATGAATTAGAGTCTTTAATGTCGCATCTACAAACTGGAGCAGGACTTTCCTGAAGCTGGTGAAGGGGCAGGCAGGGGGATGCGGCAGAGCAGCTGCTCGGCCCTGCTGCACCTTCGGGCAGCACCCACCCCTGCCCGGCTCCTTCCTGCTGGCCGGGGCACAGGGGCTGCTCAATTTGATCTTTTTTAGAGAAGGAAACCTTTTTCCTTTCTTTTTTTTCCTAAGTATTAGGGGCAACAGGCTGAAGAAGTCCCAGCTCTGGAGCAGCCGCCTCCAGCCCAGCCTTTTGGCTGGGACCGTACTGGAGAGAGACAAATCCCCAGAACCTGCCCTAACCCGCAAGAGAAAGGAAGGCAAGGGAGAGTCGTCTTCTGCCCCCTTTGATGATCCCACACTCCAATTCTCCTTTCCTTTCTTTGACCGCTGACACAACAACTTCACCTTGAAGAGCTGTTAGAGGAAACCTGAAACTTGGATGCTGAGAGAAAGGCAGACTCCAGCAGAATGAGTCTTCTCTCTAGATCTCCATGTTGTCTTTGAATTGCAAGAGCACCATCTTGTGTTTAAACCCAACACAGACTGCGCCCAGTCCTGGGGGTTTCCATCCTCTCTGGAAGCACAAGGAGATAATAACAAGCAGCAATCCATATCAATTCTCATGAGCAACCTGCCCACCATCACTCTCCAGGACGTTTTGACAAGCAGGAAAACAATTCACACGCTCGGATTTGTTATCTGAAAACAGCTTAAGAACTTAACTATAACCACGCAAAATGGCAACAAGTCCTGAAGGCCATGCCGTGGAGTATGGTCCGAGGCCAAAAGGCCCCCTTCAAAGCTTGTTTTACACTTGTGCATCAGAGATCATCATAAAGTTAAATAACATTTACAGACTGTATTGCTCAGCTTTCAAATAGATTACAGGGTGCTGAAAAAGGGGGGTGATGGCAAAAAGAACCCCTTATTTTGGTTTGCTCTTCCCTTGTAGAAAAAGGGAAATTATCTCAGTCTCTCTCAATAAGTTTGGGGTTTAATTCCTAGCAAAAAACTATTTTCCAATAAAGAGCATTCATACTGAAACATTTTTACTTCCTGTACGATTATTAACATTTTATGTATTCCGATTTGAATACCTCTTTTTATAGGAGATTGATACAATTGAGATAACTTTTTAAAAATCTGCTACAGAAACTGAGTGCTTTTCCTATTATCACCACGTTCGTTGCAGAAGGTCTTGGGTATTTATAACAGCTTAAAACTTCAGTCTCCAAATATAATTTGTAACACCTTAACCTAGTTCACAATTCTATTAGCACTTCTCTCAACACAGGATCTGAAAAATTAAATTACTTACCCACACACCTGAGGGGCTGTCAGGGCTGCCAGAAGAGCTTAAACATTTCCAGAGTAAAGATTTATGATGCTTCCTCCTATTTAATACATACACACACTGTCTTAGCACAGTGCAATGATGTGACATGCATGTGAAAGGACACATCCCGCAAATACACACTGTGAGGAGAGGGAAATTTGTCAGTACATCCGCTCTGGAGAGGCGAAAGTCTTGCGAGAGAAAACTCCAGTAAATGAGCAAAAAGATGGTTTTGATTTTTTTTTTTTTTTTTTTTTTTAAGAACCAAGACGATAAAATCTCAAGTTGGTACAACACTGGTAAGAGGACACTTCACGTTTTCTGAACCCTGGGTGATTCCAGGGAAGTATTTGCATCCTAGAGGTATTCAAAAGCAACAAGTTTACCTAGGCCTGTCGCTCCAGCCGGAGAGAAGCAAGAGTAACATATGCTTGCACGTTACCACGGCCGAGGTCAGGGACTAGACGGCATCCTGCCCCTGGCACACCAGGGGACAGAGAGTTGTCATTGTGCGAGGAGGGGGCCACCCCAATCCATTACAACCAAGGTTAAGCAAACATTTTCAGTGGCATGGCCACTTGTTACATATTAGTCAAGATAAATCGCTGGGACAAATGTGGTTAGGAAGCGGCAGGTGAGCCAGGAAACAATTTAAACCCGGCTCTAGCCAAGTGTTCCTTTTCTGCAGTAGAAATCAACCTCTTGTCACCGAGTCCTCGTTCTTCTGCCTTACAAATACGCCATTTCCCTTGCTGTGCAGTAAGTAACCAACATGCATTTTTGCTTAGAACCTTAACAGAGATTCATCTAAGAAAACTTGAAAAATACATTCCAGTGCCAGTGCCTATTTCATCTGAGCTGCAGTTAAGCGGATCTCCTCTAGATTCTTAACCTATGAATCAGTGGGTTTGTGGGCCACGTAAGAGGCGAAGACAGCATTTGGGAGCCAGTCAGGGAGCAAAGTTTTTCTTCAGAGTTTTTGCTTAGGCCCAGTACGAGCACGGGATTACGCTGCTATCCGTGGGCTGACTCAAATATATTACACTACCTGTATTTATGATAGCAATATGTGGCTGCTAGTGTAAAATACCCAATTATTATGCCTTCTGGTAGTATCAAAAACCTTTGAACTTAACATGAGACTACAAAGAACACACCAATCCAATGCATGTTTCATATACATATTTATATATATTTCATGTACAAAGTTACATTCTGAACCCCATGGATTCAATAATAGAAATAAATACTGAAATAACTACACTGCTATAGGAGCTTTTCTGCTCACAGAAAAGAAGCCTCAAGTTTTAACAGACAGCAAGTTTAACGCTGTAGTATCCATCTCGGATTACAGAGGCAAGTAAAATTCAGCGTAAAGTGTCCAACAGACAAAACTTCCAAAAATTACAGACCATAAAATGTTTAAAATATATGCTTAAAAGATTGAGAAATGTGCATCAACAAAATTAATAAAGGAAACTTAATCTTGTTAGAGGGCGGGAGAAACATTTAGTGTATAGAAAAATGCTTTGAGGTGCAACATAGGTTGTTACAATATGGCATAACCCTGTTAGAAAAAACATTTAATTTCCCTAAAGAACTGTATTTGAGTTTACCGTGTCTCTTTTACAGAGCAGGGCCTTCACAAGACCCCGTCTCAACAGGGCCGCTTACAAGAGTGCTAAGTCAGGTTTAATCCTTTGGTAACTTTTATAATACTCACATGGAAATAAATATTCAGTTACACAGCATTTTAAAAGACACACGTTCTTTAGAACAGTTAGTATAATAAAACAGATTTAACATTTGTTTGTTACTAAGGCAGCCTATGATAAAGTGTCTACGCTCTGCCAGCTCTATCTGATCCAACGCAGGAAGACCTTTACAAGAAATGGACAATGCAGCAGCTTATACAACGCATTTCACCTTTACCATGCAAACACCCTTACCCAGGCAAGTAATGTGCTGCATATTTTGTGCTCGAAATGTTTCCAAACTATTAACAAGCTGTAGCTATCAAGAGATTAGCTCCTATTTATATGATGCTTTAATCACATGAGTGTATGCATAAACACATTCTTGAGACGGATTTGTAGGAGTGTATTGTCATCTCAGTGCCTCAGTGCTTTATTCACCATTCAAAGCGACCTTAAATAGAGTTTAGAAATCCCAGGGCACTGTGATGACAACAGGGACCCATCTAATCTACTGTACCTTAGGACAGGGGATAAAGTTTTTAAATGAGAAATACAGAGAAGTGCACATGCCTTTTATCTACACCCACAGCGGTACATAGTTAACCTACTGTTTTCTTTAAAACCCTTCCACTTTTAGACAGAAACAATCATTCTCTGAAAAATTTGCAAGAGTTGGCCCACTGAGGTGACTAAAATGGCACGGTGGACCAGATACATTTGGCAAAAGACCAGGTACACACTTGCCAGATTGAACTGCTCTAGTTGACAGCAGTAAAGCCGTTCAGAGAAAACAGCTCATCGCTAATTACAAATAAAATGCTACATAAGAACCAAGGAACAGAATTGTGCGCTTTTTTCTGAGAACATGAGAATGTGACAATCAACCAGTGAGTAAAAGCTTTGGAGATTGTGTTTTCCAAAGAGGAAAAAAAAATAATTTTAAGAAAATGGCAGGAGAAGCAATGAAACTGCACCACTCACAGTGAAGATTCTGCACAACAGTAAAAGTTTAGACAGCATTTTTCTTAGACATCCAATTTTGTAAGTTAATTCAGATGTGCTTCAGATTCAGCATACATGTCTATGTAAGTTTTAAATAGGTCTTTCTAAGAGTGTTTACTCAGTTTACTTTCTGTATTTGTATAATTTTTAAAAAGCTCCCAGACTTTATATTTAAGCCAAAGTACTTTAGGAGTGACATTAAAGATGAATTTGGAAAGCAAATTATGAACAACATGCTCTCATCACTTTTGGCATTCTGAAGAGAAAAATACTACCAAGATATTAGACATCTTTAATAAGGATTTTTACTACATAGTTCATGTCCTAGATACATATTTACGAGAGGAACAGCTGTGTACAAAATATGTCGCTTAAAAAGTATTTATACATATAAATCTAACCAATAGACCTGAATGGAGTTCTTCTGGTTTATCAGCTATGATATGCATTTGAAAAAGCTGCCTAAATATATATTTACACAATAGACCTCAGCTAAATGTGTTCATTTAAAAAATTAAGAAAAATATATAAACACATGTTTGCCTGATAGACCAGAACTGCTCCTATTGCATAAAAATGTTTAGGCAGTTTTAAAAAAGTGTTTCTATATTTACTCCTCTGAAACTGTTCCGTTCTCTCACATAATCAAGTTACTAAATTTCTCTGCTAATCTGAACAGAACAGTCCCAGCCTTTTGGGGGTAAATGCTGGATGTTTATTAAAACCCCTCAAAACTTTTACTTTCCAGAGACTAAATGAAAAAGCAAATCTGGGTTTTAAAGTATTCTGAAGTACAGAAATCATGAAGTATTTAACTTAGGTCTGATACTAATGTAGGAAATTCAAGGTAAAAGCAAGACAGTCTTCAACTCACACTTATGGTTAAAAAAATAGATGGTGAGTAGACAGAATGTCAGCCTAATCTTAGAGTCTTCTGAGTTTCATCAATTTACTCAATCTTAGTGTTACCTGCTAACATGGTTGCTAACTTTTTTTTTTTTTTACTAAACTGGGGTATGCAACTACAAAAAAATACATTTTGTACCTAATAATCTGGCACTAAAGTTCCTTTACAATCTCACTTGGGCAGAATGCATTTTTCCTGTACACTCTCAGTCTTTTCTCATGCTCTAATCGAGGTCTCTAACCTTCACACATGTAGTGCCTCATGAGTTTGACCAGCTAGGCAGAGAAGATCATTCTAGTGCTTCGGACATAAGGAGTTAAGACAAGAAAAGAACAAAAACATATCCCCTGTTCAAGAATTTTACAGTTATTTTCAAATTTAAATCATCCTAAGAATACCCTTTGGAAAACGAGTTGTTCCGTGTCAGGGAAATGGAAAACCACTATGCTCAAAAATTGCTCATTATCGAGGGCAGCAGTTCTCAAACTTTAAGTTTCAATAGTGAAAATATGTGATTTTATTTAAATATTGTCATCTTAATTCCTATACAATCCCCTCTTCCCCCCAGATATTCCGATGAATGTAACAAATTAAACCGTATACACTATATAAGCAAGACTTTCCAGGTTTGAAAACAGAAGCTGAAATTTACAGTTTGCTTTAGCCCTCACTGAATATTTGGATGAGTCTTAATAATCCATCTTATAATTTGTCAATTTTTTAATGCTCTGGGAATAACTTTGCTGTTTTACTCAATGCATTATACAGTGAAATGAAGCTCAGTTGTAATAAAGCTGAACTCAAGTGAGACTACCAAAGAAGTGAACTACATTAGATTGCTGTGGTACAGTAAAACTAATGTCTCAGTTGCTTACTATGGTGTGCACACCAATTTTGAGAAAGATCTGATTTCATTATACTGTTCCATGTAACACGGGTGCAGTAAACCAGCACAAGCTAATTCCTGTATAGTTAAAGGTATGACAGATTTGCAAGATAAAGTTAAACAGCAAAGAAATGCTTCAACATCATGTAGTGAAACAGGTTTCACAAAATAAAAAAACATGCAGAAGCTTTTTTTTTTTTTTCTTTTTTTTTTTTTCTTTCTTTTTTTTTTTTTTCTTTAAGGTCTCCAGCTGCATCCTACAGGCTCACTCACTGCCACACATTACTTGCCACACTATCAAGTGACTCCTCTCAGCTTTGGCTACAGAAGGTTCAAGTTGTAGAGCTTCTCCAAGGAGTTCAGATTCTCCACCTTCGTCACCTGAAAAACAGCAGCTTTGATTCAGGCACACAATAAAAAACAGTATTAACACCAAATGGAGCAAGACAAGCAACATCCAGGTTTACAAGCAAAACACTATAGAAGACAGTAGTTGCCATATGCTCACGTAAAAGCATATTCAAGACTGTGAATATATACATTACAAACTGAAAGTCTATTGCATAATTATTTCAGAGCCTAGTATTCTGATGGTCATATTCTTCAGTTCTAGCCGCCAAAATTAAATGTGGTTTCGTAAGTATCCATGTTCTACACATTTCATCACTTACTTATAACTCTTTAAGGCAGAAAAACGACAACCTAACTTGCAAACTTGCAGTATCTCCCAGGCAGAAATGGAGATGGTTATATGACACGAAAGTGTGCTAGCATAAACACATAAACCATATAAAGTGCTCTGGAAATAAGAGCAGTAATTGAGCACAAGGGAGACAGCGCCACATTCACATCTATGATGAACCTTTCCCCTTCTTTCCTCTTGTTCTAGTTATCCTAGCTTGTCACAGCGCCGCACGCACTGGCACAAGACAGCCTTAAGCGTATTCTCCATTATTGCTCTTCAGAAGAGAAGAGCAGTTTTGTAACTGTGTCTAAGCTCTTGGTGACATGAGCTGACTTGGATCAAAGGTGACAGACTAACCACTAAACAAAACTGCACGTAGACAGTAATAAACCTCAATACAGAGGCAGTCTGGTGGTACAGAAGAATGTCAGTTTAATCAGATGAAATGGGAACTGACCTACAACTTCAGGAAGGTTCCAAGTCACAGTTTGGCTGGCTTTCTGGTTAGACTACTTTGGAGGTGTGAGGAATCTAAACACAGAATAGCCTGAACTTGCTCTTGAGCCAGTTTGCTGCACTAATGTGGTAATGGCTGAGCTAATGTAGCTATAGTACTGACGCTTAACTTCATGGCTTTGCATCATGCCACAAGGACAGCAAAACACACATTTGGTATGTGGCTATACCCGCTTGGAAAAAGTACAGAGTTTTTACTACTCACTACAGTGTGGCACAGAATTGCCTCAAGTCCTGCCTCCCCCGTAACTCCACTGGGGTTACCGGCAGGAACATGTTTTTCGTTGATTAGTGGGATGACAGAATTTGGGCTGGCCTTCATGGGTTTTCTTTGTACTGTTCTTTGTGGCTTTTTTTTTTTTTTTTTTGTTGGTTGGTTGTTTTTGAAAAACACTATAGACAGATTTAGGCAAAAGGTCAGAACCAGGTCCAGGGGTTATGACTTCTTTTAGGCACTTTTTGTCAAGAAGTCTGGCTGCATATTCTAAGAATAAAACAACCATCACTCTCATTTTGTTCTATTTCCCCAATAGCTTCAATTAAAAAAAAAAGTTTATACAAGAAATCTTTTATGGTGTAGGATTATGCAAAAGTGCTACCTGAAAAAAGCAGTGATCAAAATAAGAAGCACATGCAAAGACAACAGTGAGCTACTTTTTCCCTTCACTCAAAAATGAGTAAATTTTAGTTTGAGTGTTCTTTACTCAATACATGACTTTTTTTGTAGTCAGTCTGCATATTTAAGTAACTAAGGACGTATTTTCCAGCAGTTTGAGACAGAAGACTAACCTGTCAAAGTAAGACAAAGTATAAATGATAAGGTGGTACATGACTCCAAAGCAGAGTTTCAAATAAACCTTTTTACACAGGCAACTCAGAGGTCATGGTTTATTGGGAGGAGAAGAGTAAGCTGAAGGTGTATGTTGGGGAGAACAGAGATACTTCTATCCTCACACCTGCTTAATAAAGACTATACACTGACTGACCACACAAATGCACTCTGCAATCACAACAGAAGTTATTATATGGTTCATGACCTTTCAGTATGAAGAGGTTACAACTGATTTTAAGCTCAGTATTTCTTACCCATTCTGAAGTCAATATATCCTTCTCCACCACTTATAACCAACATCGATTTTAAGGGACTCTGGTTGAAGGACTCTTGGGCTGGTTTATCAGCTGTTAGCTCTGTTCCACCACTACTCTGTGGGCAAACAACCTGACCTGGATTAAAAACAAAACATTTTTATGCCACATCTCGCAGAATAATACCAGCTGTATTTGGTCATTGGATGATATACTTAATGCCTAATGATACACTTCAGTTTGGATTCTAGTATCTCTTCAGCAAGGGACAGAAAGCTAGCTTTGCTCTGATTTCATCTCTCTAAAGAGATGAAGAATCTGTTCAGGTCAGTTCAATGGAAACCAGAAAATTAAATGCCTCTTGATAGATTTCACAGCACAGGTATGCAGATCTAGAGAATGACATTGAAACAAGACTTAAAGACTTTCAGACACACAACTGAAATGATTCAGCACATGTCAGCCCATTAAGCAAACTTCTGTCATTTAATTCCAGCACATGAGGTACACAGAAGCACTGAGAGGGCATTCGGCCAGCACTGCAGCTTCTAGGAAACTCTTAGCTTTTTCAACTGAGTGTCTTTCCTTTGTAGGCTTTTCCCTTAGTAGCTCATCCTTCCTGCAGGATGTCAGACTCTTAAATTGGACCTTACATCAATTAACAGTTGACTGCCTTCTTAATAGGCAAGTACTCACTCACCACAGTACCTTCTTCCCAGATGGAAACAAAGCACTTCTTCCTTTGTGACCAAACCCTTTCCCTCCCATTAAACAACACTGCACTTGGGAATCAGACAAGTCTCGGTAATAAAACATAATAAAACATTTCTGAATGCACTATTTCATACACTTGCTGTCTTTGCCGAAACACTACGTTTAACTAAGCAAATGAAGGCAAAAAAGAAAGTTCATTTGAAGAACGGTAATAAAACCTCACCAGGTACTGCGACAAAGAATTTAACAGCATCACGGTGCCCATGGAAGCAAAGCTGCGCGTGTGCCATTGAACAATATGGTATGAATGTTCCCGGAGTCACTTTGTCACTGTTTTCATCGCCGTATACACGTATTACACTCCCCGGACGGTTTCCGGAGCCTGCTGTGGCTTTATTAGCTGTAAAAGAAGAGAAGCGTTTTCTACTTGAAAACACAAGTTACAGAAGTGGTTATTTGTTAAGAAACCTTATGGTACCATCTAAAAGCTAAAGCCAACTTAGATAAAAATGAAACAGGAGGGCAGCAATGCCAATTCAAGACAGAGCTGGAAAGAAAAAAGATTGCATGCTTCGTTATTTTAAGTACATCAGAAAATGGAGCAGGATTCTTATTAGTCTAGCATAAACACCGGATTTTAATATCCTACTTTTGGAAAAAAATAATTTGCGAAAGGACCGTATCTTTCATAGAAAATAAGTACCTCTAAAGTGTTTCAGTATGAGCAAATTCAATGTACTTAAACATATAATTAAAGACAGTTTCATTCCAACTAATCATAGGGTATCCCCTTGCCAGCAAAAATTCTCTAAATATAGCCACCTGTGGGCATGAAGGAGCTACCCTATTATAATTCTACATCTAGTTTTTACTGAAGGTTTAAAATCCATTAAAACAGAGAAGTACTCATGCTAGACATACAAGCCATCTCCATTCCAAAGACTATCAAAGTAGTGAAAGAAACAGTGATTTGTAACAAGACAGTAAATGATGTGGATTAATGACACAAAGTTATAAGATATGGTATCACACTGGCTGGAAGAAAAACAAAGTCTGTATGAAAGTTCAGCTGCAACACAGGATGATATACTAAACTGCTGAGCAGATTGGTGGCCATTTAGCAAACATAAAACTGCTGCAATGCAGTAACTGCAAGTGGAAAAACATTTAGGAACATACAAAGGGTAGATCTATAAGGAGTGGGAAACAGCCTCGAAGTGGCTATTAGAAGCCTGAAAGTAGATTTTTGTTCAGGATCTGCACTTACCCCTCAGCCCCAGTAAACGTCCCTGGTGGAGGATTACAGCTAAAGTGAGAAAGGAGGAAAGGGGAAATGGATAGGTATGACAGTAGAGGAGAAGGATTAATGAGAACCCACCACTCTTATATTTTGGTTTTTGATAAGGTAGAGCTTAAAATTTTAGCTCCTAAAAACAGTAAATATCTAATTACAGAAGATTCAATAAAAAGTCACAAAGAACAGCATCTTGTTATAAAAGTTTCAGTACAAAATGGACAATGAAAGCACCACCACTTTCATGTGCTTTATCGCTATAAAGTTTATTATTGATTAGCAACGTTTCCCCTTTCTCTCTTTCCTTGGCAGGAGGCTACCAAAATAATATAGAACAACTCATGTTTTCAAGTTCCCTTTTGAATTATCATCTGCGGATCTGGAAGATGCCCTACTGTTGAGACCCAGGGAACTGAGATATGCAATTGCTTATATAAGGATGTGACTGTTTTTGAAAACCGTAAATATTTGTAACAAGGGTTCTCAAACCCACCATCAGGCTACCCACAAATGGTTGTTCCGATTCATGAACAACTAGCAAAACTGAAATTGAACTGAATAGCTTTAATAGGGATTTTTTTCATGTTCACTACTGTTTCAAAACAAACTCCTCTGGAAACATTAAGCTTGATGCAAATTAAGCGCTATAATTTTTGAAAGCATGATTTCAACTATTTCAAATTCATGATAGGAAGCCTGTCCTTCCTTAGTACGTTCATGCAATGCAAAAAAAGACATTTATTGAATGGGTGGACGATGTAATGGGACAGTATGAGAAAAAAATGCATGTATGTGCTGTTCAACAAAGCAGATACAACATGAAGAGTTCTTACTATTCAATTACCCTAAAATATCACCTGTCAGGCTGTACTACTTTCTATATAACAACCGTACAATTAGGACTACCAAATTCCTGTATTTCATTTTCTGAAACTTCTGTCCATGTGTTCTAACATTAGTCTCAAGCACAAGTGTTGGGTTGGTTTTTATGGGACTTTTTTGGTTGTTGTTTTGTTATTTTAAATGCAATAAATTTGCACACTGATTCTTCCCAAGCTTTACCTACTTAAGATTTGTTTTGTCTTTGAACTGGACTGTTTCCTTCTCCAGAGGTTCAACTGCCCATATCTGAATGCTTTCTCTCCCACCCCCAAGGAGTTTCAGCCTATGACAGAGGGGTCTGTTATTAAGCAGATACCTGGATTTGCATTACTGGAATTTTACCTAGAAGTTAGTGTCCTATTTGTAGAATGTGTTTACAACTCCTGTAGCTTTGAACATGTCCTTTAAAACAGTCGGTACTACTGCTGTTGCAGTCCTTTATACCAGCTTTGTGATGAATTCTCAAGAGCTAAAGCCAATCAAATTGTATTAGCAACAATATCAACTTGCTCAAATCAAACGAAAATCTACTCTGGTGATCATATGGCAATCAAAACATAACATTAATTAGAAAACTAAAGCCATCTCTTCCAAGCAATAAACTTCTATAAGTGCTGCTAATACTCGTAACACCTCTAAGGCTTCAAAGTGTCTCTCATTCAAGCCACAACAACTCTGCTCAAATTGAAGTACAGGAGATTTTGGAAATGTGCTTTTTTGCTCAGAGTAATTGTAACCATGTACACAGATTAGGTGCTAAACATCACACAGGCCCAATCTGTTACAAACCTGAAAGATTCAGACCTGGCAGAAAAGCTTTCTATCCATTAGCAAGCATCTGAATGGCGTTTAATATTCTCTTTTTGTGTCTACAGCATATTGCACAGTGCTATTCATTTATATTTTACTTACTTTCTGTTAATGGAATGGAGATGATGACACCATTTCCTGTTCCTACCCATAAACGATTACAAGACACCATAAGAGCTGTGATTCTCACAAATGAGAATCCCAGTTTACCAGTACCTAAAAACAAAAGATGCTTTTCATCAAAAATTATGAGCAAGAATAATTTTAGTTCCATAACAGAGAATCTTAACTCCAACTCCCAAACCACGCAGACAAGTAATTCCCTCCCACGTCAAACAAAAACAAGGTAGAGGAGTACATTTAAGTTTTAAAGATAACCTAAAAGGCTAAAACACACTATTAATTAAGTGGTGAACCTATCCAGAAAGAGACTAACATTAAGTGCGAGAAAGCACAAAAGGTATAACGGCTCCATAATGCTGCGCAAAAAAGTCTTTTAGGGCTTACAGTACCAGGGCAGCTTTTCAAACAAACAAAAAACCAAAAAGGTGAGTTTACAGATGCAAGATAATGATTTCTCATCTATTAAAATTAATTTCTCATTCATTAGCCCTGTGAGGGGAGCAGAAGGCAGCTGACCAGCTAAGCACATACTTGTGAAGGATTTCCCACAGCCCAATTACCTGTATTTGTTGTGTTATGTAGGCAGTCAAACTGCTCTTATATAAACATTAATGAAAAACATCAGAAAGATTATTAGCTTCAATAGCAATAAAAATTTGCTATTTTGCATTTCTGTGTTCTTGAAAAAGAGGTAATTTTTCCAGGCAAGTAATGGATTCTTCCCACTCTTAGATTTAGAAAAAGGCATCAGTACAGTAAAAAAGAGAAAGATTTTAGTGTCTCTATTGATGCCTGCCCAACCCAACCATCATTTTCCTCATTAGTTCTGAGTTTTTAGGGACATCTTAGACATCAGGCAGGACCAACAGACTGCATCAGAAAACCTGTCATCCTTATCATGCTTTACAGATTGACAGATTCAAGTTTTCACAAACAGGATTTGACTAGACTTCCACCTACCCTTTCCCCTAGTTTGTAGTGAGAACTGCCTGATCCATAACAGGAAAAGAAAGCTCCAGACAGCAAGAGGTGTAAGAATACTACAATTTTTCTCATCAACTTACCTAGCATTTTGCTTACATAAGGTTCAATGTCCACATCTTGTAGATGCTGATACGTGTGCGCATGATAGAGACGCAGGGTGGAGTCCAGACGAATAGACACCCACACCCCATCACCCACCCATGCCAGCTGCCTCACTTGGCTTTCTCTTCTTGGGTGTGCATCAAATGACTTCTATGAAAGATTGGATTTTAAATTAGAAGATGAAACAAAGGAAAGAGTAAGAAAGATTTCTCTGTTGCTCTTACACCACCAATACTGGCAATTTTCTTAAATCACCTATGACCCTCTGATTTGCACGATCACTTGCAGGTACAGTGTTTAGCTTAGTTACAATTACCATATGATGCTGGTAAAGTAATAGTAAAAATGCTGATTCCCTTCCCTGGAGTGTGATCGCAAAGCCGTAGTTTCCTACCATGTCTTCATTTACATATCATATTCCAGCCTACTCTGGCTTCCACCTCCATTTAACCTGGAGCTTTTTTTGTTATAAGGTCCTCCTGTCACAGCACAAGATACATATGCCCAAAAAGTGTTTTTTCTTCCTAGTTCTGTCAAGCCTTGCTCTTGCATACCAACGCAGTGCAAAATACAAACTATCCACCAGCAAAACAATTCATTTCACTCTTGTATGAATTCCTTCATTTCAGTTTTCCCATATATACATATATATATTCTTCACAAAAATAGATTATTGAGTACTTGATATTTTCAGAAGAGCTAAGCAGTCACCCTCAAAAGGTCTGGCCCATGTCTCAGGCCAATTAGCAGAAGCTGAAGTATTAATACTGCTAATAGCTTTCAGAAACCTTAGCCACTTTCTGTACTTGAGATGCCAGGTACACATACAACACTGCAGAAACACCAGCTTATGCACCTTATATAAATAAACTATTCTATAACTGGAGGGAAAGTACATTCAAGATTAACACTTACAAACCTCTAAAGTATGCAAAGACAGATTATAGAAAAGGTTACAGGTGGGTGGAGAACATAATGAGGCATGCACATAGAGCATAAGGTGGAAGCTAGCCTTACAAGCTCTACACAAGGACACTCGTCAGTTCCCGGCCAGCTAGAAGTGGAGAACTAAAACCCCCCCAGCCCCAATTGGTTTCAATAAATAAGAACTGTCTCATCATGGCTTAAAATCTCCCAAAACAATGAAAACATCCTAAGAAAATGTAACAGTATTTCCCCAAGACAAATTTGTTTGGTTGCTTGTTTCTGTACTGGTGAACAAACAACTGTTCTCTAGAGTACTCTGGAGTTTGAGCTGTAGCATGAGACGACATTAAAACATAATATTTAATTATTTTAAGCACCATTTTAACTTGCCTCTATTTTCATGGCCTTTGGTTGAACAACGTAGATTTTGTTCCTGTAGCCACACCAGACTTTGTCATGTACCACTGTCATGCATCTTATCGAATGATGTGGCCGGCCCAGATCTAAGAGGTGATAGTTCGTCAAATCCCATTGACCATCTTCAAAAACAGAGGGAAAAGAAAAAAAATGAAACAAAACATAGGTTCCTATGAGTTTAAAAATTATTTAAAAGTACAGGCAAATATCTTAACAGTCTAATTTTTTAAAAGCACTGTAATAATCTGGATAAGTCAATAGAAATTTATGGCTAGGGTCCTCATAAAAAAACCCCTGCAGCTAGTTATACTAAGTACCACCATCCCAAATGCTCTTTTGTTTTTAATATAATAAGGTTGTACAGTGACTCATGTTTAAAACGTATCAAAACATTTTTAAAAACAGAAAGTTACCTAGTGCTAAATGCTTTACTTGGATAGGCATCAGTATACATTACAACAAGCAACTACCCACACAGTGCTAGGCACTTGCTGCTTCACTGAACATAGAATTGTTGACCAGTGCGTCAAGATTTTTTTAAAATATGCTGCAAGATCTTAAGAAATGCACTTGAAATCTACTAAAAGCATACTAAATTTGGTCATTCAACACCAAGTAAAATTCTTCTGTAGACTGAACTAAGCCACAGATCATCACTGACATTTACTCGAGATCCTTAAGGATTGTAAGCCACTAAAGTCTGAGTTCTAAAAAAAAAAAAAAAAAAAAAAACAAAAAAAAAAAACCAACAAAAAAAACCCAACACACTAAAAACATAACAACTTCATCCCAGATGCATCTTTCCCAATATTTGCATTAGTGCTGTGCAGCTCCTTTAATTCTTCTAAATGCTGAGCACAGGGATTTAAAGTCCACAAGGAAAAGAACAAATGAACGGGGAGTCTGTGGAAACAAGCCAACAGATAAGTTCTAGTTACTTATAGTAAGACCTTCCCCTCCAGGTCCTTATTCCGGAGGCTGAAAGAATGGAACTTGTCCAGGAGTGGTTTAGGCAGAAATTCAGAAGGAATGCTTACAAAATTCTCATTGAAGGACTTGGCTGCAGACAATTATTAACACTAATAACAACACACGAAACATGACTACTGAGCGTGATGAAAAAAGTGATGATCAAAGTGGACTTAATCAATAGGCTCTTTGCTATTTAGCTCAGATAAATCCCATTCTCCTTCTCAGAGTAAGAAAAGATTCTATGAGCGCACCAGGACAGTGCAAAAATGGTACTTGAAACTGCAACTGAAATACTAGAAAGATTTCTCAAGACAACATGTAAAAAGGCCATTGGGGAATACCTTTTCAAAACACTATTTAAAAATGGCACATTTCTTCCCTAAGTACTGTTACAACTTCACTCGTTTCAAGATCTATTAGAATGCTTACCAACTCCTCGATGAAATATTGCTAGTGTTCCATCAGCTAGTGCAACTAATACTATTCCTTTTACATGTCTGTGAAAAAAAGGAGGCACAAGAATATACACCATTAGACTGCATTTCTGAAACTGCAAGTTTAAAGTGAGGTATAAACATTTTATATTTCAGCATACTTTTTATATTCATGTTAGCCCTAGTGTTTTGATTTCTACAATATAGCTCAAGAGAAGGGACAGTAACAAAGCGTCAAAATCCAGTTCAGAAAGTTTAAAATATATCTAGCTACAACAGCTGAAGAAAACATCAAGCATAACAACCTATAACTGTTTTGAGTATACAGCTACCAAGAATACCAAGTATACAGCTACAGCTCATCATTTGAGCTACAGTATTTCCAACAGACACAAGATTCCTTTTATTTTCCTTACTCCCCAAAAGTTTTCCACTGCCCCTCAAAGAAAATGCATGCATTTATGGCAACTGACATTCCCAATATCTGAGGAGGAAATACAAAACTACTTAGCTATTTTAACAAAAGTTCATTATGATTTACACGACATTCTTTCAGGACTTACACAATACTGAGAATAGAATCTTTAAGTTTAATGGCATGAACACATTTCCTCCACTGGGCCACTGACGAATGAACATATAGGCTGCAAAGACAAATCAGGAGGGATTAAAAGCACTACAAAAGGTCTACCAGACAGGAAAAAAACCCCAAGCAAAACCCCTATAATTGAAATCCACAATCAAAGGGAAAATCAGTTTTCATCTTCCACTGAAAACTATGTATGGACTGAAAGAAAGAACTACGTAAGCAGCAGAATGGTTTTTCAGAGACATAAAACGTTACCAAGTCCTTTGCAGGTACATCTGCAGTAAAAAGGGCAATATATTTTTCTAGCATAATAAAATATTGAAAGTTATGGAATTATCAGACCATAATTTCTTTGGCCACACACAAAACCACCACCACAACTTTTCTGCAGGTGAAAGTGTTATCTGCCAAAAAGAGCTTGCTAATCACCTACAATACTTTCTTTGAATTCTATAATGCCTAAATGTAGCTAAGCGTACAAAGTTTAGGCTCTCTGGAGGTCTTCTTGCACTTAATCTTGACTCAAGACAGTTGTCAGGCCTGTAGGCACAAGAAGCAAGTTTAAAATAATTTTTCAAATAAATTTAACAAGATTAGCATTTTCTTACCATCCATTCTGTGCTCCAAGCCACATTGTCGGTAAAAGGCTACTCATTTTCTGTGCTTCTTCTCTCACTAGATCTTGCTCATTTGGCAAAACTGCAACGTCTTTATATAACTCTGACTCAGTACTAAAAAAACCGAACAGTTAAAATACATTGAATAAAGTGCACAGATTACTCAGATTATAACCTAGGTATTTACTTCATTGCTGCTGGTTTCTACACTGGCTTTTGAAGAACATAAGGTATTTCAAAAAACAGTAACTGTGCACGAATGTATAACCATACAGAAGAAAACCCCAATGACAATGAATTTCTTCAAATGTACATTTACTTGTATAAGGAAATTTAGGTTCCATTCAAGCCTATCAGTATTGCTGATATCCCTGGGGAATAGCATAAGAAAGTCACATCAGAGGCACATGTTAAGAGAAACACTTATTAAAAAGCTGTATGATACTTTTGCGCCTGTATGTGGAGAGTGAAGATTCCTAAAGATTCAAAATACTGATTACTTTCAAGCTTCTTCTCCACTCCTATAACTACTCACAGATTGACTATTCTGAGAAAAGAAACCTACATTTGAACAAGCAGTTGATGGGAAGAAAGGAATGTAATTCTTATTTATTTTGACCTCAAAACAGGGAATCTAAACAGGCATCTCTAGATCAGCACCATTCACATTAAGCCTGTGAGAGATCTTAGTGACAAAGTATTGGTAGACACTCAATACTTCATTCTGGAGGTGCCTGTAACTTGAGGGATGAGTTCACAGACAAAGGCGACCCTTCTTTCACGCAAGCAAAGCATACAGTGTCTTGTACCAAGACTACGTATATAAACTCAACATATTTAATGAGAAAAAAAAAGTATTTGTTTTGTCCTCATGTTGTGTTCCTACAAACATTCTATTTTTCTTTTTAAATACATATTAAGAGGTATGAGGATTGAGACTATGTACCTGGGCTGGTACACTGGAGAAGCCTCTGTTGTATTCTGCACTCCTAGAGGATCTGTAAAGACATGCTCTGTGTAGACTCCAGTTTGTGCAATATCAGCTGTGTCTTCTCCTGTCCCTGCATTGACTTCTGTTGCTTCTGTCGCCTCCTCTGCTGTTGGAATGTTCTCATCTACTGAATTACTTTCAGTTGCAGCATCTATGGAACAAAAAATTTGAAAAGCTTTTAACAACTGCAAAAGAATTCTCAATTATTTAAAACAGCCAGAACTTGATATTTAAAACTTAAGTTACTAGCTGCAATAGTCACAGTGCAACAGTCACAATCCAAATTTTATGTTTCATCTAAAAAAAAAAAAACCAGATCAGAAACACCCAAACTTTAGTAGGTTGCACTGTATCAACAAGTGTCAAATAGACTTTAAGTATCAACCCAGTGACTGATGGCACAGATTGCCCTTTAAGTGATTAACTAGAATAAAAACGAACAAGTCGAACAACCACATACCCGTTACAATCATATCGCCATACAGCTCTGAAGGGCATTGACAGAAAATACTAAGAATGCCTGTAAAGCAGCTTCCCTTAAATCTCTGTTAACACTTGACAAGATTTAAGGCATATATCCACATTCTCTCTAGTAATTTGTCAGCAAGATCTGCATTTTAAATACTGAATAACTTAAAAGCTCTCTTTAGACCATGCACAAGATAGAGTTCTCAAAAGTATCTGAATGAATCAATTGTCTATACCTATTTAGTATCACCTCCACAAAGTTTTCAGCTACAGTTACACAGTGCAAGTACGTCAGACTTACAGGCCATTTCCCACAGAGTACTCATGTTATCACTTCTTACAGACAAGCTATTACATTAAATACTTACAGCATTCATTTTTCAGTTACACCTAATGGTGTTTGGCCATCCCTAGTATACTTGTAAGATTTTCATACCTGACTGTTTATCTGCCATTGGTGAGCCACCGTTTGCATCATGAGCTACAGGTGCTCCTGTGATACCCTCTGCAGTACAGCCAACCACCGTTATTCCTCCTAGCAAGCTATCGGTTTCTGCAGAGCTGTTGCTAGTCATACTTCCACACAGAGATGACTTGTCCACTTGACTGGGATCTGCTTCTTGAGACCCTTCTTCTCCTGCAGGATAGTCTGTTTCCCTTGCCCCTGAAACCGATTAAACTCACATGTTTCTTGTGGGGATAAAGGTGCATCACTTCTCTATCTAATAACAAACTAAGCTTCAAACTGAATGAACTCTCCAACAACTGAGATTTAACATGCAGATACCTATCTACAAGCTTATTTTAACATGATCAGCAGACATTAAAGATGCTGTCAGTCATAAAGCTCAAAAAGCAAAAGCAGAATCTACACATGCTGCACATCCAAGTGTCAATAAATCATATTTCAATCTGCAGAGTTCTCCAACTAGTTTGTTTCTATTTCAGATAAATTTTCCATTAAAATTAGATTTATAACAGTGCATATATGCAGGGATACCTATCTACATCTTAATGAAGAATTTAACTGCAATAGATCCTTTGTTCTGGAAAGAAAAGCTGTTTTTCTCTCATACATGTTCTGGAAAGAAAAGCTGTTTTTCTCTCATACAACCCTCCCAACCACCTCTGAGAATTGAAATATCATTCTTTGGTTCTTGAAATTTTTATCGTATTTTACTGTATTTTACACTGGTTTGATTTTACAAGTTATACACAGTTTCAGTGGAGCAAAACCTCAAACTTCACTGGAAGATGTTTTGAGCTTATTAAACAAAACTACTTTACTGAAACTAGTGCTACAGACTTCTATAAGTGTAAGCCAAGAAACAAGAAATCCAAAAGCACAATTAGTTCTTCTCCAGAATCATAACATCCTCCTATAAACTTCCCTGAGTACACTATCCACATACACTCTCAATGTAACAAGGATTCCCTCTACAGGAAGCTCCAAGACTTGCTACTTATCTTCAAGAGGCTGAAAAGGTCAAAAAAGCCAACATATTTTGCTTTTGTGATGTTCGCAATTGCATAAAACTTTGGCACTATTGCACAATTTGTAACGCAGCAGACAAAATACTTTGTCTTGGCTGCTGACATCTCTCTACCTTTGAGTTAATTTAGGTCAAGAGCCAACCAAAGAGTGGAACAGTAGAATAGAAATCCAGTAGTTTTCCCTACAACTAAACACTTTTTATTGCTGTGTTACAGTAACATTTTATCACACTAATTAACAAATCTTTGGTTTTTCATTGCATAAGAAAAATCTGAATAAGATACAATTAAAAAAAAACAGGAGCTAAAACATCACAAGTCTTTACCTGGTACACTAGCAATACAAAGCACATGAGAATTGCAAACAATGAAACTGTCCAGAATGTTTCCTGGTTGATTAGCATCAATAATGATAACTTTTGTAGCAGAGTGTGTGCTAGTACAGATCCAAACTAGACTGGATAATTCTTCCTGATGTTTCAGCTCCTTCTGCTGGTCCTGAAGGAGAATAAAGGCAGAACATAAGTGAATAACGGGAAGGGGGACAAGAATAGAACCTTTGATCTTATATGTTCTTACATTATCAAGTACAGATATATACATAAATATGTGGTAAGTTAAATATCTTTAATGCCATTGTAAAATTACATGTAGTTACTTGATCTCTATGCATTTGGAATATAAATACCCTTCATATTTCATATTTGTGTAGAAAACTATAGAAAATAATTATACCGCACAGTTATACAGTTAGAAAAGTATAAAGCTACATAAATACTATTGATGTGCCAGCTACCACACTCGGTATCACCACAGATTAATGTGATGTCCCAAAGAACTTAAAATTAAGCCTTTGTTTTGATGCCTTTAATATACCCTCATAGTTTCTTCATCAAAACATGAAGGCTAACACATGTTTAAACAAAGGCACAGACACCTAAAAAAACCCGTTTTTTTTTATATGGCAGTCAGAACACGAACAATTCTGTCACGAATGTTTTTTAAAGCAGGCAGCACTGGTCTAAGCAGTAGATCATTTTGATGTAGAACTGATTTGCTCTTAAGATTTGCCAAGAAGCTGGAAAACAGGAGAGAATCACAGTATTTTTGTAGTTGGATTCAATAACCCAAATACCTTGGGCTGATGACTATCCAAGAAGAATCTATTTGTTATTAATAAACCTGATCACAAAATATTTTATTAATCTATAGATATACAGTGAAGATGTTTAACTATATAAACTATTCAACATGCCTTACAGTGACCTTACCTTGAGCTCTTGGTCTAGTCTGTCTAAGCTACTTTGAGATCCTGTTTGCTGCTTGTTGCCATCTGCATCCATACCAGTCACATCATTGTAGAATACACTAGCACCAACCACAGACCCACCATCTCGTGTTTTCCCTCCTGATAGGTTTACCCCTACAGCACACCACAGCTTGAAAGAAAAAGAAATACTTCACTTAAAAGTTCAACTAAAAAAAAAAAAAACAAAACCAACAAAACGACACACACCTGTTGTTAAATATGCTAAGTAATATCAAAATTATTATATATCTGCAGTCCATTTTAAGGAATTCATTAAGATTAAAGTCATGTACGTTTCTACTGAAGCTTAAATTCTGATTTACTTGTGCTTTAAAAAGAAACAGATTCAGTTCAGAAAGAATATAATTGAATTTAAAATAAAAACATTCAATCTATACATTGTCCAAGTCTCTATATCATCACTGTAAATATCCTACCTTCATAGAGGTATCCTTCTCATCTAAAGGTCTCAGGTAAACAGGTACAGGCAAGTTCTTCATCTTATTGTCACCCTGGCCACCATTTGCAACCTAGGCAAAAAAAAATAAAAAAAAATAAACAAAACACAACAGAAAAGCTTTCGCCTCTAAAAGAGGTTCACAGTCTTTGGAATCAGTTGATCAGACTTTGTTAAATACAATTAAAAGTTTTGCATTGTGGTTTTCCTTAGAAACACTTTTAACTGCAGAAGTTCAAGAAAAAAAATATTGGAATCACTCAAACACAAGATGCGAAATTATACTCTGCTCAAATTTCACAAAACATGAGGTTGCTACCACTACATTTGAAAACATAAGCATAATACCTGTTTGTACTTCTGAGGTAGACTCCAGCCAAATGCTTGCACTCTACCATCCTCTTTCTGAACATGTGCTTTCACTTGGCGATACTGCTCTCTTTTCTGCTCTCTGCGTGAGGCTAAACTGGCTTCAGTTCTAGGGAAGAATCGTTATTAAAGAACCTGTTATTTATGCTCTTTAGAATTCTTTGTGTAATGGGAGTTGCTATTGAACTCAATATACAAGATCTCTGTAGAAGCACTGGGGTACCAAAGAGATCACTAAGCTTTCCACACATCACCTACAGAACACCAGGTTTCCTGCGGGCTATTTCTAAGGGACCTGTGAAAGACAGGCAAAACCAGAAAGTCTATTGTCAGTATCCTTAAAGAAAATGAACTTGGGTTGTGTACCTCTACTAGAAGCTTTGCAAGTTGTAAACAAAAAGCATGTATTGCCAAAAAAGAACAGGAGAAAAAAAATAACAATTACAGATACTTGTTAGCCTGTCTCACATTTTTCTATTTTGCCATTGAACTTAAAGTATCTGTACAGTTATTGCTTAGCTACAACACTTGCATGTAAAAGCGTACCAAGTGCTGCCTCCTGTGCCTAAATGCAGTTCTATGAAAGGCAGTGATATTTACCAGAGAGAATACTACTGCCAGGTCCCAGAGTACTCATCCACTGCTGTGCATTTCAGTCTGCACTGTGTTGATTTCTTATATGTCAACATTCACTTCAGGAGAACATTATATTTCACTTAGCAACATGCTATTTTTCTCAAAGGATTAAAAGAGTAAATACTTGATAAAAATTATCTAATAGTATAAACCCAAAATGTCTTACTCTTCACTGAGGAATTCAAAAGCTTTAGATTTGTCACTCGGTAATTGAGATAAGGTACTGCTTCTTTTCTTGACTGATGGAGTAATATGCGAGGTTGGAGCATTATATTTAACATTGACAGGAGGTTCTGGTTTCTTAGCTGTATTGCTAGATGAACTGAAGAGCCTGCTAAAACTAGAAGAAGGAAAAAAAAAAAAAAGAAAGAAAAATGAGCACTAAGATTTGTAAGATACATCCAGATTTGACTATGCAGGTAAAACACTGCATATGCTAGCCTGCTCAAGCCAGTTAGACTAAGAAACTGGAGCCCAACATAGCAGCAGCCACCACACACTCAGCAACACTCTCAGAAGCACAGAAACTCATGTCAGTAAAAAAAATTCTTAAAGAATTATCCCATTTGTTGATCAAATTTAACGGGATCTCCATCTTGAATGAATATCTACAGGGAACCAACAAAATCAGGATGTGAACATCACACCTGAAAAACAAGTCTTATGAAGCGTATTAGTTCATGCACAGAGCACTTAAAAACTCCACCACTTTCTAGGCTAAAACATAGAATAGTTATCAGCAAACCACAAAATCAAAAGGATTATTTGACAAATATCTTCTTGTGAATAACACCATTTTAGATTTAAAGAGCTTGAAGTTAGAAAGGAAAATTAACAATCAGTAAGCCATACTTCACAGAGGAAAAGGAAGCTGAAATAAATGCAATCCACACAAACTATTCAGGTTTCTATTTTTCATTATGAAAAAGAATCCAGAAAAATGTTCAGAACAAGAGTCCTGGTGCATATTCAGCTAGAAAAAAATTAAAGCACTTTGGCATTTAACTTCACAAAGTGCAAAGCCATTCACTATGTGATGCAGCTTACGATACATTTTGTCTTCAAGAACAGTCTTACCGAGCTGGCAAGCTAGGTAACAAGAGGAGAACAGTTAAGACATCTTCATCTGCCAAAAGATAATTAGCTAACATACAAGAATGTGCCAGCTAATTGGTTAGGGTCTTTTATTTATTTTTGCCAGTGAGTCGTGTTTCAATACTCACAACTGCCAAATGCTTGATCTCTTCTTTTCTTGCATGGCTGGATTTTCTCTTGATGCTCTACAAGAAATGAATTCCAAGTTTACTGAGTAAGCATTAATTAAAAAAAGGAAAGGAACGGAACAGTGTGTAACTCTTACTTAAAAAAACCCCCAGGATAACATATCAAAAGTATCAAAGCCTGTTTCTTCACATTGCCACTTCTTTCCCAATCAGAGCACAATATTGAAATTCTCACTAGATGAACTCAAGTTACATAATAATCATCCACATTTGTTTGCATCACAGACACAACTGGTGAGTGCTCTTCAGACAGAAGAGACAAATCTGTGTAAGACTTTGCAACAAAAACAGCTAGAAGAAAGCAGCAAACCATTTTAAATTCTTCTGCCTCCTGTGTTTTCGCATTTTAACCATTGCCTTTTATTTTAAACCCTCTTATTCATCAACAGATCAGTAAATAAATGATAAAGTGATTGTTCCTGAAGCCATAGATGCATTAAAAGAACTAGGAGAGGATTTCTACAGGAGACAATAGCTACACGAAAGCAAGCCATGACTGCTTGGGAATGTGTATTTTTCCTCTCAGATTCAGAGCCCAAATGGCTCACAGGTATTGAGGATAACAGAAAAAATCCGGTGCCATTGTTATAGCGGACCGGCAGGCGGCACCAAATGACACTGTTACCTCTGGGCATGGGCACTGGCACGGCTGGGGGGACACAACGAGAACGAACTGGGCTGAGGTCCAAGCAGAAGACTTTTGTGTTTGAAATCATACGATCCAGACAACTCAATATTCAGGATGCAAATTAGACCAGATCACCATCTTTATTCTTATATTTAACAAACCTCGCAGAGTTTTAAAACTCTTGTTTTCTTACGAACCACCCAAGTCCTTACGGATTACACTCCGTCTGAAGACTGTATGTTATTCCTGTTTTGACATTTCAGCTGACAACTGGGCCCACTGCTTTAAGGTTTGTGCATACATACACACAGTAATTTTTCCTGCCCACCAAATTAATGTTATTTATGATTACCAAGTTTGGTAACTGTTCCAAAATACAGACGTTTTTTCAAGGGATGCTTATTTCACACCATATGAAGTAACACATCTTCACTGAGGTCTCACCGAGAACCCATTTTGACAAGATAAGTTATATGCCCATAACTTAAAAACAAGGTTACTCATGGGCATGTAGAGAGACAAGCAGAAGGGCAACTAAGGCCTCATACCCTAACCTACTGACCAGATCACTCTGCAGCTAAAAATCAAAAGCCAGTAAAATCCAAGGAGCCCTATGAATTATAAAAGAGCCTTTTACCTTATCATCTCAGTCCATCGGACAGCCTCCTGAAGCTCCATCAACCTCTCTTTATACTGATTTCTTTCCATCAGAACACGGGCCATTTCAACACGAGTAAAACGCTTCCGCTGAGCGGTGGGGACATCACTCTGAAAACACAAAAAAGCAAACATAGGACAAACAAAGGAGCACAGTAGGGCCTTGCAGAGTCAGCCTCCGCCTTCTGATAAGAGTCACTTTAGGGCACAATTCCAGATTCCAAATAATTTTGGGCTTTGTAAAACTAACTCAATTTTACCTTCCTCTCCTATCCTTTGTACGTAGTACAATCTGAATAAAAACCAGTTCTTCAAAAAGAATGTGACACACAATAATGGGCAGAGAGGAAAGAAAGAAAACTAGACAAGGTCAGTTTAAGTTTACTTGTGCTCTTTAGATCTTCTGTCTTTTCTATACGTGGAGGAAGTTTACCACTACTTAAGCAGTAAAGTTTAGTAGCACTCACTAAACGTGTGCTAACTCCTAATGTCCCACTGTGAATTATACATACAAAAATACACATACACACATACACCTACATCATCATCCTCTTTAGCTTTCTGTCTTGCTTCCTCTGCTTCTGCACGAGCTCTAAATACAAAATAAAAAATAGCTGCATTAGATAACACAGTGGGGTTTTTTCTTTCTTTTTCACAACCATGGAATTAAACTTACTTTCTCAGCTCTTCTTCCAGTTCCTTATTTTTCTCTTCAAGCTTTTGTTTTGCTTGTTTTACAGCCTCTAATTCACCTTGCAGTACATCCTTCTCGCAGGTTAATTCATCCACCTTTGCTATCAGATCATTCTTCACTACATTCAGTGCATTTCTACACAAACATTTAAAATACACCGTTACAAGGATGACCGTGGTCTCATAGTTTAGCTTCAGCCTGATTTCATTCTTGAATTTTAAGACCTACAAATTTCAAAGATACACCTTTCTAAAAGAGGTCAAACCCCCTCCCCCAAAATCTCAATATATTCACACCTCTGTATGAGAAAAAAGTACTCATAACAGTTTGCTTAGAGGTTGAATTCCTCAACAGTGCTCCAATAGATTAGCTTCTACAGTTACAGCTGTGTTTCTAACAGAAAAGGCAGGGAGTTGATCTCACTAGAATATAGCACTGCGTTTCTTGTAGACTTAAAAGGATAAAAGCAGCTTTTGCTTCCGAGGGCCTTAATTTCTAGAATATCAACTAAGCTATATATTTAGCCAATTATACCTACATATTCAAAATACTTATACCGCCACTACTCTTAGAACTGAAAGCACATTTGTTTAACTTCAACTTTCTGCGTGTGAAGATATTGAAGATATAACAAAACAGAAAAGGGCAGTATTTTTTACGTACACATTCTCACTTACTTTGTCTCCAACAGCTGAGTGTTTTCCAAAATAAGGTTTTCAACCTCACGACCCATTCCTTTCCAAAGGAAACAAACACATGAAATTAGCAGACAAAATGGACATTTTCACAAAACCTGTTTTGCCATTACTTAAAATTTAGCTGATTTTAGACATGACAAACTTGTCAGAAAAATTGTGAGCTATCTGAAGCTTCAGGACCTACCTTCTACAATTAGCTTTCCCCTCCACCTTCTTCCCAATCTGCCTTCAGTTAAAGCCTAAAGGCAACCCTGACTAACCACAGGCTAGTAGTTAGTGCTACCTCCACCTAGTCTATACATTTTGAGGAGGTTACGTTACTACTAAGTCAAAAACCAAACATGGCATCACTGGGGAAGTATTAGTCCACAAAAAGTTAAGTTTAAAATGCTCAGCTGTCTTTTACACCATGTTAGATACAAAAGTATATCAGTTATAGACACAAAACATGCTGAATTATAAAGCTCAGATTGCGAAAGCCCTGCAGATCTCCCCAGAGCAAATGATACCTTACCAAAGAAATTATGGTCTTTAAAGGCCATGCATTCCATGTAGAGCAAAAACAAGAACAAGAAACATTGCATGTAAGGTGTAGTATGAGTGAAGAGCAATAAAATATTTAGACTTATGAAGTAAGAGTGAATTAAAACAAAGCCACCACCAAAAGTTTGAAGTGGAATGCGATATGATTAGAAGCAGGATTTAAACAGAAGGCAGATGTTAAAGTTAAGTTTGTCACAACCATTTCTACTGGTTAGACCTCTTATAAAAATCAGTAACTAAATAAAAGTCTGTCTCATTTTCTGTGAAATAATTTAGATGCACAGTACTTGGAAGAAATGCTAAGCCAGTCAGTAAAAGTTTCAAATGAACATGCTACTATGGAAAAAAGTTAACTCTTCATGTAACTACTTCAATATTATTTAAATTTATGGAGAATAATCTCTCACCCTATTGTTTGCATGCCTAAAGTAATATGATTTGCAGGTTTTTAAAAAGATAAACTTTCAGGCAGAAAATAATTATTTTACATCTTGCACAGCAAAATAATTACCACACTAATGATTGCAGAAATTATGCTAATTCTAGATTAACACAACAAATAAAAAAGATATGTTAATGGTGGAGGCCTTTTAAAATACTCTATGAACACAATCTTCTAAGCAACTTTAGTAACAGAAGTCTGAAAAGATATTTGGATAACAATAAAAAAAAGTATCGAAAAAAGAGACATGCAAATCAAAGTTCCCTCTTTGAGAATTCCTGTTTCTAGGTTTTGGATTAAAAGTAAATGACATTTAATAGTGAAGGAACTTAGATCAGCTATTGTTACTCTATCAACATCTGGAGAAATCCCCTACACTACAGTCATCAAGAGGTTTTATTTAAATGGCTATTGCTTTTAAAATGTTTTCAGTATTCACAGACAAAAGTACCTAGGATCACTTCCAACAGGTTTCAGGATCCTTTATAATGCAAGACAAAAACTAGAAAGCCAAGAGTGCAAAGGCAAAAAAAAAAGTTATCAAGCAGGGAAAAAATGCAGAGAATGTATTTTATGAGAGCAGCAGCCAAGAACGCCTAACTGTAGAAGCAACAGATTTCAAAGAATTTTTTTAAAAAAAGAAGCATACACACCAGAATATTCCCCTGGGTATGCAGCCCAAGAGAAAACAGATTAGAGAAGCCCAATTAACTACTTTTACAGAACTCCATACTAAAGTTTAATGCTCACTTAGAACAGATCCAAATGCTTGAAACACACCAACTATCCTCGATGCAGATGTGGCTTTTAAGTAACACAGAGTAATTTGGACTGTGGTTGTGCTCAAAGTGAAATGATGATTATATAGTAAAACTTTTAGACCAACACATTCTGCATCACAAACGCAGTTATAACAGTGTGTTCATTTTGCACACACAGGTGTTTCTAGCAGTAGTTTTATGGAAAATGGTAATGAAATCAGTGACAAACTTTCAATAGGTTATATGAAAAAGTATATCATTTTTGCCCATGGAAAACAAAGCATCTATTATCAAGTCCTGACAGTAATTTGATTTCTTTAAACAATTTATCACATAGCTAAGGGATGGAAATTGCTATACGATAATACTTCTCCAGTATCTGTACTTTTGCATGCAGAATGTGTCATTAGTTATCCCTGTGACAACAGAGTGCGAGAGGTTTGGATGAAGTATGTTCCAGCAAGGATGCATTGGTCCTCACTGCTCAGGATTCAAAGCAGCAGAGTGTGACAACAAAGAAAAACCATCTCCCAGACTGGACATAGGCCCATTACTCCTAGTGATTAATACTTTGCAGAAATATCACTTACTTGATGTAAAATAAGTTCCTGGTGGAACACTGAACAACCAGCTATCCAGATTGCATGCACAACAGTTCTATATAATACTACTAACAATCTGTATTTTTGCCAGGTCAGACAACAGAAGCAAACAAACTGCTGATTATCTGTATACAACCCATTTCTAAAACACACAAGAGTTGCATCAGCATTTTATACATTCGTAGTACCAGCTTTCATTATTTCAAAATGAGGCCTGAAAACTTATATGGCCAAAAATATCTTACTTTTTTTATAGAAAGACTCTCCTTTAATGACCTTTTTGCCCCTGATCAATTAATATTCCCAAAACTTACATTCTGTTCAGTCAGCACACAAGTGGCAGCAAGCTGCTTAGGGGGAAGAGAAATGCGAGTCCCCTCTCCCCCTTCAGTTCATGATTTGATTCTCAAATTATCACCATTGCATTCTGCTGCAATTCTCTCTTACAAGTTAAATTCCAAAGAGAGATGATAAAGCCAGGCCATTACAGATTGGGCACAATATGAATTGAACTACCTAAAACTAGATCAAGATAAAAATCCCTGCTCGAGATAAAAATACTTGTGTCAGAGAAGACATAGGGAAAACTGGAATAGAGAATAGTGTAAGAAGTGCCCCAAAAGATTCAGGCTGATATCATTACACTGAAAGAACGAACAAACGCTTTCTCTTGGGTTTTGCATTCCAATGACCACCTTAGGATGATATTCAAAAGGTTTTAATGCAAATGAATCCTAACAGTAAATCCAGCAAGGGTAATTAAGCACTCCACTAACAAGGAAAACTCCTGTAAACAGCATCTTTAAATAACCTTTCTTACCCAGTAAATCTGCACCTTCATCCACATCACCAATTAGGCCAGAACCAGCAGATGACAGCTCTTCAAAGAGTGACTCTGTATTTCGGTCAAATGCTTTGTTCTCTATGCCTTTGGTAGGAGTGCTGTTCAAAGAATTAAAACGAGACATAAAAAAAAGCAGAAAGAAAACATTCCCACAAAGAAGAAAGTTTTCTGTGTTTTTACCAGTAGTTCATGTTACCCCCCCAAAAAAAGCACAAGTAACATTCTCAGAAGCTTTCTGTTGGCTTAGAGTCCTAAACTCTATTTTCAAATACTACTTTGGCATCAAGATCCCAAACTTGAAGTAGCTGCTGATATTGAGTTGGTCAGGACTTTAATAAATTAAAGCATATCAAGTTTTGGCATATAGAAATTCGGCCCCGTCAGGACTTAGCCAGCCCAAATGCCTAAAGAACAGACAGCTCAGCCAAACTGGAAGTCATTTAATGTAACAAGAACACGAGAGAACCAAATAGTCAGAGATCAACGTATTCCTCTGGCCAGAAAAGGGGCTCCTTTCACACAAAGATCTTACAGCATTAACATTCACTATACAAGCTAATTTTTTTCCATCTCATCAGAAGAATGAAACACACACACATGTAACATATTTGAAGGACTTGTGGCTAGACCCTAAATTGTTCAGGGCTTGCCTAAAAGATCAGGTACCCCCCACCCCACCCCCCACTACTAAAACAGCACTTGTTTATTTTTTGTGGGGCTTTAGAGCTTTTGAAAGAAATGTTATCCTTCACAAGTAAAAGCCTGCAAGGAAGCAGACTCGAGCAAAAGCATTCTGCCAACACTAGGATTCCACTATCAGAATCTGACAAAGAGAGTGCTGTAACATTTGCAAAGACAGTCATAAATCCAGATTTTAAAGATATGGATGAAAACACAAGGACCCAGCTTGGAAACTGCTAGTACATTGAAACTTTGACCTAGGGAGAAAAGGCCTGTTGGTATAGACCTTTTGCTTGAAATACGGAAAGAATATTAAAGCATTCTTAAGTCTGGTGTAATATGAAACACCCTGAACGTTCATCAGGTGTAGCAACAAAATGAAGAACTTGTTGCACTTAAAGCCTTCTGCTGAATTTGGGGAAATAAGGTCACAAAAGCAGGAGATCCATAATGTGTGATCTCAGTTTGGTAAGATTTCTAAACAAGTCACAAGTTCAAAACCAAAGTCTGGTACCTTCTAAAATTGGTCTTCCTACTCAAATCACAACATACAACTTACCTGGAACCCTTATATCCACTGAGATCTTTATCCATATCCAACTCTGGAGTTGACTCAATGATTGCCTGAACTTCAGATTTTTCTTCGTTTTCATTTCCACCTGCGGAAAAGCAAGTGGTACATCTCCATAAACAAAATCACCATACCATATGAAATTACCTACATGTAGTTGTTATTAATCAATCAGCAACTTAGTAGACTTCTGTTCAAAGACTTATCAAGGTAATTAAATGAGAAGACCTATAGATTTTCATACTCTAGTGCAGACACTGGAATTTTTAAGTGTCTCCTGAATTTAAGTTAAGTCATCCAATGGTAGTTATTTCCCAGTATTTCTGCAACTGAAACCAAGCAGATGTCTATCCTCTTGTGACTTTTTGTGTCTAGATGAGTGCCACTTCTGCTGTTTACAAAGAAATGTCATAAATAATTCTAATTGTAGAAAAATAAGGACTAAAGCCACCAATAAACAACAGACTTCTATCTTTTACCAATATTCTATACTCCTAAAATATTGAGTAAAAAACCCATTTCTCATTTGTGGCACAACAATTAAGATATTTCACAACAGATTAAATATGAAGTCCATAGTAACCATGCACTAAAAAGTTAAAGCAGCTCACCAGTGGACACATTTCTTGTCTCTTGAGCTACCTGTACTTCAATATTCTTGCTTACGTCCAGCTTCTCATTTGGCATATCTGCATCCTTCGCAAGCCCTTCAACATCTTCCTTTTGAGGGGTTTCAGCAGGCAGCACGGGTACATCTGAAGCAGCTGTGGACGCTGGAGTCGTAGATTTTGAGCCTGCTTGGCTAACGTCAGAGAGCTCATCCTAAAATTGAGCAATTACCATTAAAAAAATGAACACAAATTAAAGTATTATTGTAAGAGTTAGGCATATAAACTAAAGAACAAACACCAAAATTACTTTATTTTACTGAAGAGTATCCGAATGCAAAGAAACAGGAATGGAAAGTATACTTCAAGCCAGTACTGCCAAATTAATCTTTAGACTATGGCTGTTTCACTTCTGTTAAGGAGGTTATAGCTACATAAAACATGCCCTTATTTTTAATACTAATGTTTGATCTCAGTAATTATAGTCACAACTTCAGAGTGCTTTTCTGTTAAGTCTTCCAGACAACAGGCAGCATTCCCATATTAACAGTCATTCAGCAGTTCATCGTGTACCTAGAAGCTTCCTAAAGCTGTTAAAAAATTAATTGTTCAAAACGTGCATGATATCTTAAAATATCTACTTTTAAAAAGCAGACATTGAAACACTGATGCAGAACATGAATTTAACTGAAATAAAAGTATAGTCTTCGCAAGCACATCACTCAAACCCTTTTAATGCCCTTTCCAGTCTGAACTGTAAGCCCTGGCTGACATTGGGAACGAGACATTGAACTGCAGTGACTACTTGTCCGGTTAGATTTCAGATCAACTATGAACATCAGTAAACAGCTCCTTCTTAGAAGCCAATTCCTGGCAGCAGTTTACATTGCAGTGACACTGTATCAAGAATCACAAGTACAGCTATTAATCCAGCTGCTAGACTCAAGATTATAATCATTACTCAGACAGGGCTGCATCAGGCGCTGTGTTCGAGGGCAGGCTAGCCTGTGTACGATACAACTAGAAGCTACTACCTGATAATACCAATAGCCCTTTTCTGGACTTTGTCTCCTTTTATTCACATCTTATGCCTCATTCATGACCAGTGCCATACGACCATCCAGATGTCCGAACTGTGACTTAAACAGCATGTAACAGTGAACAAGAGCTCACTGCAGATATGAAAACAAATTTCTCTGTCTGGGCCAGTAATTTCTAGCGTACAGCATTAGAGGAATCTCCTTGGGAAAAATCAGGATGAAACATAGAGGCTGCTATATGCAAAACGAAGGCAGGACGGTAAGTTTTGATAAAAAGTTCTTTTAGGGTTTTGTTTGAGAATCGGAGGTGAACGCAAGGCTCCTAGACAAGTTTGTGACATTTAAAAAGAACATATCCATTGGCTCAGGAAACCTAAACTTGTCAAGAACAAAGCAAGTTTAGATTTTGTGAAGCAAGAATTCATCATACTGCTAGTAACACTTTTTGAGACGGAATTGAAATTGAATTTTGAGGTTATTTAAAAAAAAACAAAAACCAAAAGAGACCTGCATAAAGACACACATTCTCCCTATTGTACTTAGTGTAAAATTACTAAGAATTTTAATTTCTCAATTTTTACTTTTGGAACTTCCTGGAAAGATGAGATTTTAATTTGTGGCAGCAAGGAGGAAAACACACGATTACGTATATCAGCATAAATGTAACGCTTGCATCCTATAGTGACATCTCCACATGGAAGCCCTAGAAACAAAATCCAGCACTTTCAAGACCTGCCTGTCAATTACTTAGTTTTCATCCTCTTTTAGTAAATTCCAAAATAACCAATTATTAATGTTTGATATTGTGACAAAATTATTCAGAAATACACTGAACTAACAGATGCCTCTAAAAGAATAAAACATGTACACTTACCCATAGTTATACAAGGCAACAAAAGCAACATATGAAAGTGTTATGAGATACGTTGTAGCCGTTAAAAAAAAAGCTACACGATCTACCCAATTGCCTTTTGAATTGGTGAAGTTCAGCCTCTGGATAATGATTCATACTTCAGCAAGCAGATACAGAAAGGAGGAAATGGTAGCCCTTACCAAGGGAATCCAGAGTTCACACAAACAAGGAATAAAACCTCAACAGAGCTGCTGGCTCTGTTCAAACATTTCTACATCTTTGTATTCCAAAAGCATGCACTAACTGATGCAGCACAGACTGATCACTGACTTTCAGACACAAAGCTCAAGAAAAACAGCTTGATAGCGCAAGAGAAAACAGTGAAGAGAATGGTCCTTTACTTAAAGGAATTTCAAATAATCCCATCTATTTTACATTTCTGACTTTATTATCTACTATATTTTTTTAGGTAACTCTTGGAAACTATACTGATTAAACTATCATGAATGCCTGTTCTAGAACTAGTGAAAATGAAATGCAATTCCATTAAGTGACAATTAATCAAAATATCTCAAAGCCTAAGCATTTGAATGTCAGTGCTGTGTTGACTTTGCCAAAAAAGTCAAACCTGCTATGTTGCCAAAAGACTTTTCCTGAAAAAAGAAAAATTAATTTTAAAATTAGATAATTAAATCTGAAGAAGTAGAAGCTCATCTGCAATGCTTTGCAGAAATAAACAGAAGAGAATGAATGTTGTCTTAAAAAGATATCCAGCAATGTCACTACTGTACAGGCCATGCATACCTAGTCTTTTTCATCTGGGTTTCTCCCTGACACCTACTCTGTGATACTTTTAGAGGAAACACTGACCATTAATGAAGTGTTCATGTATGAATGGAAAAAAGATGCCTGAAAGCAGCAGAATCTTGCTTATGCCTCGTACTTGATGTTAAAAAGAATGCAGAGTAAATAAAAGTATTAGAGAAAAAAGTTTCAAATTCTGGTTATGACTTCAATATATCATGTTATTCAAACAGGTTCACTTCAGAAGTACTTCACGTTCATAGCTGAAAAGCAAAAATGCTGCTTTGGACCTAAGGAACTTTTTCTGACTAACTAGGTTTGAAAAATTACAGTCTGTGCTGTTTTGTAAATTCTCTTTTAGCAGTGCATTACTTTTAGAAGAACTATACCAAGAAGCCTATTTTGACAATATATAGTAACCAACATAATTTTCTGAGGGGACAGGATGGGATCAGAGCCTTCCCTTTATACTTCATCTCCACCTACTCTTAGTCATAACTTTAAGCTGTATTACAGTCAGCTCTCCTGAAGTCTGTCAATTTATTGATGTTAATTGGCATAGGACAAAGGGAATAGGACAAATTTAAGATCCAAAAATGGTCCTAGACAAGAGTTTAAGTGACTAATTTTTAGATCCAAATTCCTGTTGTCACTTTGATATGTTTATAATTAACCATTACTTACACTTCCCATTATCTCCATTTGACCTCTAGGCCAAAAAAAAAAAAAGAAAAAAAAAGAAAAAAGTCTGGGTTCCAATTACTTTTGCATAGCTTTTTAATTCTTACCAGTTTAATAGTCCCCTGCTATGTATTAAGTCTGCTTAGGAGGACATTCTCCTCAGCTGTATGCCTTTTCACCAATAACTGTACATCCATAGTCTTCAAAAAAAACCTCATCAAGATAAACATATAGGGAGACTTTACACATTCTGGAGTTCTTCACCCTGCAGATCCCTCCTCCTGCTGTGTTGTTAGTGTGCCCTAGTCCTGACTGCCAGATTCATCACACTAACACCACTCCCCCATTTTTCCATTTCTGCAGCTTGTTCTATGCCACCCTCTCACTGTTGGAACACAGAACAATTGCAGGAATTATAGCCAAACTACATTTAAGGGAAATCATAATCACAGGCTAATTTAGGAAAGTTAGGTCATTCTCAACTCTGTGGTATACCTACAATATATGCCTGATAGTAGGCAGCAGAGGCTGCCTGTGTACTAATTAAAGCTTTCCTTCTAAAACAATATTAAACCAGCAGACCTGTTTACACTATCTAGTTACATTATCTAGTGTGTAAAGACCAAGTGACTGACCTTTGGAAAGCGTCCTTAGTCAGAAAGAAAAAAACCACTCCTGCGAGTAAGAGAACTAGCCTGTATTACAGCTGACTGGGAAAAAACAACCCAAACTCCATTTCTTCGAGTAAGTTCCCTCAAAGCTCATTTGAGTAAGCAACATACTTGGCTTACACAAAGACGATTTAGGTGTTTCCCTCCTCCCCTTCAGTTTGCTTTTTCTCCTCAGCAAGGATCTATAATCTGTTTACAGGAGTTTCTCCTAACACACAAGGCAGCCAAGCTGAGCGCTCACCTTTAGGCTTGTGTGGGACCGTGGCTGGCTTAGCTCATGGAATTTCCAGTGCTCTGACCCAGGCGTTTCCCCTGCTTCTCTCTGAGTTTCAGGTGTAAGTAGTGCATCTCCTGGAGGTAATGGGAAGATGCCCAGTGATATCGGACGCTCCTTTCTGTTTGAAAGAGAGACAGGTTTCATCAGCCATTTCAGATGTCACGCATTTTATTTTCCTGTATGCCTTTGAAATCAGCAGGGAAGTGGTAAAATTATAGGTTCAAACACTCATAGGCTGTGCTCTATTAAATATACAATGTAGCATACACACTTTGTATTACAGCATCTAATAAGTCTTCGTTTCACATTGTGTGACTACAAATAGCCTATTCCATGGCTTTAAATAGCCGTTATTGATTGCACTGTAGCTAATCTATAGTAAACAAAAGTTTTACAGAAATGGAACACAAACAGGACTGTAAGATGAAAATGTTTCCTTATTTCAGACTAAACTACAGTTTTCACCAGCCACTCTTAAAAATAACATTTTGCAATTTTTTGGGGGCAAGATACAGTACCACATAACTTTGACAATAGCCAACAGCTAAATCATTAACTGCAGCATTTGTGAAAGTTGTAGACAATCAGCTTAAAGTCCAACTCTTCTCAAAATGTATGATATTTTTCTTCTGAAGATCACAGGAATTACATGCATTTGTATAACTGAAAAAAAAATGGGTCAAGGAATTACCAATGTTAAAACTAGCCCAGCCAAAAATTGTATGGTTTTAACCAAGATTAGTTCAACACTCTACTTCATCCCAAAGCTGCACAAAAGCTCGTGCCAGTAAGGCAAATTACTTCATCCCAGCTCTTCACCATCGCTGCTATCTTTATCACTTCCGTAAGGCAAATGTTTGGAAATTCCAAAGCTTTGTACATTGACCCCCCCCCTCCCCCAAATAAATAAATCCCCAAGTCAATCTTGCCATCAGTAGTGTGATCAATAAACAAAGAGATTAATTCTTCCTGCTAGCAAGAGACAAAAACATTGTGTAGAATGCAACTCATAGGATGCTACAGCCAGCCCTGAAAAGGAGAAATATCAGCCAGGGATAGAATTGAGATAAAGCAAAGTATTTGTTCAGTCAGAACAATGAAATACAGAAAAAAAGGACTGTAATCAACTAGCACAGCTTTAAGTATACTGAAGACAGAAGATAAAAGTGTGCACAATTGATGGCAGAAAATTATGCTTCTTGAAAGCATAGCCCATAAGCACCCCTGCAGAGACAATCCAGACAAAATACTAGGGATTTGAAAGATCTCACATTTTAGCATTATAAAAAGTCAAATCACAGCCACATATGCTTTCTTTTGCAAGGCTTTTCACAAATTAAACATAACCTGGGCAGAATTCTGTGCACAATTAGTATGTGCATATAAGTTATACGCAAAATATTAAAGGGAATGTTGAAAAGGAAAAGCTAAACATTTTTATAATTTTGTTTTGTTTTTTGTTTACTTAGAAGAAAAGGTAGTCAAAAAGGGATTGTATTTAGCAATTAAGCAGTAAACTCCTTTTGGTAAATTTTACATCTCAAAAAAACCCAATGTTCAAACAGCAAACAATTTTAATTGGCATGAACCTTTCCAGTCCAGGTGTACAAAGATGCTCCTTGTTACAAATATCCTTGCAACTAATTCTCACATTGCATGTATCTTGGCCTTTCATAAATACTATTCCAGGTTCAGTCATTAATTCAGAAGTAGTTCAACAGAGCAAAGTAGGCAGCAAAGCAAGTAAAGCAAAATCAGTCAGGGTTACAAAATAAAAAGCATCAGACACTGTTCCAGCATCTGCAAACTAACTGTGCTGAAAAATCTTCATAAATATAGCCACAGAACTAAACAGAATTTGGTTCCAATGATTCCCGCTATTGTAACAGGTTCTGCTTTTCTTTAGATTTCCCACAACTCTAATGTGTGTGGGGAACAAAAGACATACCACATAAGCTTAGATTATGTCAAAAGACAGACAGAAACCATTTCATTGGTTAAGAAGTCCAGCAACAAAAAAAAGGAAAAAAAGCAGCCCTTCAGTGGAAAAGAAAGCCGGTGATAAAGCATGCATTGTGAAGGGCCCTTCACTTTGGAAAACACCTCCCGGAGCAATGCTTCAGAGCAGACAGATTTGCTTACTTGCAGGATATGCCACAAAGCTTTTCTTTGCAGTCTTCAGAAGAGAGAATTTAAAGAAAATGGGTACCAAAAAAAGTTCACAACTGACATTTGCTTTTTTGCAGAATAGTTTTAAATAAATTTTATAATGAACTTGTTTTGATGTGCTAAAACACAGTTCAGGTGCATTGCAAGACAACGCAGTAAATGAAGTTTGAAAAGGGGGCTTATTTTGGAAATGAAGGTTATTATGTGCATGTCTGCATTAAAAGAAATCTGATTAGACTGAAGCAATTTCAACTTATTTCACTGGTTGTTGACCAGAAAGGAAAGAACCCCTTCTAGTCCCCCAAAGTCCAAGAAACATCTGTAAATACAACAGTGAGCAGAAGACAGGCACATGTTTTAAAAGCCTAAACTAATATTCTGAAGTGATGTACTGAAGCATTTACAGGAACCTTTAGGATAAGCAACCAGATGCTCAGTTCTAAAATCCGACTAGTGTTAAAAAAATAGAAACAATTCTTCTACAGTTAGATTTCTCCATCCTGTATTTTTCTCTTTTTTAAATGAATAGAAGCCTAAGGAACTGAGTTCCAATTCCTGTAATTCCTAAAACAAATTAATAGGGACAGGAAAAAAAAAACATAGCTTCCCAAACACCCTCAAATCCCTTAAATATTCTCTAGGGAAGCAAAAGCACATTACAAAAAACCCCTCTTTCTTAAGCCATCTGACTGCTTAAATATATATATAAAAAAATCTAATAGAAGTTACTGAACATGAAGTTCAATATTTTGCTTTGTTTTTCAGAGTTGGGGGTTGTTTTGGGTTTGGGTTTTCCCCCCCCCTTTTAAACTAGCACAGCCTTACTAACTAGACCAGTCTATAGAGAGTTACATTTCAAATTTATTTTATTTCTTTGTATTTAAATATTCATACATGTTTATGATCAGTTATTAATAATTCATATTTCTTTTATCTATTGATTGGCTTTAAACCTTTGGAACAACCCTTCTGTGCTCAGAGAACCAAGTTAAAAGTGTACTACCATAGAAAGTTTACACGCATCATGTATTACGGAGAAAAAGTCACATAGCTCGCTCAGAGAACACTGTTTTCCGGCATTTTTCCCTTTCAAAATAAAGTTTACTATTAAATTTACAACCACAATTAAAGTATGTCAAGTTTTCAGGTCAGAAAGCTACATTTTAAAACTTTTCCAACTGCTTTCCCTTTGTAATTATAGTACTAAAACATGTCAAGATTACTTTTGGTCACGATATTCTAATGCATCTCTGCTACTGCTCCAGGCAAGTAGGACAAACAGAACATAACTTGAGGGGGGACAGAGTTGGCAGCCTGCCACACAAGTACGGAAAAAGAGAAGAGGATAACATTTGGCTGAACAATAGTGAATAGGCTTTAGGAGTTCTAATGCTTAAATAACAAAGATTATTTTTTTTTCCCACCAACCAATAATCAGATTTTTTTAAAAATAATGCAATCAGCTAATTACTGTGGTTTTGAGATCATCAATTAACTGATCTTACACAATTCTTTCGATTAAAAGAAGTGAAATTTAATAGTACAAGGCCTCAGACTGCATACATTTATGGCTACATGAGAGCAGCCAAGTACCTGACAATACACTGAACATTGAGCTTTATCCATGACATTATCATTGCAGCTTTTTTTGCAGGTTACAATAAACCAATGTAATAGCTTTAAAAATATAAAGTAGAGCTACATAAGCTGACCTTGTACTTGCTTCAATAAAAGGCAATGAAATTTGAGTGTATAAAAATAAATATTGCCATGTCCCAGTCCATAAATATTATGTTTCCAAAGAATTTATAATTTATACACAATTTACATTTCTAATTTATCCTTGCTCTTTCTGTTTGAAAGGAAAACAGAAAGCAGAGAAAAAGAAAGAGCGCATGAAGCCAAGGTTCAGTAGGTCAGAGTACCTGAGTATCCTTGGTAGGTTCTGCGTCAGAGCTGGCACACCAGTAGAAATAGAAAAGTGCACTAGCAGCAAAACAGAGAGCGATACCAAGATAGCCGAATTAATGACCACCGCCCCGCCAACGAAGCCAAACACAAATAGCAGCATGCATCCAGGATTCATGGCGCTGCGCTGGCATGGTGAAATGCCGGAACCAAGAAGGCTACACAGGGGCCGAGGGTGTATCTTTGTAGGCAAAGTCTGTCATTCAGCCGCTGCCACAAAAACAATGCCATCAGCAGCAGCTTTCTACTCTTCTGCAGCAGCTCCAGAGCAATGACATCACCGCTCTCCTCCCCCTCGCGCCGCGAGCCGCCGCGATCCTCGCAGCATCTATGCAGCAACGCAGAGACACAGCCAGCCCTGGAGTTCTTCTCCCCTCCTTCCACGCGGAGTTCATAGGCTAGAAAGCTTCAAAATCTGCATAATATATTCACATCGAGCCCTGAGAACAAACGGGTACCACGATACACACCTTCATCAGCCCGTTCGCAAAGCGATGGCAAGATATCAATTATTTTGGGCCAGCTGCTGACGTTTTCCCTGCCTACCCGAATGCAAGCACTCAAAAAAAGCTGAAATTGTTTAAGGCTAACGTACAAAGTATATCTCAACATTTAGCAGTACGACAGCAAAAGCTTCTTTCTACTAATTTCTACACTATTCTCTTACCGCATTCCAATCATACAACAAATCTTTCTGATTCAGCCGAACCGTTGTTGTGGGATTAAACAACAAAGTCTTGCAAACACAAATGAATGGATTTTTTTTCTTTCATTTCAGGGTGAGAGCGTAATAAATAGCTTACCTAATTCTACTGTGTGTTGTGGATTCTAGCTGATCACCCCCTGTTAGCTGATGAAGTTTGGTTCTTTCCAAGTGCTCCATATAATTGTGAATCATCTGTTTAAAACGACAGAGAAACAGCAACAGATATTTAATAACATTTACTTTTACTACAACTGCGTAATTCTTGGCCAACGCAATATAATCTTCCTCTGTAATGCTAAAAATAGTAAAAGCATCCAGAAACGTTAAAGTAGAAGATAAAGAAAAAACTATACAGTGTGTAAAACCACAAAACAGAAGAGAAGCCCGTAATAAATAAAAAAAAAATGGAGAACATGCTTGTGCATTCAAGCACAGGAAACATCCTAAGGGCATACAAAGGGCACATGATATCACAAATGAGTTTTGAACAGAAGTACCATGTTCAAATCCATTTTGAAGGTTGTTTAAGACCTCGTATGTCCAGCAGATATTAAAATTTATTATGTGACAATACGTTTCACTATGGCCTAATTGCAAAGTACCACGAAGGTCAGACAATATGCACCTCAAATATTAAACATAATGAATCCACACACTAAGAATCAGTAGGAAGAAATATGAAGTCAGCATCTCTTTTTTTTCTTCTAACATTCAAATAAATTTCAGCTTTCTGTATTTTCTAGAAGTGAAGTTTGGGTTTAAATTATCTAGACTGACATCTCGTAGAAAGGACTGAGCGCCTATGGATTTTTAGCACTCACTCAAGACGAGCTTTGCTTGCTTGCTCTCTTTCTTCTAAGAGAGACAGCCACAGGCCAACATGCCGATTCCTGCAGTCATGACTTATTTAATGAACCCCGATTCCAATCGGCCAGAGGATGATGCTACTCAGCATTTAACTGATCCAAGACATGCATGGGGAGAAGTAACAGATACCGCTGCATCACCGCAAAAGGTTAATTTGGACATACATCTTTGAAATGAAAACTGGAAAAGCCTGACAAGAAGCCTACATGACATTTGATATTTTTAGCATTTCGGCATTCACATTCACAGATGAATAGAGCACTCAGAACAAAAGAAAAAAAAAAAAATCATAGGTGTACTGCAGAAGAATTTAGCATACTTTTTTCCTGAGAAATATTCAGGTCATATCTCAAAGGCTTCCTCTAGAAAAAAAATACCTTTCTGTAAAACTGTAATTTCTTCTGCTATTCTAGAAAGAGTATACACACACTTTCAGAATAGTGTTATTATCAGGCATTTCTACAACCAATATTACATAACCTTTTATTTTGGGGGCAGTTGCAAACATTAGGACTGAATTCAGCAGGACTTGGAAACCTACATCTACATGTTACTTTCAAGTCAGGGTTGATGTGTCCAAGGGCAGTAAGCTTGACCTTCAATACTACTAACTTCAGTTAATATCAGCTTCTCCACAAACACTGCTTGCCAGCATTAGCTATATATGAATATATATTCTTAGTCCGAGATTTTTCTGGTAGAGTGAACTGGCTTAAATACTGATTGATGGGTATTCCATAAATCAGTAACTTACATGGTAAATACTGGTTACATACAGATCCTGGTTTTCCCTGCATTTACCTGAACTAATTAATATAATTCAGACCAGCAAAAAACCCTATCTTACTATTTTTAGAGAAACATTATATAATATACTTAAATGCTGTCAAAAGCTTATAAAATTTATCCTCCAACAAAATTATATAAATGCAACGTTTTACTAGGACCATCTCATTTGCTTTCTGAATTTTTTTAATGCTTGCTCATATGCAGAAGCAATCAAAAGAATTGAAAGCTCCACCTTCAACTATTCACATTTCTTGGTTTTTCTTTTTCCACCAGGCAAGCAAAATTAGGCATTCCAATGGCTTCTGTGCATCGTTTTACAAACAAGTTTATTACAATCCAAATTAATTAGGAAATTCCTGGAAAAAAACCCCCACTGCATGACTTTGAAATGCACATTAGACCATTCTGTATCCTGTTCATGTATTCCCTCATCACGGGAGGGAGATATTACTGAACAGAAGCTGATCTACCTGCAAACACTTCAATTCACAGCACACCAATTGGTTTCTTGAAGCAAAATTTTAAACAGAGTATCTGTGGCGCTTTTTAGCTAGTGAACAGATGCTGAGTAACTAGTACCTTTCCAGGGGACAACACATGGGGAAAAAAAGAGGAGGGTCAGTAAAACCCACACAACTTTCATGTTTTGCAAAGTACATGGTTTAACCTACTTTCTTCCCTCCTCTCAGTTTATGATTTTGTGTACTGAAATGTCTCATCATATTTATTACCCGCATAGAGGCTAGAGGGCAGCCTCTATGTCAATTTAAAGGACTGAACCCAGTCAATTTAAAGGACTACGTAGCTTAGTATTGTTCTGCAGAGGAAAACAATGCTGATGGTAAAATAAGCAAGTCTGTAGGTGACATACTTCCACATAAAGCATATAAGCTATAGGAACACAAAACTAAGATGAAAACTCAAATGTACGCGTCATGGGCACGTGCAGTGCAGCATGGCAATTTAGAATCATAGAATTATATGATTCTACGTGCACGTGCAGTGCAGCATGGCAATTTCTCCACAGATCCAGGCTATATGTGCCTGTGATGTCCCAAAAATCAGAACAGTGGTACCACCATGCAAAGTCCACACACTGCCTCGATCCAGAATCCCAAAGATGAAAGTTGACAATACTGGAATATTCCTCACCCTCCCTCCCTACCCATGGGACAGGGGGACTACACAGCTGATGCTGCAGGGTCACGAGACATAGTGCATGGATTCAACTTCTAAAAATCAGTTAATCAGAAGGTTGAAATAATAAATTAAATACTGTAGCTTATTGGGAAGTTAGCTCACTGTAACTGCTCCTCTACAATAAAATTTTGAAGACTCCCTCCAAAACCACTGGGATTTGAACCAGATGACCTCCAGAGATCTTTTCAACCTAAACTACTCCAAGTCTCATATCCTTGAAGTGCCATCTTGATTAAAAAAAATAATCTCATTAACACACTAGAATTCTCAGTGCTCAAAATCTGATCAAAAGTTTTGCTATGTTTTGATATTACTCAGCTATCCAAAGCAAAAAGTTTAATATTACTGACAATTTAAAAATAGACTTAAATGGATTTAATTTCTCTCTACTTGGCACAATTCCTACCAAAGTTACACTAAAGGACAGATGATAAATAAAGGACATCTACTACCCTTCTCTTCAACAAAAGTTGCAGTCAATGTTTAGTCATCCATAACCTTTTACTACTGACAGCTCACCTTGCTGCCCCTGAAGTCCACAAATATTTTGAATATGACCAATTGTTTCAAGGAAGACATCATAAACACTGACCACTTCAGCATTGTTGTTGTAATTAAATACATTGCTCAATTACCATTAGCTGGTGGGATTAAAGTTAAACTCAGATCTTGGAAGAACTACCTTATTTAGTTAACAGCATTTCGCAGTTCACGTGTAAGCTCATTTTAGGGCACAACACGTACAAACTGACTGAGCTTCTGAAGACGTTACAGCATGAATATGAAAGTCATTCCCTTCGAATGCAAGTGACAACCATGCAATGTCTTTCCATCTCAAACACACACTCAGATTGGTTTCTTCATATGGCACGTGACAAGTTCTAAAACTGTAGAAAGTGTTACAGGTTTTTCTACAACTTAAACTTCAGCATTCAGTGAGACAATTAACAGCCTGTCACTAGTTTCTACTCCTACCCTTACAAATACGAGCACTCCCAATGTACACAAGCCTGATACTTTCTTTGTCACAAACAAATGTGTATATACCATGTTGCGGTCATTGTTACCTGCACTTTTTCCTTAACCAGGTTGAGAGCATCTCCTTTATACCTTCCTTTTTCTTTCACTCCTCCTTCCTTTTTGTGTCAATGCTTTTACTCCCCCAGGACAGGTTTTAGTAATTCTTTCACTGTCAGACCAGGCTCAGCACTATAGCCCTCGCTGTTCATCCCGCAGATCCAATCAGGTTTGGCACAAGCAGCTCCTCCCTTTGGGAACGTGCGACCAACTGTGTATATATAGATCTTTCTGTGTCCCACATAATCTAGATTTATTAAGGTAATAGACATTTCTAGAATCTCCTTGATTCATTACAAAAGTCCTAAATACACTTCCATGTAACTACCTTTTACCTGTAAGGATTCGTGGTGAGCTTGTCACTTAAGTAAAAGCATCATTCCCACTGGTGAGCTTGATGCATCTTTATCGACGTGCAAGATGATGTTGCTGGCAGATACAGTAGTATGTAAAGATGCTAAATCCAGGCTTTATGCATCAAGCTGTTAACGCTTAGCATAAGGCTTTAGAAAAACTATTTGCTTGAACAGATATCTAAACTCTATCTCAAAACCACTGTATGACTGGTACCCATGCTGAGCCACAATTGTAACTAGACATCTCCACTTAGGCTTCTCTTCCTGGTTCCCTAGACAGGGACTTGCTGGGGATATCTGTTTATCCAAATGAACCTGACAAAGTACATTCCCAATGCCAGAAACAGGCTCACTGTTCTGTCACATTGTATCAGCGCAAAGCACTGAGAAACTTCCATGGCCCAATTATGCTTCATTAAACCAAGCCCATATTCTGTGTGTCGGGGAGATATCGAACCATCTTAGCCTTGTGTTTCCCAAAGGATAAACAGAATGACTTCCTTAAACAGGAAAAAAAAGTTTTATTTTGGAAATCTGTGCAGAGAAGCACCACAGGTGTTAGTCAACTCTCAAGCAGATGCTAAAGTACTGCTTTGCCTCAGTTTCCCAACTGAGTAATGAATGTAAAACAGCCTTCAGCCAAGCCTTTAAAAAGCCAGTGCCATAGTTATGAAGTGTGCCCCATTAATTAGGCAGAAAAAGACAGACGCTTTACATCCTACTCAGGGGGGTTTGCCCTGAAAGAGTCACTAGCAGCAGTGCATCATCTCTTTGCCACAAAGGCAAAAAAGCACCAACATGTACGTGTAGAAGACAGGACTGCTTTTATACAGGTAATACAAGAAGTCATTTTTCTATTAAACAGAACAGTATTTGAGATAAAAGCTAACCAAGTACAAAATTCCTTTCTAAGTCTATAGAGCAAAGGTCTGAAGATTTTTGGATTAGACCGCTGTCAATCATTCACCTTTCTAGCCTACTGCCCTTGTATGATTACTTCCTGCATCTGGTCCTTTATAGCCAGGGAAAGATGGACAAGAGACTTTGCACAGTTAGATTCCAGAAGTTCAAATTCAGGAACTCCAGCATACTGCTTTATTGCTCATCTGTTCTAAGCTTTAGAACAGAGGAAGATCAGCGCAAGATCAAAATAAGCTGCAAGCAGAGGAAAGACAAGGGACCAGAGCATGTTAACTAAGCAGGGGATCACACCATGGATGTAAGAACACGTTCAGGCTGCATTCATACATTCTGTCCTGACTGAACAGATTATCCTCTTCACTACCTGCCACAAATGCCCAGCTGCACTCCACCTTCCAATCTGCCAACTCAACTGCTCAGGTTATCATACCCTAATCCATTTAAAGTCAAGCCAGTTAGCTCAAGCATGGACTTACCAGGGGAGGAAGCTTAAGGGGATATATCCCACTCACACCCATTAGCTCATCTCCCACTCTGTAGAGAGCAGCAAGATAGAGGCTAATTTGACAGAAGGGTGAAGAAGGCTAAAGCCTCTTTCCAGAGCTTTAACAAGCCAAGGCAGCCCTGCTGTCTCTGCAGCTGCAAAGACACCTTGTTGCTAGGGCAGGCTGGTGTCCTGGAGCTGCAATGCAGAGCCCTGTCTCCGGCAGGCTGAGCTCCAAGGAGCACTCCCAGCATTCACCACAACGCACACCACAGGAGAGGGGTTCGGTTCTCCGGTTCACATCACTGGTGTAACTTCCCATGGCTTAAGCAGTTTCAGTAGGTCTTGGTCAATTTTGACTGAAACCGTTTCGGTGAAATTCCCGTCAGCTGCTGAGCCAGCAAGCTTGCTGGGCAGCGATCTTCAGCAAAGAGGTAGCTGGAGGCAGGTAGGGTTAGTGCTGAAAGAGGAGATGGCTACAGAGCCTCAGTGAAGTCAAAAGTTGGAAAAGACAGACATCCGAGTCTGAAATACTAAGCTGTGAATTAAAGGGGGGTGGGGGTGTTGGGGGGAGGTGGTATGGAGAGAAGCAAATATCGAAAACAGGCAGAAAAGAAAAAAATTGCTAGAAATTAAGACTGCAAAAAATGCAGTCAAGTTACATCTTTACAACAACATCTGTCAAAGTAATCACTGCCAACATCTTACAGCTAAAAAAAATAAATATCTTTCTAATGGTCTGTTTATTATTTGGTCAATTGAAAGAAAAAACAATTGCCATTTCAGTAAGTACCAAAGATGGATCCCTTGCAAAGACAATGGTGAAGCTGATTCAGAAAAAGTATTCCTTCCTAGAAAAACATGAAAATAGGAAAGATTTCAGAAACAAGTATTGTGATAGAAATACTTAGGACAATAAAATTGGTAATTAAATGCTTAAAGTACATCGGATATTTGCCAAAAACATCTTGCATTAAAAGAAAAAAGTTACGACGCAGACCTAAGCCACTAGACTTTGTTGGGAGAACGGGAAGCAGGAAATCACAAAGGGGCTAGGGGAAGATGGGCACTATTATCAGACAGTCCTTCCCAGTCCCCAGGGATTTCAGTCCCTGAGTCTTAAACACACACCAGATGTCAGCATTAAAATTCTGCCCTCCTGAGACAATCTATGACTAAAGCAAGGTACATCAGGAAGTTCGCACTTTAAAAGATTCACAATAGTCTCTCCAGTTGTGCTCAAAAAAGTCTTTGCAAATGAAGATAAGGAGTATCTAGTTAACTTCCAGAGGTTAGTCACACAGTCGGCTCTCAACCTTTTAGAAACAACCACACTACTGGTAGCTATTCTTTGCCCCTAGTTCCCAGCCCAGACCTAAGCTTTTGCAGCCCACAAACCCATTACCCCATCAAGTCTCCATGTCCTATCTTTCATACACTGTTGTATTTCAGCAGCTGCCAGTTGGTGGCCTGAGAATTTTGTGTACCCCTAGTAATGTGTACACACGCTTGTCACCTAAAGACAGAGATCAACGTCTACGTAGACAAAAGCAGAAATACCCTAAATTAAACGTGTTTCTTTTTAGAAGCTATACAATATGAATTTTTCTTCATCATCCTGATTTCCTTAAGCATTTTGGGTTGTCAGAGTTGGCTAAACAAAGGGTGAGAGGTGAAACAATAAAAATTAAAAAAATAAATACTGAGACTGGGGAAACAAAGAAAACAGGAAGTAAACATGCTGAAAGGAAGGAGTGCAGAACACATGAGAACTGATTTCAGGAGCACAGAGGTATGAACATACCATGTTGCATTACAACTTATTTCTTTATGAAGAAAGAACACAGTCACCTCAGTAATAATAAAGCCCAAGGAAATACCTCTCCTTACACCAAAGAACGTGAATTTAGGATGCAAAAGCATTTAATAAATAGGAATCAAACCAGCAAAGGCTGTTGTCCATTTTGGAGAAAAACCTATGTAAAAAGATATTCAGAACATTTCATTAGCATTTCATTGAATTAATGGTGCCCAATACATTTAGTTATCTTGAACTCTGAAAAACAGGATTCAATAAAAGCCTATGCCATTTCAATTGTGATAGTACCCAAAGGTTCTGAGTAAAATAAATCAAAATTCTGTAAGCACACAGTACTCTGAAGTACTTCCAGTTCAAAAGGATGTAAAAACCTCAGGTGGGCAGCATTAAGCTTTGTCACTTCTCTTTTTACTTAAATTTTCAGTTTTCAGCAGGTGCAGCATTCTAAAGCAACTATTTAGTAACAAACGTGATCTTAAATACATTAGGATTTCAGTAAATATATGAATACTTTTATTTAAGAGCTGCAGAAGTCTTGTCATGCAATACTCAAGAGCTACATGCTGGTTGTGGTTCCAAGCCACTTTCAGCTGTTATCAGTATAATTGCTAAGGAAATATTAAAGGTAACCATATCCAACATCTGTATTTGCTTTCCCTTTCCCCACATGTAGGCTTTTGAACTAGGAACAGTCAGTATTGCATTCCTTTCTTTGTTAGGGATGATCTAAAACCGGCTATCTGACCTTTCAAACAAAGGCAAAGCATTCAGAGTAGAGAACTGTGCTCAATATTGGGGCTCCAAATTAACCAGAATTATTCAGAGAACCTAATGATTTCCTCAGTAAAACAAGTATACTAGTTAGTCAGTAAGCACCCTTGCATGGGGAAAGATGACCTGTTACTAAAAATTGAAGCACCGCAAGTCCCTTTATGCTTTAGAACCAACTTTAAAAGTGTGGCTCTTATTTATTTAATTTAACAGAGACAAACTTGTCCCATCTTCATTAGCAAATACTGTTCTCAATAGTTAACAGTAAGTATGGCAAGGACTTCTTTTAATCATGAGTCTCAGTAGGAGGCCAGTTTTTGAAGGTGTTTGTTCCTTTAACGGTACAAGTAAAACCAACAGAAAACTGCTGGAAAGAGTACCGAGACCGCAATTTAATTTCTATTTCTTTGAAGTTTGTTAGCATGCAGAATTGCCTTTGAAATATGAAAAAGCAGATTCCTGTTTTTTAAAACTTCTGAATATCTGACAAAGCTATAAAATTGACAAGCATGTAATCAAACTAACATGGAGAAACAGACACTTAATGTGAATAAGAAAAAACTACATAGCCACATGAAGCCTGGTTACAACTAACATTAGCAATACAAACATTCAAGCATCAGTGAATAAACCAAAACATCCAATAATTTTCCCAACTGCTCACAACACAAAGTTTTCCACAGATCTACATTTTTACAGATACCCTGAATTCATCTGGGCATAATGACCTACCTCTGTATGTCTTGAATGAAGTGCATTGTATTCCTTCTTGAGTTCTGCCTCCCGCTCCTCAAGTCTGCTAACTGGAAGAAGAAAAATTTAAAAAGAAGAATTAAAATTAAATTCAGAGTTCTAGTAAATGACACTGACTTGCCTAGGACTAGGCAACCAGATCAGAGATAAGAGTATTTTTAGTAGTGAATAGCAAAGAGCAGGATAAAAAGTTTGTCAGTTCCTCTGTTTTTAAACTCTGACCACTTGAGCTTCCCAAGTACATCAACAGCAGCACAATCTTACAATTTACAGTCCTTGAAAAAACCCCAAGTAACATTTTCCCTAGCTGATGGCTAGTCCAATGAGAGGGGATTTTTACATTCAAAGACTGCTTACTGCTTGCAATAATCCAGATGGTTTCACACACGCACATGGAAACCATAGGAAGAGGCAGAAGCCACATCATACAGCTAGACTCAGTCTTGAATGAGAGCCGTGAGCTCCCGTTAAGGCTCTACATTGGTTTCCTAGAACATAACCACACATAATCTCCAGAGGTGTTTAAATAGGACAAACATAAACAAGGTATTTTTTGAGATAGCTTCAAGTCATATGTTGTGGTACAGAAATTATGACTTCTGCTGGCATTGACTCATATTCTACTGAGTATTAAGGCAATAGATGCAAGGAATGAAAACATTTGAGTATTTCTGTGGGTGTTCAAAGAAATTAAAAATACATCTAGCAGATTTAGTAGAAATTTTGACAGTAAGTTCATATTAAGAGGAGGTGAGCTGGAACAAACTGTGATATCCCTGTGCAATTAATTTGCAGAAAAACGAAAAGAATTCAGAACTTTCTTCACACAACTTACTGTTTTCATTCAAACAGAAAACATTTTTTGCTGCTTCGACGTGAATTCCATCTTTTTGTTTAGGTATTTTTGAGCACAACATTTATGTGACATAAGCATGTGTTTCAAGTTTTGTAACCGAGCTCTTACTCCCCTTGCCATGTTTAAATACCCCTGGGAAGCTTCAAATTTATAGTTACCCATCTCCAGAGACTTGTTGCCAAACACAAATTATCTGAAGTCAAATGCCAGCACCTTCTCTGCCATTTGCATATTCTCATATTGCCAGCTGGGCCTTCTGAAAATTAGTTCTCAATATACCATTACTTTTTGCTCCATATATCTGGGTTTTGGCACAGTATTTTATCGTAAGAATGTTTCAAAAAAAAAATATCTTTGCCAGAGTCAAATGCTGGAACCAAAATACATAAAATTGTCTACTCACTCAAATCTGTGTAAACATTCTTTGCTCCTAATCTAATCTTGCTTTTATAAGAACATCAAGTTCCTTGACACAGCCTTCTGCAGTCCACCTATAAATATCTGACCAAAAGTATTACCTCAAATTTTATTTTGTTTATACTAACGCAAGATTGAACACTTCCATTTCTGCACTGTTATCAAACTAAACAAAAGCTCTTTGGGTCAAATAGCAGTAAGTGATGTACAACTATATAAAATATATTTTACAGCGCAATACATACATAAATATGTATTTTTGACATGCAATGCAGGACAATATCTAATGACTGGGAGATTTTAGTTTATTATTTTTAGGAAACATATGTTTTAAGCCTCCTCATACATTTAAAGGGAGGCTATACAGAAGCTTGCGGTAAGTGCCTACAGAAACAAGTGTCAGAATTTATAGTTACAAAGCTTGACACGGCAAACCAAATTTTATCCACTAACTTAGACTGACCGGCATTTTAGTCAGGAGTAATTACAGTTTACAACAGTTGACCATCAGAGACATCCCAGCAGTAACCAGTCGGCAGCTATGAGGCAGAGCTCGGCAGCTTCAGCTGCCCATGTCCCATCCAGCGACGGCTGTGCTCACTTCTGAATACACCATCGCCAGGCTTTGCATTACAGTTCCCAGCATCTCTCCCTTTCCCACAGACCAAGGACCTGGTGGTAACCTTTCCACTGTGCTAAACCTGCTTTAGGACAGGCAAATAGCCTGGAAATCAGAAAGTGCAAACTGCGTGACTAATTAGCTTCGTGTTTTGTGAAACCAGCTCCCTCCCCTAGAAACAGTGTCCAAGCACCCGGCGAGAGGCGAGCAGTCCTGCGGCAGCTCCGTGCCCATGCTGCGTCCTCGTGAAACGCCGCTGCTTCGTGCTGGATGGTGAAGTCATGGTTCAATACGGCCTCATCAGGAACTTGCAAAGAAACTACGGTGATGCACCCCAACGTTGTTCGGTATGCTCATGTCTAGACAGCGCGGCCAACTCTGGCTCCTAGAGATTAATTTTATCCGGTGGATTCTGGGAAAAGTACTCGACACAGTGCATTTAATGACAATTAATGCCACATTAGGTGTTACAAAACCCCTTCTTTGTAGCTGTCCATCCACAAGACCACTTCCCACTGTTACAGATACAACAAACACTTTCACAACAGTTGAAGTTCCATAACAAAGCACACTATTTTCTCCTTCTATGGCCCAATTTTAAACAGTTCCTTAAACCAAGTCATAGAAGACAAATGTACATAGATATGGGTACTGCATAGTCAAGGAGGATATATCCATTAAATCTGGTAACTATTTTAGTTACACACAAAGATTAAAAAAATGAAGGCCCTAGAAGATGATGTAATTGACATTCAGCATTTCTGGAAGTCACTTCGAGCTGTGTAACACGTTACAGTCCTACAGCCGGAAGTGTCAGTTATAAGCAGAGGTACACCAAGTTTATATACCCTCAACAGACACCAAATTAGCAGTCCCCAGACCAGGCTTTTCCAATACCAGCAGGATGATACACAACACCAGAAATCTATTCTACCCAAAACATCCCTCGCATCAAAGATACGATCTTGACAAAGCAACCGACTGAACACACTTTCCAATTAAACACCGTGGAAGAGATCGGTTATTCCCCAAAGATCAGAGATCACCATGGGCTTGAACACAGAAGACACTCGAACCTAGTGAAGAACAGCCAGAAGGATTTTGAGGAAGACCACCAGATTCTGGCTTCAAAACCTTGCAGACACTTAAGTCACTATTAAAGTAACATTCCCATCAGGAATAGCAGGAAACTAACAGCAATGAAATAGGAGACAGAAAAAAATGCCTTCCACTGGCACACAGATGTACATTTAAAAGCAAATTGTTGCCAGTTCCATTTTACTCCACTAGTACACAGAAGAGTGGAAGTCTGGAACCACCCTGATAACATCCCCGCAAGAGAAATGGAGCTGGGCACTGGTACTGCCTCACACACGCTGGGTCCACAAAGTGGCAACCAGACATAGTTACCATCAATTTGACTTTTAAGTGACAACACAAAAAGATCCTCTGATATTTCAGTCTAAGATTTTTTTCCCACTAAGATCTCAGATTCTTAATGGGTAGATGATAAAATCAGTTTGATAATACACATCCTAAAAGCAAAATATCCATTGTCTCTGTTGTAATATGTCTTTATAAAGCCACTATATGCTTCTTACATTATGGAAGATATTACAGTGCAAGATTATATTGTGTAAGATATTACACGTGCAAAATATAATACACATCAAAAAAGTTTCACTCTTCATGGTTGTAAGTCTAAGTGGAAAAATTTTAAAGGTCTTCCAGCATCGTAAGTATGGGCACAAAATGCAAATATTCCAGTATCTTTAGGCCAATGAGAAAGCATCCGTCTGGAACAACACCACAAACTCATGCTCAAGGTCCACCTGCAACCTTCTCCAGCACTGTCAATATCCTAACACATTCAATGACCTGAAGTACCAATCCTAATCAAAGTTCTCCCAAATCAAACCAATCAAGCCTAAAAAAGGGAGATTAAATATTATAGCAAACTGGAGAGAAGCCTCTGGAGTTTCTGCCTCCCGACAGCATTACAAAGAATTAGGCAGCAAAGCTGCCCACCCTGCCTGTTCAAAAATCAGAGCTTACCTCCCAAGTCTGATGGCTTTTACCAAGTTTGGAACACCCTCCATCTGTATGTTGTCCTCTGCCTCAAACTGCTGATAAGCCTGAGGGGGAGAAAGAGAAACAGACCTGCTAGAACGCCAAATCCAACCAGTACGATGCCTTCAAGAGGCATAACAAGTTCCTGCTACACGAGCCAGGACAGAGATTCAGCTCATGAACGTGCCTTTCCTAGCACTACAACTATCTGAAGGCTCTCCTTGGACAGCTTTCATCCAGCTCCCTTCTTAGAAGCTGGTCCTATACAAAAGTTAAGATACAGATCAGGCATAATCAATTCCATGATCCAGAAGGGCCTTATGATCTATTAAGTAGTTGCTAAAAAGCACACACATCAACCATGGATTGAAACAGGGACTGAAGCTATCTAGCAAGTATTTAACCTGAAAGTGGTAAAACCTGGAAATAAGCAGCACAGAAAACTGATTCATAAAACAAGTGATAAATTTGACTCCTTGGCAAGACCGACATCTTCAAGTAGCTCTTACTACTGTGAACTATAGGTCTAGTTCTCAATTTAAGAAGTAGGGCACTTTAAATTATGAAGATAATTTAGCTGTCAAGAATGCTCTGTTGATAGCAAATATCAACACATACAGCTGCATGGTCTTATCCCTGACACATCTGGACTGTTCAAGTATCCACTATGTCTCAGATCCACAAAATCACTGTAATTTATCACCAAAAACCTGACAGAAAACTTGAAAAAACCAAACCACCTTAAACATTCTGCTACAACCATTAATATAAAGACAACCATATGCCAGGACATACCTCACAAAGGTCAAAATTCAAATGAACAAGGATATATATACAAGCCAACTTCTAGCCAAAATCAAGTTAAAAATCATTTGGATATAGCACCATCTTCTCATCTAGTGTCTGGCCAAAATAGTGTTTCACTGAGAAAAGTTTTGATTGATTGACTGTTTTGAAAACAGCAGGATGCTTCATTTATACATTCGGCTATTGAAGCAAGTAACTTTTTGAGAAAATCCAACATGAAGTCAGCATGAACACAGAAGCTACAGCAGACTGGATTTATTTTTAAAGCCAGAAAACCAGTGACAACTCAGGAATGTAATATTCTAAAAGACATTTAAAGCCGTTTTCTTCATTGCTGCAACATTTACAGCAACAGAATTATTATAACAACGAAACTCCAGCACCTAAACCACTAGCACAATAGTCCCTTAATTTAAAAAAGTACTTGAGCAGTTAATTATATGCCAGTGGATTTAAACCTCCTCTCACCACTTTTGTTCAGGTATATTAATAGACAAGTTTAAAGCAGGCCAATCACTGCTCTAATTTTCTACTCCATTTTATTTTCGCCTCCAGTCTTGTAGCATGACCGGGTGCAATCTCCTGAGCTAACTGCACCCTCTGCTCCATCTAGTGGACTAGTGATTCCCACAACACAACACAAACAGCAGGGACTCTTGTCACTTCACAACAGAAGGCAGCCAGGAAAGTGACTGAGAAATGCTTTAGTCGGAAACAAAGCCTTCCTTTTCGGTACACTTGGATATTACGCTTCTCCTTATAGCAAGATTCTTCAAGTTTAGTAAATGATACCTGAGGCACAGGGTAGGGAAAGGCAGTGGGGGAATCTGCCTTGTAAACAAACCAATGTAGATGAGAAACAGCTGCACTGAGAAAAAAGTGGCAAACAGTAAGCTCCAAATTGTTAATCAAGAAATACAAGAAGTCAAGCTGTTCTATTACTTCTTTGTTGGAAATCAGATTAGTTCTGCTGTTCTCAGACTTTGAAAAATATGTAGGAACAATGCAGACTCCCACCGAACAAACCCTAACTTCTCAACTTCTTTCATGGATCGATTGAAAAATTTTCTTGTATTCCTTAGAATAAACACTACAGCTGAGCCATACCTAGAAATAGCATTACTGACAGATGTATTTCATACCAGTTTAGTTATTCACATCATCATGTGCACAGATACTCAACTTGCAAGTCAAATCGCTAAACAACGTTAAGCTTCACAGCTGAAAGTTCGTATTAGAGTCTCCCTGTTCACTAGACAGGCCCATGCTAAATTGCTGCTGCAGCTCTATGCAGGTATATCTCAGAGTATCGGATGTCTTCAGATTATACATAAAGAGGTTGTCTACCTGGGTGTACATTACAGTAAAGCTGGTATCTGGAGAGCTCAGATGAAAATAAAATACCAAATAACTTAATATCTGCAGAAGATTCACAACAGAACCTGGTCTTGCATTTTCTCTTGAAGCCAGTGGAAGCAATAGTTCTGTTTAGCTTCCAAGGAAATCAAATCTACATGCTTTTAGGTCAACTGCCAAAACGTTTGTCTCATATCCCAAATAAAACCTACAGCAAGCAATAGTAATTGCTGCACGATGTCACCTGACATGGGAAATACAATCACCCCAACAGTTGCGTCACAACATTTGCACCTCTGAAGACCAAGAGTTGCTTCTTGGTTGGGGTGGTTTCTCCCCCCCCCCCAACATACACAGTTTTCCCCAAATGTAATCTAACTTGAGCATAAATTACAAAGCTAAGATTTGATAAACTGAAGTATGGAAATATATCTGTGCCTTGGTTGCCCTGTCAAGTGCAGTGTGTTACCTTGGTTGTACTTTAGCACTAGGCAGATCCAGAAAAGGAACCAAATCTTTCAACGCCCACAGCCTACCACCTCCATCAAAAAGCACTTCAACCATGCAGACATCGTGTTTTTCAGATTCTCTCGTAAATAACTTACTCCGAGAATGATTTCTCCAGAAAGCATACTCTAAAGCTGTTCCATTCCTATAGTAAGTCCATATACACTAGAGTCACCTTTTACTCCAAAAAAATCAATTAACTTACAGCCTGTAATACATAAAAAAAGCTGACATTCCCAAAAAGGGAGGGAAGGAAGAGAAATAAATTAAACCTCCGTAGCCCCCACAGAATTCAGTGGCGCATCACGTGAGCCCTGAAAGGCACTTATCCCTTTTGGTAACTGGAGACCGAGCAGTATCCAAAGCAGTATCACGTGCCCTCGTGGAGCACTGCTGGACAAGCGAGCTGCCTGTTGCTCTTACAAATTTTTAACAGCTCTAAGTGCCTAGTTTTCCAGATTCAAGGTTGACATTTGAAACATTCTAATGCTGCAAACCAATCACAAGCAGGGCTAGGGGTCTTACCACAGCAAAGACTTGAAATAATGTGAAAGTCAGATATAGTCAAGCTCTTGTAAGAAATGTTTAAGATAGCATCAAAGATTGGTGTCTGCCTCAGACACATCATTGAAGTGGAAGGGAAGGAGAAGAATTTAAGTGTTAAACTTTTATTTTTTGAAACCCTGGCATTTCCATGCTTGGTGCACCTCCACAATATTCAGAGGTGCCCTCTGCTGTTGAGAAAAGAAAAAAATAATCCATGAAAGTCTAGTCAAGTCATAAAACCAAAAAAAGACATTTGCTCACACTCAGTAAAAGTTTGCTAAAGACAGACAGCAAGAGCTTCTTTCTAAAAACTCTGCCTGTACCAACATTGTCCCTAGACAAATCTCCAGGAACTTTTTATATATTTAACTCACTTTAACTTCCACAAGCCTCAGGCCCCTGAGAGCACTGGCACTGTCTTTCCTCCTGCACAAGTAACGCTGACAGCCAACACACACCAACGCAAGGGCAGAGGCAAACGACGGAAAGTTACAGAGAAAAGCAGGAGTGCAAAATGTGACACGGAGATGGATCACGGGTCAAAGTGCCACACCACTGCAGCACATTCCTGCACTCAAATAGAAGTTGCAAATCCTTATGCCTCTGGTCTCCTTTAAGCAGTTGTAAAGTTTACCAAAATATCCCAGGATGCAACATGTTGCACCATTTTTTGGCAGCAAACTTGACTTAGGCAACCACCACAACCCACCAAATACCAGGACCAAGTGCTATACATCATGCAAGAGTGGTAACTCAATGTACATCTGCCCCCGCCATTCAGGATTTCATCACCTACTGTGGCTCACAATCCTCCCAGCAGTGCCACCACGTCACACTGTCATCTCTCCCTCTTTCCATTTCCTCATATGAAAGAGCAGAGTATGGTAGTTGACTCATCCAGGAGGTAGCTGACAGCAACTGTTCAAATTTGTAATGCAGGGAAAAAAGTCAGTGAACAACAGAAACTTTGTAACTGTTTGACACAAAACAAGCTGCTTATTTCACTTCTTTAATTTCAAACGGCAGATTTATTCCAACCTAGCTGGTTGAGTATGCGGCTGTGAATGTAACGCCACATTTAAGTGCAAAGAAATACTTCTTTTTTTCTTTAGCGTGACTAGCACTAAGACTGCAAAAACAAGCACTTATAATTCAAGACGTAACAAAACTATGGCTTCTTGAGCAATTTTAACCGGCATGCATGTTTAAGCACATACAACGTGCTGAACCCTACCATGTAACTTAAGAGCTGCCCTCTCCCCGGGCTAACTAGTCTTCACTAAATGCTCAGAATGGATGGTGTTCAAGAGAATGACTCAAAACTTTTTAATGGACAAAACTTGTTGTCACAGGCCTTGCTTCTTTGAGGAAAAACGCATACAGCACAAGAGGTAGTCTACAAAAAGCAAAAAGTCTTGTAGTTATACTACTACATAGGACCACGTGTCTTACCTGTTTTCTATTCTAAACTATTAATCACGTTACTATCTCAGACTCTGCACTCTGACACAAAAAAAGCAAAGCCAGGTTTTATTTGCTTACTTGGTCTGTGCCAGGCATTTGCAATTCCCATTATCAATGATAACACTAGCACTATTTTGAATGTTGATGTGGTAACAGTTGGCAATACCACAGACTAATTTAGATGCACAGGCAGTAATATAGGAAGTAGAGGAGAAAAAGAAATATAGCTAGACGACTTGTAGCTGCATCCAGTGAATTAAAGTGACACATTGGTATCTTTGGTATCATAGGACATACAAATCGCCTTGCCTGTAAAACAGAAAACAACATAATGCAGTAGAGCTAGACTACTTCAAGAATATGTACACTAGTATAGTTTTCATACCCTAGAAATTTAGAGCACTAAGAAAAAACCAAACAGTTCACTTGCATAATATTCATTAGGTGTTCAACAACTGTGCTTATGTCCCCTTTGATCTTGCTCTGCATCAGCAGCATGTCAGATCTTCATAACAGTCTTTCATGTTGTCCCAGACAACTTATCAACCCAAATCATAAGCAAAACTCAATGTTCAACACAGCCCTATTGTTTCTCCAAAGTTATATTTTTGTCATCACAAAAGGTTTTTCTCCAATAAAAAGACTTTGGAACGGTTTAAAAGTCAATAGCCTAACATCAGAATTTTATGTTGTTATGGTAACTGTTTTCAACAACACTATCTTATAAAAAAAGTAGTTCTAGCCAACACTCAGTGGTTCTACTGGAACAATTGACTTTCTCATGCAAATACTTTCATTATTATGATACGTACACACATAATGGAATTAAAAGTTTAAAATCATACATATATTTGAAGGCTTAATATTCAAGGCAAAAAAAAAAAGAATTTCACATGAACAGTTTCACAGAACCGTATAAAATGGCATTATGTACATCAGTATATAGTAAGTGCAATTTCTGTAAAAGAAACTCCAGGTATGCTGCCACATACATTGTGCCAGGAATTCAAATGAGTTTTCTTTTTTGTGCAACTAATTTGTACTTTTTATTGTATTAACAGAAAAAGTAATGGCATATGCGACATAATGCGATCTTGATGCCATAATCCTGTTGTTGGAGGACAGGGTCTCCCATTAACAAGTTGTTTGGGCTGTGGGCTTAGAGCACAGGCATTCTGGAAACAGTGTCCTTTGTTACCAAAACAGACCACTCAACTCTTGTTCCAATGTTTTCTTTTCCTCTCTTCTGCTGTTTTTAAACACACACACTTCCATTCACAAGAATCATAGCAACTCTGATACAAGTCTCTGCAACATGCTTTACAATTATCCATTTTAGCTTGACTTGATCTGTAAAGATACACTGCTAGAAATCAACCATCTTCGTTTTCTCTAGGAAAGACTGCTTGACGTGTTCCTCCATCACTGTCTGTACAGAATCTGAGAGTATTTTAACTGCAACGGAGCTGAAGTACATGCCTCTAAGATTTGCCCAAGCATTCTAAACCATTCAAATTTCAAAAAGATTCAGCTCTGCATACCACCTACATTGATCTTAAACACTAGTGCTCTAATACTTCCAACCCTGCTATAGACTCACTCATGCCACTGAAAATTAAACTTTACAGGAAGATTATTATACCTTAAGTTGAAAAAGAGAGCTATAACTTGTTGAGTTATGGGCAGGAAAGGTGGTCAAGTAGAACTGAAGAAAGAATAGTGAAAAGGGGCTATTTTAACAACTGGCACTCTACTTTTAGAAACTGATCTTATCTCAACCTTATCACGCTTGATACGGTCTTACTTTACATTTCCACATGACCCAGCAATAAAACCTGTATATTGATAGACATGCTAGTTTTATGTCAGTAGAAGTTAGCTTATAAGCTTGACAAAATGTTCACATTAATTCACGTTGATCGTTACTTCTACACTGAAAAGCTGAAAAGGTTAAACAAAAACAAAAATCATAACCTTCATTGCATGTTTAACAGACTCACGGCAAAAAAATTAATCCATCTTTAGCAGCATAGGTCTTTCATCTTCAATATAAGACTGTGGGATGGGGGAGATAAAATGACAAGAGAAGATTTCTGTGGGTTTGACTGGTTTTTTTCCTCTACCCTTTACTCAACTAGAAGTAGAAAAACTGGTGCAAGTTTCATTCAACTACCATGCACCTGGATAAGCAGTCCAGCAGAACACCTAAGCTACAACATACTCACATTGTAACTTTCAGTATTTCAGGAACACTGGTCACTGTTATCTTTCTTCCAAAACTTATACAAGTTTTCCTAAATTACACAGAACATCTCTAGAAGTGGAAGTGTTCTTCCTTAACTCTTTTCCTGTAAAAACTAAATGCCTCAGAAATAAATAATTCAGCAGAAACTATACAAAAGCTCATGAGAATCAGCATCAATGGCATTCTCATTCCAGTAGTGCTTCTAAACCCAAAGATTACATTTATTTTTAGCACAGACAACAGTTTAATGGCAAGAAAATTAGCTTATTTTATGAACACTAACAAGGGAATAAGTTCTAAGTATCTCCTGAAAAAGTTGCTAAACATGAAAACAGCATGGTCTAAAAGGAAAACAAGACAAGTAGGATACCAGAAGAATCAGATTACAAGTCACAAGCTTGTATTCAATTTGTTTGCCTTAATTCTAAGGAAAACAAACTTGCACAAGAGTTAAACCTAGTTATCTGTCAAAATACAGGAATCAGATAGCACAGATATTTCGCATATGTGTTACCATTTTACAGAATGAAATTTAAAATGCACTAATGTCACTTAAAGGGAGTGCAATATATTTTACTTACTTTGATCAGCATAGTTTTTTGCTTTTAGTTCAAGCTGTCGAGTTTGTGATTCTAATGCTTCTACTCTGGTCTGCAAGTCCTTTTTCTCTTGTTCTTGAGAATCTTCAAACTCGATGAATTTCTAAACAAAAAAAGGGAAATTAAACTCAACAATTAACTACAGATTTTTTTTTAAAAAGCCTGAGCAAAGTTATTTCTCCAAAGAGAAAGAACAGATACATAGTCATCCCTGGATTTGTTTTTAAAAAGACTGTCACTTCAAGCAGCATGTAGGAAACAACACAGCAGCCCTTCACAGCGAGGATGAGTGCAAGCAGGTTTCCAAAACAACAGAACAGATCTATAGCCCACATTTAAACATGAAGGACACCAGTTTAGTCCAATGTCCATCAGTCAAGCGTCCCACCTAGGTTGCTCTGTATAATCACTATCAACTAAGTGCCAACTATTTCAAAGAAGCTTGCTTGGGACTAACGTAAACGTGACTTATTTCATTTTTTCCTAACAGCACACACTTGCCTGCCAGCACATGCGAATACAGACAGCCTTGGTATCCTCATATCAAGCATATCTTCACCTGTAAGCCATGAAGGTAGAGATACTGCAGTAGGGATATGCCAGCAATAGAGCCAACCAAAATGACATACTATCTTTTCATTCCCACCCGATTTCTGTTATCATTTGATAGGTTATAAAATGCTCAGAGTCTTCATCAAATACTTAATAACCATCTCCTACAATCTGTCAACTGCATAGAAAACTATTTACAAGCAATCTGCAATTGTGCTTTCCATCATCTTCTGCTACTTTTGTTTACCAACTTTGTGTCTCTCAATATTCTGGAGTTCACTGACAAATATATCAGTGCTTACATTTTATAACATGAAAGTTACCAACTCATCATTATAGCAGTTTTTAATAGCAAAAATTATGCTTTTATCTTAGACAAAAACTTCAGAAATCCAGTGTGTAGTGGTAGCACAAAGAATACTTCTAATACCGAAAGAAGTCTTAGGTCAGGTAGTACTCTCTATTCTGCACTGCAAAGAGAAGGCAAGGCCACAAACACGAGTTACGCAGAAGGCTCATCATACAGGGAGGAAAAGCATACCAGAAGCCTTTGCAGAAAAAAATACCCTAAACCAAACATCCAAGAGAGCTAAGGAGTCAGAAAGCAAGCTGCAGCTCGGTACCACGTGGAAGCAAAGAGACAGAGGTGGCAGTAACTTAAAAAAAGTAATGTTATAGTTTATTTAAATATAATTTTTCCCTACATATTGCTAGGAAAACTTAGTGGGAAAAATACTTCAAATGCTCACACATCAATTTTTAATGAACTACTACTAAGCTTCAGCCAATGTGTTTTAAGCTTTTACAAAAGCAGAAACTCATAACCCTAGGAAAAGCGCTTCAGTTTAGCAGGGTCATCAGAAGAAGTTTTGCTTAAAAATTACTTCAGATGTAGAAACGCATCAAAAATCTATGAAGTGGAACAAGAGTTCCTTTCAGACAAGCTCTCCACAGCTATCACCAGACGAGGCATGGTGTTCATATGACTGTGCTTGAAGCTAAAGCATGAGGCAATTGATAAACTGCTGACACTAGCCCAGGTAGCACTGCTTTGGGTTCTGCGATTTAAAGTGAGTTCTCCCGCTTCAAAAAGACAGATGTGCAAAAGCCTTTCTACCCCCTCAACATAAAGTTTGGGAATATTATTTTGTCAATGTAATATTGAAAACCTCAAACTTAAAACTTGTTTCATGTCTCCTTTGTAGTAAATGATACAAGAGTTTTGCCCCTTTAATATTAAAGATTCAAGTCATGTCTGGCTTATTCTTAGCAGACTCCCTTTATAAGAAGGGCTTCAAAGTTTGACACAAAGTTGGCACTGGGGCTGCAGACCAACATGGTTTGTTAAATTAAACATGGGAAAACATGAAAGAAGAATTATAAAACTGTAACATCTTTGTTTAGTTGCTTCTCTGACGATTTTCCCAAAGTCAGATGTGTCTCATAACTTGCAAAAGGCCAGTGACAACTACACTTTTGAATAAACAGCCATTCAAAGCCATCAATGTCATCGTTACTCATGAAACCAAAGATATCATTTTGTATTTCCTCTCAAGTTCTTCAAGTATTAAAACTGGTTTTGTATTAAAGTGTTTTGTCATCTTCTACTAGTTTACCTTCATTTTGTTAAAGTTAGAATGTAAGTTACATCTCTTCAAAACATTTTTATAACTAGAGCTGGTTAATTTTTTTTCCTCTGCTGAAAACTATACCAGATCAAATGACAGATTTAGTACTTTAGACTTTCAATGTATCTGTTTGGTTTCATCTCTCCTTCTGGTGATAGTATTAACACAGGCAGAGCCCCAGGAGATTGATCATCTCATCCTGACTAAGCCTGTATGACTATGATGGAAGGACTAGTTAGACAGCAGCCAAGGATAGGCTGAGCACCCATAATAAAAGACTTTTTTTTTTTTTTTAATTTAAATTGACAATACACTCAAGTATTGCACATCTTCTGCCTTGTTTAACAGGAACGCAGCAGCATATGTAGGAGCACGTTAGCCACTCAATACATGGATACTAGACATTCTCTTTTTTCAACCAGAGCTACTGCTTACATGAAATACCAAGGCAGACAAAAAAAACCCCAACCCTAACTCTTCAGTTTTAAGTGACATTCTGTTTAGGCCACAAAGCTGCATCTTACAACTCTAACAAGAAATTAAGATTGGTTTGGTGCCCTTTGTTGGTTTTTGTTTTGTTTTTAAAAGAACAAGCTGAAGGACACCAACACTTCTTTAAAACAGACTGAATACCAGAAGATTACAGAAGATGCAGCTAGAATGGCCCTTGAAAGGTCATCTTGCTTCAAGGCTCTGATGGGCACTGTTGATGCCTGGATCCCAATTTTGATTGGGACATAATGAGGTGTAAGCACAGGATATGATGCACGCCTCTTTCTGCATGGGCCTACTGCTGAAATCCAAGCCTGTGATACCTTCATAAACTATCTTTGGCAACTCCCATTTAATCCTTCTCATTTTCTCCAGGAAGTACCAACTATGTCATTTCAGACAGACATTTGTCTAACCTGTTCTTAAAGACCTTCAATTAAAAGTATGAAAAAGTACTTCACAAGTAAGATTCAGAAGTCTTTATGTAATCAATTTTAAATCTACTTAAAGTTTACAGCAATAATCATTGCAATAAACATGAACTCAGACTACACAATGGAACAGCACGGCATACGCATTTGGAGAGCCCTCTCATGCATACAACCATTTAATCACTTCATAATACAGTACTAGCCAAATAAAACATTTTTTCCGATATTTATGTCATCTTCTGTTTCCTTATATTTTAACCTGTTTTCCCATCACAGGATCCAGGTGCAATACTAAGCATATCTGATGTCAGGGTTCCACCTACTTGGCAGTCTTTATTACCCTATGACACGTCCTTCAGTAACTTTTATTGCAATGATGCCAGCTTTTCAACCAATGGCACGTTCTTCCTGGAGTAGGTAGAGAAAATTAACTACGAAGCCAGGTCAGCTGGACTGGGGGTACAGAAAAATACATGTAACTGAAAACAACCTAGTAAATTTTACATTATTTTAGCAAGCTTTCTGTATAACAGATATCAATTTTGCTTTCTCATAAATTAAAAATACCTATAAACTCTTACTGGAAAATGTTCACTTCACATACAATCCTAAAGAAGAAAATTAACTTTGGGAAGAGTAAAAGGCAGCCATCGAGTTGACCCTATCACTTAAACTAATTTTCATGGTGGTAAATCCTTTTTCATGATGGCAAAAGTAGCAACCATGAATTGAACATGGGATTTCAAGAACAGCTTAATCCCACCAACAGCAGCAAAGCTAAAAGATATATTAGACAGCTTAACATGGCTAAAAGGAGAAGATTTTATCCTGTTTCCAAGCCCATATAAAACACCTTCTGCTAGCTACACAGCCCCAGGTACGGAGCAGCATACTTCTGTAGAAGTAAAACCTATTAGTTTATAAAATAGCAGAACCCCAAATCCTTCTTCCTCTCCCACTTCTTTGTGGCAGGGCACGCAGCCTAACGTTCACTAAGTGGGAAGATAAATTATGCAGAACTGTAAGCAGAACAGCAGAACAGCTGGTTCCTCTATTTCTTTAGCTATATCCCAAAACGTACCATGTTAAAAGTCAGACAAGTGACTTCATAGCAACTAAAAAGATCATGACTGTTACCTAAAAGACTGAGGAGTAGGCTCAGAACCTCTGAAATCATCTTTATTTTTTAAAGTCACCTTAACAGAAGTCAACGGCTAACAACTTTCAAGATGTTTCTTTAGTAACACTTTTTCAGTACAGGAAACAAAGGAGGCAAGTTAGGATAATGGTGCAAGGAGATTCCTATTCAAATAGTAGACTATTAATATTTGTCAAGATACTACTGCAAATATAAGTTCCTACAACAGCAAGCAGAAAGTAAAAGAAGGTACGTTAATTCTTCAGGACAGTCAGAACAGATGATAAGGAATACTGAACTTAGTAGCTCAAAATTCTCCATTTTGCTATCAAATTACACAAGCAACCTCCACAATGAAAGAAACACACTAAGCCAATAATTTGTTGTCCAAGAAAAACAGTGCTATATTCACGTTCCCTCCTTTCATTTCAACCGTACTGCACCCATCGCATTATCTCAACATTCAGAAAAAATAGTTGCTACAATCAAGTCTGAATAAAATGCATACCCCTCATGAACATACCACGCTTTATCCGTGACAGACATTTTGACGTAGGTATAGCATAACTGACCTCGGCACGTAACAAAAAGATGACCTTTGCGCTTACAACTGAGAAAGCATCAGTAAGTTGTCTTGCAGCAGGAGTACTAGTTTTTAGACTGCATAATGCTTGTCCCCTCAAGTTAATTTATCACGACACAAAGAAATGGAGATTGCAGCGAAGTACACTGCCAACATAAGTACGTACAGCTCCTGAAGAGCCACACCACCACAATTAACACCATACTCTGTTTCACCATACTGTTACAGTTTCTGTTCTGCTGCCAGGGCCTGCTTTTTTCAATCTGGCAAATGCTGCCTGTGTTTCAAGCCTAATTTTCTCTTGAATTATTTCAGAAAATACTTATCACTCCCTTCCTCTTACTCTCTTAATAAAAATAAAACATGTTTTCTAAAAAAGCCTTTTACATGCAGCTTGTGTCAGAGCTAGTGATTAAGTCTTTATGGCAATAGTCCCCAGACTGAAGCCCATAAGGCATCGTAAAACAACTACGCGTTTGACAAGGAGGATGAATGGTCTGTTGGTCCAAGAGTTGTGGGGGACACACCATTCACACCACATTACTTCGTAACAAACCAACGAAGTCCTGGAACAATTTGCAGACAACATTTTGCACTCACTTATAACCATAACGTATACAAATATTTGTACAGGGCTAGTGTTTTTCAAATTAAGTTTTCATTGTCTGTATTGTCTTTACCCTCAGCGTGGTTATTCTTCCAATTTTTGGAAAATTTAGAAGGTCAGCGGAGGACACGAAGTCTGGAAATAGACTCATAAGATGGCTTGTTCTATTACAGATAATGCTGTCAATCCAATTTCCTACAGGAGTTTGGCGAGACAATGAGCTGGAGGAAGTTATCCTGCACAGCCGCTTTCTATTGTATCGCTTCATAATCTCACAGAAGATAATGCTTCACCAGCTTATTTCTGCTGAAGCGATTCTTCGGTATTTTTACTTCGTTTTTGTGTAGTAACATCCCAAGTCAGAGTTTATGTCATTGAACAGTCCGCACCACCTGTTGCCGACTGCAGCTTTTATGCACCAACTTTGAAGAACTACAGTCTGGGCAGCACGTATTTCCGTATTTTTCGCAATGCCTTCTCACTGGTTTTTGTTTTTTTTTTTTTTCTTTTTGTGACTACCACCGATCCGAAACGGACAATCCACCTCCTGCCACGGAGGAAAATCCGGAGGGAAAGCGAAAAGAGCGGAGCCGCCAGCACACGGTTCCACGCTTGCTCTGCGGAGCGGTGCCGCTTTTCTTCCACGGACCTGCTGACTGGAAGAGCAGCGCTTCGCAGCGCTCCCGGACAGCGACTTCAGAGTCCCGCAGGCAGGGCCACGGACCCTGGCGACTGAGACCACCGACCTTCTGCCCTCACCCGCGTCCAGCCACCACACGACCGGGCCCGGCGCAGCCCGCCGGAGGCCAAGCGAGCGGAGCGGGGGCAGACACGCAGCTCCCCGCCTTCCCTCCTCCCAGAAACACGTCGCGACACGAACCCCTCACCCGCTGGGCCCTCCGGGCTCCCTCCCCTCCCCGCCCGGCAGCCGACAAGGAGCCGCCGCCGGGCCGCGGGGCACCCCGGGCCCAGGTACCGCATGCCGCCCCCCCGCCTCTCCTCGGCGGCCCGGAGGGAGGAGCGGCTCGGCCGCCGCCGAGGGCAGGAAGTTCCCCCCCTCCCCGCTCCGCCGCCGCCTCCGCGGAGGAAGCCCGGAGCCGCCGCCCGCCTCAGGAACGGGCCCCCGCCCTCCACCGGCTCCGCTCGCCGCCGCAGCCCCCGGGCCCGGCGCCCGCCCCTCACCTCCTCGGCCTGCTTGCGCAGCGCCTTCTCCCGCTCGTACTGCGTGAGGAGCTGCTCGTTGTCGTCCCGCAGCAGCTCCAGCTCCACGCTGGTCTCCTGGCTGTGGGCGCACACCGAGTCCAGGTTCTCCAGGACGGCCACCACCAGCGGCATCAGCTCGGCCACCACCTCCTCGTCGTAGCGCCCGATCAGCCGCTCGAACTCGCGGTAGATGGAGCCCGCCAGCCCCGACACCCGCTCCGACATCATGGCGGGGCCGGGGCCGCCGGGGTCCTCCTGGTACACCACGCCGTCCGCCAGCTCCATGGCTGCCGGAGAGCGCCTCGTCCCTCTCGGGGCCCGGCGGGGCGGCAGCGGCTCAGCGCGCTCCCGGCGTCTCCTCCTCCCTCTGCGGCGGGGCCTCGCCTGCAGCCCGGGCGAGCGGGAGGCGGGGAGGGGAGGGGGGGGGGGGGGGGGAGGAGGAGAGGCGGAGAGCGGCCCTGGCGCACGGCACTGACCTCACCCGCCGCGCCGGGGCGGGGCCGCGGCGTCACGCGGGGCGGGGCGGGGGGCGGAGCCCCCGCGGTGAGGGCAGCGGGAGGCGGGCGGGGCGGTGATGGCGGCCGGACGGCTTCACCCGCCGGGAAGGGCCGGGGGCGTCTGCGGGACGTTTTTGCGGGTCACCGTGAGGGAAGGAGGCCGTAGGCGCCCGGCGTTGGGGACCGAAGGGCTGCCGGGCCGCCTAGGTGGGGTGTTGGGCCGAGAGGAGAGGGTTAGGCCGCGTCAGTGCCGAGGCGGGCGGTGGGCTTGGGGAGCTGGGGAAGGGGGCGCTGAGGCCGGCGGGCCGAGCCCTGCGGGGAGCCGGGCGGCCCTGGAGGCCCCGGCCGCCTCGTCTGGGGCCGGGGCGGCGGGGAGGCCGGCCGGGAGCCCGAGGGACCGCGCAGTTAATCTTCATCGCTTCGGGTGGAAGGGTGAAGGAAACGCTCTCTGGCAGCTCACGTGGAGGCCTTAGCGCCTGTTTGTCGCACCCGCGGAGGCAGAAGTCGGTCGAGCGGTTCGTTTAGGGATGAGTGAGGCAGCTAAAACCAGATGTTAGGGCTTCGCAGCTCCCAAACCGCGCTGTGTCGGCCAACCTCTTATTTCTGATATGGTCTTCAGATAAATTAATACCAGAAATCCTGTTTTATTCGCGACAACACGACTTAGAAAGCATCTCGCGCTTGCTAAGAGAGAGTGGTTTTCCTAGGGTTTGGAAGGGTGAATTCCATTCTGGATCCTGTGTTTTGCCATGGGAATAACGTGAGCTATTCTAGACGTGTACGGTAACGCTGAAAACATCTACTGAGATTGAAGAGCCTCAGAGTTGCCTCACATCCCTCACGTTTATCATGCAGTTAATGTTTGGGGAAATCACTGTTTCTCATTAGGTAAAAGTATTTCATGTACAAGCTTGCTAAGGAGTCCGGTGGGCCAGCGGCAGTACAGGAACAAAGAAACGACTGTTTTAAAAAATGCAAAAGCTCGAGAAGTGGTGGAACTTTAACTGTGGTGATTGCGTTAATTTCCACTGGAGAGCAGTAGAGGTTTGCACTGTATTTTCTTTCATTTCGACCGATTCTAAGGCAGTAACTGTGCTTTAAATGCATGTGCTGCATTGTCTTTTTATGTACTGTGCTAGTGGGTCTGCGCAGGAATGACAAGAAGATTTCTTGTGGATTTCTTGTGAGTTCTGTTTAGACATCCTCCTCCTAAGCTAATATTTAACATAGTGGGGCCAGGGCATAGACAGTTAAAGTACAAACTTATTTGTAAATATGGCAGAAGGAAAGAAAAGCTGTTTGCCTTTTAATTACGACCAAAAAAATTACATCACTTTAGCTAAAAGAATATTTTTTTAAAAGACAGAATGCGTACTCTACTACTCGCATCTCCTCAATTGAAATTGTTGGAAATGATCCCTATGAAAAGATTCTTTTTTTCATAGTTCTCTTTAGCAGTTGTCCACTGAGAAAAACTGCAACTTCTCTGTGTTTACCTGCTGTCTACCACAGCTTAAAATCTTTACCCGATGCCAGGCTGTTGAGGGAAGCTGTCTTTGATAATTTCTTTCCCTTTACGTCATACAGAATTTCCCATTTGCCTCAGTTGCTTGTATTGCGGAAGACACTGAGAGCCTTTGGGGTAGGGGCTACTGACTTGTGGGTTTTTTTACTGAGCCTGACTAAATCTTGTAGGAAGACCACAAACAGCCAAAGCTGAGAAGTAACTCCGTCCTGCTCTCAGGACAAGGTTGGCAGGCCATACCTAATTGCAGTGGACTTGTAATCTAGAGCTCACCACGTTATTCATGCGTAATACTGCCTAATGTGAGGACAGCTCTAAACAACTGTAGATTATTGTGAGGATAAAAATACCAATCATCTTGAATTGTAGCAGAGATCCTTTTCTCAATGTAGTTTTATAGTTATTGCTGTCATACTTGACAAATTGCACAAATACGTTAGCTCAAAAGACCTATGTTCTGACAGACGGCAAAAATGGGTCAAGGTGTCTGCTGACAGCCTTCAAGGGAAGGGGTCTCTGAGGATATGCTATTTTTATCCTGTTTCTATTAGCAAAATGGATAGATGTGGTTTTCTTTCACAGCTGGAGCGAGTCCATCACTGAACAGGCAGGCTGTTGCCACTAGAGTTGCCCTCAGACTGACAGAGTACCGGTAGAAGAGAGCCGTTTGTGCTCGTGTTTGCTTTCTAGTCACCCGGGGGTTTTCTAACATGGATAAAGAAGTATTTAAAAAGATGAACAATAGAAAAATTACCTGAGAGCCAAGTTTAAGTGGTGTACAAATGTATCTTATTGACAGTCTTACCACTGTGATCGCATTTTATGATGTGCACCTTGCAGTCGTCGTGAGATCAGAAACTCAGGAACTCATTAAAAATAGAACAAGTTACGGAATTATATTCTAGTTGCTTGCAAGGAGATTAAAGGACCTGGATGATCTGTCAATTTAGTAAACTAATCAAGCATATGAAACTGCACAAAGAAACCTGATAGTGTTGTCTTTGTAGCTTGAAAGCAGTGGCTGTCTGTGGTAACTACTAGAGTAAAATGCAATTCACACTCTCGGGGAAAGAACTGCCTGAAAAAGAAGTTAGTTTTCTGGATAATAAGAAAAATTATGTTCCCTCTTCCTAGGAATAACAGTTTATTTGAAAGCAAATTGATTTGCAGTTTACTAGGGAAGAAAGTTAGTCCTTGAATTGGCATGGGCTGAGAAGAGCTTAACTGGGACTTTACCCAGAGGAAGAAATTTTTGTAAAAGCTTAATTCTGTGGCGCATTATATCTTAAGGCGCAACAGAAATCAAACTAAAAACAGATGAATGATAGCAATACTTAGCTAAATGAAGAGTAGTATAGCCACAAGCAACAAAACATGTCAGACTTGCAAGTCTGGTTATGAGGTGCAAGAGGTGCGCAGCACAAAATGTGAGTCCCGATGAGAACTCCCCAGATGTTCTGAGTGGTACAGATACAGGCTATTAGCTGAGACCATTATAAAGCTAGGACCTGTGTTTAAATTCTCCTGAAGTTTGGAGACATTCACAGTCAGTCTTTTGCCTCAGGCCTGTTTTAAAAATCTCTACTGGTTTTAAGTACAGTGTAAATGGCTTGAGCTCAATAATAATACTGAGTTCACTCACTGAAGACTTTGAAGGTCTTTACTTTCTCTCCCACCATCAGTCCATTTTTAGGAAATTGTCTAGACTCTCAACTTCTTTGTATTTTAGGTAAAGACATAATGTTTGGTGTAATTTAGTAACTTCGGTAGAATTTTCAACCAGCAAAAAGGCTGCTCGTTTATACAGTAAAAATAACAAGGAAGCATATACTTTTGTGGTGTTTCGTGTACTATATAATGCACAACATGCTCTGCTAATCATGGATTAATCTCAAAAGTGACAAAGATGACCCTTATTTAATGAGGTTAAAAGACTTGGCAAAGATCACAGAGCAGACCTATGGTAAAGCTGCAAATAGTGCTTGCCCACCTTATGGCGAGTCCTAAGCTTTAATCGTTAAATGACACGGTTTTAACCAGGCTGTAAATAGATGTCCTATTGTTGCTTTTAAGTGACTTTTTCTAAGCATCCTGTTTCTAAAGACCTTTTTTTCTATTTTTAAATGTTATTTTGCCATAGCAAGGATTGCAGCATTAGAGTTTGTTTTAGTAGTATGAAATGTCTTGAAGAGATGTGTATTGAAACAACAGAATAGAGTGGATTGATATTACCGGGAGAATACTCAGAAATTCCAAGTCCAAAATAACTTTAAGGGGGACTTGTAGACTGTACAATGCTGTGAGTTTTTTTTAAACATCTTTCATTAAATCAGAGACCTTGGAAAAAGGAGTACATCAGAGTATGGTCATACCTGGAAAAAAAAGACTCCTGAATACTAGCAAACGGGTTGTTTGAGCAGATGCTTATGTCGGACCTAGTTTCTCCCACCAGAACTAGAAGACGTGGATGTGTGGCAGATTGTAGCGAAGAAAAGGGATCCCAAGTAAGGAAACCCCTGCTGTCAAAAAGCTGAACCTCTGTCCCTGTCAAGCAGCAGCTAAGTCCTGCGAAGAGGGAAGTGAAATCCACATTATTTTGCTTTCAAGAAGAGCCAGGGGGTAGAGCCCGGGCAGTTCATCCCAGTTCGGGAAACAAAACCAGGAGAAGCAGGGATTTGCTCCCGGCAGGGCGTGCTGAGGACGCGTGATGTTTTACCCTGGGGCCTCTCCAAGGGGGTAACACGCTCAAGGCCGAACCGTTACGGGGTAAATTACCGAAGGCAATTACCGTGTAACCAGGAAAAACAAAAAAACCGAAAACCAAACAAAACTGCCTGCTTTAAAGAGGAGAGGTCAAGCAAGCAGAGCGGGCCGGTAACGACATTTTTGCCAAAATGATTTCCCGTGCCTGTTGCTAAACGAAACCCGCGGTTCACCGCCTATAGGCTTGAGTGCTGAAGGAGGGGTCCCGGCAAGGGGCGGGGGGCGCGGAGGGGGGCCGGACCGGCGCCCCCCGCGGGACCTTCCGGCCGCCGGCGCCCCCTTGCGGGCGGGAGGCCGCGCCGTCGCCATGGTAACCGGCCGCCCCCGGGCCTACGGCTGCTGCCCCGGGGCGGCGGCCGGCGGGGGCGGCTCAGGGCTAAGCCGCGGCTTGGCCGGCAGCGCCCGCCGCCCCGGGTCGCCAGAGCCAGCCGGGGCCGCCAGCAGGTGAGACGGGGCGGCGGCAGGGAGGGAGCGGGGTGCTGCCGGGGAGCCGGAGCCCGGTTCCGCGGGGAAGGGCCTCCCGGCCTCGACCCGCCTGACGGCCGGCGGGGGCTGAAGGGGAAGGGCGGCCGGTTTCGGCGCTTTTCTGCAATACTGGAACGGCAGCGGCTGGTGCGGGGGCCGGGTTCCCCCCTCCGTGCGCTACCTGCAGGCGGAGGTGCGGGCTCGTACCCGCTTGCAGCAGAGCGGTGTCGGAAAGCAACCGACCGATAATGCTGGTTTACAGATGAAAAGGATGCACGTGGATGTAATTCAACCTCTTTTGCCCCGAATCGCAGGCAGCAGCCTCCCACGCGGCTCGGGGAGACGTATCTGTGACGGTCTTTACCTTCCATTCCGCTTACAGCTTTTCTGATTTTAATATCTGCTAATTGCTCGTCTCTGTATGCGGTACGCCGTTACTGTTTTAAACTTACTTGTGAACACCCGCGTCCGGTGACTGAAATATCAAATCAGTGCAGACCATGGGTTACTGACCTTCAGAGGTAGCCGCTTTAATTAAATAATAGCTGCTAGTACACGCGACGCAGGGCTGTGATTGTACTTGCCTGCTGGTCCTGGAATAACAACTCTTATTTCCTTCCCGCTTAGAAAGATGGCTTCTATCTCTGAGCGCACCTTCATCGCCATCAAGCCTGACGGAGTCCAGCGGGGACTGGTGGGAGAAATCATCAAGCGGTTCGAACAGAAAGGATTCAAACTGGTCGCCATGAAATTAATACATGTAAGCTTTCCTTAATTTGTGCACCTCCTTTTTCATATAGACTGCAGCCTTGAAAGAGAGCAGCGCGCTATAATGACAAATGTAGTCTTCAGAACAATTAAACCTGAAATTTTGAGAAGTCTTTGAATATTTGGGGTATTTTTGGAAAAGTTCCAATTTCCAGCTCTGGCTAAATGCTTTAGACATGCTAAGCACTCTAATTTTAGTAACTTGATGTCCTTAGTCTGAAGAGAATATTCTTTTAGGTGCATCTTATACCTAATAAACATCTCTGAATATCTTCAAGAAAGGCCAGGTCCCATAAGCCGTCTATATTGGTAAAAGATACTTTTCTAAGTTCAGCTGTGGTTAAAGCAAACGGTTCAAATTCATATCAACCGAAAGTACTCTAGGAAGATGCTAGAAATGCTGAATTTTCAATTGCGTGCAAGTTTTAGGATTAATGGTGCTCTGTGGTTAATCTACGTGATTTCAGTATGCTCTTAAGTTCTTACAGTAAGCTTTTTTTGGTTGGTTGGTTGGTTTTTAATGCAGGCCTCTGAAGACCTTCTGAGAGAACACTACATTGACCTAAAAGACCGGCCGTTCTATGATGGTCTGGTGCAGTACATGCATTCTGGACCTGTTGTAGCTATGGTGAGTCCTTGAGAACGAAGCTCAGCTAAGAAAAACATACTGTTTAATTGTCTTATGTGCAATAAGATTGTGTTACCTATTGAATTCTAATTTACTTTTAAAAGTACTTAAAAACCTAGATTCAAATACTGTAATTAGGAAGATGTGCTGTTCACTCCTCCTTCTTTAATCTTTTTTCATAATCTTTCTCTTCTTTGAGTCGGTATGTTGAAGAAGAGGGCAGCGGTAAAGGGGGAACCAAAGCTAGGACCTTGAGAAACAGTAAGCCTGCACAAAAGGTCCCGACAATGAAATGCCATGTATTAAGCAAGCTGAAAAAAGATGGTGGAATATTTTTACTTTACTACTAAGCAATAGTAACTTTGAAAATATTTTTTAGTCTAGGTTCATTAGAAGGGATTTTCTCTTTTTTTTTTTTTTTTTTTTTTTCCTTGATAGGGTGTTTGTAAAATAGTTGAGCTGGACGTCTAGATCTTCAATGAGCAGATGGCTTTGTAAGGCTGTTTACCAAATTGAGATTTAAAATTGTTCTCTTTCCATCCTGGGTGAGGAGAGGTATTCTGGAGAAGGGGAGCACTTCAGCAGATGCTTCAAGAATCTGACAGAAAAACTGGAGATAAAATATGTCTTGCTATTACAAATATTTGGGTGGTGATTTGTGCCATGATGGACAGCATTGTGTAATGATTGCTACTTTACCTATTGCTAAGATTGAATAATCTTGATGGATTTTTTTTTTTTTTTTTTTTTTTTTTTTCTTTAGGTGTGGGAAGGACTTAATGTGGTTAAGACTGGAAGAGTGATGCTGGGGGAAACTAACCCATTTGATTCCAAGCCTGGCACTATTCGTGGTGACCTCTGTGTTCAAGTTGGAAGGTATATGTTGAAACTGTTGATATCTAAAGATGCTAAATGTCCAGTGCTATGTCATGATACATGTAGGAACTGTGCTCCATCCTTCTCTATCTTATGCACGGAGCTGCCATTCCCTGTGCCCATGTAATGTTACGATCTAAAGATGGAAATTGAGTTGTGGTCTTCCCCATTGACAAAAACAATGACCAAAGCTCGGACTGCATACTCTATGCCTATTACTAATTTACAATTACTTACAACTTCTCTCCATAATGGAGACCACTTCAAAAAAAAAAAAAGAAAAAAAAAAAGAGTGCTTGCTTTGCTTTGAGTTTGAGGATTATATTACTTTTACATCCACCTTTTCTTTTCCTAGGAACATCATTCATGGAAGTGATTCTGTGGAAAGTGCTGAGACAGAGATCAATTTATGGTTCACTCCTGAAGAACTGGTGGATTACAGAAGCTGTGCTCATGAATGGATCTATGAGTAAAACTGAGCCTCTGCCTTCTGATATCCTTACTGTCTGTAAGCAGCTGCTAGCCTCTAGCTGTTTCGAAGCCCTTCATATAAACCGGTAGAAACATGTCTTAGAAATCTGTGAAATTGCTCTGTTGTGAATATTAAATATAGTCAGCGTTTGCTGCTGCTTTGGTTAAAAAGCTGTCAAGTTATAGATGGAATTGTACTTTCAAAAAGCTGCTTCTGGGGGGTGAGAGATAGGAGATTAAAACACAGAGCATATAACACATATTTTCCTGAAGCACTTTGTAGTCAAAGAGGATAGTTTGGTAAACAGAAAAAAAATTGGTAAAAATTTATCTGGTAAGTAATTATGCAAATAGCTCAGTGTCAAAGGTTGATTATGTTAAAATGTAAGGGGACAACTGGTGGTATGTAAATATATTGATAGTGTGCCCAAATGTTGAGGACTGAACTTGCTATCAGGTGAATCCCCATGCCCAAAATGGCTGCAGGAAAAAAAAGCTCATTTATTTCTATCTCCAGAATTTGCTGTGCCTGTACACAGAGCATAGCTTTGATTAAAATGAGAACTTTCCTCTAGATGACACTGTTTCAACTTGCTTTTTTTTTTTTTTTTACGCCACACAGGATTTATTTAGCATTTTAAGGAAGGATTAATAGGCCAGGCTTTCTGAAATGCCCTTTTATGTGAAAAGAAGATTAATGTGAGGATGGACGAGGGAGATCTACCTTCAGCCACTTGAGTGTAGCAGTCCTCTGGCGTTGCACAAAGCAACAACAGAGTGACATTTGCTTTACTGGCTGAAGAGCTGATAATTTAGGTATGTCCTTATTTGCGTCCTTTCCTTAACAGTTGGAACTCCAAAGCAAGCTGTTCTTGGATAAGGTATTTCATAAGTGGCTCTAGTATTATTTTTTTAATTTATTTAATCATGTAAAGAAAGACAGTCATAATAATGCTAAATGTATTTCAGTAGAGGTGTCTGCTTCTGTCAGAGAAAACTATCAGCCTCTTGCAGAAATCTGAGTAACGAATATTCACTAGCTGTATTGGACGAGGAACAAGAAATGTATTGGGGTCAATATTATGTATTTATTTTCCTGCAACATTGTATTTGGTAAAAGCAAGAGTTTCATGAAGTTTGTTGTTCTTGTTTCAAATACTAAACTGTGCAATGAATGTTCAATTCCATGTTTATGGTACTTTTTGAAGATACCCAACTCCTAAAAAGAGATGGTACAAAATGAAACAACACTTGCTCTTTCTTAGGTGAAATAAAAGGAAATTTTCATTATGTTGTCTCAGATCTAATTAATGAATCTAAAGAGAGGGAACAAATTCCCTAACTATCAAACTGTAGATGAGGTTGTTAGCTTCTCTTCTGAAAGTCTTCAGTGTTATAGAAGATAAATAATTAAGTTAAACGTTGTTGGAGTTAAGGGAACATGTGACAAACCTGTGCATGAGATGGTTCCAGTTGCATTTTTGCTTGAAGGATTACTTTCTAGGTTTCTCCTTCTTGATTTGCTTACTACAAAATAGAGAAATCTGGGTTATCTAGAGATGTGGGGGTTGACAGAAAGCTCCTAGTTAGTATTTCTAACGCATTGAGACTGAGAGAAGGTGGAGGTCAGCCATCTCTCAGAGAAACGCAATACCCCTGCACATCTGAGAGGTCCGACTGAGCATGTCCAGTTTCATTAAGGGCAAGTGGCTCGTTAGTAAGAGACTGCACAAGTACTGCAAAGGGTATTTCGTTAATATTACAGCTGCAGTGATGGTATATGATTATAACTAGCTCCGGAGGAGGAAAGACGTTTTGTACATTAGTCAAGGGCCAAGTAGTAAATGTGATAAGGAGTAACAACACTCTTCCTAGTTCTCGTTATGACGTGTGTCCTGGGACTGTGGAGTTTTACACCTGCGCTTTGACACTTTGTGGCTTCATCTTCCCCTATGCCAACCAACTCACCGATGACCTCGCTGGCTTTTACAGACCCTACGTTGCTTTTCTGCGCGAAACAGAATTTCAGGCAGCTGTAAGGCGTGCTGCTTCGGTTAAGCGAGGCTGGCGGTAGCAATGTTAGCGAGCAGAGGGCGGGAATCTCTCTGGAAATAGCAAAGCGAGTACCTCTTAATAAAAACTGGTTGAGCGTAGTTAAACCTCCCTGATCTTTTCACTGGGGAAAAGGCTTACCGCCCCGTGGCTGCAGCGCTGAAAGTTAAGAATCCCCCGAGGAGGCGGCGGCGACAGGTGCCGCCGGCCCTCGGGCACAGCCCGGCCGACAGCTGCCCCCGGGCCGCCTGCCAGCCCCGGCGGGGCCTCGAAGGCAGCCGGGCCGCGCCGGCCGCTGAGGGAGCGCGGCGGGCGGCCGCCCGGTCCCGCACCCCCGGCAGGGCGGGCTGGAGCCGAAGCGAGCCGCCAGCCCCGCCAGGCCCGCCCCTAAGCGCCGCAAGGCGGGCGGCTCCTCCTCTCCGCAGGGCGGGCGATCCGGCCACCCCCCGCCTCCTCCTCCTCCTCTTTCTTCGGCGGCTGCGGTGCGGGCGGCTGCGGCTGCGGGAGCTCAGGCGAGGTGAGGCGAAGGCCGCCTTTTCCCGGCCGCAACGCTCCGGGCCGCTCCGTGAGGGGAGGCCGAGGGGGTGCGGGCCGCGCCAGCGGCGGCGGCGGCGGCCGGCGCCTCATGGCGGACGGGTTGCCTCAGCCCCGAGCGCGGCGGCGGCCCGCGGGCCTCGCCTGGGCGAGCGGCGTGGGCGGCGGAGGGCAGAGGAGGGAAGGGGAGGGGAGCGGGCCGGAGGGGCGGGAGCGGGGACGCCGCCGGGCCCGGGGGAGGCACAAGGCGAGCCCGGCGCCACGTGGGCCCGGGCGGGGCGGCGGTTCCCTCCGACCTTGAGGCGGCGGCGGGCGGAGGCCTCAGCCGCGCGCGTCCCCCTTCTGCCCCCTCAGCGCGATGGCTGCCAACTGCGAGCGCACCTTCATCGCCATCAAGCCCGATGGGGTCCAGCGCGGGCTGGTGGGAGAGATCATCAAGCGGTTCGAGCAGAAGGGCTTCCGGATGGTGGCCATGAAGTTCGTGCACGTAAGTCTCGGCAGCCGGGGAGTCGCCCCCCACGGCCTGCGCCGGCTCCCTCGTCCTAAACGCTTCCCCTCACCTGCCAGAACGGGTCCTGAAATGGTGTGCGCTTTCCAACGCGGCTTATTCCTGCATCGGAACGGGAATCTGATGCCGAACCCGCCCAACAGCTGGAAGTCCCGGATCACATCAGGCCGAGCTTCCTATCGAGCACAAACGCTTGATCTCTCCCCTTTCCTGAGGGAACAAAATTCGCTCGGACGGCTTAATGCAGCCTAACTGAGAGAGCCGAGATGACCTTGAGCGAAAGGTTGTATCGGGTAACACCATCCAGACATCTTGCACTCAGCTTATTGCTGAGGATTACTGTAATGCAAAGAAAAAAATTTTGACAAATCGCAACACTGACAGTACTACAAAGACAGACGGTGCGTCGTGTGCTCCTTTGATTTTAAATTAGGATCTTTAATTGGAACGCCCCTAAGAGCATTGCGGTAACTGTCGATACTATTACTGACTGGTGAGTCCAGTCACTACTGCTGTAGTCGTAAAGTAGCAACACCTTTTGTGGTATACTTTGAAACTGGTATTTAATGTTACACCTGTCCTTTTAAAGGCCTCTGAAGACCTTCTCAAACAACATTACATTGACCTCAAGGACCGACCCTTCTACCCTGGTTTGGTTAAATACATGAACTCTGGACCTATTGTGGCCATGGTAAGCAGCTTAATTCTACTTAAAGACTACTTTCCCAAATATATTTGTCTCACTCTGTAAATTATTTTAAAATATTCAGATATACTGTTACATAAACGCTTTTTCAGACTACCCTGTTCTGGTAGTGGCAAAAGAAAACCAAAATTAAAATCAAGTAGAAACTTACTGTTTATTAAGAAGGAGGAAGGTGTGCATATATAAAATGCATACAACAATGCTTAGCATGGCTTAAGCAAAATTCCCACAATCCCATCTTCCGCACTAAAAAAATCTCGGTTTGGGCCAAAGACGGTCAGGGCTTTCCCGCAGAAACCCATCTGCTGTGTCATTCTTTTTTGCACTGCCCCCCCAAACAATATAATTGCCATAGCAGCATCTCATCCTCTTCTGACTATGTACCTAACTAGGAGCGCCTGCAACTCATCCGTTGCCCATTCACAACAGAAAGGTTTTGAAGTTGGCCTTGTACATCAGTTAACTCTGAGGCTTGGTAAAGTGTCTCCTTAACTGGAGTGACAATGTTGATTGATAGTCCTTTTTATAATCACTTTCAGTTCTGATGTTTTTTTCCCCCTTCGACTTCTTTAGAGGCCTAAGAGAGAATCTAGGCTAGATTAATTTTTTTAGTGGTGGAGCCTTTCGCTCTTTGCAAAGTATGTTATTAGCAAAAATTAATCTTTAGTATTTCATATAAGCATGGATTAATAGGAGTTGTGTGTCTTTTTTCCTTAAGGTATGGGAAGGACTTAACGTAGTTAAAACTGGGAGAGTAATGCTGGGGGAAACAAACCCTGCAGACTCTAAGCCTGGTACCATCCGTGGCGACTTCTGCATTCAAGTAGGAAGGTATGTGCTCAGTTTATTGTCAATTGAGATTAAAAACTCGAAGTTGGTAGACTTTTGTTCTAGAAGTTGTTCGTAGATATCCTAGTCTGATGATATTTTATTTGCAGGTCACAATCAGTAACTGCTACTTAAGAAAATGGCTTGGCACAAAACTGACTTTTCTTGAAATACAGCTCCTCGTCAGAGCTTCATGTAAGATCAGTCAGTGGCAGTGGCTGGTGTAGTAAAGTAGCCCAAGTCACCCTGCTAGACTTAAATTAGCTCCTGTAGTGGGGGTATTTGAATACCGTACCTGAAATAGTAGTCTTGCAGATGTAGATGCTTCGTGGAGAACTACTAGGTTGCTGAAAAGTGTATTTTTATACAAACAATGCGTTTCTCTCCTTCCACAGAAACATCATTCATGGCAGTGACTCTGTAGAAAGTGCGCAGAAGGAGATCAACCTGTGGTTCAAACCTGCAGAGCTCATTGACTTCAAATCTTGTGCACACGATTGGATCTATGAGTGAAATGAGTTTCCACAATGAATTGTGCCTTCTTAACCACGTCATCTCATTCCAGCTATTGATCTGGGAGCAATTATCACCACGGTTATCTTAAGTCATTTTCAGCACTGTCAAATAAATGGATACGAACTAATTTGTTGTGGTATATTCACTATAAAACAGACTACTGTGTTCAAATAGTCACATAAGTCATTTTACTCAGTCATTCAATATTTTCTTCTCATAGAAGGAATAGTTAACACAAACATACAAGCATATCTGAATAAAAATTTAGTGAGTTGTTGTTCATTGCAAAGTTGCTTTGAAGGCTACTGAAATATGTTACCAGTCGGAAAGCCAACTTGCAGAGGGAGAGCTGAAGGGATGCTCGAGTTCCTTCCGATAAAACAGAACTGAAAAAGGAGAAAAATAGCCCACCCTATGACAAAACTTCCCTCCCTCCACAACTATTAATACCAACTGTGCAAAGCTTGCTCTCTCTATTAAATGCTTATCTAATGCTACATTCTTCTCACATTAAATACCTTGCCTTGTGCTTAGAAGCTCATGCTTTATTTCTGCTCAGACTAACATACCCAATTACTTAAAACATTCATGGTTTTACAAATTGTGGGTTATTTTTTTAAATCTGTGTTCTTTTAAGAGAAACAAACAGGAATGCATTTATGTGTGCGCCAGTGGGTGCCTTTTAAACAAAACAACCACTACTCAGAAAAAAGACTTTTTATCATTTTTATTTTGTGTAAAAAAGGCAAATTTAGTGAATTATTTTCATCTTGTACACAAAGTTATAATTTTAATGCTTTTCACATCCATGCTGAAAATCTGCAGTCTCGTAAAAATGAAAGTAACATTAATTTCTCCAAAAGCATTTTTTTTTCACTTAGTTATGTACATTGCATGAGAAAGCTTTAAATGCTCTCTCTCATTGACCACACAAATTACCAAGAAAATAAAAGATTAAATTTGTACAGATATTGATCTATATATCAAATACATACAGAAATGATGTAAAAACCCTATTTGTTTAATCTTGATTCCCGCCCCGACATTTTCCCAGGGGCCAAAGCTGATGCCTTTTTTGTATAAATGGCTGTGGCTTTTTGTTTTAAATATGAAAATTAAAGGAAGAAAAATTCAGTTGAAATCACAGTTTTTCAAAATCCCTTCCCAATAAAGGATTGTTACCAAATATATTAGCACCATCATACAAATATTGACGGGAGAGGGTATTCACATCACATAAAACAACAATAAAAAAAACAAACAAACAAACACTGAAACCCGTGTTAGTATCCGTAGAACAAGGAATTGATAACTGCTTTAGCTTTCCTCAGATGCAGCAAGGAAAAGGTTAAAGAGTTGTATTTAAAATAACATAAAAATCAAAGGTCAGCAGAAAGATTTTGAGCAATAGAAGAAGGGTAGCTGCAAAGTAAGGTACATAACTTGCGCTACCATATGGTTATAAAAACCTGCTATGCCAAATACTGAAATTAGTTTGACCCCATTGAAGATTTCAGATGTCCAACACTTTGCTGCTCTTTTAGCCAAATAACATGGCTTAGAGTAAAGTGAAGTTAAAACTACCTAGAGCCAAGTTATTAACGAATGCTTTACAAATACAGTGAAGCCTGTACTATGGATACCACAGCCAACAGGTAGCCCTCTCGTTGAAGAGACCGCTCTAAACTGGTAGAATTTTGCACACGTTTTCCTTCAACCTCTCCTAAGCAAGTGACTTCAGTTAGTTTCTTATGTGTTTTGCTTAGGATATATTTCACTGTACTTGACAAACACACCATTTAGGTATATTTTGAATTCAGAAACACAAAGAGAAATTTCACCCAACTCCTACTAAAGTCACATGTATATCTGAGAATGCACTCACATACTTTAGTGTTTAATGAATAAAATACCTATTTTTAAAGAACATTATAAAGACTGACAGACTTCAAATCCGATTCTTACATTTTTCCAACACAGGAAGTATGTTCAACTTAAGTGCTAATTTCCCCTCTTGACATTTGAAGACTGCAACTCGGAAATCAGGTATAAGCCTGGGCGATACGCAGAAGACCAAGGTTTAGTGACTGGGCAATACACCTTGCTCATTACTAGCCCAAGCTTTCACATCATGAAACACAAATTAATGCAACAGTTTTTCTACTGAAGTCAGAAGCTGTTGATGAGAGAAGAAAGCAAGGTTGTGCCAACCTTGTTCCAGCTGCCTGGGACAATCTGCAAGTTGTTGCATTTAAAAAAATAAAATAAAATAAATCAATAGTGATGTACTTACCAAACCAAATCAATGCTTGCAGAGCTGGATTTTACAGCAGGTTAAATTGAGAACACAGGAAAAAAAATAAAAATAATCAAGGCTCGAAGTGTCATTACAATGGTCTCTAATCCTGCTTCTCCAATCCAGGCTGTTCAAAAGAAATGTCATGGGTGGGTCAGAATCTGAGAGAATGTGTTTGAAGTCTACCAAGCCTGAAAAAGTCCTTTTTATGGCTATTCTAGAGAGCTAAAATGTCTTTACCACCTGAAGTTACAGATACTTATAATCTGATAACCAGATTCTGACAATATAAGAAGCTGTTGTTAAAAAGGGGTCATTATTTAAGAAATTTTACCAGTAAGGGAGAAAAGAATTCCAGACATTCCTACGCTATACAGGACATTTTTTTACTTCCAGTAGTAAATACAAAACTTTACATAATTAACCCCTCTTGCATAGAATGAGGTAAACCTGTGCATATTACCAATACTATGTACCCAAAGTTAGAGCAATATTTTAGAAAATAATCAAATTGCTGGTTTTCAACTTTCTATGCACCTTTTTTTTTTTTAGGCTCAAACAACAATATACAAAAATGGTCTCCTGGGGCTCTGTGGGTTGATATCCTTAAAGCATTTCTTAGGCTGTAGGAACACAGACAATCATTTTGAAGAATTTTTTTTTTTTTTTTTTTAAGCCCTAATTTATGGTCAAGAGTCAGATGATCATTGTACTGCTCTGAAGGGGACCTGCTAAGACCCAGAAGCACTTATAGAACATATGCAGTTAATTCCTGAGAGTTTAGTTAATGAACCTTACTGGTAAAAGCTAAAGCTCTTGATGCACATTTTTCCAGTCACAACTCTGCAGGGCTGATTAAACATTTCACTAATCAACTCCACGAATGAGATCATTTACAAAAACGTACAAAGTTTAAAAATATGGAAAGATAAAATCCAAATTATTAAGAGCTCATGCTAAAATACTTTGTATTTTACTGGTAGACATTTTCACCCTTTTACATGACTTTTGCCTTTAAAAAATCTGGACAGTTAAGCAGGTGGGGCTAACGAGATACTTGAAGTGAGACACAAGAATTCCAGGCAATAAGCAAATCCAGTTTATGGATTACATACTAGACAGTATATGATTTATATACTGTTCTCAAGTCTCAACTTCCATATTACACTATTGCAGCAAGAAAAGAATATTGCAGGCTGTGCAGAACTGAACTAATTTTTTTTAATCCACAATGTATGGCTCCTTTTAGCTCACCTGAAACCAGCTGGAACATCAGTTTTGAATGTTCACAAATAAATATTTAAGATAGTAGGGAAACACCTAGGTCTTTCTGAATAGAAAAAAAATAATATCAGAGAAATGCTCAGAAGTTCCTTCCCACTACCAAGGGAGGCGAGAGTTACTGTCCATCTGTTTCTTCTTTAGTCTAAATTCATAGCTAAAACTAATCTTCCAAATGAGGGAATTTTCTGAAGTTCCAGTTTGGCATAGGGCTCTGTAAACATTTGCTGAAGCATTCCAAGACTACAGACAGTCATGAACAGACAAAAGCTTTATGGTCCCAATCCAATGCCTACTGCAGTCAATGGAGACAAGGCTACTGATGATAATAATGGGCACTGAATCAGACCCTAAGGAACCTTTTATTTTTTTTAAAAAAAATCTTATATATATATATAAAAAAAGTATTTTAAACTAAATAAAAACATCTTGAGAAGTTAAAATCTTCCTCAGGTGATGGCTCCATTGCAACTGGGGCTACTCACTGAGTAGAGCTTTACAGGATTATCTTCCACATACAATTTATGCCTCTAAATTAGGGCTTAAATGCCTTATTTTCACAATAAAAAAAAACCAGAGGCGTGACCAGTGCAGTTCACAAGAGTCTAGAAGTCTCCCAACTTGTACCAAAAAGGTTCATTTGTTATGACAGTTCATTTGTATTTGCAACTATATCTTCCTCCAACCGCTTCCCACAATCATGCTAATTAAACTTTAATCTTACAAAAAAATTAGAATTTCAGTTCTTGTTAACAATGCACAATAAATCTGAACTTGAAAATATTACAAAATTCTTTCAAAAGCTTCAAATACAACACAAAAGTGTCCTTTTTTGTTTTTAATAAATTGAAAAATCTTTTTCACTAAAATAGTTTCCCCGCCCTTCCAAAAAATTCTGAACTGAGTCTAACTCATCTACAGTTAGCAAAGTGCCCCAGGTACAGTCACCTGAACTGTACCATCGAAGTGGGAACAAAATCAGTCAGTCTTGGAGAAAGGCTCTTTTCCTATCACCAATACTCTGCCCCTCACTTTTCTGAGCTGCCTTATGGTTCTTGTTTGATGTAGTAACTGGCAGATCCATTGCTTTCCTGATCAGATGCTCCTTGAAGGAAGCTATACTCTTCTCCATCTAGCAACTCCTCCTTCAGCTGCAATGAAGTCACTAAAAACAAAAGATGAACATTAAAGATCTATAAAATTCAAAGTAAATACAATTTTTCCTTAAATTTATGTAACATTATTTAAATTGGGAACAGACGCCAGATTTTCCATTTTCTTATATTCTGCATTTTAGTGATTCTTCTTTTAACACTCAGTATCCCACAGAAATCAGATGCTTTCTGACCGTAAATTGAACCTTCAGTTATGCTCTAATATTAACATATCTGAATAAGTTACTTACAATAATGTATTCTCTACAGGCTTTTCTCAAGAATTTAGTATTGTAAACCACTGGTTTAAGGTGGTAACTAAATGAACACGTTAATAGGAATAATCACTGTTGCTCAGAACAATACTTATTTTACTGTTTACTTCCTATTTAATCTTTACAGAAGTAAACATAAGATTAACTGTTGGCCATTTATGATCTACAATTCGCCTTACTTAGCCCAATTACTGTAACTGATCTATGTGAGACAAGAAAAAAAAGAAACTGACAAAGATTTCTCTATACATCATTAAAATTTTAAGATCCCAGAAGATAAGTTTCATTCAAGCAAAACATCTTTTTTGTAGTTTTAATCTTCTCTCTTCTTTCTTTTGTAAAAAGATAACAGAAATGAGATCTAAGACATAAAAAACATGTTATGAATAACAATAATGTCACAACTACTCTTCTAGTTTCATTAATGAATAGTGATAAATATCGTAATATGAGCACAATAAGAACACTGAAAACAAAACATGTCAAGACTTTCATTAAAGGTGCAGTACCCACATTAAAGGGTTGGTTATACGAAAATAAATGGTTCTCTATGACCAAATGAATGAGAAGAGTATTAAATTTTACAGCTACTGAATACAAAGTTTATATGCATTACCAATGTTATCTTGAAATGCAGAAATATGCAGTGAAAGAAAAAACACACCACCCATAACCTGTTGCTACTAGTAGCCCTGCAATAACTTATAAGCCATTTGATTATTCTTTTATTATTTTTCTATGTCATCTTCCATGTTGAAACAAACTCTTGTGCTAAATAAAAATAAAATTTGAAAATTAAGGTATTAAAAAAAAAATCAAAAAGTTGCAGTGTAATGCAAGCTCTCCATTTCTTTCTTTAATAGATGCCTTCCACTTACATAGCCCACAATCCCTTGCTGCTTTTTTATTTTTCCTAAATACTTTTCCCTGCGTTATGCTGAACTCTGATCAAGAACCTTGATCTGTGGAGGACAAAAGTGCTGTCTAAATGATAAGACACATAACTGGTTACTTGGATATGCTACTAATACCTTAAGCAAATGCTAAACAGAAGTCAGGGATACAATCTGAAATTCACCAGGCATGTTCTTTTTCTTCTCTCCCCCCCCGAGTATTTGTAGAATGCTTCTGCAGGTACAGGAGTAATAGCAGTCTCCATAATTTGGCTTGCCTCTGGCTAATTTGAACCAAAACCCTTACATTTAGATATTTAATGATACTTTGCTTCATTTGTCCCTATTATACAGCTTTTAACTACAATCCTCCATAAGAAAAGCTTAGCTACAGCTATACAACAAAAGTTACTTGAATAAAAAAAGCTAATGGAAGTCATCTAGCCAATCATGATGGAAGTAAAAGGGATGCAGACACACAAGGTACTCCCTTTTTAAATAGTCTCTGTGATTTGCCTGGAGACAAAGACAGACAGTCTGATGCAATGTCATTCAAACCCCCAAAACATAAATATAGAACACAGCAATGAGGTCCAGAATACATGCAGAAGAGGGTGAGTCTCTCGGAACAGTCTCATTGTCTGACAGGCTGTTTTTAAAGTGAAGCTGTCCAATGGTTGCATTTCAGTGTTTAAAAGATCATTTCATATGACTCAGATGCAAAGTACTCATGTACCCTGAAGAAGCACCATGAGTTTGCTAGAGAGTGAAACCACTTCATACTTACAAGATGAAGTACTGAAACCTTCTGCTGTGCTTATGACAGTACACAAGTGGAGAGAGCTGTTTAATGAGCCTTTCTGAGATCTCCAATAGACATGAAGTTTTAGCCTCATTACTAATCTTACACTACTCCCATTCAAAGACATACAAGCATCTCCTGCAATGTGCCTACATCCTACAGCTACTAAAATGTGAGACAGTGCACAATGCTGAGGAATATGCATGCAATTAATAAGTTCCAGCTGATTTCAAATGTGTTCTTAACTTACTATATATCAGGGTTATGCCCTCCTCTTCCCCAGACTTAAAATGTGTGGCTTTTCTGGTTTCAATTTAAAGTTAAACACTTTTTAACAATGACAAGGCTACATCACAAATAAAACTAATTTTGTCCAGCCTCTCCAAAATTCAGAACTTCAAAAAGTTCCCCCCAAATGATCATAGAAAGCATCAGGTATCAGAAACCAAAGAACACAGGTGTTTTGTAGCAGATCTAATGACACAGAAAACCTCAGACTGTGCACATCTGTGCACCACATATATGCAAATTTAGGTGTAGATTTGCAGTAAGAGAGGAAAAGCTGTGCAGAAACAAACACTCCAGAACACTCTTTCTTAAGGAAGGCGTCCCTTTTGCATCAGAGACTCTGTTAAAAACAGGCATGTACACACAAGTAGCAAGCTGAAGTAAAAATGAAGGAGTTCCTGAGAAACGTTGAGAGGTGTACAGAGGAGAGTCAAGATTTGTCCTCAGGGTCTAAAGGCGGCAGGTAGGTTACTGTGTCCCATTTTGTGAAGGGATAATACACGGACAAAGGAAACTGTTCTGGATATATTCCACAGTCAATTAAAAATAGCAATAAGGCAGCCTACTCAGGCTAAAGCAAGTTTAAGAGAGTATAAATCAAGCAAATCTGAAGCTTAATCTATCAACCTGGCAGCTGTCCTGCAGGGAGAGCATAATCAAGTGTGTCTGACAGATCATATTGCTACAACATATCTGTTAGAAATACTTTGGTTACTTGCTACATTATATTGCCATACATATTAGGAAAAGGAAAGACAAAGAACTACTAGATTCTTGCAGTGCACTTCTATAATCGAAGATTGATTACGTTACATAAACTATCCTTAAAGAAACTCAAAATTTTAATCTACTTGCTCAACATTACCGCTAAATGAATTAAGAGTTTTTTCTCTGCTCACACATACAGACACACTATTATACTGTCAATACTTCAACCAAACCCAGGTTTTACATTAAAAATAGGGAAAAGATCAAATTCCAAAAGGACAAACTATTTTCAGATATACTTTCTATATTAGTAACCCACAAATTTTCAAATAATGCTTACATTTTGAAGATCTCTTCCCAGATAACTGCCTTTTTCTGACACAGCCAAAAATCACTCCTTATTTACTGTGTACAGTTACTTTCTCTGCAAAAGATAATGCACACTAACCTCCTGCTTACATGAAATATTCCCAAATCCACATTACTGTTCAGTTTTACAGAGTGCATTTTTGTATTTTAAAGCTCTGCAGAGCTCCTCTGTGCCTTTGTGCCTCAGTAACCTACAATATGGCCTCCTATGAAATTCTGAAACAGCTGCAATCCTCAGTGACATGGTGCATCAGTGAGAATGAAAAGCTCACTAACAGAAAAAAAACCCAACCAAAATTTACAGAAAAAAAAGAAAAAAGAAAAAAAAAGATTTGATGAGTCAGCACATTACATGCTAGACCGTGCTTAGTTCCCCACCCTGTCCGTCATTTCCCTCTGTGGTAACAAAGACTGATGTGGCTAGTTACCTGTTTTGAGGCTGGGACTGAGCTCTTGGCTAGTGCTGGGAGGCTGGAAGGCCTCCGGGGCTGTCTGTGCTGGAAAGGTTCGATATGGAGGAGGAGTCAACTCGTCATCACCAGAGAAGCCCCTCTGCACCTCACCTGTCATGGGTGGGCTGGACAAACTGACAGGTTTCTTCCCAACTGGTATCTTCCTCTCTAAACATCAAGTCAAACTAAAATAAACGCTTGGGTTAAAGTGCATTAGGTGACTCAGACTGTTCACTGAGAAATGGCTCTGCTTCACATTAACCGATTCTGGAAAACAAGGGCCTCTACAATGGCACCGTTCAGTTATTATTGGGAATTTTGTTCTCAACAACCACACTTTAGTTACCGAATTCTAGAGACTAGCTGACAGGACTTCAAGTGCATTGCTTACAAACATGATCCACTTATTTCATACTCCACCAATGAAACACAAATGCCGTAAATTGCTTCTGTTGCAGCTACACTGCACAGTCAATATACTATCCTCTGGTTGGACACCCAAGACAGAATGGGCTCAGTTCATAACTGCAGTTGTTTCAGTGAGTGTGTCTAACAGTGACAGAAAGGATGGTTCTGGGGAAATAATCCATTCCAGACAAAGTTTATCACCTCCAAAAACCTAGTTTAAAAATACATACTCTTAATTACTTTAGAACGGTGCTTCCCATTTTTACAGTGCCTTACAAACAACAATGCGCATTTCAGTGTTTAGAAAAAATATCTTCTAAAATGCCTTCAGATTATTAAACATTGAATTAATGAAAAAAATGTTATGAAAACATTTTGCATGCAAATTATTAACATGTTTCTCCTTTATCACTAAGATGCTCTGATTCTGTGCCTGAGGAAACTTCTCTACAATATCAGGGACACAAGCACTGCAATACATCACCTCCACTGCTTTCAGCTATATCAAAACTATGGTTGCTAATGCTTAAGTATTCTCAGCACCGTCAGATAAAGACAACCTGACAAACAAAAGCCTAGCCCTGAAGAGACAAGGTAACTAGATTATGCATATGCTAAAGATACCACCATGCTTAAATATTCTTCTTACAAGACAACATCAGGATGAGCCTTTTAAAGAGATAACACCAGAATTAGGCAGAAAGCTGTCTACAGAATCCAGCTTTTAAAATGTTGAGGTCAAATTATCATTTCAATAACCTTATTCCAATATATACACCTACTAGAAAGCAGACAACATGAGCAGATTCTGCATACTACATTATTAATGAATAGTCTAGGCAAACTGATAAGTTACCCTTCAAGTATTCACCTGCACAGCCTTCTGACCAGTAGGCACATGGTACAAAATCCTACCCCCTTGAAATACACACCATGGGAAACAAAACTGGAAGTGATTCTCAAGTATTCGCAAAAGTGCTCACAAAACTTACGCTTGCAATTAGGAATTAACAAGTAACACAGTAACTATCTAGCAAACACACAAACTACATGCAACTTGATCTTCCTTTCTTTGAATAAAAAGTAAGTAGCAATGATGGACACACTGCTGGCTGAGAACACAGTGACAAAGCAGAAGGCATAATTCAAACAGTCCACCTGGTATTGTGCATGCACACAGAATGTCTTATAGTTATAAAACATTCTAATTAAAAAGAAAAAACCTAAAAAGGGTAAAATAAGCACATCTTTACAATCCAAATGCTACTAAATGGGTCACTGTCAACATGACAAGCTGCTTACATAGCAACATAATAAATCTAAGAAAAAATACCAGCTTCATCCAAGGGTGGGCCAGGTAGGATGGTAATTAATTTCTACTCCCTTTTGGACAGTCTTCTTACTTATAATAGACTAAAAACATTGTTAGATTTTTAAGAAAATTATTTCATGCTCTGTGTATCAGTAATCACACCAAAACAAAGTGTTTGGGCATTCCAAACAGTTGACAATAACAAATTATGCTTAAAATAAGTCCTAGGAACATCTGTATTATCAACCTCTCCATAAAAGATGTAACAATCTGACAGGTAATTTTTCTATCTTTATTACTAAATGTGTGCACATTAACTACTTGTAAGTCACACTAACATAAAGGAAAATTAGTTATGTTGCCCATTGTAGCTTTCAAAAAAAGGAATAAAAAAGCACAGCTGTATTCTCAGCTCCAAATTTACTACTTTTTATGGATTAAGAAATTCTCCTAATTGAAGATCTCTTAAAAATCTTCTCTCGTATTCCTTTGTTGTTGAGAAGTAAAACATTATAGCTGGACGCAATGCTTTTTAAGTTGCTCCCATTCAGCGTTGAGTGTTAATTCTGCTGGTTATACTAGTTTCTGTAGTGGCACAGCTGAACAACAGGAGTCTGACTTTCTTCCTTTACCATAATCCCATTACAGCAGAGTTCACTATGTAATCACTTCTCCTCCACATCGAATACATGCTACTCACTTCTCAATGGACTCAGTAAGGAGGTAAAATACTGCACTGGAAATCTGCATCATTATACACAGCAGAATGACTCAAAGACATTCTGCAGTGCATTGTGAGTACATGAAAAAAATATGTGGAAGTAACACTTCTCTGTACTAATCTAGTTTAATTCAGACATATATAGAGCTTCTTTTTAATCAGCTGTGGTTACTTTACCATGAAAGCATTATTACTGCATTATACAGTTTTATGACTGAAATCCTTCTCAAAATAAGACTTTCTATTTATTTTTATTTACAAGTGCTGAACAATAAAAAGCTACAGCAAACATTTTCTTAGTATTATTTCCTGTGACTCAACACTTTTGTTGCCATAACCCACTAAGAATAAACATGTAGGAGGCAGCCAACTACAACTTTTCATGACCTTGTTCTCTCATCTCCTTTTGATGATTAAGCAGATTTCTTAGCATCGAGTAAACAGTCCAGAAAACAAACCCATGAGAAGTTATTCCTTTTTTCCATAGCCCATATTTATTTCAGAGGTTAGTGTGAAACAAAGAACAAATTCCACTATAACAAATCTTCCTATGGCACTAGATAAAGGGAATTTCCTTTCCAGTGTTTGTGTCACACTTACTGTAAGACAGATATCAAGAAACTTTTGCAGAGGTATTCGGTGGAAGAAGGGGGATGAGGTAAGGAGCAGAATGGTCTAGCATAGCTTGCTAAACAAAATCTGCTCAGACAGTCCGGAATTATCCAAGAACAGGTACTACACAAAGGTAATTAATGATATAGCCATCTTTCCCTAGCTTAAGGCAACAGCACTCAGAACTTTCTCTAGATATACTCAAATCAGCTGTTTTTTCTGTACCTGAATTCTATTTAAAAAATACTTCTGCAAGATCCTGAACAGGATCTGGATTTTACTGCTTATTTCCTCAAACAGCAGAAAGAAGAAAGAGTGCAATGTTTGAGGCCCTTAACAAGATGTCGTAAGAACTCCCCAGACACCTGCTTTATCTGTGGCATTCACTGCTCAACTTCTTTTTATGACTGAAAATCAAAATAGCGAAGGTTGCTTTCTGCAATGACTAGCGAAGAAGGTTCCAGTTTGCCTTAACAGATCCATTCACAAATTTACCAGGAAGGCAAGGGTTTTAATTTCTCACATGAGTTCTACACAACTGCAGCACAACTGCACAGCTCTTCGTTTAGGTCAATTTTTCTACCTCAGGAAAAGCCCTAGATAAAAAAGTTTTCTTCTCATTTGACACAATTCTCAAAATCACTGCAGGAAGCTAGGGTAGACCTAACTCAAGGGTTGAGCTTCAGGTTCTACTCAGAATGAAGATATCTGTTTTCTTATCCCAGGTCAACAGGCCCCTTCCTGATAGCTACATCTGTGACGTAACAGAAACCAGTGGATGCATCTTATTTCAATACAACAAACTACTGTTCAAAGATAAAAAGATTTGAAATAAGGGAAATTGATGACAGATTATTTTTTTTTTTTTAGCTCACACAAACCTGTCTGAATATTTTTTTTCCAATCACCTCCAGATTAGCTAATTAATTCCATGAAAAACTATGCTGGTTGAAATTGAATTACTTTAAAATAGGTCAGCATCTGTCTACAGACCCCTGCTCTAGGTTTTATGCAAGAGTTTTCTTAGGGACAGTCAGTTCATATTGCACAATTCAAACTAGCAATTGGTCCATTTAATCAGACTTCACAATGATTGTCATACTCATCTAGAGTTCTTTTCCCTCACCATGTTTAAAGCTTTATTTTTATGAAATCTTTCAATGCTTTCCAATAGTTTCCTCCCATATCTATTACTTTATCTAGGATCAGTGGCCAAAGGCACATGATAGTCCTTTGAAATCCACATTGCCTTTGGAAGTCTCCGATCATAGCATTGCAATACTGAAGTCATCAAAATGACTGATGCTTTGTAAGACAAGGTTGTCCAGAAGTTAAAGACAACATAAGGATTCATCATCAGGAAATACACTTTACTGAGAACAGCTACAAAAAGCATCTGCAAAGCAGCTATACCTCACATATATAGAACTGCATAGTTTGGATTTCAGCAGCCTCTGTATTTCAAAATGAGATTTAAGGGATGGGGGAAAACCCCTGTCTTTCAGGGAACGTGCCTTAAAATTTTAGTTTTGTACTTTGATGAACTAAAGTCTCAGAGCAACAAAACTCTCTGGAAACAAGTCTAAAAAAGTCAAGATGATACAGATTCTAATGTTAGGAAAAGCCTCATGTTCTCACTTAGAAGAGTATTTCACATAATAAAATCTCTCCTAATGTCACATTATGGACTGTTAAAGATTTTTGTTGGTCAGGCTTGCTGACTTGCAGGTAAAATAACTTTCAACATCAACAAAACTGTTGATTTGATTGTCTGCTATTGTCCTATTAGAAAATACCTTGACAACGAAGCAGGGCCAATTCAAGAGGACAGATAATAAACCCTTTTCTGTAGCTGATCTGCCCGTATGTCTGCAGTGTAAAATACTGCACCTTCTTTCCAACTCTCCACTGTTTCCAAGAAAACACCAAGAGAATGAGTCAGCATAGCAATTTGATGCTCCAAACTTAATATGCGTAGTTAGGTTGTCTGGAAGTAGACCATCTACTTCTATCAAGACAAACTATTCATTCTTATGTGGCAGAACCGACCCCCGCCCCCAAGTTGTAATTGGTTCTTTTTAAAAAAAGATACTGTAAAAATCTTGAGTTAAACATCATTAAAAATTGTGTAGTACTTAACAAGACTATAGGCTTACCCTACGTTCTTATTTACCACATCATCTCTTGGCACATGTATTTTTTGTCCAATGGCTGTCATGTTGCTGCTCGTGACTCAAGAGGTAGCTGCCTTTCAAAATTGTCCAGTTATTGGAAAACTGGCTTGAGAACCTTTGGAATAAAGCTGCCATATAAAACTACAATATTGCTTAGAGGAGAGAATACAGATAGATCTGATTTCTAGAGAAGAATCATGGGAGAAGGCACAAGGTCCTCTTACAGCCGGCTGCCTCTACTCCCTTTATTTTACTCATACAAAACAGATTTTCAGTTTAAACCAACAGAGTTATGGAAATAAAAATATAGAGGAATGCAAAACGTGCATTTGTGCAAATTCAGATTGGTTGTGAATTTTGAAGATAACCCGATCCAGAGAGAAACAACTACTTATCGAAAGAACCTGAATACTTCAGATTCTTAAAAATGTCATTACGATGTTTTACTCTGACAAGAATAGTCTAACAGCAATGCTACTTATTGTTCCTGAAAATAACCATAAAAAAAGTTTTATTTACATACAGCTTCCCACGGACGTCTTATCTAAACCACTGGCAAGTAAGTCACTTTTTTGTTCTTTAGGAGCCAGCTAGATGGTAATGTAAATTTTCTACATCTCATTCTTTCTGATCCAAGTAACTTGGTTCCTACTCCTGCACTTGTGTTACAAAGAGCAGAATTAAAACGGTGTTGATACCTGAGTATTTTGTATAAGGCAGTATACCTACACAGTCCAAGTATTATTTAATTAAAATGATGCCTGAATACCAAAAATATTGTAACAGTTGTCCACCTACAATTCATATAGATTGTTATTAGCAACATCAACCCTGCTGCAAGTTATAAAAAAATGGTTATTCTCAATGAAAAAGTTCCTCTTATGGCATACTGCACCTTTAAGCATAAGACCTGCTTACACACAAACATTTCCAAATAGAATAGGGACTCAGGGAGAGACCACAAACTTTTCAAACAATAGGAAAAGTGCAAACACTACTTTGTCACCCACTTTTCTTATGTCCTTTGTACTGTTGTGATTTAGCTTTTTTCTTCTGTTTTGATGAACTTGACTGGCTATCTCTTGATGCTGTAAAAAATTAAGAATTCAGAATTAAAGTTTAGTGTTTTGGAAAAACACTTCAGAATGTATCAAGGCTGCTACACAGTTACAGAATTTCTCCTTAGTGACTGAATGAACAGAATACCTTTATTGTGGGAAAAGCCTCCCCTTAAACTACTAGCAGTAACTACTATTACCCTCCCATTAAACAACTAACAGTTCTCGAAATACAGTTATCAATTATTATCGTATAAATTGACCTGACAGGACAAGTCTTGATGCACCTAAACGAAATACAGTCTTCTCACTTATAGTAAGTACTTTTGCACCTGAACAGCTACGCAAGCACCAAGTTCCCTCAAATTGGGTATGCAAAGCATATATCTTTGCAATCCTGAAGAAAAGTCAGTTCTCAGTGATGTTATCCAGAATCGACGGGTAAATAACAGGTTTTTTTCCCTGGATCAAATAAGCATCTTCTGGCATTAAAAAAATAGTAAGTAGCCCCAGAAATGCCCAGAAGTACTTTAAAAGTAAACGTGGAAGAGATTAGAACTGTGTATTTCTAAGCATTAGCAAGAATTTTTCTATTTTTGTTACGCCTGTTGACCTCACTTGAAACAGATGAAGTTAGGAAAATCATCACCCATGAACAAAGGCCAGTAAGCAACTGTTAACATTATTTACAAAACAGAACTTACATTGTGGCGCTGGAGGCTGTAGTTGATATCCAGTTAGCTGACACCATCCCACTGGATAGAGGTCTGGGGACTCGCAATCCACCCACTGATCATATTCATCTTCCCACCCATCAAAGTGTATCCTCAAAAGACGATGGATAATGCGAGTTACTGTGGCCACACATACCAGGCGAGGTTCCATCAGATCAACAGCTTCCAGTTTCATTCCAACATGAAACCCATGGTTTGGAACTTCCTGGACAAGCAAACACAAACAAGGCAAACATCAGTAAACAAACACGTTAATTAAGATGGTTTAAGCACAGTGTTGCAATGAATATTTCGGTCAACTTAATGCAAGAAAATCCCAAGTAACAGTTATGAAGTTTCATGTACCCCTGCATTTATTTAACATTTCAGAAATATTCACGCTTAATATACTCAAATGATTCTTATTTCTAAAAGTCTGTGTTGTCTTAGTTTTTTGAAACTGTATTTAATGAAATGGGTCAATCCCATTGACTATACAGACAGAAATTTAAAGAAAATACTAATTACAGTTTAAATACACACGTATAATGTTCATTACCTTATTGAAGAGCTTTACAGGTGCTGCTATTGAGTCAGTTTCCCTGAGGTAGTCAAACCATTTAAAAGGGAGTTTTGCATAACCTGTGAATTTTAAACAACATTTTCATACATCAACAGCAAACTCCACGCATAAGAACAACAACAAAAATAGTATATTGGCACTGTGTTACAGCTAAAAAGGTAACAAAGAAGCAAAACATTAACATCAGAAACTTCCACTCTCTGCGCTTTGGTCTAAGGGACAAGACAGTCACCTGGACGCTGCCCATTTGCAACAAACAGATGAATGAACCTCTGGATAGTATAGAAAGTGTAATTTCACGTTAACATTAGTAATTCGTACTTGAAGCTTTCTGTCCACGTAGATCCTTCATCTCTACAATGCCCCACACAAATGACCCAGAACAGATCATGTAATTAAGCACATCCAGTGTCTTTCCTGTGTCTTTCCTGTGGGGAAAGAGCTCCACTACTGAAACACTTGAATTGTTAATAACAGAGTGGTAAGAACAAACATGGATATTTTAAAACTTGAATAAGGCTAAAAATAGCAATAATATGGAAAATTACAGGATTTTTTCCCCAATTTTAAAAGCTATTATAAAGGGAAGAAAATAATCTCTCAAATAGATTTAGCTTTTGTTCATCTACTGAATATGCATAAAACACGCAGGACTATTTATTACTTTAGGCAACTTCTACAACTGCTTAAACCAACAATTCTCAAATTCTAGCTGGAGCAACATCGGCTTGAAAGATTTCTTTGCAGTAGTATGCAGTGTTGGACATTCTGAAAAGATTGCAGCATAGTGGGCACGCCATGGGGAGCTATGGGAAACAGCTGCATCTCATCCAAGTGGGGGTAGAGAGCTCCCACTGAGTCATAGCTCAGTACTGCAGGGCCAGACTCATCAGGTAGGTAACATTCACAGCCCAAAATGCAATCCCATTCTTGAAAGCATCTCAGCATCTTCATCTTCTACTGATTTCAGTGAGAGATGAAGATGTCTGGAAGGAATGAGCTTGTAAACATGAAGTCCAATGATTTCACAGCAACTTAAAGTTATCCACATTGCTAAATGTACTTTGGAAAAGAGCTTTCACGTTAGGTATGCAATATCTGCATGAACAGATGTAGCTGGATAGCTAATTAATACGGGCAATAACGTATCAGTTTTGCATACTAATAATTTTCTTCTTAATGCACTGTTCCTCTGGCTAGACCAGCGTATTTGTACGCAAGTCCTTTAATTAACTTCTCACCACACACACTAGAGACATGCGCTTGTGGTCCTTGTTGGAGTATTCAGAATTAAGAAACTGTCCATTTTCAAGCCCACAATTTGGAAAGCAAAATACACCTCTTCTAAGAGCTAGGAAGCTTTGATCACTTTGATCCTATTAAATATGCTAATGTGCATTATGTTCTGTATTTTACTCCCGTTAATTCCTCTTTCAAATGACTTTTAGATTATTGCTTGTGTGATTTACAATCACGTCTCAGTGGATGATACAGGACTGTTACAGAAAACCGCAATAAAAGGGAAAATATACATGTAGATAAAGGTTGCCACCATACAAGACACATAGAAATGCATTAACAACAAAATTCACATACTATTGTGTAAGGAGTGTTTGAAAAGTAAAGGGGAAAAGTTTCATCATAGAAGGGATTTTTTTTTCCTATTCTGTATCATCAATTTAATGTATTTATTTCTAAATTTATTGATATGTATTGATATGCATGCTTTTTCCTCCCACAAAAACTCTTCCTATTGCAAGAGACTCTTGCACCACATTTTTGAGGGGTGATTATGCCCATGAATTTCTAGGCAATAAATTCATTAAATGACCTGACTGAAAAATAATAGTAAATCTGTCCAACTGCATTTTCCACATACTCAAAAGATGACAGAATCATTAGCGTGCAATAAAGAAAATTATATGAAATTATTTTCTTTATGTTGCATTACACTGTCTTTGTAGTTATTACCTAGAAAAATAATTCAATAAATACTAGTAGAAGCCTGCAGTAATGAGAATGGAGAAAAAAATCCATAGAAAAACATTATTATCTGCTGTTATACAGCTAGTTACAATCCTCTTTATAAATTGCTAGACCAAGACAATAAAATGGAAAAATGAAGGCAATACAGTCTTCTGTAGGCGTATGTGCTAGTGGACGGACAGCTTTTTCTCACAGAAAGGACTACACAGCATACAGCTCTAATGGCTACTTCCTTGAAGCTCAAGTTTGTGCATATTCTTCAAAAAAAATTAACTGGTATTATTGCTAATTAGCCTAAGTCTGAGTTTCTTTACAGTGTTCGTTAATCTTTTTGGTGGCCAGGACTTCCCAAGCAATGACATATTCTAAACAGTCCTTCTAGTGACTAGCATACTTCCCATTCACTAAATGGATATACTATTCAACTAGTGGCTATGCTTAATTTCTGACAGCAAATTTTAGCCAAAGAATCAATCTGATGCTCAATTTGACTTTTTCTAAATGCAAAGTTTGTTATCTCTCCTTCAGATTACTTTGAAGTTATGCTGTTTTATTTGTTTCAGACTTCAGAAAGTCCTAAAACATGACATGAGTTTTGTAGACTGAGTTAAGAAACAAAGCATATGGCACATACAATATCACTGAAAAATATTCAAAATAAAATGTGGTCAGAATGCTATATGTACCTCTGGGTGGAGTTAGTTCAATCATGTTAATTTCACAGAAACCAACAGGGAAAATAGAAGGGGAAGTGGCATGGTAACAAAACCAATCAGACCCATCTGCTGCTTCTGAGCCATCAATCCCAATCATAAGATAGCCATCTGCTAAAACCTTTGTAAAGAAAAACAAAATTTTACATTAAATACCTTTAACTGCGTGATAAGGCTAAAAAGAAAGCATGCCATGTTTCAAAAGAGTGGAAAGTAACTCAATAATAATGGAAGCACACCTAGAAGGACATTCAATTATCACAAAACAAAAAAACGCAAATCACACCTGTCTCCAAGATGGTGTGTACTATTGTCAAATGCACCTTTGTTAACTGCAAAGTTATGAGATGAACATTTCCTTTTTCTGATCTCTAGTTTATTTTTCTCATGAACACCAGTTCTACATCTAAAGCTTTATAAATCAGTCTACTCTTTAGCTTGCAAGGATATTCTGCACACCATTAATAAGAAAAAAAGACTCAAAATCATAACCACACCCCTCATTGGTAAGGTTATGCAATTCTACTAAGCTACTTGTTATATTTTCTTCCTCTATTAAAACAGATTTCATGTAGATGGGCTCCCTTTCAATCAAGCTAGGAAAGAAGTACACACTTCAAATGTCTTCATAGACTTCTGCAAGTAAGCAAGATGAGGTTTCTTTTTGAACAGTTGCAAAACACTTGGTATAATTAACAGAAAATTGTCCTGCAAATTAATCTCACAAATATATTATATTCTAATTAAAGGTAAGGCTAAATTTCCAGAGATTAAAGTAAAAATAAAAAAAAATTACGTAAGTATATTCTTTTTCATAGCAGTTGTATATAAACAATTAATGAACGTATTCCATAAACATTCACTGTGCGAATTCACTGCATCTATTTTCAGTTTTTTGTTTCAAACCTAAATAAAGGTGAGTGAAAAAAGGATTCCTATCTACCTTCCCAAAATACACATTTGTCTTCTTACCTTTCTAATAGTTGCCACACATATTGCCGAAAGGTTTAAGGGGTCTATAGCTTCCAATTTCATTCCTTCTTTAAACCATTCTCCAGCTGCGTCAACCTCTTTTACCTAAAGAATCACATAACAGCACCAGAAACTAAGAATCTAATAAGCCTGGAACAAAATATAACCCCACACTGCCAAAGAAACAGACTGAAATACCTGTTCTATCACCTCTGCTTATGTCAGGGAGGCCAAATTAAATCAGTGCTTGAATAAAAAAAAGTAATGCTTGTGCAGGGCATATTTCCAGGACTTAAGTAGAATTTTAGGTCTGTTTTACACACACCAGGAACTAGAGGTCCTCATCAACTCCAAGAAAACACTGTTCTTGCTAGCAAACTCACCTTCATAAATAAATGCGGGGGTGCATCAAAATGTCCATCCTGTTTCTTTGTAATATCTACAAGGAATAATAGTACATATTATTCAGAAATTTTGTTAATAGAGCAGACAGTATGTTTTTCTGAATTTGTTAACATATCATGCAATCATTGGTGTGGGAGGCCCACAGTTTATAAGATGACTACCACAAAAATCTGGAGGACATAATTTTCCTTACTGACTTCTACCTGAAACACCTCTATAACACAAATCTCATTTATGGAAAAATCCCAATATCCAATATTTACGAGAGCACTTGATTATGTCACGATATTGATACAAATATACCTATAGGCTTTTGCAAAAAGAGGGGCAAGTAAACTATTTTGTAGTATGTTACGACAAAAAACTCTATTTATATATTTTTTTATATAATTATAGATAAGCACTTTAAAGACATATATATGGCTGGTTTTAGCCAGCTGTTGAATAGTACTTTCCAAGGGGTATCCCTGGAACTCTGTTAGAGACATTATTTCTGGGAAGTAGCACTGTTCTTGATTTCTTTAACTACTCTTATTTATAAATGGTTTCAGTGAAAGTTTAAGTGCTAGGATAACCAGAGGTTTTCCTGAAGGGATGCCTTGTGGAATGTTTTACAGAAATTCTGTTTCTGACAAGGGATACAAGCTCAATGGAGCCGAAAAATATTAAAACACAGACTTTTTTTTTTTTTTTTTTAGAAGCCTTAGATATTTCAAATTACAAGTATTTTTGTATTTTAGATAACAAGGGCCTTAACTGGGTACCATCTATTAGGCTGTCACTTCATGTTCCCTGCCCATCTCCTAATGCCCTCTAAAACATGTAAATCTTGCAATATAAAAATATTAGATAGACACTAAAGTTGCAAGTAAAAAAAAAATAATCAGTATCTAATAGGATACTTGCACATGTTGTATTGTACAAAAAAGACAAATGTGAAGAAACTAGGAGTTCGTGGAGCAGGACTGTATCATTCCAGATATCACCATGAAAAACTAGGTTTACCATACTTGAATATTGAAGTTCAAGGTTTTCCTGCCTAGACAGTTTGTTAACGACTACTAACTGTTAAATCTTCCTAGATACCAACACTACAAATCAACCTGAAATTTATTTTGGCTTTTCCAATGCTGCAAAACCCACTAATTATACTTTTGACTGAAACTCCTGAATGTAATATAATCAGTAAAACCCTTGGGCCGCATTACATAAATGTTTAAGGGTCATTATTCAAGCTAGTCTTATTAATTTTATAAAGTGACAGTACTGCTTAAGTCAGACTTCCCCAAGCCAATACTACCCACAAAGACACCTCTAAAACACAACAAGCTTACCAGATCTTTTGAATCTGTGTCCTATACTTCGAGACCAACCAATATGATGAATGAGTGGACTGTACATATGGCACCAGAAGTCATCAGTTTTGTCTTCACTTTCTTCATACACCAATCTTAACCGTCCCCCAATGACACTTTCTACAACTGCTACCCTTGTTCGACAAAGATGTGTTTTGTCAACAACTTCTACTCTCATGGAAGTTTTGAACGGATACTGCATACTCTCAGACACCTTAAAGTAACAGAAAAAAACCCATTCTGTAAGAATATACTCTGTTTTTCCTCAGTCATCTGTCTTCTGCTATTGAAATGCAGTATCAATGCACTTTTCATTTAATTCAAGTACTTGTTAATCAACCTGCAAAAATGACACAGACGATTTCACTTATATTTCATTGTACCTGGGGAGAAATGAAATGTTTCAGAAAACTAAGTAGAATAGATCCTACAATGCTTTAATTGTATCAAGTACAGCCCCTAATACAATTCTCACACAGGTTAGAGGAATTTTCCATTGAAGGTTACAGGAATTTTCCATTGACTTAGTGAAAGTTTGTTCAGTTGTTAACAATGGATAAAATTACCTTAAGGAACAATTTTAACCAAAACAAAAGCAAAAAAAAAGGTGGGGTTTTTTTTCTTTGTCATCCACTCAAAATATAGCACTTTAAAAAATTGGATTAAAATACTTTGTTATAAAAAGGCATGGAAAACAAACCTTCAACATAATTAAAGTTGGCCACTCACAAACATATTTCTTCATAATATACACCAAAAAGAAAGGAAGAGAATGAAAATAGATGTTAATCTGCCTTGTGAGAATACATTTTGTTTAAAAATCAGTATCTGCCACTAGCCATTTCCATTACGAACTCCCCAAAGTGTTGAGATCTTGCCAATTTAATTCGGCTTCCAACCGAGCCAATTTTTAAATAGAAATGAACAACTGCAGGATGATTTTTGGTGATTTTTTTCTTTTTTTAATATTAGATGCGGTGTAAGGCAACAAATAAGTCTCATATTCCTACTAAAAGCTATGTACCATCTCACAATATTAGTAAGTAAACTTACAGCACACTATACAGGCAGCTGCCACACTTAAAGACATGACTTAGACAGCAAAAAAATCTAGTCCAGAGCAGATGAAAAGTATTAACAGGTATGTACATCTAAATATGTGCTATATGAACACATTTTGTTCAGTTTCTTGAAATAGTGCATGATAAAAATAATTCCTGAATTAGAAAAATCAGTTTTTAATTTTTCTTATGTATTACAGGGTAGCTTATTAGCACTTTTTTTTTTTTTTAATTGGGGTATTTTAGAATTACAATAGACTAACTAGTTTTTAAAGAAAATTACTGTGTGCTAGAGGAAACAGTTTTCCAAATACATACTGACAAGTGTGGACATAAATGGAGAATAGAGATTCAAAGGAAAACTGTATTTAAGGGAAGAAACTACTGTATCATCTTCACTATAAAAGGAGCTCATGTGCCATTGTAAAATACTTCAGTTCTTCACATTGTGCTGCAATTTCGTTTATAGTACATCATTGATATTGCATCAGCCTTACCTTCTGAGAAAAGTCAGGAGGAAGTGTTTTGGCACCAGTAAGTCGTTTCACTAGAAAAGCTTTCCAGTTTGTGTATTTGTGTTGGATGGCTGTTGCAAATGAAGGGGAAAAAATAAGCCACTGATTTTTTAATTGTGTCCGTTAGAGACAATATTAGAGTCTGGAATATGTAAAGAAGAAATCCCAGATGACTGTTAAAAAGCCTGGATGACAATAATGACAAAAACCTCTTTAGAGAATGAATGCTACCCAAGATTAAGTTTATGGGTATGTCAGGGCAAAGACTTTAATAACAAAATATAAATAAAATCAGTGCATGTTCACATCACTGATTAGCTAACTGCTTCCACCTTGATCTTAAAAACTTTAAGTTGCATCAGATGGGCTACTCCAAGAAACACTTTCAGCATCAGTCAAGTCCTTATCTTTCCAAAAGTTAAAATGATTTATTCATAACTGTTGAAAGACTTGCTATGGTAAAAAAATACTTTGATATCTGGACCATGAGCAAATTTAGTTTAATAAGGAAAGACTTTGATATCAATCAGTAAGGCTATTATTTACATACTTCGAGGAGGGACTAGGGGCTTCCCACTAGTTGCACACCAACCAACTGGGTGGATGTCAGACCCACAAACGTTGCACCAGAAGTCAAGACTTGAATCATTTTCAAAGCCTTCATATCTTAGCAGAGCATTGTAGCCTGAAAGAAAGCAATCCCATTTAAAAAAAAGACAAAAATTAAACAAGACTATAAAAAATGTATTGGTATTTCTTTACCAATCATAATGTATATTACATTGGATTTTCTAGACTATCAATTTTTATAGAACATTATTCTTATGGCACATTTCTGCATGTTATTAATGCACAGAATGGATTACTTTGATAAATGTGCATGTGCTATCATGTAAGTCAAATTTTAATTAAAATTCTTGAACTATAAACCTTTAGAAGTTATATGTAGGAGGACAAAATTAATTAGTTACCCATAGAATCTGCTTTTTCATCTTAGTTATGTGACCTTGAAGTTTTAACTTCTAACCAAGAAAAGTGATTTGTATAACGAGGCTTACTTGCTAGCTATTATAAAATTTCCTATCTCCTCATTACGCACCACTTTTACTGTACTCTGAGACAATATAAAAAACCCAAAGCACTAGCCATTCGTAAGCATCACTGAAAGCACTCTAAAACAGTGTAATGTCGTGATAGTGCTGGAACATATAACCTATTGACACAGCTCTGACAACCTAACCAGTGTCAACATTATACTAACCAGGTGACCACTGACTAAATTATTAGCTCCCTTCACACAGTTATTTTGATTATTTTAATAACTTCAACTAAAATATATTTACCTGCTAATTTTACAATTCCAGCTATCCAGAAGACTTTGGTAGGTAGGCTGCAGTCCGTGTTTGGAACCTCCACTCGCACTCCTTCTGAGATATCACCCCAGCACGTCCCCATAGGTGCCTATCATTTAAGGTAGGGGTGAAAAAAAGTCACCAGTTCACCACATGAAAATACTTATTTTTTATCAGTGTTTTACGAGTGACTTAAGACAAAACAATCAATATACACGATAAGACATAAGCATATGTTTAGAGAACACTCTTCCTATGAAAACCTAGCTTGGTTTTGATTTGAAGCTTATGTGTAGTATTGTAATTGTATACAATTATTACTGTGTATTTCCTGCAAAAACTATAGGATTCCAAGTTTAAAAAAACCGTACAGCACAAGCACAAACTGCATATACTCACAGGTCAGCTTTATTCTACTGTGTTTCAACTTGGTGCAGGCTACTGATTTTAGTGGGAATGGTGTAATTCCTCTGCAATTCTACTTGCAAGAAAATTATGGTACCTTAAATTCATACCTGTACCACAGACAAAGTCTTTAAATTTTGTAAATCACAAACATTCCTGAAAAAAATGCCTAAAAGTTATTTCTTGAATATATTCTGATGATTTATTATGGTGGGGTTTATCACCCACTGGTTCACATCCTCTCAGAGGAACAGGCTTTCATATCACCTGCAAGTGATCATTCCATCAAGCAAGCAAAAAGAAGAGAAGGCTGAGTGGCACCTTTTTAATGAATGCCAAAAGGAAAAGCACAGCAAGATTCCTCACACACTGTCCTGAAGGCTTAGACTAATGTGTTAGTAACAAAAAGAAACACAAGCTTGATGAACTACTAAGGATTTGTGGAAACTAGAAATATAAATTACATTTAGTTGGCTATCTCAAGAACGTTTTGTTGAACAGAGCATCGTGAAAAGACAGTCAAAGATGGTATCATAGAGATATCAGAAACACACAGTGCTGAAGAATCTAAAACCTTAAAAGTTACTCAACTGAAGTTATAGTGGCAACACAACAGAAAATGACTCAGTCTGCATTTCACTTGAGACGACCAAGAAGGGAAAGATTTGGATTTGGGGTACTTCAGAACAACAGTCATATCAATTCTAAGGTGTTCTGAGAAAAATAAATTCTTATCAGTTCAGAGAATATCCAGATATCACAGGGACAATTAAAGGGATCCTCCGGTTCCATACCATAGTGGACAGACAGTATTCTAAGGCTGTCTCTCATTTACAAACCTCTTTGCAAACAAAGAATTTAACTGCTCAGTGCAAATAGCCTCCAACTTCACAGAATTCTGGCCAAAAGCCACAAGTGAAGAAACTTGGATTACTCCTGAATGATTGCAAATCACAATACTGGAATTTTGCTGGCAATCAGCAATAGCCAACTAGTAGCCCTAAAAGCCAAAAACTTATCTTAAAAAGGGATACCCTTAACTAGTACAGATATTTGAGGCTAGGCATGCAACACTCAAAACTAGTTTTAACTATTAAAGGAAAAATAAGTTATTACAAGTATGCCAGTTTCTTATTCTTGAAGCCTGGTCTCTTCATGTTCTGCTATGTCCCATCTACACCAGTCTAGACTGCAGAGCTCTTTTCTGCCACCTGGCAGACAGAGGAAAAAACAACTCGAAAGATAATGGCTTATTTTCACACACAAAATATGCAGATACAGCTTCTTAATCAAGTCCTATTACATATTCTCTATCAACTCTAAATTGACATGTGTAGATTTTTGAATTGAATTGGGGAAATAAACTTTTCAAACTGCATATTTTAGTAAATCTTGTTGCCTTGTATAGAGATACAGATCAGGCCAAACAATCTAAAATAGCAGTACTGAATAAGTTCATAATCCAGCTGCACTTAATTGACAGATATTTTACTGCCTGCTCATCTATTCAGTTGATTCAGAGAGAAAAGTATATAGAAACACTTCTCCTCACATCAAATAGTAATGGAAATGTCACAAATTTTTATTTCTAGAACATGGATTGGTATAGAGGGAAATAGCAGAAAGTTAAATTTGTCCTTGTCTGTGAAAATATTGGTTCTGCTAGTTCTCCTACACCAATCCATATGGCTCACCCTTTAGAAGAAGGAAGCCATCCTGTGTAGCATCACTACTGAAATGCCAGATAACACTACTGTCTTGAAGTGATGGCTTACAGTATACCTGGTATACTGTGCCATCTTTTCCTTTTTCACTCATTATGAATATTCTTAAGGGAGGAAGACTGGATAAACCAGGGCTATAAGAGCCATCTTCCTTCACGTCTTCTCTATCTTCATCTGATTAACCAATCAATGTTTGCACAGTGCTTTGAAAAACTCAAAGCACTATGTAAGCGTTAAGTCTTATTCATCTGCTGGCTGGAAGGGTAAATCTGAAGTCTGGATTGGCATAGTGCGAACTAGCAGAACCATAATTTACAGGTAAGAACAAATTTACCTTTCAGACTCATGACGAAGAGATCCACTTCACGTCACTCCCAAACAAGGAAGATCTGGTTCATCGCTTCCTGCGCCAGGAGATGACTTGAGAGGGTTTATCTGTGAGCAGCAGCTGCCTTCTCTGCAAGGTAAGTTGCAATCAGGAAGGTCCTGTTTGACAGGAGCACCTAAAGGCTACGTATCCCCACATGTCTAGGTGAACAAAGATCTTGTGGGTTAAATGAGCTCATGGCTCTCGTGGCTTCTAAAGGTTTTGGATGGCACCGACATTGCCATGATTTCAGAGTTGAAACTTGAATCAGGATTTTAATGGCAAAGTGATGCTACCAATTCCTGAAGCATAAGGCTACAATGCTGAAGGCTTGTGTGTGAACAGTACCCCAACAAAAAGTAATGCCAGAGCAGACAATATGCAAAATGGTCTAAAGTTAAAAAGTTCAAAGCAAAGCACTGTCACCTGGTGTAAAATCCTGGAAAAGCTCCCTTAAAGCAAACTATTCGTTTATTTTAATAACAAAAGAAACCAAGAGAATGAAAATATTTCAGCTCAGAATAAAATTCAACTGGAAGAAAGATTGAAAAATTCTTAACTTCAGGAAATGTGCATCTCACTAGCAACAGAGTGGAAAAGAATAATTACTATTAATTGTGCATTAAGTTGTACATTAAGTAGTACTGACAAATGACTCAAGGCACTGTAGTTGCTTTCATTTCTAGGAATGGTTTGAGCTAATAAAAGCAAATATAGAAAAAACTGTTTAGAAGAAAATGAAATTGGAATGCAGGTTAGCAATGAGCCCATTGTATGTTACTAAGCTATAACACAATATTAAACCCATTAAATTAAGAGTTTTCATCCCTGCATCAGCTACTGCTGCATGTCTGATTAACGCAGTTTTTTAAAAAAAAAAAAGCTGCAAGGTGCACAAGCTGTAATTCTGGCTTTATCACAGGCTTCCTATATGACACTGAACTATAAAGTAGGCGTAGTTGTACTGTTGCTAGTGAATTTCATTAGTGTTACTCAACACTGAAGTCTGGAATGAAGGTAACAGGGAAGTACAAGAGCCACAATAAGGGCAGTGAAAGACTGAAATTAATTCTTCCCATATGGAGAAAGAGATAGAGAGAACTTCAAGATTTAAATGTTTTAATTCTAAAATGTAACTGGTTTAAATTGAAGAGGAAATAATTCTCCAGGCAAAAAACCCAGCTGATCTGGGAGAATTACATCAGACCTGAAATACTGAAGTATGCCAGGTTATTAAAAAAAATAATCAATAAGCTAAATCCCACATTTTATAATTCCCTTAAATTGTCTTTAATATTGATCCTAATGTTCCCTATCAAATATCCATACAGATACACCCAGTCTAACCAGGTGCATATTTTATCAATTAACAAATTTAAGGGTAGATGTGTCATGATTTTACTGTCAATTCAAAACTTTTGTTTTTAACAAATTAAGCTTTATATATTCAATCTCACAGACACACACGTGCATGGTATCCATAATATGGATGGTAAACAAACAACTAATACAAACTTTTACAAATCAAAGCAATATAGCTTACAGAAAACATAGCAATAATCTTTCCAGACAGACAAAAAGAGTATTGTTTCTTTTATTTATCAACGGGGGGGCAGTGGGGAAGGGGGGAGAGAGAGAAGGATCTAACAAGAGAGTACTAATGCATTTTCAGATCCTGACTGGTTTAAATAATATATTTTTCAAAGAAATAATTACAGTAAAACCAAATGCAAATCACTGTCTTGTAACACTAACTAATGTCCACCAAAGTAGAAATCTCGAAAGGATATTGCAGGAGTTGCATTTTACTTTTATGTAAAAGGAAAACGGGGACAGAAAAGAAACAACATTCAGGCTTAGCAGAACTGTTGCCATGCAGCTTGTGAAACTACTCAAGGTAAAATATGAACATTAGTACTGTATCTGTTCACATTATTGGTGTACTATTCAACTTAATGAATGAAGCACTAAGAAAGGAAGATAGAACTCCTTTTAATGTGGAATGTTACAGCATAATTCACAAGCAACCTAACTATCGTAGCTGTTTCCTAACTAAGGATGCCATACATCATGAAGCATTTGTTGTTATAATAGTACAGCCCACATTATCAAACAATAACTTTTGATATGTACTTATGAAATTATTACAGCACGTACATAAGTGTGATAGCAAAGTGCAAACGTGCTTACTTAAGGACGTGGAATTTGATACAAATTCACGGAGCTATACTAATGCAAGGCTGTGTTCTGGGCAATAGTTAAGGCCTCTAAGCATAAAGGGTGCTATTCAGAAAGTGCCAACTGCCAAGAGCCTTCAACTCCTACTGATTTATGAGTTGACAGGGCTCAGCATGAATTCCAGAACTGGACAGAAAATATGTCTCTCTTCTCCCTTATGGACAACTTCCATAAAACAAAATGTTTGTTCTGATTGCAATTTTCATCAGATAGTTTTGAGCAAAATAAAACTTTTGTAAGAAGATGAAACACTTCAAGTTCCCAAATAAATAAATAAATAAATAAAGGTATGCTGAGAAAACACTCTGTCAGAAAGTTTTTACTTAAGAGACAGCAAGTACTGACAATATTTTAAACAAGATCTAGTAATTGAACAAACACATTAAAGACAGGTGCTGCTAAATATTTTCCTCATCCCCTAATTACATTCTGTAATGACCAAGGACTTGCTGTTTGGAATTTTTGTAACTCTAATACAAAGAAAACCAACTTCTCTAATTTCAGATTTACAAAAACCCCTTCATTTTCCTCAATTTCTACCCTACCTGCCAGCACGACTGATGGAGAATCTGACTAAAAACTAAGGAAATAAATAAATAAAAAAAATCCCAAATCCAAATGTGTAACCAAAAGGTCAGTTCAACATAATGGATCAAGTCTGACAATCTAAAAAGCCTTTTGAAACTACTTCTAATATTGCATGACCTGGTTGGTTTGATACTCTGTAGCGCACTCTATGATTTTGCACCTTTAAAGTGAGAAAAATAACTTCACAAGGGTTTAAGCGTCCTCCTTTTACTTTTTTCTTTGTTTATGAGAGCATGTATGATGAGAGTAACCGATAGTATTCGGAATGGTTTTAAAGGACAGATAAAAACAAACATACCTATCTAAAAAGTAGTCATACTACCACAATTTACAATATAAGTTTCATAGTCCAAAGCCATAAAACATATTTGGATATGAAAGTTTTGCAAAAATGAATTAAAGAATTAACATGGACTCTCTCTCTCTCATGCACACACACAAAAGGATAGCACATATTGAAAAATACTTACGTGTTTAAAACAGGTAACAGGAGCTGCTGTAAAGCTATTGCTATTGATGTAGTTACCCCAGCTGAAACCTTCCACAGGGACAGCTGCTAAGAGAAAGTTATTTTATTTAGGAAGCTGCTAATGAGCCACAAATCTTGTATTACCAAGAATTTGTTTCAGCTCTGTTCATATGCCATTACCTGCTTTAGTCTTTGCCTGGTTTTGTAAAGTTGCTTGGTATTGAGCATATGCTGCTAATTTAGCCACTAGGGGTTGTTTTTGTAGAACTTTAGCCTTCTTTGTTGGAGGTTTACCCTAAAACAAAAAAAAGCTAAGTAAATAAAGTCTTTCCAAACTCCCATCAGGAAATTTCCGTAGGTCTGTAGCACCTCTCTGGTACATTTAACTAAAATTAGAACACCACAGAGTGGAAGTTGACTAAGTATCACAAAACTACATGTAATATTAAATAAATTTAAAAACCAACAAAGAATACCCAAAACATTACTTTTGTAATGTATTCCAAATTGAACCACATTATAGATTCATTGCTGTTTAACTGAAAAAAAGGTCTCTTAAAAGCAGGTCAAAAGGAAGAACTTTTAACCTAATTTATACCAATGCAATTTCTTGGCATTTGTTGCAGTGAATTTGAGATAGGATATAATATTTCTTGACATTTCTACATCTTTTCTTGAATGCTACAAATATATCTTCATGATTTTTTGATTACTATTTTAAGTGAACAGACCAAAACCCAGTTTGCAAATCTATATAGTTAAGAAAACCCTCAAAAACAAAACACAACAATTCTAAATAAACCTTTACACTCTCTAAAGCCAGAAGGTATCTTGGGTATGAGATGCATGGAATCTCAAGTCACTACATATGTAGACGGAAGATTTTTCCTGATTTTTTTCTTGCAGAAGGGCCACTGCAGCAGAACTGAAATAAGGAGTCAGTATCCTCTGTAATTTGCTCTGCTGACCACAGCAATTTGTTCATTACTGATACGGTTTTGAGTTTTGGCTTACAAGAGCACTTCTGTGAAAAATTTTATGTGTTAAGAAACTTGACTTATCTTAAAATATCATGCATGTTTTACAAACACAGACTATAATAAGTATATAAAGAAAATGGTGTCTGTACCGCTACCTGAAGTCTGGCCAGAATGCTGGCCTTCTTGGAGTTTGATGAATAGCTTCTAGAGCATGACACACTGCAGAAGCGTTTTGTTTTAGAGTAAAAAGCGTCACGGACACCAACCATTCCACACATCTCGCATGTAGCTAATCAGAGGAGAGAAAAAGCCAAATGTTAAGAGTGTAATAAAGACCTCAGTAAAAATTCAGAACAAAGACGACATAAGGAAAGTTCTGTAGGTGGCACCACCAAACAGTTTCTTAGGGCTTGACCCCAAAAAGAACTGCACAGAAAAATAACTTAAAATAAGACCACCACCACCACAAATGTCAGTAAAACACTTAAGAACCTCAAGTTCATTGATGAAAGGGTGCCTCCTTTCTGCTCCCTATTAATTTTACCACTGGTAGAAGTGAATGACCCAGCTAAATCAGCCAAAGCCAGTTTCTGTGTTTTTGTGGTTCTCAAGGAAACGTCTGCTTTGAATCTGGGCCTGCCAGTCTTGATTTCCTCTAAATATTTAATACTTCCAACCTGAAATAAAACCCAGATCTCTTTTTTGAATCATAAATTAGTCTACCCAAAGTAACCTAGCCCACCAATATTCTCTTATAGCTGGAATCATATGTTTCTCAGGTTGGCACCAGTACCCACTGAGTTGTTCCATGATGAATAAGAGTTTGTGACCAACTTGTGCCAATGAGACAATACCAAGATTCTACCCAGAGAGAGCTCTACTAATCACTAATGGGTTTGGCTAAAATATTTTTCACCCGATGATAAAAGCAATCTTCCCTTTTTAATTTTTTTTTCCAGTATACTCTAGCTCACAGCTAGTGGGTAGTGAACAGGTATACGCTAATAGCATTTATACAGTAGCAGTAATCAAGTTTTCCTAGTACACAGAGAAATATGTTTTAATATATTGCATATATAAGAAAGGGTAGAGAGAATAAATGCCCAAGCGTAGAGAGAACACACTGACGTTTTCCTCAAAGCTCAAAGAATAAAAACAACATACATGAGAACATACACAAGCATGTGCATATATACACAACACACATTTGATGGGAGGACAGATGTTCCCATACTATTTCTTTTCTGACAACAGGATTCAAAAATCTATCTTATTTCAGTTTAGCAAAAACCAAACAATTTCCCCCTCCCAAAACAAAGCAACCCCAACCCTTCAGCTGTTTTGGTCCCTTTTCAGTCAGGACCAACACTTGGGACTGGACCCTCACAACTCACAGCACAGACTAAAACCGATAAATATCAAACTCTTTGTATTCATGCACCATATACTTACCCATGCCAGATTTGCCATCTGGGTAAGTATAGACCTGTCCATTGTTCTTTATAATTGGGAGACTGGATGGCAAAGGAGCAACCTCCTCTTCACTCTCATCTGAACTGGAGCTGCTGCTGGTGTCCTCACTACAACTATCATAACCGTCAAACATCCCGAATGAATCACGTCTTTTCCTTTCTGCTCGTGAAGTATGTTCTGTCTAAAAATTAAAACAAACAAACAAACAACAAAACCCCCAAAGAATAGCAGAGCATTCTGAATGCAAGTATTTCAAAGTCAAGCTTAAAAAAGTTTCAAAGATCAAAGTCAGCCTTCAAAAGTAGATGTACTAACAAACTGCTCTATCAGCACAGATATACGAGCCATATATTGCCCATTAAATTAGTAACAGTATAGTCAAAACCAGCCAATTTTTGGTATTGTGATATACAGGAAGAAAAATCTATCTCACGATCCACTGAGAATACACAGTAGCAGTCCATACATTTCTTTCTTTTGGTGTCTTCAGAGTTCATTAAACCTGATGTGCTGAATAATGACAGCCACACAGATCTTATATGCAAATAAGCACATTCCAGATGGCTGCAGCCAATTTCACTAAAATTCATTCATTTGAGAAAGCTGGGCAGAGAAAAGACAGTTCAATCAAGCGGGCACTATTCCACAGGAACAGTAATGAGAGCATATCTCTGCTCTCGTTGGCTTGTGGGGTGATTGATAAGTCACTCAGCTTCCCTATGACTCAGTTTCTCACGTGTGAAACAGGAGTACCTCTCTACCTCACAGGGATGTGCTGAGGATTAATCCATTAACAATTATGAAGAGCTCAGTTACTATGGCAATAGGGTCTGTACAAATGGTAAAAGATAGAAAGGGGACTAATTTGCCACTGTCATACATGAAAACTTGTTACATAATAGTTTTCCTATAACCAAAAAATCTGAGGCCAAACAAAACCATACAATTTTGAAAAGCACATAGCAGTTAAGCAATTTCCAACAAAAAACCATTAAAGTATAAACAATAGATTAACTGATGTCTCTTCTGATGCACATCCAATACATGCATTTTAATAGTGACAATTTTCACTTTATTAGTATCTTACACAGCTCTACTGAAACAAGGCTACTGCTACATAAGCTGCCCTCATAAAGCTAAAAAAATAAAAAATTTCCAAGTACTTCCATTATCCTTAACAGCATCTACTAAGTTTGAGAGGAAATAACAGATAAAGAGAAGACAAATTCTACAATAGAAGCACAAGTTGGGAGAATGAAGTATAGCCAAGGAAACAAAAAAAAAAAATTATGAAAGCATTTGCCTCTACTTCCTTTTCCAAGAGCTAATTTTATTTAAAAGTCATTCTAGACAGAAAAAGAATAATATGTGATCAGACTTTTCCTTCTTAAACTGCATTTGGATTCACAGCTTTAAGATTTCATCACAGTAATTCCCCAAATCCCTTTCCTAGAGAGTATATGCCTGAACATCTTTATTGTTGGATCTCATCTGAGCCTTTTCCTGCCATGCTATCCCTTTATTGTAATATTCTCTATTCTCCTTTGCAATCTGACTAAATCCTATTATGGAAGGATTTCCTTATAGTTAAAAGGGAAACCTGATTTCCACACTGACCCAATCCTAGCATCCAATTAAAAAACAAACAAACAAAACCCAGTAAGCACAAAAGGTTATGCAATAAGATAAACAAATTGAAAACATTTAAAGCAGCTGTGAAACAAAACAACAACAAAAAGTCAGTGTAATGTTAATTATGCACACATTCCTTAGCCAACAATCCAAAGTTATATTAAAACCAATCAAAACTTAGGATAGGGCACAACTTGACAACTCCTTGATGGAACTGACATCTGCCTGAAGTAGCTAGGGTAACGGTTGCAAGCATTAGAGGAAACACTGAGCAATGGCAGAACAAAACCTAGTCCTGACCTGTACTGGTAACAAGTCTTACCTGTACACTATTACTGATGTTATTAGCCAACAAGATGTAAGATCAGTTATTTGTTTGTGTGTGCACGTGTGCGTAGATTAAGGCAGAAGTTGAGCACAACGTTGCCATGGATACAGTGTTCTGCAAACAGTGCCAGTAATTTACATATCAGAACATGAAGACTAGTCATCTTCCTCAAGATTTCATGAGCTCCTTAATGTCTCACAATATTTAACTTTTCTTGACCACAGTCTCTGCTAAGAAATAAAATGCAATACCATATTAACCATCCGTAACAGTAATACCAGAACACCATGATCCCTTCTAGTAGTACAGATAGATATTAGTGGTGTTTCAGAGCCCATGGGCAGGGTCTTCTTCCTCATTCACTCATCCTCCCTAAGTCAGCTTATCTGATTTTACCAAGAGATTAGGGCTTCATCCCACATAAAGGAGGACTTCAACCCTAAGTGGAGGCTGCAGTACAAGGTAGTCTTGGGACATCCCTTTTCCATTCCAGACTGGAGAACTTTGGACCCACACGGCAGTTCTGCTTTGCCCAGGACTTTGCTAGCAGAGGTCTGAAATGCTGTAGCAGCTCAGAAGGAAGAAAAGTGCAGCCCATTCCTAGTCCCTCCAATTCCCAGTGCTACGGTAGAGAAACTCTATAGCCAGCGCTGCTTCCATTGCAAGGGAAGGTGACACAAAAAATGGGAAGTTGGAAGCAAGATGAAGGACCAGTGGCACAGTAGAGAAGACAGACTGCACTAGGCAAGTTGAAGCATGGTGCAAGATTACAATGGCAGATACCACAATAGCACAGTTGGCTCTTTTTTTTTTTGTTTGTTCTTCTTTTGCATCACATATTTAGAACCTCAATATTACTGCCAAGCCCTCTTTGCCAAAATATCCACAGATGAGAAAACATTTTTGCTTTCTATATAGAAAGTTGGGCCTTCTACTAAGAAAATAATCCTTCAGCATTATACAAGTACTTAAGTAGCAATCATCAAGTTTGTCAAGTTTAACTACACTGTCAAAACAAGTCTCATGTCAACTTTCCATTTATTTTATATTTGGCCAAATCATCCCAGGTCAAGTTATGAGTGATTCAAAACAGCAGCTTTGCTTACTGTTTTAAAATAATACTGTAGCTTTTAGAAAACATTTTTATCCAAGCTTTTGCCAGATAATTTACGTAGGACACTCTTAATGTTAATTTATAGTTATTGCCTGGATATTCTGGGGAAACTACTCAAAATATGTTTTGAGAGACTTGCAAAAGGTACAGTTTTGCAACAAAAAAATTACAAAGTACACTGTACACAGAAGTAGGTGGAAGTTAGGAAAGATGATATGCAAATACCTATGCCGGAATTTTGCTAGAGGAGATAAAAACATTTCTATTTTGCCAATACACTCCACTAAGGTTCTTTTCAACCCATGTTGAAACACAGCATTTGTAGAAACAAGTGAACAACACATGGAGTATCTGGTAACCCTTCCTGCAGAACTTAGATGGAGTTTGCAAAAGAATAGGACCTCTAACATCTGAAACAGAAAAAAGTTGGGGTACAACCCTGAACTCAAATGTCAAAACCAGCATCCTTACAAAGAGGACAATATACACCTCAAACAGAACCATACTTCGGTAACAGCAGCAGCCTGGAATTCCTGCTGAGTTCTTGCAAGTGATGAGCAGCAGTGTGCCTCAGCTGACTGTCTGACAAAGAAGCACCTAACCATGGCAGCTACAGGACCTCTATGAATGGAAGCCTCAGAAAGAAGAGCTTATTACCCTGCAAGGTGTTCCCAACCGAATTTTGAGACACTGTCCATGAGAATGCAGTCCTTCACTCAAAAAAACTACCAGAGACTAACAGTAGTAGTAACTTAATCTAACAATTACAACCATAGTAAGATCAATCCATGTTTCATAATATAGGCATACAAAAGAAAAAAAAACAACCCAAAAACCAAAACGCAGAAAGCTTTGCTACTCTTAGAAGCTGGATTTAGCACTAAAAATCATGCTGGGGAGCTTGTCTTTTCCTCAAAACTGAACCAGATTAGTCATCTTCACCTTCCAACAAATGAGGGAGTAGCATCCTGCCTATTTGCAAAACATGCAGGAGCGGGAGTATGGCTTACTGGAAAACACAGAACCTTGTAGCTGGTTAATACCAAAAGAGCAGTAGCTTAAGTAACTCCACCACTAATAGAGTGTCTACTAGTACGTTAAGCGGAAGCAATGCACAAACAAAAGAATGAGACAAACTTTTCCGCATACTGGCTAAGGTTTATTTTGCTAAGGAGATTACCAATTCCTCAACAGCAAAGATTTTTAGACAGAGCAATACAAAGACTAGGCTAAGTGGGACTGGCAAATAAGCCTATACGACTATTTGCTTGGGGGTTTTCTTGCATACTTTTCTTTATTGAAGGGATGGGTGGAGAAAGGAACTCTTAAGAACTGCTTTCTTATTCTGCCCAACTTCCCATTTTCCTGTTCTTCCTCTCCTCCCTGTGAATACTTGGCAGCAATGTATTTTTAAGAAATAATCTTAATTAACCATTACACAAGGCAAATGGTACGATAAAAGAATATAGTTAAGGAAACCGGTTTCCCTAAAAGCGGGACGGCAACTCTAAACAAATATGAAAAATAACTAGTTTCTCCCTCTCTTAACGTACAGTCTTATATATATACAGTTGAATTTGGTCAGCAAACCAGTATGTATAGCATACATTCTTTGAGCGTAATAACTACCCTTTGAGTATAAAAAATTGGTCACAAAGAGCGAACAATGCATGGCTAAAACACAAAATAAAACCATTTAATGTTAATTAGACATCAAATACTTACTCAGGAAATTGCTTTAGTGTCTTGATGAAGACTATGCTCAAGTATTGGCAAAATTTATGAGAAAGTGTTTTGAAGATGAAAACTTGGTACAAAAAAATGCCCCATTATTAATTAACCAAACTTCTTGCCCCCAGTTAAGTGCATCCTGGCCAAAGGAGGATGATCCAAAACAGTCACAGAAAGGTTTCAAACCACTCAAAATGGTTGTCGTTACTACTGAATCAATCTGGTGCTTGAATTCAGAGAGGCAGCAGTTTAGAGCTTTGAGTACAGGAGCTGTAGCTTAACAAAGGCCTACCAGCACCTATACAGATAGGCATCACTTTCTATATTCAGATCTAACCCCCAGAAACATGACAGAAGTATGGACAGATGGTATTTGAGGGCAAGGTCAACAATGAGGTCACCACAACCTTCAAGCCAAGGGTCTGTGATAAGACACATTTACTTTAATCACATATTCTTAACAGATCGTGCGTTTCCCATAGTGTATTTCCGAGTTGGTATTAAATTTGATGCACAGCTTTAGTTTTCAAAATGTTTCATTAATGTTTTATGCTACAAGCTTAGTTTTAGCTCTGGATGTTAGCATTAAGGAAACAAGATGATGGAACTAATTTATTACAACTCTTCTGAATGTACGCTGGCCAAAATAATTTACTGTAGTAATACTAGCTTGCCCCCTGTGGAACTGAAGTCTAATTGTGTCTCATAGCACGACAAAAAAAAAGAAAATTCAAACATGGTACCAATTTAAAGAAAACATACTTTCAGCTTTCATTAAAAACAAATAAACAAAAAAACTCCCAAAGCTAAACATCTTGGGATTCCTGGAAATCAGAACCAACCAAACTTACTTTTTTATATAAGCAACTCACCTCTATCTGGAAATGTGCCTTCCACTCTTATTATAAGTAAAATCTCTGCTGGAAAATTACAGAAATGTTTTTTCCTGTCTCTTCATTTGCTATGTATGACAGCATTTTGTCTGAAGCCAGTTTCTGCTGTTTGCCAATGGTTTTGTCCATAGCCTCTTCCCCAGGGGGTTTCACACAAGAGGGGAGACTCTTTCATAAAAAAATATATCAAATTAGCAGGCAATTTTGGAGGGGGGGATGTGATGATTAATAGGTGAAATATCCGAGTTTTGAGAAAACTGAAAATCTGTTACAAACTCCATTATGTTTCTACAAAGCCCTTACAGGAGTATCTGGAAGAGGCAAATACTTCACTTTAAAGACTGTGTTACCATTAAAAAAAAAAAAAACATTTAACTTTTAAAAAGCCAAAAACCACCACCAACCCAAAACCAAAATCGTCAACATCTGAACTCATTCCATGTGCTCAGAGCCAGATTCAGCAAAATATCACACATACCCAGAGTGTACTGACTTACCTGAGAAATGAAGGTATGCAGTAGTAGTTTGCAGAAGGTATCAAAAGCCTTGCAAAATTAAATCAAATTTTAGAAGGTAAGAGAAATGAAAGCCAATGAGAGGGAACTTTTGTACAGATTATCATTACTGCCACAGTCATCTAGCTCTTTAGCGAACAACAATGAAGAGAATTCATACTTGCAGTCTACAATCCTTTTACACCTGCACAAGGCTACACACTCTCAAGAACAACACCTAAACTATTCCTGTGGCATAAACAATAACTTCCACATAGGAAAGCATATACCTCTGCTATATTTCCCTACAGCTTACATTACATACTTCCTCAAAAAGATCCCTAGGCAGAAGCAACGAGTAAAGACTATTATTGATTGCCTTTTTAAAGGCATATAGTGGTTTAGTTCCCATTTTTTGTTCCAGATTAGACTCTCTCACAGCCTTTTTATTCCATTCCTTACAAGTCAAAATCGGACTGTTATAAACAAATACAAAAACCAAATAAGTTAAATGCAGGTTCTCCAACCTCCAAAATAATTTTAATTTAAAATACAGAAGACTGCCCCGCAGCTTTCAGTTTTAACAGGTTTTAGATGTGAAAAGTCACAAGGGCTACCACCCACATTTTAAATCATTATTTTAAAACGAATTACTTTTTCACACACAGTAGTTTCTACCATAATCAGCATATGCTTTGTAGTAGGATATTTTTTTTTTAAGCCACACTGGACAGAATTTGCTACACTTTAAAACATTTCCAGCAACAACCTGAAAGTGAAACTGGTTTCACGGGTTTACTGCTCCTCACATCAAGAGCAAAGTCGCAATATAAACAGTCATAAAAATTACAGAGAAAGGGGAACTGGATGCAAAGAATCCAAAGCTTTTGAAGTGCTAATATTAACGAACACTCTACAGCACTTAAAATGAGCACGACTGGAAAACTAAACCTTAAAGGCTTTAACTCCAAGAGGAAGTTGCTGAAAACCCAGCACTTCAGCGGACCACTAACAGAAGCGTATCCCAGTACGCCTGCATCACTCAGTACGAGATAATCTGAAACTTTTTACTACCGATCCTGACTGCCGGCAGGAAGAAGGAGGGGAGGAAGGGAAAAAAAAAGAAAAAAAACCCCCACAAACAACAAACAAACCAAAACCCCAACCCAACCCTCCCCAGCCCAAGGAGGCCGGTGGGGGGTTGGGGGAGGGCAGCGCTCCGCCAGCAGACGGGATCACAACAAAGGGGGGAGCCGCCGCTCTCCGCCTCCACGTGCCCGCAGCTCCTCCACGGGTGACAGGCTTCGCAGCCCTGCCAGCACCCACCCACGGCTCCCCCACGCGTGTCGTGTGTGTCCCCACCCCCCCACCCCCCCCAGCCCCGGGGGCAAGGGAGGGGGGGCCTCCGCCTCGGCCTGCCCCCGCTCCGCGGGACGGCTCGGCTCCGCGGGGCTGCCCGCAATAAAGTTTTCCCCACAGCGCTCCGCAGAAAGCCGGCCCGAGGCCAACCCGGCTCCCTACCCTGCGGGTAGGTGGGGGGGGGGGGGGGGGGGGGCCGGTACGGGGGAGCCCCCCCCTCCAGCTCGGGGCTGGCGCACACCCCTCCCCACAGAGCCGCTCCCCTCCCCGCCCCCACAAAAGCCGGAGGGCGCTGGGGCTGCTCCCCTCCCACACAGGTGCGGCGGGAGGAAGGGAAGGAGAAAGGGAGGGAGGTGTGTGGGGGGGTGTCTCTCAGCACCCCCCCGCCGCTCTCCTCAGGCGCCGGGTCTCCCGCTCGTTCCCTCAGCGGGGCAGCCCCCGCCGCGGCTGCCGCCTGCCCCCCCTACAAACCCCCTACCCCCCCCCCCCCCCCCCCCGGGCTGCGGTAACTCACCAGGTCCTTTGTGTTTTCCATCAGGCCCTCATGGGCAGGAGAACGCCCGCTGCCTCTGCCCCCTCCCCTCGGCTCGGCCCCCTCCGCCTGCCACCTCCCCCTGTGAGGGGCCGGGCCCGGCGGGGCAGGAGGCGGCCTGGAAAGTTCAGCCTCTCACTCAGCCGGAGAAAGAAACCCAACTCCCTGCGCCGGAATATCAACAACATTAGCATAACGCCTCTGCGCATGCGCGGCGCCCGGCCCACCGCGCGCCCTCATTGGGCTCCCAGCTGTTTGGGGCTTCCTCGCTCGCCGTACCCCCTCTGGGGGAAACCATTCGGAACAGAGGGGGGGGGTGTAGCACCGCAGTAGAGGTTGGGGATTAAGAGCAACCGCCGACGCCGCTCGGTTTGCTTTTTGGTGGAGGGTGAAGGGCAGGGGATGAGGGCTAGGCCGCCGGTGAGGGGCGCTTGTTGTTACACGGGGAGGGGGATCCTGCCGGGAGCGCAATGGAGCGGCCCAGCCGTGGGCCGCGTCACGTGGAACGCGGGGTGGGGGGGGAGGGAAGGAGGGCGGGGGAAGGAAGGCAAAGAAAGGAGGTCACGTGCAAGCGTCTTGAGCCCCGGGGGGCGTGACCTGATCACGTGGGTTGAGGAGGGGCAGCGGTGCGGGCCTATCACGCCCGCGGGGCGGGGCAAGGAAGCCGGTATAAGAGGGGGGTGTCACGTGGTTAGCGAGCACGCGTTCCGGTTCCGGCGGGCGGCGGCCCGGTGGGGAGCCATGCAGCCAGCGGCGGGAGCGCCTCGGCCGGGCCCGGCAGCGGCCAAGAAAAAGAAGAAAATGAAGAAAACGAAGAAAATGGCGAAGCAGCTCCGGCCGCGCGCGGAGGCGGCGGAAGAGGCAGCAGCGGCAGCTGAGCGGGCGGCGGCTGAGCAGGCGGCGGAGGAGGCGGCTCGGCGGGCCCGGCACTTGAAGTCACTCTCCCGCCGGTCGGGCGGCGAGCGGGAGCTGGAGGAGCTGGTGTTCGGTGACAGCCTCAACGTGGAGGAGGACGAGCTGCTGCAGCGCCTGGCCGGTCCTCGGCGGGTAGGGCTTGGGGCCCGGCGGGCTCTCCCGCCCCACGGCCTCTCCTGAGGCCCGGGCCCCGCCGGAGCGGAGCTCGGGGAGGTGGCGCGTTCTGCGGTCCCGAGCAGGGGCTGGTGCTTGCTTCGGTTCCTTGCCCCTGCCTGGTCCCCGTCGCCGTGTCTGTCATCTCCCCGCACCGGCCCGTGGCTGGGCTAAAATGGCCTGTTGGGTTGTTTTCAGCTTAATGCGACGGAGAGGAGAAGTCTCCAGAAAGACTCCAGCGATTCGGAAGTAGAAAATGAAGCAAAAGGTAAACTCCTGTCTAAAAAGCCAGCCTGGGTGGATGAAGACGATGAAGCTGAGGAGAAGTAAGTTCAAGCTTGCAGGTAGGAATTGTGTGTCACGCTTAAGAGTGACTGTAAGTGGCTTCAGTTTGAGTCATCTTCATGTTCTGTGTATTTTTTCTGTGTAGTGTTGATATGACCCATAGATATAGGAAGGATTTCATGAAAAGCGATGCTGAGAAGATGCTTACTAAGAAAAATCTAAAAAGAAGACTTGAAGAACAGTAAGTTTCATTAGTGTTTTTGTGGTAAACTTTAACATGACATAAGATACGTTTATGTGACATTCAAAGTTACTTTCCTCTTTACCCACTGTATTCATTTAGTCTCTTTAAAGGTAATGCTTCTTACAGTATTTTTAAGTTGAAAATAATACGGAGAACAGTAAATAGAACGTGCGTTTGGATTGTTTAAACTAGTTTGTTTAAAACTTGCTTTAGCAGAGGTGCACAAATTAATTTGTCCTCTGGAGAGTTGTACTAGAAATTTTTTATAGTGATACATTGCTTTGTAAATAGAGTGATGGAAGATGCTAGCTCAGTATGGTGTATAAGAATGAGCTGAAATGTGAATGTAGGTCGATGGCAAAGCAGAACTTTAGATCCGTTTGGGTTGTCTTGGTATTAGCAAGTATGGCTCCAAAGTGCAGCGCTGTAATGTTTGGTATAGATTTGGCCTTAGTTTCACACTCAGGAAGTCAGCAAAACACAGAAAGCTGAGTAGAATTTTGGAAAAACTTGCATAGTGCTCTAAGTGTGAGTAATGTTGCAAAATCATGACTGTGTCTTGTAAGTGCTTAATGCATAAAACGAAATTACTTTTTTAAAAAAGTTTTTCCCCTGCCCCCCTCACCCTTCTCTTGCTAGGTTTCAGCGAGCTATGGGAGGAGTTCCTGCCTGGGCTGATTTAGAAAACAGGAAGAAATCCAAAAGGACTTCAAGTGATAGTAAATAAATCTGTTACTATTCTAATAAGTGTTTCTGTGCGTTTTCCCTATTCAGTTTCTTAGAAAGTAATTATTTTTTATGTTTTCTCAGTTGCAGTAGTATCTGCTAGTAGTATCCAGTATATGCTGGATAAGTCAGCTTTATTCCTTCCTTCCTTCAGTGTGCTTTGATTTAATTTGTTTCTGTAAGGAATTTGTAGGTTTTGATGTGGGAGTGTTTGTGGAATTGCCGTTTTCAATGTGCTTTGTCTTAATTAGGTGACAGTGATGAAGATGATAATCTGCTATGCAGGACTGGCAATTTTGTGTCAAACTCAGAGTCCCTGCCAAGAGGTATTTTGAAGGTAAAGGCACCTCAGTTTGACCCATATGCACACTTCGACTTCTTTCTTGCTATTTGGGCAGTAAAATTAGTGATTATAGGGACTTTTTCTTTGTTTCTGTAACTGGAAACTCTAAAGAGTAAATAGTTGGACAAATTGGATAGTTCACACCATGAAAGCATGAAACAATAAATTGAGATATATTGTTTGACATAAGAGTGTTTATGTACTCTAAAGTAGTATCTTGTAGTAGGATTTTAATTTCTGCACAGGAAGGATGGAATTCTCCCACAACTTTGAGGCTACTGAAATGGTCTTTGAGAAGTGACAGTCTTAAATGAGTGTGTCTTACGCTATCTTAGTGTGTCTTATGTAGACTAAGTTCAAAGTTAGTAGAAAGGTTAGCGAGTTTATCTTGTGTCTACACTGCTGCATTGAAGCAACTTGCTGAACTTAGTGTGTGTATGTTTTGCCTTATGTCCTGCTGTCTCAAAGTTCATCATAGGGTTTGTGATCTTGCACTTGTAGAATAAAGAGCTATTAAATTGGCTGGTCATGAGCATAAGCAAAAATGCCCAATTTGTACTTTGTTTCAAACAGCTTGATCTTTCTTCTAGATGAAGACCTGCTTGCCTGCTAATCAGGAACGTCTTGCTAATGGAAGACTGGCAACTGTGCAGTTTCATCCATCTGCTCAAGTAGTCATGACTGCTGGACATGATCGATCCGTGTCACTCTTTCAGGTGAAGAACTTAAATCTATACTATGTAAATGGCCACTAATGTGGAATCTATTTTATAAGTATACATGAGATAGCCTGGAATGATAGACTTTCTTTTCTCTCTTCCTGTGATGGTGTGCTACAGGGGTTATAATGTCTGTGGTTACAATGGAATTTGCTTGGTTGAAGGCATCTTGTTGGAAGAAATTTCCATCTGTGACTTTATAACAACCACGTACAAAGCACAGGCAAACTTAGTTGTATCAGAGCTTTTAGTTGAAGATTTGTTTTTAAAAATGTTTGGTTTTAAGGTTTGCAGTGAGGAGGACTAATGAGACTTTTTTTTTCTTAGGTTGTTTGTAAAGCCTATAATGTGGGGAGCAGTCCACTTTCATTTAAAACTGTAGTATTGCTGTGAAATCATTTTGGGGGTGGAGAGGCTACTGCAGCAGGAAGCTACTCATCCTGGGACACTCCTCCTGTGTTCCTCTGAAAACTAAAGATCATAACTCTAGGAACTTTCAGTGTGGCCCAATATGGGTGAAAAGGTCCAAGACACATGTCGAATTTGACACTCCCACAGGGCTGCAGGAAAGAACAATGCGAAGCGTATGTTTCTGTTTAGAAAAGCACAATAGAAGTGATTATTTGAACAAAACATGAGCAAGACAGGGGTGGGTAAGAGGTGTGAAGTATATTCCGGAAGGCTGGGAGTGCCTGATATATAGGCTGAGAAGACAAGAGCTAGGTTATCTGTAGATTGAGAAAAGAAGAAGAGATTAATGCTTCAAACTGGTGTACCTCTTACTGTTTAAGTCTCTTGTACTGGCTAGTTGATATGAATTTTCTAGGTAAAAGTATTTGGTATGTTCCTTAATATGATAATCTGGTTTTTTTTGAAGGTTGATGGTATAAGGAATCCAAAAATACAGAGCATCTATTTGGAGAGTTTTCCAATTTATAAGGCTTGTTTCAGTGTTGATGGAGAACAAGTTATAGCCACTGGTACTCACCATAAAATGTTCTTTGTGTATGACATGATGAGCGGAAGTATTATCCCTATACAGAAAGTAAGAGGTATGTTTTATAGTGCTGTAAATGTCTGGGCATAGTTGCAGCTGTCTCCAAATAGAGATGGCATATGAATTTGTTTTAAAAGGAAGTGCAGTGAATTGTTGGAGGTCATATTTTTAGCTTTAGTTTGTCTGGGATATTAAAAGTTAATTGTCATACATAAACAAGGTTGAGTTGTAGCTTTACTGTGACAGTGTATTACAGAAATGAAAAGCTGAAGCGGTGTCACATCTTATTCATATTCATCATACCTCTGAATGTTGAGGAAGAAGAATAAATTATGCCAATTTGAAGTTCTTGATCTTTTTTTAAAGGTGTGGAGGAAAGATTTCTCAGAAACTTTGAAGTCTCTCCAGATGGATCATTTATGCTTCTAATTGGAACTTCAGGTTACCTTCACTTGTTGTCAATGAAGGTAGTTGATCTTCATGGTTCATGTAGCTTCAGTTTTTGTACCTTTTTCCTTTTGAATCTGCTTGTTTATATTTAATCTGAAGAGCAATCTAGTTTTCAGTTGAAAGAAAGCTGTGACGCATACCATGACAGCCTTCAAAAATGAGCTGCTGAATCAACTAACTTTAGCTTTAGAAAATTATTTTGGGGTGTCTGAGAATTCTGACTATGCAGTTCTCTTTGGGACTGGTGGCACTAAGGTCACAGTTTCATGGGTTTTTAAGCTGTCACTGGAAAAAGTTATATGTGGATGTTATATTTTGGCAGAATTGCACAAACACTGTGCTAGCAAAAGGAATGGCCTCGGCACGGAAATGGGCATCTGAGGGTGGAAGGAATATAGGGCTGCTTTTTTGGGAATAGCGTTAGTGTGTGCTGGTGTACAGTGTTCATGAATCATGCCATCTACTGTGATTCATAATGCATATAGAATTTTTTCAGTTACATTTAAAAGTGCCGTATGATGTCAGCTGGATTTGTTTTAAACTTTTACTAGGAAAAATACTTTTTAAAAAGAAAGTTCAGTTCTGTTAAATAATGAAGACCCTTCAGCGAGGGAGCAACCGAATGTTTATTGAACTAGCTGTAGTTGTGCAATAATAAATTGGTCGTGGACTCATGAGCATTGCTTGTGCTCTGGTCCATAGGCACTGAAAATGTTGATGCTGTTCTTTTAATGTCAGTGTAGCTAACTTAAGATTTTTGTGGGACAGGAGTATGGAAACAACTTTACTACAGATTTTTGGTAGAATCATTGTCGCCATTGTTGTTCTTCATCCTATAGACCAAGGAACTGATTAGCACTATGAAGGTAAATGGAAGATGCACTGCATCTGCTTTCACTCCAGACAGCAGTAAAATATATAGCTATTCAAGTAAGTACTCTCTCTAACAGCACTAATCATAATTCCATTTAAATTGCATAAGTTTTTATAAGTAATTTGTTGTTTTGCAAAGATAATTAAAAGACATTATGCCAGTATCTGGCATAAAAGTACAACCAAGTGATCAATCATTAAAGAATGGAGTTAACTATTTTAGTATGCCTTTAGTTCTTTTTTTTAAAAAATACCCTATATATGATAGTTGTAAACGAGCTAATAGTCATCATCTAATGAAATTTATTTTAACAAAATAGACAAACAATGTGTTCTGTATATATGGTTTCTATAATCTTCTACTTTATTCTGCAACCAGAGGAAGGTGAAGTTTTCATTTGGGATGTGAGAAGCAGAAAGTGTCTACACAAATTTGAAGATGAAGGTTCTTTGGAAGGCAAGTGCATCGCCGTTTCAAAAAATAACCAGTATGTGGCATGTGGGTAAGTGACTTGGATTTGACAACTACTTCCTATCTCATTTTGAAGCTCTTCAGTAAACCTTAGTGGTGGCTGGTGAGAGTGTAGGAACATGGAATAAGTTTGTTTTTAATAAGGTTAGAGTAGAGGTGAATAGATGAATATTGCCTGGTTTATGATGATAACTTAATTTGTTCTGTGTATATCTAAAATACCATAATACACTTAATACCGGCTGGTATCACTCCTAATGTATTACTGTTGTCATATATGGGTTTAGCAGTTAATTTTGAAACCATACTGACTGAAATCACAAACTCTGTAGTACCAATGTTGATTCAGGGTGTTCCCCCTTTTTCTAGTTCTCTTTCCTATATTCCTAATTTGGCTCCTACAAGATAGCGTGTTAGTCTTTGAAAAGATGCCTCGCCTCAAAGTCACGAGCTTGAAAGTGTTTCTCCAAATATACTTACCAAGATGCAACTTGAGCTAGCATATCAATTTGTTTAAATGAGACTAGCAAATACTTAAGTACAGCATTTTCTTAGCTCACTGTAGAAGAGGATTTTTAAGTGGACTTACTCTACAGGGTATTAAAAAACAAAAGCTTGAAACTATTTCAGGATCTTCTGATAGCAAGCTCTCATTGCTTTGCATTCATTCTGTGTAGGAGATGGGCTTATCAAGGCTCTCCACAGTTAAGTGTGTGACATATATACATAATAAGAAAAAATAACCTAAATACTGTTATAAACTCCAAAGAAAAATCAAGCTCCAAACAAAATATTGTTACAAACTCCAGTAAATAATTGGAAATTACATTTTTCATTGAATGGTGGCAATAGATAACAAGGTAGTATGTACTGTAGATGTTACTTCTTGGTATAGTCTTTAATTTCTTTTTTTAGTTCAGCTTCTGGAGTTGTAAATTTGTATACTACTGATGTCTGTCTCAAAGAAAACCGTCCTAAACCAGTTAAAGCCGTAATGAACCTAGTTACATCTGCTACATGTGTGACCTTCAATCCCACCACGGAAATTTTGGCAGTGGCTTCCCGTGAAATGGATGAAGCTGTCAAATTGGTATGTTCAGCTTCTTTAGTACAAGCTTTTTTGTATCTTGATCAAAAATGTTCCTGGTGACATAATAAAACTGATATTGAGCAGATATGTATACATGACATGTACAAGATACTGTACATTTATAAGAAAATAATGTTTTTCTTCAGGGAAGTTGTTCTGAAAATAACATCTTATGGTCTAGTTTACCTTTTGTTTTTCTCTTTCTAAAAATGCCCTTATTTCAGTGCTGTAAATATGACTCGGCAACAAATGCGAATTTTCAGCAGGCATTAACTGTAACGGTCTTACTATGTGGTGCTTTTCCTAGCTTATTCAAAATTTTGCCAGCCTTGTCAGAATTCTGGCCAATAGTGGAACTATTGAATTAATCTGAGGGTTTGGAAGCCTATTTTTACTGCGTAGATATAATTAAAAATGAGTTGCAATAACTGGCTTTGTAGTGAGTTCCCTGCACCTTTTCTCCAGTAGAACTCTGTATAATGGTGTAGGATAGGAATATAACTGAACATTTGAACTTAACGTTGACCTTCAATTTTTAAATTTGTACTTTAATTTGGATTTTACTGGCTTTTTCCTAATTGTTATAACTAATGACCTCTTTCTCAATAGGTACACATTCCTTCATATACTGTATTCTCAAACTTTCCGGTGTTCAGAAGAAAACAGATTTATCTTACTCAATCTATGGACTTTTCTCCCAGAAGTGGTTTTTTCTCTGTAGCAAATAACAAAGGCAAAGCTTTGTTATTTAGGTATGTACTAAATTAGGTTCATTCATCCCAGATAATGTGTTTATATTCTGTAAGATGGGCCAGATGACTGGGAAATGATAAGGTTTGACTTCGTGATCTGAATTTCACCTGATGACTTAATTGAGTGCAGAGCTGGCTTCCCTTCTGGAGAAGCAGCCTTGTTTATTGTCCGATTATAAAATATACATTGCTGCAGACATCCCTGTCAAAACTGTCATTGTCCTTTTCTGAAAGAAATAGGATGTAAACAGCCAGATACTGGATGTTCTCCTCATTAAAAAAATAGGTTCAGAGGATTAAAAGATTTGTGTTTCAGTGTTAACATCTGTATCTGGCATGGGTTTGTTCTAGTTGTAAAGGCAGGATGAATAGGAACTTTGGAGAATTCTGATTTCTGGCACAGATTGTTCAGAGAGGTTGTGGAGACTCCATCCTTGGAGATACTCAAAAGCTGTCTGGACATGGTGCAGGGCAGCTGTCTCTGGGTGGCCCTGCTTTCAGCGGGGAGGGTTGGACCAGATGACCTCCAGAGGTCCTTTCCGACCTCAGGCATTCTGTGATCCTGCGATTAGAGCTCAGGCTCAGCGAGGTTTGAAGGCTTGCTGCGCATGCTGGGTAGTGCGTGTGGGAAGACCTCATGGTTTATCGTGAGGACATTGCCAGCTTACAATTAGATTTTAAAATCCTATTTTTAATGTGGAACTCGAACTCAGTGGTTGATGTCTGATTAGCATAAGCTTAACTCTAGCCTTTTTGTGAGAAGGGAGAAGTGGTGTGGGTTTGGATTTTTGGGTTTTTTTCCCTGCTGGTGTGGTCAGGGGTAAGGAGCGTTAACTCAGAGCAGGAATATTTCTTTTTTTAAACTAAGTAACTTTATGTGATCCTTGAAAAAACTTTGTATTTCTAATGTGAGACTTTAATGATTCATGAAGTCTGACAGGGAGAATTTACAAAAGGACTCCCAAGCATGACTGTAAAAATGTGACTAAATCTTGTGATTTGTCCTTTATTTGAACTTGAACTGCATATTATAATGGCATTTCAAGTAAATATAGCATGTGGATGATTGCGATCTTTTGCTACACCTGTGTTTCAGATCAGCTAAGAATACCCAAAGTGACACTACTGAATAGTTGTTCTTTTTTGTGGTGGTCACTCAACAGGTTACTGAAGAGTTTTACATCTGTCTCAACCTTTTCTTTTTTTTTTTTCTTTCAGGCTGAAACATTATTCAGATTTTTAAAAGAAGATACAGGAGAAAATGGACCAGTAACTGAGGTAAAAATATCACTAGAACTCTTGACAACATTGTCTTGAGGAACCTTATTTTCATTTTGCTACCTCCACCTCTTTATAGATGGCAACAAGAAGTTCTTAATACTGTGTAATCTGAAATTGTTTTGTCTGGATCACTCATACAGTAGGCCCCACATGATGGGCAAGAGTAAGGCTTGTCTTGTCAATCTCAGCTTTTCTAATAATACTCTTACAGGGAGTAGGTAGTTCAACTAAACTTCTGCTCGGTCCTGTTGACAGCAGTTCTAAAAATCTGAATATATTTAAATCAAATTCATAGGCAGTGTTGTTAAAAACAGCTGTAGGCTGGCAGATACTTGGCTTGATCCTGTTATGAAGTCATGTAAGTAAGCCCACACAAGTCCGCATAATTTCAAATGTAGGTTACATAAATTACTGAAGTTGGAAGTGTAGCTTGTGTGCAGATATGATTTTATTGTACACTTTAACCTCTTGGGAAACTGGAAAGACCCGTAGCCTTGACAGTAATACAGTAGTTCTGTTTGACTCAAAATGTATTAATGATTGGAAGCTAAACTCATTCAGACTGAAAGCAGGTATGTGTTCTGCATGTTAAGCTTCAATATAATTTTGTGATGGCTAAATGTTTGGAAGATACTAACAAAATTCTCTGTACTGATCTTTCCCCAGGTATTGTAACCTGCAGATACAAGTATGCTGGCAAAATCAAACAAGTTTTTTTATTTTATATGGAAGTTCAAAAATATTAATGCAACATCTGTGTCTTTGAATGTTGTTCCTTAATAAATGTACCTGATAAGTTTCCAGGCAAGTTGTTTCAACTTTTTCCAATCTTTTGTGTAAGCAAATGACTAAGTAGATTTTAATGGTTGGCATTCAAGCTAATGTCTTCAAGAAATACTTAAAAGTTTTTAGTTATTATGAGCATATGAAGTATTCCAATGCTGAAACAGAAGACATCAGTTCTGTGTAAACTGTAACCTCTGCTCCATGTGTTTAGCTTGAGCTTTTCCATCAGCCAGGTCCATTTGAGGCTGGGTTGGAAACAGCATGTTGCTGGCTGGAGGAGCAAATTAACCTGAAACCCTGTTGATGCAGGTGTTGTAGTTCAGCCCAACTTAATGGGCCAGCCCAAGCTTTAAAGATAGCCTAAACCAAAAAGTGAGAAACACTACCCTCAGTTGTGCTTACTGCCTCTGTGTCACAAACAACTGTATGTAATGTGGTTCTAATTCTTAAGGAAGATGCCATTCTTACCTTCCTGTGAAAGCAAGGCATCCTGAGTACTCAGTTTTTAAATTGGTTGTGAATTCCTGATACCATTAGGGTTGCCTAGCAAGGACTGCTTTACAGCTGTTGTTGCTGGTTCTTCATCTGGTGCCAAATACTGCACAGCTGATGGCTCTGTTGCTGAAGTGGCCACCTCTTTCTTTTTAAATACATGAATGAAAAGTTTACTAGGAATCTGCTATGATAAAAACCCTGCTTTGAGAGTAAATTGTGTGCTTCATGTGAGGGAGCTTTTTGGGCAGTAACATCATGAGCCAAGGTGTTCCAATAACCAGTAGTGAAGTCATTAAGCCTTCAGTGAGAGTGGCATTACGGAAGAGGTACTCTGAGCATGAGAAGAAGCTAATTCTAGAACCCTCTCAAAAATTTTAAATATATGAGCCTATTGTTAAATTCCTGTCATACTGTTTTAAAAAAAAGAATATTGTGTTTTCTGCTGTAATGGGTGTTTAAAATGTCTTTGCCAGTGATTCATCGTAAGATGAGAACTTGATTTCGCACATCAGGGGAAAGAACAGAATATGCTCCGGGGGTGTTAAATTGACTACAGTGTTTAACCTTATTGCAGTGCTAAACCTCTAAACTAAAACCCCTAGTACGAAGAGTAAAATTATATCATAAGCATGCTTTATTAAGGTGCTTGCTGTAGGATTCCTCTGTAACAAATCTAGTTAAAATCTGGCTGGGACTGAGATTTTGGTGAGTTTCAAAAATCTAGATGCTGAAACTGGTTTATGCCTTCACTAGAGGGCAGCACTTCATCACTTATTTGGAGACTTGTCTGCTTCATGTTACTGAACAGTTTGTCCTGTGACGGCGCTGCTGCAGAGCGAGGTTTTGGTTGTGGTTATTGACACAATTTGCCTTTTAATCATGTCTGCATTTCACCAATAGGGTGGTTTGAGTAGTGTGACTTCATCCACAAAACTATTAAATCTTTTTAAATCAAAGACTTCTAAAAAGGTAGGGTTTTAAACTTATTTAGTCTTTTACCAAATCTCACTGAAGTAGCTGTGAAGTATTTTAATATGATTTAATCTTCATGTCCTGAGAGTGTGCCACTCTTTGCACAGTACATGCTTCTTCACTTTACCATTAAAAAAACCCCAAACCAACAAATCCAGTGACTCAGCCATATAACAAGTCATTGGCAGATCTAGAATTAGAACTTGAATTAATGGGTTCCTGGACTTGTTTAATTAGCATAAACACGACTGTTTCTGATGTTCTACTTTGCCCATACTGCTGAATTCTGGTTGTAAGAGGTCCAGACTGGATGGAACAGGAGGGTGAATGGAAAAGGTGTTACAAGACATACTGAGGTGCTGTATACTCTTGTATCACTGCAAGTGATTTTGAATTGTGGCAGGAAGGAAGGAGAGATTAAACATTTCTTTTTGCAAATTCTATGATAGAAGTTGCAAATACTAAGCTCTATACTGAGTTATGGGGAGCACTGCAGTACAAGAATGTTTAAACTTTGTACTAAATATGTTAATTCTTGCTGTTGCTTTTTTGTCTTCTGGAAAACATAACTTGCTGTCCCATCCAATATAAAATAGGGAAGACTTTGGCCTTGAGAAATAAAGGAAACCTCAAGGTGCTTGTTGCATTTCTTAATGGGTTTTGAGCAATGATACTTTCATGTACTAAGCAGGTCTTAAAGGTTGGATGATGTGAAGTATTGCAAGAAGTTGAAACTGTTACTAGTGTGTCCAGGCATATTTATTTGCAATGTGATGAATTACATTAAGTATACTTATCACTGTACTAATTTTGAAAAACTCAGCTGTCAGTTTGCCATGTGTTAAGAGTACTTAAGCTTTTGACCTATTTAAAACCTCTTTGTGTTTAATTCCTTTTTTCCTAGCATGGCTTTTTTTTTGGCATTGCTAAGCTGAAGTTCTTTTAATGAATTATTTCTTTGCTTTTCCTCTCCTTCCATTCTCCTTGGCAAAATAAATTTTATTGATGTAGTCCATTAAATATTTATCACTGCAGCCTTTCCCCTTCAGGCTGTCATCTTGTCCGATTTTGCAAGCTAAAGAGAATCAGTCTGGTTAGTGCTTAGAAAAGGAAACCTCCAAGAAAAAAACAACTGACTAGATGTTAGAGTAACACCGGTTATTTAGAAGATTATTGGGTTTGCTACTAAGTCTGTCTTGAATCTGCTGTTTGACCCTGCTCCTATTTGAGAGCTGTGTTTGTGGTGCATGTGGTTTAGCAAATTCTTAAAGGGCCAAATGATTTTTTCCCCCTCCTGTCTCACTCAATATCCAGGATTTCTGCTCTCAAAATTGGAAAGTTACAGTTCTGTTAGTCTCTTCCATGTGGAACTGTTTCAACTGCTACATGATTTTTTCTAAATGCTTGGTGATCAGACAGAAAATTGGATTCTCCTCTTTGGATGTAGTGCTGAACCCATCTAGTGGATGTGGCAGTCATAGCACACCTTAGAAAGAAGCTGTTTTCTCTCCTAAGTATTTGAAGTTCTCTGGTGATCCTCTAAATCCCTTTTTTTGCTAGAATTTGTAAGATATAGGGGGAGGATACAGAGCTCTTCCGGAGGATGTCTGAAATAAGTCTGTGCACGGCAAAATCCGCAGTTACTGCTCTCCCGTACCTCCAGGAGTCTAGCTGGTATCTAATACACCGCACCATCGCTTACTCTTGCACTGAATTCTGCTGTATTTATGCTGCATTTCCTTTTGGATAACTAGCAGCAGCAATGTGCTGGGCATTTAATGACACGTTACTGTCATTGTTTGGATTTCTTCTGCTGAAACCGTGGAACAACCATCTTTTTTTTTTCTGGAACAAAACATCTCTTGGGTACTCGGATGTTTTTGTCCCCTGTTTGTGTCACAGTGAGATGGCAATACAGTCTAACCCGTTTTGGGACACTTTCACTGAGGCAGTCTGCACCTGAGTACTTTCTTCCAATGATTAAAACTATGCAAGTTATACATCTTATTAAATTACTTTGAGACCCCTTAACCAGAATGAAATCTTATAAGCTGATCAGACACTTGGAAATGGCTGCAATATGATTTGGTTTTCATAATGGATATTGTAAAGCGTGCCTGAGATCTCAGTCTTCATAGTGTTATATTTTGCACATAAGATTGCCTGCCACATGAGATTTCCATTTTGTGTGTGCAATATTGAATGTTTTATTACGCTTAAACAGATGGGAGGAAGAGTTAAAGCAGAGGGGAGTTTGGAAACGTGATGCAGGAGCCCTTACTTATCATTGCTACCCACTGTTATTCTTCTGCCTTGTCAGAAGATCAGGGGTCTGTATTTATTATGGATTTAGTGTATATCCTATTGTATTTTCAGTCAGTTTATACTGAATTGAGACTGACTTCAGAAATTAAGCCTAGCAAGATGTTTTTAACAGATTTATATGGCTAGGAGCCGAGGAAGTTGAACTTCCAATTCAGGATCTTTGAAGACGCATCCATTTTATGAAGACTGAGTAACTTCTGTCTGCAAATCCTGATGCAGTGTAGTGTTTAGCTAAGTCTCTGCATCACATGCTGAAATAAACATGCTTAAGCACAAGGGTTCTTTATTCCTCTTTAATCTTTGTTTTAAGCTTTGGATGCAGATTTCTAAGTTACTGGAAGAGAAAAGGTGTTTCGAGTACTTGAATTCAAAGATAATTGTTCAAAAACTTGTGTAATCACTCATAACCTCAGCATCCTGCTGTTCATGAGATTGTTTCAGTTACTTGCTGAAAAACTGTCAGCCCTGATCTACTGGGAGAATTGCATTAAGAATGAAATAACGAAGCCATGGATTTTTTTCTTCTGTAGCTTCTCTAATGAATGCGTTGTAGCAGCAACAGCTTGTTCTGAGCTTCACTGTACTCTATAGCTGCATTGTGCTTCCTTGGAGAATGTTGTCCTTCATTTGTACAGACATGTTACACATGACTGCAATCACAGCCATGCTTATGTGCGCGCTAACAGACTTCAGTGGATCTGGGACACCGTGCAAACTACCTTTTTCTGCACACAGGGATTAGATTCTGGAGATAGCAGTTCAGCTTGCTGAAGAAGTTTTTATGTAGGCTGGAAGATGCGAACTAGGTTACAGAAGAAAAAAATTGTGCCTTGTTAATCAATAACACTTTGCACCGATTCCTTGTGTGAATTCTGCAGGATATTGAATTTGTACTGCTAAGAGTCCATTCTTAACAAAATACAAGTATCTGTTACACTGTGGGACAATTGTTACCACTGTCCTAACTGCAGTAAGCTTCCGTTCAATAAGGGTAAGCTAGAGGGAAGATCACTATACTGTGGGATAAAGTGATTGTAGTTTGGAAATGAAAGGAAAAGTCTTTGATAATAGGAAGTTCAAGGTTACATTTAATTGAGGACACTCAAGAAGTGGTTGGGTAAATATAATAGGAAAATTACATGGGATTCACGAATAAGACAAATTTGTGTAAGTTAATTTTGTATGTAACAGCCATTATTGCTTAAAAAAATATTTATGTCTATATTAAGGCAAACCAGCCTTTCATCTGCATAAATTTATCTAGCAGAGTCAGGCCCCCAAGCTGCTTGTAATAACTACAGACTAATTCATGGGCTGTCAGCTCTCAAGCCACTTTGTGCTGGAGTATTTCAGGTATGTATTATACCACATACTGAGGTGAAGCTATAAAGTGATGCGTACCAATTAAGATTAATTACTGTGAAAGATTATTATGGACAGATATTTGGCTGTCATTGAGCAAATATCCAGGTAAAGTTTTCTTTCTTGAAAAAAAGAACATCGTTTGACTGAACAATGCTGATTTTCTATCCCTAAATTTGTCTTGACCTATTATAGCTGGATGTAATGACTTATTCTGGTGTAATTGTGGAAAAGAATAGAGGCTGTACTTGGGATCCTTCAAGTGTGCAGGTTTCAGTTACAGAAAAAGCCATGACTGAATGCTGTTTCCAGCTGAGTGGAAGACTTTTTTTGTGACTCTTATTCCTGGCTTAAGTCATGTGTGACAGCAGCCTTGATAGCAGTGCTTTACTCAAGATACTGAGGAATTCAGTAATACACAGATTATAATGGGGTCAATCAAAAGTTTTACATTTTACGTAGCTAAGCTTCCCAAACAGACCTATGTAACTTAGGGGTAAGTCTGAGCTGTTGGAGGTTGGAAAAACCGTTTTGAACTTTAGGACTATAAACAGTACCCTTTCCCATGGTAGGATGGAGGTTATGTATTTTACTGTAGCTTTTGAAGACATGCTGCAGCTGCACACTTACCTGCTAGGAGTGTTGTGAAGCTGAATCTGTGCTTCTAACATTCCTCAAGGTGTTTGAATAAAAGGCGTGATAGGCACAGACTAGCAAAGGTACAGATTACTGTGGTCAGAAAAGAAACCAGTATTTTGCTTAAAACTCATCCTACTGTGCTTAACATAATAGTAGTTTGTACTTACTGCAGGTACAATGTCCACTTGATAGTCTTAAAGTGAAGGCACTGTGTAACTCAAATGAGTGTCCTGAAGCCTAGCAGGACTAAGTTATGGAAAAATGTTAATGTATTCTTTCATTGTAATAATCTGTACCTGCAGCCCCTTCAATTTGAAGATCCAGAAGGGCTTTATTAAGGCAAAGAATCATGCATAGTAAGTAGTATTAGGTTCATCTCTGGGGTGGGGGTAAGAGGTACAGAGGGGAAATAAATTACATGCCGACTCAAAACTGGGACTTTCAGCTTAGTTTCTCGATTTCCTGTCTTTTTTTTAAACACTAAATTAGCTTGTCTCTGAAACTGTGCGTTGTTCTGTTCTTGCATGCATGCCTGCTATTTCCTTTTTTTATGGGCTTGCAGTTCTTGAATGATACTTAAGGTGTTTCATTCATTCTCCGATCTGTTCTCCTTCCCCAGATACTTAAAAGTGACTCTGCTGATGAATACAGCATTTTTTGTGTAGATTTTTGTGAAGAATACTAGTTCTGTGGGAACTGACATTGTTATCACTGTTTCTAACTAACCTGTCAGTTTTGGCAGGTTTCTGCAGAAAGATACTTATCTTACAAAAGTTCAGATTGTTGCAGAAAATTCAATCTTGCACAAAAATTTGTAGGTTCTTGTGGCTCTTATGGATACAGATGAAGGTGTAATCCAGCAATGTGGAAAGGAGGGGGGCCTTGTGGAAAAAATAGGTGCAATAAAGTTGGCTATGATCAGGGCCATGTAAAACTTATTACCTTTATTATAAACTTACATAAAGATCCTGCTGTCTGCATGGCTAATAATGCCAGAGCTGCTCTTACACTGTGAATGTTGTCTAAGGTCCTAAACGTTTTGTGTCACCATCTGTCTTCACTCTGTATGAAAGACATTAAATAAAGCCTTTAAGAGAGAGGGAATAAACCCCACCCACAAATCTCTGAGAAGTAAATTTTTACACAAAGCCTGAAGGAGACTACCTTTTATATTAGCTGTCTGGTTTCTTGTCCATAAAGTGAATTCCAGTAATGTTGGGGGTAGGTGTGATGTTTAGGGGCTGTGACATACTTAGCAGTAGAAACATTACCCAGCAGTTAGAAAAAAGTTTAGAAGAAATCATCTGTGGCAGTTTTAATCTCTGATTTCTACAGGCTACCTCAATGCATTGCACAAGCCCCGAATGACAAATTGAAAAAAGTGTTCAGTGACATGCAGTCAGCATTGTATCTATTGCTGAAATAGTTACTTAATGCTATTTTGCTTATCTGGACTCAGGGAGTCTTAGTAAACAAATGTCTCATTACAATACATGCAGAATCATGCAGTTCATTTGGCACACTCCTAGCTCGATTTAGAAAGAAGCTGAGATACATCTCTGGAAACTGCATTTTTGGGGCACACCTTTAAAACTAACAGCCATAGTAACTCACTTATTTGTTTGAATATATCCTCCAGCAAATCATGTCTTCACCTCAGAGCAATTAAAACAGTGGAACAGAACTTCACTTGAATGCGTTTAATGCTTTACTCCTGCTTTTGCCATATGCTGATTTCTCCCAGAGGGAGAAAAACTGAGTACCATGTAAGATTTTCCAAATAGAATAATAAACGAGTGGGTGTTTGAGCTCTGAAAGGATGTGAATCTCTGAAGCTGGTTTAGCTCATTTGGTATTTTAGTTGCATAGAGTAAATCCAATATTTTCAGGTGAGTTTTCAGCTTGGAAACCTGTGTGTGCTTATGCACAACATTGCCAAGAACAAATGAAGGTGAAGCACGCACGATAAATTAATGAACAGGTCAGGCCTCTGGTATCCCGGTTTCCCAGTTCTGGAAGATGTTACTAACTTTTAACTATAGTAATTAACGTGTTTCTGCTGAAGGGCTCTGCGAGAAGAGGAACCCCAGCTCCTCCGGCCGCCTGTGCCCACTGTGGGGCACGGCTGCCTGGCAGGCGGTCGTGGGCAGCCCGGCCAAGCGCTCCTCGCACGGCTCAGCAAGTACAAGCAGCCTTTGCTTTTGCCGTGAAAGAGCTTCTGTTATCCTGGTTGGATGCGAGGGGATGTTACTTGGATGCTTTTCTATGCAAGGAGGCTCCAGGACTGTTAAAGGACTGGTGAGACGAGGAGAAGATTACTGCTCAGCTGTCGATGCGTTGTACCTTCAATGGGGGGAAGATGCTCAAGGGGAGGGGAAACCTCATTTTTCTTCTACTGCTTACAGGTTGCAAGATTTCCAGGCACTAGGTGTCTCTGGCAATCAGTATTTTAGCAGTCTGGCTAATGAGTGACAGAAAGCTGGTGGTACAGGTCTGGTGTGATTCTGGGTGTAAGTCCAGCTTACCACTTCAGTAAGAGCTGTGAGGTCTATGGCTGCTCTAGTCTGGTGCTTTAGCCAGTCCCAAAATTCCCAAGTTGTTCTTTTTCTTCTGAGCTTTTCTGCCTTTTCCCCAATCCATCCTCTGGGAACCTCTTCCTTGCTTTCAGGCAGACTCGGAGAAGACCCTAGAAAAAAGGTTGCAGTAAGTCTCTAGCTCAGCCAGCTTTCTTAATCTAAAGATATGAGGCACGTAATTGCTGTAACACTTATAACAGTTTTAAGTCTGTGCAAAGTTAGCCAGTATTTTTAATCGGGCTACTTCACAGTTAGATTATGTTCCTGATGAGTATGGCATTGCTTCATTAGTTTTCTCCCCTGCATTTTGATAGCAAATGATCCTTTGCTCTCAAGGACATCGCCAGCACGCACGTTTCTGTGAAGCACATGGCGATACCAATTACAGATACGTTTTACTATGTAAGTGCCCATGCACTTCCAGAGACCAGCGCAGTAAGAAGCGTTAGGGAAGAAAACTTGCAAAAATTGAGTTTAGTAAATTTTTATGGTGATGATTTTATATGCGTATATATAGCGTGGTGATAAAAGAGGAGAGATTGATGTACTCCAGCTACTAACATATACTTCATTAACTTTATTAGGCAAAATTACTTAAGACTTCATAAATATCAAATGCTAGTCCCTGCACAGAGTGATATCATAGCATTTATAAGCATCATTAATTGCTGGAGCATACACTTGCATGCGGGTGTTGTAGCAGAAGCGAGGTCACTCTAAAGAACTCGGATATATATATTTATTTTCTGTCAAACAATTTCATGAATGCATGGGAGTTTTAAAAGTATTTCAAGGAGTTCTGCATTTCATTAATCATCTGTACTTATGCCTTATTTTGAAGTTTTTACCCAGCAAAATATCAGCAGGGTATGTCAGGTGTTTCTGGCTGGATGAAGGTTTATGGGATCATGGGTTTAGACTGCAGAAACCCTTGAATTTTGAGATGCTGAACACCTGCGCTCTGGCTGAAGTCAGTGGGAGAAACTTGCATTGTGTGTTGTTACAGAGGGCCTGAGGTGCATTCCTTCTCCTCCTGCGCTCACCGAGTGGAATAGTCATGAGGCTAAACACTTCAAGACCTACTTAATAGCAGTTATTTATCTCCAGGCCTTGCAAATGAAGTCTAGATTCAGCAAGCCCTTTTAAAAAAAAAAAAAAAGGGGAAAAAACCTTCAAAATCATGAGGCTGGGTCTTGTTCCTACAGAATTCAGAAGGAGCAGGTACATATTTCTCCACTTTAGGCTATTTTTTAATTACAGCACCAGATTTTTTCACCACACTATTTCTTACTCGTACTAAGAACTCTGACCACCCAAGGTATTACAGAAATGGCTACACAAATGGATTTGTGCCAAGAGCAAGCACAGGTTGAACTTGTTAACGCTGGCACCTTAATGAGGTTAAATGGAGAAGCCTGTGGTAAGTGGGGTGTGATGGGGTGGCTGTGCTGCAGGAAACTCGCTGTGAGCAGGCTCAGATCACAGCCAGAAGCTCCTGCACGGACAAACACACCTCAGGGGAAAGGATGGTTGAATTTGGGAAGGTGGGTAAGAGTTTCTCTACAATATAATCCTCTTCTGAATCCTTGTCCTTGAGGTCAAAACTTTGCCTGTTGGTCTAGTTGTGAGATGCTGATAAATGGCTTTGGTGCGGCTCAGAGCTGAAGTTCCAGGTAACAGCTCTGACCAGTTGTTTCTTTTGCAATTTGAGTTTCATTATTTTGTTAATAACTGAGTTTTGGAGAAGGGTATCCCCAATGGAATTTAAAGGGCTTTCTTGAAAGCCCCAGGGCTAGATCAGTTAATCTAAACGTGGTGAGCTATCTGGAGTGCAATATTATTATTATTGTCACAGAAACTCTTTACTCGGGAATGGACTGAGGCAGGATCCCGTTCCTGAGAGATCTGCTTACGTTCACAGATTTCTATCAGGAAGGCTGTGGGGTTGCAGGCCAAAAGGAACGACTGCCGGGACAGGAGACTGCTTACCTGCTTCGTGGTATTTTCTCTAATTCCCAGCTCCTTGCTGGTGGTTTTGGTTCACCAGGACAGTGCGGATTGCCAGTTTAGAGGAGGGAGCAGCTACTGTGCTCCTTTATTCCCTCCCACCTCCATTAGCTTTCCACAGTATTGTCTGATGAAACGTCTGTTCATCGTTAATCTGTGCTCATGGAAGTAAAAAAGAACAAACAAAAGAATGGTAATGTATTGCTGTGTCTAGGAAATTTATGGGTCCTCAACATTTAATGTCGAGAGCCCCTGAAATGAGTATCCTAATTAGTCCTGCTTCGAGTCCATCTCTGCCAGGGATTTTTATCATGTTAAATGTGTTAAATCTGGTGACTCTGCATGCAGCCAGTTATTCTGAAGGACCTGTGTCCTGGTATTAGCCCTGTTCTATCTGCGATGTGACTTAAAATCCGTAAGGATCCTCTGGTGGGAGGAGGAGTAAGGCAGCAGTGCTGCAGCAGCTCGTATCGGAGCAGAGGCGCATCCCTCGTGCTCCCTTCCCACAGGTTATCGTGTTTTGCTTTCTGGGTATAAAGCTGTTTGGTTGCTCTGGCTGTTCGTAAAATTACTGCAAGGTCTTACCGTGTAGTAATTCTTAACTGTGTTAGGTATGGTTCCATGAATTACTCTGACAAAGTTGCCTAAAGTTGCTTAGCACCTCCCTTTGCCAGTTGAAGGGTGGAGCGAGCTCTTTGGGGTCTGTCCCTCGCAAAGGTGACGATGAGCTGCCGGGCAGGTTTGTCGCTAATACCTGGGTGCGCTTCTAGGTAACCTGTTTGGCAGTATTTTTGCTGATATGGTCCCTCTAAAGGTAAAAGAGCAGTGGATGATTTGTAAGCACGAAAAAAGACCTCTTATTTTGTTGGAGAAAAATTTGTACTAGCTGTGCAAAGAAGCTTCACGTTTTTTATGTGTAAGTGTCTTGGAAAATTTTTTTGGGGGAAGACATTAGGCTTTTATAAAAAGAGCCTTCTGGTACCCTTACTCAGAAGAACCGTATGCAGAGCAGTCGGCATGGATAAGCGTTCTTTCAGCTGAACTCTGCTACCCAAGGGAACAGGATGTTCTTTAAAGTTCAAATCAAAATTTAAATCTTACTATTAGACAAGAAGAACATGTAAAAACACACAGCTCTGATAGGGATTGTTTATTTACTTTATTTTTTCCTCCCCATATCTCTGCTCAGGTAGAAGGACTCACATTCTGGTTAATCTTTCTCCAACTGAATGAAAATGGGATTAAAAAAGGGGGGCAGAGAGTAGTTATTAGGCCGTGTAGCAGAATTTCTGCTATGATGCAGCTTTTTTGCTCAGTGTGAGAGCACGCAGGAGTGAAAGAGCTGGCGAGGCTGTACAGGGCTCTCCTTTGACCTCCCATCCCCACCGTCATGTCTGGTTATGATTGTATATGCTGTTCTGGCGTACAGCTCCCTGTAGGATTGGGCTGTCGGGCTTTTCTGGTCTAGCAGCTCTACCAAGGGGTGCTGGCTCTGCTACTCCTGCTTCTGATAACTGCTGGAGAAAACTCATTTACAGGGCTAAATCCTTTTCATTGTGATAAATTCTTTTTTTTTTTTTTTCTTCTCCCTACATCTTTGCTTTCCAAGTTCACTTCTTCCTTTTTAATATAACTAGCCCAAGTGGGATAAAGGCAAAGAGTAAGCTGCTGCACCCTAGGTAAAATTTATAGCTTTTGAAAAGCTCCTGCGGCTCAGGATGTTAATTGTAACCTGGGACTGGAGCTTGAAGAAGTAAATCTTTAATAACCTCATGTGCTGCTGCTGGAAAGGGGAAAAAGACTGAACAGTCTCTTCCCCTAAACATAATGCTGTAATGTCTTCTTGCAGCAGTTTTAGCAATGCCACAAAACTTGGAATGGTTTTTTAAATCCTAAAAGTAGTCCCAGGCATGCATATACTAGGGCTGTCTCCAGATTTTTCCAGTGTTCAAGCAAAATTTAATTTTGTAATGGTGACGTAGGTGAGAGAGATCAGGAGTGATGTACCTGTTGAGGAATGGGTGGGAGACCTCAGCATGACCGCCCAGTGAACCTGGGAGAAGGAGGGTGTTCAAGGGACTGGTTGCATGGCCGGATTTCTTCATTTTCTCTTTTGTTCTGCCTTCTTCACCTGGGGCTTATCTCGTTTGTGTGCACATATGCATAAATCCATTTTCAGCTTCTCCCAAGTAAGGCTTGAATTAATTTCCCTTGTATATTTTTACCGTGTATTAAGATGGCATCTGCAAGTCCAGCCATAGACCAAAGTCCCTTTGTTGTAGGCAAGCACGAAGCAAAAGGATGTTGTCTGCTTCAAAAAGGTTCGCAAGGTTATGTTTTTGCAAAAGTAAATCCAGTTTCTCCAACTTTGGTTTTTGTTCTGAGGTGGTAAGTTAATCTATTCTGCTGTTTAGCTGTGAGTAAGACTCTAAAGTCATTTGAAGAGTATGGAAGAGGGTTAAAAAAAGGTAACAATCTCCTAAAAATTGAAAATGAGCAGGTTCCATGACCCAGCAGATTAATTCGGAGAGAATCAAGTGATACGTGGCAGAGGTAAGACATCTGATGAACAGCTCCAGTACAGGAGGGCAAATGATGTCAGCTTCTTTTGAAAGTAATTGTTTTTGTACATGGCTAGCATATAAACTACAATAACCTGGCATTACAATAACCTGGCATTACAACGTGCTCCTCAGTACAAATGGGCAGTGAAAGCAGATGTTTCATTTTAATATTCAACTAGCAGCACTTCGATGGCACCTAATTAATTTATATGTAGATATATCTATTCGAGAGAGAAAACCACTGTGAAGCTGGAATGTGTCTAAAAGTACTGGTCTGCAACTTTTCCTGGCTTGCAAAGTGGGAGTTTATTGCTGGACTAGACATGCCGAGGAAGGGCAGGTAGTCCAAAACTGGCTCAAGAGGTAAGGTAAGGTATGGACTCCCAAGTTCTCTAAGACAGTTTCTAGTTGGTAGACAGAAAATAATCACCACTGATGGCTGCTCGTTCCAGTCTGCAAAATAAGCCTTTGGTCTCGTTTTGTTCTTTAGTAGACAGGTATACTCATCATCCAAAAAGTGCTCACCAGATTTAGCACTAATTAGCTGCTTTGCTGGCAGTCTTTGCCCAGAGATGTAAATGTGAGAGGAACACAGATGTTAAAATATCCATCTATCCTTGGAGTTTGCTCCTCTTCTGTCTTGTACTTTGTCACTTATGTCTGTGCACTGTGAAGGCTAAAGAATGTGGCCCTTTGCAAAAATCACTGTGCTGAAAGGCAAACATCCAGTATTTTTATGAAGCCTTGAGAACAGCTAGTGCTGTCAGGTCAATCGCTTGCAGGTGAGGCATTTCTGATGGAGTGAAGCCACAGATGTGGATGATTTCTGCAAGCTCTGTTGAAGAGACTGTTATGCAGAACAACTTTGTGAAAAGGGGCAAAATCAATATATCTTTCCCCAAGCTTGTTTGTAATCCAGCTGCCATGTACGAACACCTTGTACCGAAGGATCCTGCTGTTAGCAAACACCTGGGAGCATTGGAATCCATCTTTGGGGTTCAATGACAGACCCATACACAGGTAAATCTCTAGTTCTCCTTGACCCTTATAAATCTTCATAGGAGATGTGCCCCAGCTCCCTGATCATCTATCTTCGTGGCCCTCCTCTGGACTTGCTCCAACAGGTCTGTGTCCTTACGTTGGGACCCCCAGAGCTGAACGCAGCACTCCGGGGGGGGTCTCCTGAGAGCAGAGGGGGAGAATCCTTCCCTCGACCTGCTGGTTACGCTGCTTTTGATGCAGCCCCGAGTACGGTCGGCTTTCTGGGCTGCGGACGCCAAGCCTGCGATTCAGAACGGGATTTAGGTGTTGGCGTGTTGGTAATTTGACTTTGTCGTGTATGTATGATGTTCTGTTGGCTTAGTAAATTTTTTGACAGCAAGCCATTTTTGTGAATATTAAAACTCTGCTGACTATTTGGGTGGCTGAATGAAAATCTTAAGAGTTCAAACCTCTCTGTCTCTCTCTACATTTTCTCTGACTGCTAAATGATTCTTATTGTATTTCTTTTCATGTGATAACCTTGTCGCAGACTGAAATGAATTTATCCCTCACTTTCTTTCCTCAGACAGAAGCTGATGAGGTCTCACTTCTCCAAATAGTCTTCATTTACAGTTGCAGAAACCTCTGAAAATTGAGGCTGCTTTCCTTCCCCCATTTGCAGTTCCAGAGAATAAATAGTATGCAGTGGTATGGGGAACACAACCCAGAGCTTTTCATATAAAAGTCCCTATTTTCAGAGGCGGGGAGAAGTCCTTTGTCTGTCAATGGAACAAGTGCAGTGGAAAGAAATGGCTTTTCGTTTTCTTTGATCCAATAATCTACCAGAGGTACAGTCGCAGGCAGTACCCTTGCACCGCTTGGATTGCAGTTCAGCATTGCACCAGCTACTTCTAACCTGCATGGAGCTGGAGCTAATAATACAGAATGGGGGAAAAGCACATTTCCCGTTACGGTAGGGCATATATCCTACTTTATATAGCTCTTTTAGAAATATTTAAAGTGAAGAACTCGATGAGTTTTAATCAGGTAGTTCTTGGCATAATACGGACTTACTCTTTTCTTTAGTGGGTTCTGTGGCTGTGATTGTGTATCCATGTGTTTTTCTGCTGCTATTTGGAAAGAGTCATATTTTTACAGGAACATAACCCATTTTCCCTTTATTGTAATTGTTTTGGAATAAGAAGTAATCATCCAGGACTGAACAACTTGCTCTACCAAACGTTCTGTTCTCAATTCTAGTAAATTGCTTTGAGAATTGAACAAAGCTCTGCTCAATCATGCAAGATATCCATTCCGAAGAACACCAGGAAAGTAAACCTACTTTAGCCCATTGCAATCATCTTTTTTACTTCTTAAAGATAAAACTGTAAGAGCATGATTCCAAAAGCACGGAACTTACGAATCTTCATTCATTGAATAAAGAAATTAGTTTGATCAAATAACTTCATGTTCCTCGCCTAAATCCCCGGACCTGGCAAGTGTTTAACTTCTAATTTATTACTAATGGAGCAATACTACTTTGATAGAACCTTCCATCTGTGGATATCGGTGTTTTGCAGTTATGAATGAAGTTATCAAGCTCTTTGGAAGGGACTTGCGCACGGCTGGCAAGTGGCAGCAGGGCATGCTCTTGCCTCCTTAAGGAGCTCTTCGTGCCCCTGCGTTCCAGTTTGCCTTTCTTAAATGCAGCCAGTCTTTGTCTACGCTGGAGTAAAACAGGGCTGCCTGTGGTGTTGCTGCTCTTGTGTTCAATTCATCCTTTATGTTTGTTTGAGCCTGTGCTTTTTTTTTTTTTTTTTTAGGATGCCCAGAACTTCAAAGTTTTGCTAGTATTTCAGTGTGTAATATTAAACCACCGCTGAGCATTCGGTGATCAACTGTTGTGCTATCTGGTGGATAAGTGATTCACCACTTCAAACCTGGGTGTTGGATATTACTGCAGGTTTTTTGTTTGTATCGTGATTGGTATTTATCGCTGAGATACAAGCTCTAGGAAGTCTGTCTCTCTCAAACTTAACACGGAGAAGCCACAGGTTGAACTAAGAATTTTGATAGACTGGGATCCTTAGTGGGTCAGGTATACACTTGGTGAGCAAAAAATAGTAACACATCAGTGTATTAAAAAAAGAATTCTTCTGCTGGAGTATGGTAGTTAAATTCTGCAAAGCTCAGTGTGGCACCTGTTGGGGAAAAAGCTGAAGGACTCCAAAGGAACAAGATACAAAAGTGGTCTTGCTTTGGCAACCCACATAACTGTACCAGAAGATTTTTTTTTTTTACTAATCATATTGCATTCCATCTCCCACATGTGTATTTGCACCTCATTACCTATCTGGTTGCTCCTTTTGCACACATAATGAAGCTGAAATTTAGAGAAATTGGGTGCTTTACCTTGTCCCCAGTTAACCTGATAGCATTAACTAGCATTAAAAAAGAAAAATAAAATCTGTCACGAGGGACTTTTGGGTTGAAATTTGATGCTTTGCAGTGGTGGGCAGGACATAGGCACCATATGTAAATAGGAAATGTTTGTATCCCCATCTGTGTGAAGAGCTTTATGATGAATGTTCAGTGAATATCGATGAGTAATGGGATGAACATCTGTACACTCAGCGTTCAGCTTCCCAAATCCAGTGTCCAAAGTCTTCTTGGCCTTGGCTGAGTTCAGAAGAGTGATGGGGCATCTGGCCATGGAAATATCGTCGGTCTTCTAACTCCGCAGCTTGCCTGTGATGCAGACTTATGGCATAAGGATGGGAAATAGTAACCGCGGGTTGGTGCCTGGGGCTCCTCACCTCGCAGTAGCTGCCGCGTGGAGCGCGGTGGGGATGGTGCGTATCGCAGTACTACGGGGCAGGAGTAACTCGCCTGTGCGTTTTATTGGCAATATGTCTGCAGGTACTATCTGTATCCCCTGTGCTCCAGGCTGAACCTCGCAGCAAACCGCTGTCTAGATAGCATCTTGTTTGCTGGGTTTTTTTCTATTAGTGCTAAGTAGATATTTGTATGGATGGGAGAAGATCCCCGGTGATCTTTCCTCTTTCTCGTGTGCTAGTACATTACCTGTAAGATTGGGATCTCAATCTTTCAACTTTCTCCCCTCCCCACCCCCCTGTTGTTTGTCTGTTTTATTTGTTGTTTCGTGTCATAGCTGGTTAAACCTGAAATTAAGCGTATGGGCTTCAGTGCCGTATCATATTCTTGCACTGATGCACAGTGTAGCCACTGGCACATACGTGCTCCCATCTTCACAGGGAAAGAAAAAAGGTAATCAAAGTTTTTATGGGAATAAGAAAAGTGACATTGGAGGTGGTTATTGTTCACAGAAACGCTGCCTTTTCCAGAAGAATTGTGTGAAGGTTTCTTATACTTTGTCATTTCCATTTGTATGGAAGATAGGTAGTGGCTGCTTGAAAGAAACCATCCACCTCGAGTAAATAATATTTTATAGGCTTCTATAGACTTTCTTTGCTTTTTATTTTAAAGATTATAAAATAGTAAATAAGACAGGAACAAAAAGTTAGAGCTTTGAAATCACTGGAGTGTAACAAGCTAATAATGATAGAGCCTTTGAAAAGGGCAGCACACCTGGGAAACCATTGGCATTTTCAGGACCAGTGTAAATACAGGTTAGTAAAACAACTAAATAATGTCATTAATTTTATCACTACAAGTGTCTTCAAACACTGGGCAGAGTGCTGCTATGTCTTCAGTCTACTTTGTCTCTATGAGGCTTCTGTTTTGAAATAGCAGCATCTTTTGTTAGTAGAAGCTGTTTGTGGTTTGTTCTTTCAGTCTTTAGTGAAGTAAAACTCCCACTGAAAATCCTTACACCAGCCTCTTGATTTTTATCTATGTCATTCAAAACTAAGTCTGGTTTTTATAATGTTCTATATAAGCCCTTTAAAGATGGGTAAAAATGCATTTTTAAAAATCTAATTAAGGGTTTGTGCTTCTAAACAAGTCTTGCAAATAAAAGCTAGTTAATGCCTGAAACGCCATATCAAACGCAATCTGACTTAAAGTTCTAGAAAGGTGTTTTCACACACTTAGAAATAGGGCTAAAATAGGGCTAATTATTCTCTTTATACACAGTTTATACATATAGTCCACTCTAATATTGCAAACAACTAAAAAAAAAATATAAAATCAATAGTGCTTAGAAAAGGGGAGGTGGATTTTATTAATTCAGCAAAAGGAATATCCACCCAGAAGAGAATCCCAGAGTCGGTCTATGTATGCTCATGATGCTTCCCAGTGCTTTATCGGGCTTGTGTGTATATGGCATCAAACACATCTGCACAGGTAATTCCCTCTTCTTGTATTGACCCCTGGGTATCCACATGCAGGCAGCTGCTGCTGCCAGAGCAGATCCTGTAACCTGGTTTTGGGGCTATGTGGGTCCAGAAGAGACCATGCTCTGGAGCAGACGGGTTGTCCTGGCAGGTTGCAAATGGCTTGTAGCCTGTTGGACACCATGAAGACTTTGGATTGCACGTGCTCTATGAGCTCCATGTTCTCCGAAGGACATGTTTTTCAAAGCTTTTAATTTTGCGTTACGGAGACTCGCCTTGCTGAACGTCCAACAGCTGATAGAGGTAGGTGCTGGGGTCAGTCTTATTTTGTGAGCTAGGATTCAGAGCTTATTTGGCAGTCCCGAAATCAACGTGGCTGAACAAGTAAAACCTGAAGATTTTCCATAATCTGTATGTACTAATAATGTTAACGTGTATAAATTGGAAGCTGTAAATGAAGTGTATCAATTTCCTTTTGGATAATGGAAAAATAGATCATAAAAATAAACAGGTGAACAATATTGTAATGCTTTCAATTTATACTTGTTTCTTGTAATTAAATTTAATTGCTCTAAATATCATCTGTCTAGAAAATTGATTGATTGATCATTACATATTTGTTACTGTTGCAGACTCCTGCTTCATATACCTATACCCGTTTTATGCTCGCTTGTGTACAATACCTTACTGCCTTGGAAGAGTCTTTCAGGACCGCATCTTCATGGGATGGTAACTCGGTAATGAAAGAAGTCCTCTAATCTTTGCTGTTGAGCAGTTCCCCTCCTTTTCAGGTGGAGAGAGAGAGTAGAATAGTGCCATTCCACACTAGCATCCATAGGTACTTCCAGAAAGGGATACCACGAATGTAATTTATTTGACCGCACCAATAGTACTGCCTTCAGTACTATTATGGTGGGTGGTAAGAGAGTGGAGAGTGAAGAGCAGGTGTTTAAACTATTAAAAAGAATAAATCATTAGGCTACAGAGTCAGTAAGACTACAGTGCATAATCTGTCTAGGTTCTGGCTAAGGTCAGGGAAAAGCAATTACCCAGCAATACCTCTGTATTACCATCAGGAATTTGGGCAAGGAAATCAAACCGGAGGGGCTCATGTACATAAAGGATTGCAGGGAACCTCTGGCGTCGTGAGAGCCAGATACACTAGTACTGTCCTGGGCACCTTGTTGTAAAATCCTCTCGGAAGAGTAAGTAAAGAAAAGGAAACATGATATCCAAACAGAAGGACGATGATGGTGCAAAAAAAGAGGTATTTATCCATGCCACTGTTTATAGACAAATTTATGATGAAAAAAAAAAGACATTTGTAATAGTCAATGCAATGAAGTTTTGAAACAACCTTCCTGTTGGACTTGTGGAAGGAAGAAATCTTCACTGGTTTTAAGATAGAGCTTGGTGGTTTTATAAAAGGGATAATTATGCTATGGTTTCCTGTCACAGGAGGGGTTACAATAGGAATACAAAGGCTGATCTGGAGTAGTGGAGGAAAAAAAACCGTTAAAGAAAATAAATTTGAAGTGTCATTTCTTAACTTGATTTTTATGCAGTGCTATATTTTCTCATTTAAAGTCTCCTCAAAGTTTGAATTGCTCATAGTTATGCACATAATTGACTAAGGCTTTCCAGTGTCTAAAGAGGCACCTATTCAGCACAGTTTCTGGATTATTGTCTCTTCAGACAAAAATCTGCAGGAAAAAAAATTGCACTTTATGATGAAATATTCTGAAGCTGGTGATAGAGCAGGACTACATTATATTTCTGTAACACTTTGCATTCAGCATTTTTGAGCTTGCCAAATTGAAGCAGAGGGAAGTTAGGGAGGCTTGTTTAAAGTAATTCTATCGCAGGCAGAAGTAGAACTAGGAACTGTAAATCCCTATTTCTTCTGTTTATGTGGAGTAATCTTCCTTGAAAATGCCACACATAGCCTACAAAAGCAACTGGAGGTTCACTCCCAGTTTAGCCTGCAGACAGCGCTCCTGGATTCTTGCTAATGTTGGAGTAGTCCGAGTCTGTATGTATGGTGCATCCATCTCTAATAGGAAAAACTACGTGTTTCTTTTCAGCTTGATGTATTTCTCAAATTAAGGCCTTTGCATGACTGCGGATGTGTCTGTGGCTCTTGTGCTGGTGATGCTACTTGCCTGTGATGTTAGAGGACACGGACCCACTTGGGAGAAAAGGAACAAAATGTCCCATTGCTGTGGTGTCCTGCTGCTGTGCACGTGCCTGGGTGGGCTGAAGGAGTTTGCTGCAGATGAACATAAATGGGGCCAAGATGTTTAATTTTGAAGTGACAGACCTTCCCTTGATATTTTTTTTAAGAAATGTGATGTAAGGAACCGTAGGTACCGTCAGCTGTTAAGAAATGGCTGGTCATTAAATCAAAAAATGTAATTTTGGTAGATTTTGAGGTTAATAAGTACATATAAACTAGTCATTAGTGTGTGGATAGCACTGAGGGAAGCTACTTTTTCCTAGCGAGGCACATCTTAATCCTGCAAAGAGCCAATTTGATCCTACAAGTCTCCTTGTTGATGGTCATTAAACAGGTGGCAGCCCTACCTCCTTCAGGTCTGAGCTATCTTGGGATAGAATAACTGACAAGACCCTGGCACGTTTTGATATTCTTTTTTTCCTCATATAGTATTTTCTGCATTCATTTCTAGTAAGGTGATTTTGAGGCATCATCCTTGATTGACATCTCCCATCAGGAACATGGAGTCTTCTCTAATGCAGCTTCCCCTTATGTTTTGTGGGAACGGACTTGTGATGCGCTTCATTTTTTAATTTTTTTCTTCAGTAATGCATAGCTGTTCAATGAAGCACTGCTCTTCTTTGAGCATGGGTTACTACGTCTCTGTATGAATTGTCCCCAGATAGTTGCATTTATTCCTTCCAATTATCAATTTCATTTTTCATTCCTAATTTACGTAATTTTCTTGAACTAGGAATATTTTCCATTAAGTAATGGATGCATCAGAAGTTATCCATCATGTCTCTATTTTTAATGTAACATTGTTTGAAGACAGTCATGCGCAATTAATTGTGGGCTGATACTCCTGAAATTTGATTATGACATTCTTAATTCAAAGGATTTCTGGGTTGTATTTACAGGTTTTTTAAATTGTAAGATTTTTCTAGCATATGTACGTGTTTGTATTTAAAAATGCTATGCCTTTAAAGAAAATAGAGATATGAATTTTACACACCTTGGTGCCACATGATGGCACTCGTCCGTTCCTGTTAATCTGAATGAACTTTAGAAAAACATTTGCTTTCCACTGAAAATATTCAGTTTGGAATCAGGATGATATATGATGTAAAAACAGGAAAAAAAAAAAAAAAACCCAACCACTTCCCCTTCCCCATTGTGTGGTTTGTGGTTTTGGTTTTTGTGGCGTTTTGGTTTTTTTCCCCCAGACAAAAGGAAGCTATTATACATTTTAGAGAAGTTTTGGGAAGAGTCCTTTTTTTCAGAAGAAATAATGATCCTTTTATGGCTGCTCGGAGTATCTGAGATAATATTGTGCTACCAGAAGTAATTTTGTAATGAGAAATCTGCCCAGACTCCTTTGCATGTTGGTAACAATTTAACAGCAGATGATGTTTGAGGCAGTGTCAGATATGATGTAAGCAACGTGGTGCCCCTAAAAACGAATCTTTCAGACAATGTAAACAAGAGGGTCAGACTGGAAATTGAGCCTGATAATAGAGGCAGTTAATGCTTTTCCTTCGATTTCTTTTTCACTTTTATTTCTCATTACTGCTAGCAGTTATGGTTGCACTGTTTGCTCTTTCTCATTTTGTCTGCTGTATCATACTATCTGCTCTCACAGTTTTGTATCCTGGATTTTTAACCCTTGTAGAAAGTATATGCGACGTCTTACTTTCACCACGTTAGTCATCGATGGATTAGACCTATCTCTAAGAACACATAAGCTTTAGCTGTGTTAATTTGTTTTTTAAGAATGGCATTTACTCTTTTTGTAAAGAAGCTTATATCTGAAGGGAAAACTGTTTTAATTGCTGCTGGGCTATGTAAGTCAAGCCAGTAGTGGTCCAGTCCTTTGAAATTTAATACAGCTGTGACAAGGTAGTTCTAATTTAAACTAGCTAGCCAAATTCAGCATAGACCTAGATCCTACACCAGTACTGAATTTGAACTTATATGAAGTTATGGCAGTCAAAAAGCTGATCAAAGAGAATGTTATCAGGTGGTATTGTGGATGCTGTGATCAGAAAAAAAAGTCATTTAAGTAATTTCAAGAAGATTCTTTGTCACTTTTCGTGATTTGCAATAACTTGGCTTTCAAGCATTGCAGTTTTTCTGTTACGTTGGTGTGTCAAAGACCTGCAGAAACAAATTGGTCACACACACAGGAAGTCAATTAAAATAAATATATTGTTTGATGAGATGCGTTACTAGTAGCAACAGTAAACATCACTGACAGAATACTTGGAGTTCGTTAGGAAGGATGCTTAGTTTCTGTCTTCCCCTTCAAACCAAACTAATAGTAAATAATTTGGTGTGCTTCCCCCCCCCCTCCCACCCACCCCCAAAGACTTTAAATGATGTCGAAGCACTTAAACTGAGATTAATCTAACCTAACTTTAGGTGTCTAGTCCAAGACAGCTGCCTAGACTCCTTCTGTATTCAATAGAGATACTGACAGTTGTAGAGGGCAATTAATTTTATCTACCTTAGCTGCTGGATTGTGTAGCCCAAGTGCCTTTATCTGAATCGACCCCAGTTGAGCTGTCCTTCTCTCTCTGTGTAACTGCACTAGGACTAGTCAGTTTGGCCAGCCGATAAATCTGGCTTCAAAGATGCCACTGAAGGCACCTACAGGACAATTTAATTGCATCTTCTGTGAAATGTCTTGTAAATTTTTACATGTGAGGTTTTAGTCTGTTTACTGGAATGGCATTACATGGACATGACGAGGTGACCGAGGTTTCACCACGTGCAGCCTGGCTTGGTTCCCCATGGCTGGGGATGGAAGTGTGCTCCCCGCAAACAGCGGTTCCTAAATAACTGTTTGAGTGATTGCTTGTGCGAGATGTTTGTGAATGGTCTTTGCTCCGGATCCCAATAACTACTGAAATGGTGCTGAGCTGCTGGTCTGGCTCCTGCAAGAGGGGAATACAACTTCCAAGGAAACCATACACAAAATGTCCCCCATTAACCTCTTTCTACTCTGTCTCTGAGGTCACGCTTGGAAGGGGAGACCTACATGAAAAGACTCATTTCTTGTGTTTTGGGCCTCAAAATTAAAAGAAAAATTATGTCTGTATCTCTGTATTTAGGGCTTTTGCTGTTCTTTCTGCTTGCATTAATTTTGGAACACATCCTGTGTCAAAGTACTGGACATTGCTAATGCTATTTTAGTGTTCGTCTCTCTCTGATAGAAGTTTTATTGTTGTGTTTTGAATGTCCTTGAGAAAGGCAGCTTATGATTTGAGTAGTCCCCCAGAGGGAAACCTTAGTATTATTTTGTTTAAACAATGCTCATTGCTTGAATTGTTAATGTGTTCATCACTTATACGGGGTAAATCCTCCAGCCGCTGTATTGTCACTATTGTAATTGGGGCTGGGGATTCACCAAAGTGTGTCCCTGTTGCATTGCTCTGTTTCTGGCCCCTTGATGCTCTATTGCTAAAAGACTGAGATATAATTGCAAGATGTCTGTTCCTGGGGGATAAAGCAAATGTGAGGCTGGAGGGTGGTGTTTGCTCCGATTCCAGCTGTCCATGGCCTCCAAAGCTTGATTTTACATTTTAATTATGACTTTCTACTCGGAGCCTTTGGTTTTCTTGAACTGAGGGGACCTTTCTGAATAGGGCTTTGATGGAAGATATCTGCTTTATTTGCTTTGCAGTTTGTGTGTTTATTTTCCTTTAGGAAGGGAGTGACTGGGCAGCAGAGGGGGAGGTTGTCTTTGCTTTCCCCTGGTTGCGTTGGAGGGGCGAGGGAGCAGCCGGACCCCTGGGAACTGGGGAGGGAGAGGGGGCCTGGGGGTGACAGCTGATGCTGGGAGGGGTAGGGTGCTGCTTGTCCTCTTAAGGACTAAAAGAGGCTTTTTTTTTTTTTTTTTGAGAACTAGAGCAGCTGAGGGGAGGCTGCTGCAAGGTGCAAGGCTGGAGGAAAGAGCCTGTTCTGCAAGGATGCAAGTGTGTGTGTGTGGGGGGGTGTTTATAGCCCCCTTTAATTTCATTCTCTCGGCCAGTGGATCTGAGTTCTGACTGTTGTCAGAAGTTCTTTGTTTTAGGTCGCTTAAAAGAAAGCTTTAAAGATTAAAACAGCATCCCACGTTGTTTCTCAAGGAACTACTGCAGCAGAGGCAGCGGCCGCTTGTGCAGAGCGGGGGGCTGAGGGGGTGCAGGGAGCCGGAGCTCGGGGGCAGCTCTGGGCTTTCCCCTGCCCTTTGCTTCGCCTCTGCATTTCTGAGGCACAGCTGTAGACAGATCTGGTGTAGAATTGCGAGTGGCTTTTTTGACTACATCTGTTACTAGCTGCCTTTCTTAATATAGCTTTTCTTCACTTCTCTCTAAAGTACTGCAAAGCTTTTTATTTTTTTCCAGTCAAAGTTCCTTTTTCACAATGAGCCAAATTAACACCTAATGTTCTGCTGCCTTCTGTCTGCAAACAAATTCAGTCTGATCTGAAAGTTATAGAGTATTTGTGCTGTAGGAAAGAGACATACTAATTGGGTGGGTTTGGCTGGGCGTCGAAGCTACAAATGTCATAAGGAAGATGAATACAGAGCAGCTTGCATTGCAAACCAAGCTAGATGTTCTCATCACTTTTATGGGAGCTTTAGAAAAAGATGGGAAAAATTGTCAGACTGAAGCTTTGTGTTTTTCCTTTGTGAACTTTGTATGGACTGCTGTTCTCCAGATGTGGGCTGGGAGAAGAAGGAGGGAACCTGAGGTCTCCATGTCCTCTGCTTATCTCAGTGAGAACAGGATGGTTTGGGAAGGGCAGGCTGAGAGGCAGTGAGGAGGAAAATCTCTGTTTTTTGGTTTTTTTTTGTTTTTTTTTTTTTTGTGTGTGTGTGTAGTCGTTACTGTATTTGCAATGGGTTTAACTGTAGATTCTGCTCCCTCCTGGTTATGAAGCAGGTAAAGGTGGGTGAGCCTGAAGAGCTAATGCTCTCCTGGTTTGTGCTTGGTGGATTGGTGCTGATCTCAAGAGAACAAGCTCTACCGAACACCGTGGTTTTGGGTTGTGTGTTTTTGGGGGTTGGTTTGTTTTTCTTAAACAAATAGCTGGTCTCACCGAAAATAATTAAACCAATGAGTCTGTTCTTTTGTGTGTGAGACTTGGATGGAATAATTAGGTTTTTTTCTTTCTGAAAGCACTTACATATTGATCTGTGCTGTGAGATTGCAAATGCCATTCCCTGGCTGAAAGGGTTTGGTACCATAGAAAGATGTTTCTCTTTCTCCAGTTGCTTCTTTGGAAAAGGAGAGGCTAAAAGAGGCTGACTGGAAGATCCTAGTATGAGGATGAAATAGGGAAAAGCATCTTGTTGTATTTTGCTGTAGCCACAGTGGTATATGGACATACATGGGGTAAGACATGTAGGTGCTGTAATTTATTAGAAGAACTGACATAGTTGGACAAAATTAGAGAAGCTCTAGAGGACACAAGAACTGTGGTAGAACAGATCTTGGGAGACCTAAGGAAGAAAGATAACAGGTGTCTGTTATCTGCATGTGGCCCTTTCCATATAATGAGTCAATCAGGATATAGGTCTGTTGGTTTTTTAACTATTCTTTCTGTATAGCACACATTAAAATAGGAATTCTTAAAATAAAAATCTCTGGCAGGTGGGTAAGGTGGATGCTTTCAGAAAAGACCAGAACACCATAAAAGGCATCAGCAAACTTTGGTATCTAGAACGGCATCCAATCTAGAGGGCAACTTCTAAGGGAGAAGTTGTTGTTGCGTTTGTGTGTGGTTTTTTGTTTGTTTAACCTTTCAATTCTTACATAGGAAGCCTTAAGGCTTCCTTTCTGTTGAAACCCATCAGTGAAATTTAAGACTGAATTACTTTTGTCCCTTTAATGAGCATTAAAGAGTTTGGGCGATTTCTCTCCCTTGCAGTTCTTACTGGGAATCCTTCCAAGCTTCTGCCTCTGGGTTTTGTGGTTGTCGGAATTACAATGTATTCATATTTCATGCTGGAGATGTGCTAAACTACACAATGAGTCTGAGAGCAGGGATCAAAATACTCAGTTGGTGGCATGGATAAAATGATGTTTTGCATGATAAATTTTACAACCACAGGAGAAAAGTCTCATTTGGTTTCAGATTTGTGGTGTCTCACTATATGAAATACCCTGAACTCACGGCAAGACATTCTATGGGTGATAATTTTAATAAAACTATATTTTTTGTGGTTATGCTGTGTAGCAGTGTGTGAATCCTAGCCAACATATTCTGAAATGTATATAATTGAAGAGATGTATTTTTTAAACATAATCAATATATTCATCAAACATAGTGTGTATTTAGCATTTTTTCAGTCAACAGATGGTAAATGGCACTTAAAAAAATAATGTGTGCTTTTCCAGGTGGGATGAAATAAGGTTAAAGGGTCTTATTGTCAAAATTGCCTAATTCTTGTAGTGACTTGCTTTGTGACCTCAAATGTATTTCATATATCATCAGATGATGACTTTCATGGTATCATTAATGATAACAACCAGAGGCAGTTCCCAGGTCCTTGGGAAAGGGGAGTCAGCTCCTGCCCCCACTGCACATGTGCTGAAACCGTGGAGCAGATGCTTGGGAGCAGCTCACCTTAATCCTTTCTCACCAATATTTAGGTGCACAGGGCTGGGCGGTTTGGTTGGGTGGTTCACTAGGACACCACAACCTGTCTTTTTGACAGCCAAAGTCCTAAATTATCCCTTGCAGCTTAAGGAATGGCAAAAATGTTACCTTTTTCCAAGACGGATTTGGCTTGGAGCAGTGAACACCAAGGAGGACAGGTTTCTGTGGCCACAAGATGGCAATCACAGAGCAAACTTCCAGCTGACACTCTTTTCTGCAGCATCCATCACATAAATTAACACTGCGCTCCTTAAACTGCAAAGATACCTATAAAATAAAAATGGTATAGCAGGTAGAGAAAGGTACTGTGCAATGTGTATGTGAACTGTACGTGTGCTCGTTTAAATGGTATTTCTTCACTAAAACCCACAAATGCATGGTGCAGTATGTAAATATACGTTCACTGATTCAGGCAATTGCTGTGGTAACTTTTCCCAGTTTATCTTCATTGCTTTAGGGCTGAGGCAAGTGGAAGGCAGCAGTATTATACTAATATATGTATGATGATTCCAGCATACTGTAGGTACTATAAGGCTGTTTAATAGTGGCCTTTTTATTTCAGCTCTTTTACCAGAAGCTGCACAAATTGTCTGGTTACTTTCATACTTCAGTCCTGAGGGAAAAAGATCACTGTAAAAATCGGTTTGGAATGTTCCCTGTTAAACTATTTTCACGGGTCAGAGGCATGACGTGAAATATTTCTACAGAGAAAATAACAAGTTCTGCAGTACGTCACTGCTATAGGCTCCATTTTCACATCCTGCAAAATAGCTCCTCTCCTTTCTCCCCATTTTTCTTGCTGTGTGAATGGATATGGAAGTGTTATCAAAGTTGGCTGCAGTGCTGTGTGCTGACTTTGATGAAACTATTACAGAAACAACAGTTACTGTTAGCCTCTTCTGTAGGGATTTGAGTGCCCACACAGTGTGATCACTGCATTAAAACACCTCTCCATCTGAGTCTGCTTCTCTTAATCTGCAAAGGTCAGGCATCGCTTCATGTGGCTGCAGAAATGAACCGAAGCTAAGGTTACGTTACAGAGGACGACATCCTCTGAAGCAGAGGCACGCCGCTTCGGAGCGGGCAGCATTCCTGGTGAGCTTGGTTGGAAATCCTGCCTGCAGCCTTCAGACTTCACGTGTGTACAGAGTCTCTTGGCTGCCCGTGCTTGTGGCCGTCTGTTTGGACGGTGCTGTGCCTGCCCACGGGCTTGTTGCTCCTCTAGAGATGGGATTTGGTCTTTCATAAGCACCTTCTCGTGTAACTCCATTCCACTTGCAGTAGAAGACGTTTGCGCCCACTGAAATGGGGATGAACGGAGTATCTGATACTCAGTGGTTGCCCCGTGTTGCCTGCTAGAAGACATGATTGCAAAAGAAGGTTGGGAAAGCCCAAGGAACACAGGGACAACAGGCTGTACTTCCCCCTATCACGTCTTGAGGGAAGAGAATGGTATGAGAAAGTAACTTCAATAGATTGTGTACCAGGTTACCTTCCAGGAATAGGGATCTCTGGGTGTCCTGATAAAATTCAAAATGTTTAGCAGCACAGCTTGTTGCTACCTTCTAATATACTGACAAAGGGGTTTTATTGGGTGACTTTTTAAACTTGGAAAATAGCCCAAGTTACCTATGACACTATTAAAATACAAAGCACCTAATAAGGTGTCTAGTCTGGTTTTGGCTGATGTAAGCTGATGTGGTCAGATAGCGAGGACATGAGGCACACTTCAGGCAGCTGTATTTTACTCCAGAATCGAAGCAGGGAGTGAGGGGTCTCTGCTCCCAAGCACCATCTTTGTAAATATCCTCATAGTCTTGTGAGTCTGGGAAAACAATTAATTACACAAATAAACAGCAGTGGGAGGAAGCTCAACTTGTTTCTCTGGTATTTCCATTGGCTTTGAGCTTGTGCTGTGGTGGCAGACCACACAGAGGCTTTCTACCTTCTCTCCTTTAATTGCTGTCATGGTATTGTTATTTCTGGGGTGATTAATTCGTGCAAGTTTAAACTCGTTCCAGACTGAAATCGGAAAGAATGACATTTTCTGGTTCTGTGTGCAATATTGGTAGGCTAAATATATGCACATTTTAATCAATAACTGGAAAAAAGAATCTATTGATGTGCTTGCTGGCTTTTTATTCCCCATATGGGTCTCTTCTTTTTAGCTGATTTCAGCCTCTCCTGTCTACAGCCATAAACTTGCACCACTGCCTTCTGCTTTCTTTTCCTTCACCCATCAGCTGGGTGTTCTGGTCCAGGCGTGTATAGAGAGTGGCCAGAAAGACCGTGTAGTGGGGGAGGGAGGCAGAGGTGGCCTTGTGGCAGGGCAGGAGCGTAATGAAGAGAGTTGGAGCGAGAAGCCAGAACGCAAGAGGTAGAATGAGGGGGTGGGATGGCAAAGAAGCACCTATGGACACTGGGGAAAAGTTGAATCTAACAATAAATTAGTAATGTACAGAAACCATCAACAACCCAAATAAGTGTCAGTTCTAAATATTGATTTTTTTTTTCTTTATTTTTTCCCCCAGTAAACAACTTCTGAACTCTGCAAAGCCTAAATATGAACACTAATAGTGCTGGTATCTGTATCTTATTTTATAGTTGTCTCAGCTTTCGTCCTGTAGTATAGCAGTCAAGGCATAGCAGACATGAGGGTCTTGAAAGACATAACTTTCTCTTGGTTGGAATATGACAGGCATGAAAAGATTAGTTTTTAAAGAACTAGTCTTTTGTTTCACTGCTTTGATTAAAAGAAATTACAGGAATAAGATATTGCATTAAATCCTCTCAATTTTGTGGGATCCAAATTGTAACCAAGATAGGTAAAGTGAAAAGCTCAGATTTGAAGCTGAACACCCAACGCTCTTTATCTGTATCTTTCACCGTAGCTGCTACTCGGAGCACATCTCTATTTTGTTTCCTTTTTGACATTGAATGTAATATGGCTTATGCTCCCTAATAGACCTGGCACAATTTCAGGCTGATATGGCTGTCCTGGCAGTGTCAAGCCTATCTTGAGCCATCAAGGCACAGTGGCTCGTTACATACTCATTTTTATCATCTCCTGCTTTATTCTATTGGAAGCTTACAGCGGAGGTTAAAAACATCATCTGCACTGGGACTCCTCTCCAGCTGCTAAGGGCTCATTTTATCCCTGAACCTTTAAGTTACTAAAGCCAGACTGCTTCATCTGTCACTGGCTTGAAAGGAAGCCTGGTCCCTAGACGTCTACATCATTTATTCCTGTTTGGCTTTCTGATCCTATGGACTCGAAATCCATTCGGTCTCCCATTAACAAGGGTTCTACCAGATGCACAGAATGGGTAGGGACCTGCTGACACCAGCAAAACATCTGACCTCTGTTGGACTAGATGTTTTTTCCCCCCACATTATGACATTGGTGATTTGAAAATAATCTGTAGCTTTGTCAAGAAATGTACCGTTAAGTGGTTTTCAATAACTAAGATGGTTGCTTATTAGCTCTGTTGGGTTGGCTTTTTAAAGGGCTATCCTGCGAGTGTTTTGTATTTAGGGCTGCTGACAGTTAGCAGTATTCTGTGTGCACTTTTTTGGGCCAAAGCCATACTTATTTCTGTAATAAATTCCCTGTTTGAAGTTGATGGGAAGAGAGGCCTGAGGCTCATGCAGTAGAGCAAGCTTAGACATTACAATAAGAATGGCAATAAACGTAGCCATAAAAGGGATTTTAAATCAGCAGTCAGGTTTGGTGGAGGTTTTTTTTTTTTTTCTGCCCTGAAAACATTTAAGTGTTTCCTCAGTCTTCTGCCAGTACTGCTGTTTCGGTGCAGTTAAGGACTTTACCTTTTCTGCAGCTTCTCCATTGAAAAATCTCAATGTTAATTTTTGTCTGAGAGGTCTGTTGGAACTCATTGCTTCACCATAAGGACTTACATTTGCAGCAGCAATTAGAATTTTCTTGAGGATCCTTAAAAAGCTTTTTTTTTAAATAGGGAAACTGCCCCAAATCTTTTGAGGTTGCTTTGGACATTGCACCTCTTTTTCTGTGTTAGCTTAGCTATCTTCTCTCATTGTCCATCATACAACCTAGGTTCATGGGAGGCTAAGATGAGCGCAGCTTCCCAAATTTCATGTGCATTATACTCATCAGAGCCAACAGTACACAGCTGTGCATCAGTTTTAGAAATGCAAATAACTTTTGAAGTATTATTTAGTGACAAGAGTAGAGTTTTAGTCTGAAGCTAAAAAATATAAATCTCCACTGAAAGACAATCGAACTAAATTTCTGTAGGGGATAACTTTGGAAAAGATCTGGTGTGCTTCCAAAATTTTACACTGCAGATGATGAGCCCCATCAGTGGATGGACTTGCCCTTGCGTCCTGTGGTCTGGACCACACTCTTGCCAAGCAGTTATTATTTGTATGTAGGCTGAAGTTGAAGGAAAATGGAGCTCTCTTAAGAAGACATTAGCCCTTCCATATGAGAAACTGATTCCCAGAAGACCGCAAAGCAGAGCTTTTCATCTACTCTGCTGAAGTTTGGCAACGTGGTGTATTGTCTGGGCCTGCCTTCCATCATGGACTTGCAATTGCTTCATTGGTCAAAAACCTCCACCTTCAGCAGCTGCAGAAGTGATTTCTGTATTTTTCCAAAATAACCTTTCTCAGAATGACTTAAGGCGTGTATGTTTGCTGTACACATAGATGTCAAAATTCCAAAAGCATAAGCTGTTGTATTGGCTTCCAGTGCTTGGACTCCTTCCCCAAGCATCCAGGCAGAATGCATAATCACTTGGCTATCAATACCAAAGCTCAAGTTATAAAGGTATGGACCCTGATCAGAAGGTGATACACCAGCTTTTCTGGGGGAGAAATGCGAACCGGCGATGGGTTAAGCTGTGTTGGCAGACTGTTCGGGGCTAGAGACGCTTGCTTGTTGGCAGAACTGCAGCCCTTCACTGTAGGAATACTGTCTGTGTGCATCAAGCTGCCATTTTGCTCACTACCTTTGTTGTACAAATGCTGTTTGATGTTTGGACAGTTAATGTTAAGGAAAAGTTCATTGTGTTGCCTGCCACATGGATTTTTCCCAGCATAATGTGAGGGGAGGAAAAAAAAGAAAAAAAAGAAAAAAAAGGCATGCCTCTCAGGGGTGTGTTTCTTGCCTATGTTTAGGTGGAGTCAAAGCAAGTTAGCTGGAGGGAATGGCAGCTGGAAGACAGTTTCAGCTTAAATTAAGATGAGGCAGGGTGGGATGTTGCTCATCCTCAAAGCAACAAAGAGCATCTCATTAAACGCCTGCTTGCATCAGGCAAAGAAGAGAGAGAACCCAGAAACTCAGCATGACTGATACTAGATTGACTCTTTCAGTGACTTGCAAATGAGGCAGGGCAGAGGCAAGGCTGACTCTATTGACTGACCTGCAAAATCATTTGTGTATGCAAACACACAAACGGGCTGGGTGCATTACTGCAGTAAGTTGATGAAATCTCTAGCCTGCCATAACAGTTACGCTTAGGTCAAGTATTTTGTTTGTAGCTCAGGATGCTTTTGTCTGCATAAATGCAATTACATGAGATTTAAATTTCTTGCCTCTGTTCAAAAGTAAAGGAAGATGGTCATAAAAAGTGTCCAGGCAACCAGGGTCTAGTGTCCTCATTAACCCCTGAAACACATTTCTTCTTCTTCATCCTACCCAACAAAAAATGTCTTAAGAACATTTTTAACTCTGAAATCTTAAAATTAGGAAACTGGCTATTACAATCAATCTCAGTTGAAATAATATTGCACTGCACTGTAGCAACTATCAATTAAGTGAGAAAGAATAATAGGATGTTATTAGTTCATATAATACTGATGATAGCATGGATTTTGCTTTTTGGTAATATGTTGCTTATGTTTTCTAAGACTTTAAAACTCTTTTTGCTGAAACAAAGGCTTTTAGCACAACACTGGGAAATTCATACATCTTACCTATTTCACTTCCTTTCTGTGCTAGAGGATAATGACTTTGATCTTAGAATCAGTAAATTGCAGGGAGGATCCTCAGGTACACAGAGCTGAAATGTGATACTGTCTACTGATATGAGTAACATTTTTAAAAATCTGTCTTTATAACTCTAAAATTGAAGACAATTGTGTTCTGGGAAATATTAGTTATGTCTGTCTGGACAGCTCAGCCAAAACTCAGACTCCAGAAAGTACCTTTATATGTTTTGTATCAATGTATGCAAGTCTCTAGCTTGTGGTCGAGCTCTCTGTAGGTATTGGGCTACCTCTTGAGACCAGAGATGTTTTACTGCCTCTGCATAAACTATAACCAGAACTTGAGTTCAAAGGAGTATTTTGTAATTGTTTTAACTTTGTGTAAAAATCTAAATGTCTCGTACTTTAAAATATAAGTAAGCTTAAGGACTGACTGGACAGTGTGATTGGATTTTTACCCTGTTTTTGCTCTCAGAGTAAAATCTTTTCCAGTGGACTCAACAATCCAAACTGAGTCAATGCATCAGGATACATCATCCCTAGGATGTCAGTCTGTGTAGGTATGGCTTGCAAGTGAGCTGTTAGATTGTGGCATATTCATATGTCCTTCTAGCAAAGACTGAGTTCAGTTTGAGAAGCATATGGTAAATGGATAAGCTATGATTATCTTTGTCTTCAATGCTGGATACACAAAACTATGACCTGTGACCATGAATGGAAGTAAATGGGTATTAGGTGTTCCGTGTCCTGTCCCCCCCACCCCGTTTTAGGCTTTGCTGTAATATTGTAAATTCAGAGTTTTCATGTTGGTTTCTTGGAAGAAAATCTAACTCTTCAGTATAATATTTCAACAACTGTGACTGAAAACTTACTATTACTAAATCACAATTTCTTCCTCTAGCAATTCAAAATTTCAGTTATGATGAAACTAAGTGCTCTGCATCATTGTCGTAATGTTAAATATCACCTGTGGAGTGTAGGTGATGCTTAGAGATTTATGGCATAATGTGTACAGAAAGACATGGAAGAGGAATGGAAGGTCAGACTTGATATCATGAACAGAATTCATTTACAGCGAATGAAGCTTTCAGTGCAGCTCACATGAAATGTGAAAAATTATGAAGTTTTAGCAGATTGTTTTTAGAAATCTGAGTAATGTTAGTTGACAATTACATTGTTGTAGGCGATTTAGCACTGGTCACCTCTGCCATACTGGTGCAGGTCCAACCCTTTTCTATTATGTGTGCATATCAGTCAGGGTTACACATCTTCATAATATTTCTCCTGTCACCAATGACCTTATTTGAAGCAGTGCTTGATTTAGAATTTGAACCTTTTGCAGTAATTCCTTCTAGTACCAGCCTATACCACAATTTGAACAAAATTAATATGACTTTAGCCTACAGTCATAAAATAAATCCATGTATTTTTTCCTGGCTAAGGAATCAGCCTTGTAATTTCTTTCTGTCTTGTCTTTTTTTTTTTGTCCTCTTTTTTTTTCAACAAATGTGGCTAAATCAGATCATGCCGAGACTGAAGAATGTATTTGGATAGCTCTACCTATTCCTGTACTACCTGGAGGAACCATCTCAGTGGTATTAAAAGAATTATTGTTTTATTTAAAGAGTCAAGGTTGAAGCAGCAAATGTCAAATAATCTCCAACAGCTATACATCAACTGCTAAACTGATGGGCTCTGTTAGCAAAAGGGATTTAAAATGGCAACCAGTGACAATGAATATTATGTGGGATCTAGCGGGTTCCCCACTGCAGTAAAATGGAAATTGATGTTTCTGGTCAAAAGCAATAAATTTTAATGCTGTGTCTTTTCTTGTTTTGGATCTTTTCATAACTGTTTATCTGTATTTCAAAATAATAGTCAAAATAGTACCTAGAGAACGCATACAACTGAAGTGATACAAGTTCTAATTAAGACATCAGTGTCAGGAGATCAGAGATGATCATCTAGTAGAAGCGCCGGGCTGGGTCACAGAAGAAGTAGACTCAAATTCTGACTTGCTAATTTTTTTTCCTGTGACCTTGAACATGTCATTTAAACTAGTGGTGCATTCCCTGGTCTTCTGCAAGATGGGGATAACACTTTCTTTTCTTGAAGAAATGAGTGTTAGGCTGTATCTGTCAGTACCTAGGAAACACTATTGCTATTTTTACACTGATAGCAGGTAGCCAGCTCAGGACTTGGTGCAATAATTCAACTATAAAAAAAAAAGGCAGCAGGCAGCTGCAGAAATGAACTTAACTGAACAGAGGGGAAGGAGTCTGGGACTGCATTGCTTTACGTTCCTTGGCAGTTAAGCTGATTGCAGTGGTGGGAGTCTAGCAGCGCTTGCTGTTTTTACTAAAATCCAAGCTCCTGGAACCATGGGAATCTCAGTTTTAAATAAAAGGGGGAAAAAGTAATCTAATCTTCATGGCTTTGCTCATGGTTTATAAATGTGTAGAGTTGGCTATATCGAATTTGGTATAGCAATGTGTTCAGCTCTTGTGAAAATGTATTAAACAAAATTTGCTTATATCTTGCTAACTCTCCTGTGTTGTCATAGCATTGGGATTTTTTTTAACGTGCATGGGATTAAAGTTATTTTGGGACCCTAAACTGTGAATTCCTCATAAAAACTGTCAGAGAGATGCAGGCAGCCTTTCTTTCTGTGCTGCCAGCTGAGAAGGACTGGGTTTTTTTGTAGTTTTGATATTTTCATGGAAAACAGCCCCTTCTTGTCTTGATGGTATTGGCTGGCTGCTCTCAGGGGTGTGGTGGTGGTAGAGCAAGGATTTTAAATACCATCAGTCTGATCAAACTGAATTTTTCCCCAGAGGTAGATGCGTGCTGGGAGCATTCCAAGAAACTTGTAGATTGTTTGCCTTTACATATCCCATAAGTGAGAGAGTAGTTGTTCTTTCCTTATTGGCTTAGATTTCCTAAGGACTTTTGCACAGCCAGCTCTACTTCTCCCAGTCCTACCCCTCAGCAGTATGCAAAAAAGGGGGCAAAACAGCTCAGGAGCTGCGATGGAGAATGAACCTACTGCAGGAGTGCTCTAGGTCTTGTTGTTCTTCAGACCCTTGGTTTGTACCAATCCGAGGACAGGCTGGTTGATCAGGGATGGGGAAGGGATGCTAGCGGGCTGGAAAACGCCTCTGAACTAGACCAGCTCATAATTATCTTTATTGTTTTGTGGAGATGTAAGTTAAACTTTGTGGGGCCTGAGTATTCTTGAATTTTGGAGAAAACTCAGAACTAATAAATGTTGTGTGCTTGGGGGGGGGGGGGGGGGGGGGGGGGGAACCACTTCCTAAACCAAACAACAAACAAAATCCCCCAAACCAAACATGTAACAGCTTCCTTGCTGCCCCCCCCCCCCCCCGCCCCCAAAAAACCCAACCTGCAACCCCAAACAAAACCAACATTTTAGGTGTTTGTGTCTTTATATAGGAATTATTTTTTCTTTCTCACCAAATAGAAAGTGATATTGTAAGAAACAAAATGGTCAGCTACCTCTTCAGATTTAATGGTGGCTGAGTTTATTGGTCTGGCATTCTCTGGCTGACACTACTCTTTTTTTTTTTTTTTTTTTTTTGAGAGAGAGAGAGAGTGTTTTTTATAGGAGACACATCAAACTATCTTTATGGTAGTAACTAACAAAACCCAAGTGCATCTTAGAGTTCAACCACGTGATATCACTCCAAAAGGGTCACAGTATTTCTACTCTAGCTGTTTCTCGATCAAGATCAGGACTGTGTCATTATATAATGGGAGAAACTATTCTTTTCATATTTGGCTTTCTTTTGCCAATTTATCAGTAATTTTCAAGCTAAACTAGTACAGGAGTCCTTTTATGCTTGTAGGTACTTATCATAGTGGAATCACACATTCCTAAGTTTGTCTTCTGTGTTCAGAATCTGTGACTTTTCTGAAGAGGCTTATATGATTTTGAAGCATGTTGATTCAGACTGTTTTATTTAAAACAAAGAAATGGGATTTGACTGAAAAAGTGTGTGTTGTGTGAGGCTTTGCCAAAGTTGCCTGAAATTATATTGTGCCCAGTAAAGCACCAGAACTCTGCCAATACAGGACACCTGTGGTATGTTTTCAGCTGATGAATTGGACACAAATTCTGTGATGGTGACCTGTGACTAATTTCTGTTGCTCTGCACCAAAAATTTACTGCTTTGTTGCTGAGATCAGGCAAGTCACCACCATGAGACCTTTCACAGTGTCTAGGTGGCTTGAGAGCTCTAAAAACCTAAACCCGAGGGGTCACATTCCTAACAAACATTGGTAACGACAGTAAATGCTGAGGACTGCAATGCCATTACACAAGTAATCATATAAGTCCCTTACTGTGGGGCCCTTAAAGTGCCTTAATTATGCTTTACCCCCATTATAGCCAGGGTTATGGAGTGTTATCAACCCCGTTATACAAGTAAGCGAGGCCCAAAGTGGTTAAGAGATTTGACCAGTGGTGCACAGCAAATCCACTGAGCCATGAAAATGACTCTCCAGTTCTTGATCCCATTTCTAGCCTCTAATCCAAAGACCACATTTGAATTTTGGGGTTGCAAAAATAACTCCACAAGCCTGTAAGCACAGAGGTCAGCAGCTCCTTTGATACTTGTTTCAGTGTTGCTGCACAGTTCTTAGGTAAGTGGTTGGAAAAATATTTTTCTTTCCTGCAATAAAAGGGCATTTTATCAATGGAATTAAAGTGTCATCTTATTGTGACCATCTGTTAAAAAAAAACTTAAAGTGAGAATGGTACATGAAATCTGAACCCAGTAAGCTTTCAATTGGGAGTGGGGGGTAATTTTCCCTGAATAAATACATATGCTGGGGGAAGCAGTGAAACTCTTCTCTCTCACCACATCTCAGAATCTTTCTCCTTGTGGGCCTGTTTGTTCTCCTTAATGAATTGTGCATGAGACTGGTCAGATAATTTCTGTGTGAGCAAGTTCCTCTGCAGCAAAGGCTTCTGAGGAGCTTTAGGAGCATATTTCCCCATTTTCCTTCTTGTATGCTGTGGCATGCCTGAGTCTCCTTGCATTCCCCCCCGCCCCCTTCTTTAACCAATAAGCATTACCCAAAGCCACATTATTTATATATTTTATGTATGTATTATATTATTTTTATGTGTGTGTATATATATATATACACATGAGCTGTAAACAATTTTTTAAAGCGGTTAGGGACTATTAGTAGTAGTGGTGGTCACAGCTTTTTTTTAATCATTGCATGCTGTGCTGCTAATGTCCCCCAAGCACAACAAATATCAATATGAAAAATGAAAACTATCCAGCTGAGAATGGTCTGCATGACTTCACTCATGAGTGGAATTTATCCTTCACAGTTTGAAAGAGTTTTAATGTGTCCAATGCTGCCAGTGCTGGGCTAACAGTAAAGAAAAACTCCATAAGAGCTGAACCTTCTGTGTTTGTAATTCGTTTACTTAATTGATTGGTTTTGATGAATACAGCAATAATTATAAACCCTTTTACTAGGCATAGATTTGAGCCTCTCTTAAGGGGCTGTTTTAGTGGTTACCGTTGTTTTCCTAAGCTTTTAGAAAAGGTATCATCACATAATAAAAATTGAGCATTTCATAAGCTTTTATAGTACTGGGAAATGAGTTGGCTGGATTTCATCTCAAGGTCTTTCATTAGAAGTCTGGAATAGAAGCGCAAAATGATTTCAAGGATTCATATACACTGGTAAGCTCCTGGAAAGATGAATAATATTACCATTTGACCATTAAAATTACCTAATGCTATGGACACTGGGAAGTCCTTGATTAAGTGGGTTTCTTCCTTTCCTAAGTGACCTTTCCCAGGGGCAGGAGTGGCTGAGGGAGCTGATCGGCAGGGCTGTGGGATGGAAAGCTGCACAAGTTCCCTCTTTGTTCACAAACTGCCCGTCTTTGCAAAGTGGAGGAAATGGTGTCCCTCTGAATGACGGGAGGTAGCTGATAATGAAGCTATGCATATCCCAAAACCCAGTTCTTTGCAAAATCCATCCGTTCTGCATTTGCAAGTACTTAATTTTTACTATAACATGGGTACACAAGAACATGAGGAGGCTGCACAGGTATAGATGAATTCTATGCAATTCCCTGTATTATCAAGGCAGAAATACAGATGTAACACACGCATCTTGCTGTTGTAACCCATCACGACAGAGTTCTGAAGTGTACACCCAGGGCTCACAAATAAAAAAACGTTTATGTATGTCTCCATGGAGAAGATATATAATGTTTTGAATAGACTTTTTTTTCCCCTGTATGATCAGCCCCTTCATCTACACCATGCTGCTCTGTGGAGTTGTGTGTACCCTAGGGGCAGTCTTTTTCATGATTGCTGACTCGAAATCACAACCCCTTGACTTTTTTTTTTTTTTTTTTTTTAAATCCTACTTACAAGCTTTCTAGCTGACAACTCTTGGTATTAAGAAGATGCTTTGAATTTCTTTTTTGTTGCCCTCCATGCACACCTCTCCTTTTATGTTAGTATCAACAGCCCAGACACATCTGATCTTCTGTGAACACTGCTTCTTATGTGATTTTTTTTTTTTTTTGGAAACTTAAATTCTTTCAATTATCATACTGTTTGTTTTGCAGTAGACATTACTGTGTATTGACATGCAATATGCTTTAATACAGAGAGTTGATTCATAGGAGGGTAAATGTTTTTGTTTTGTTTTACTGGTCATTGGGTTTTGATCAAGCATTTGACCAAAAATAAAACCAGAAAGGGTTTTTATACTCAAATAGAAGGGCAGGAAATAAAGGATGCTTAAATGAGAATATAGCTCTGGAAACATGTGCACTTGTCTTCTGTATTCATAACCTGCAATTGCCCTGAAGGGATTTATTAAAATTCAAAGCATGCTGATCCCAGACTGTTCGATTTCAAATATGAAATTGGGAACTGAATTTGATTTTATTTATATATAAAATATATGCATATATATGTGTATGTATATATATACAAATGCAAAACCTAAGCATCAAAATGCAGATTGGTCTATGAAGATGCATTCATTTACACTGCACCCAGTAGAATAAGACTTGCACTGATACAGAATTATAAATCTAGAGAACAAACAAGGACCAACCAATTTTTAAATTTTGAGTGTCTTTTTAGTTATAGAGTTTATGAAAAATATGCAGATTATTTTTAGTGGGTGTAATTGATTATGACTAGTGGAGCCCTCCTTCTCCTGATAGCTGCAGTGTGCCATGAATTGATGTAGCATAAAAAGTTATCCCAGTTCAGGTAAAAGCAGGCTCAGGAGATATGTTGGCTAGAAATCTAGGCTTCCAAAATTCAACATTTGTTAGTGGTGCTGATAAAGTAATGTTACCACCCATCTGTAAATCCAAGAGCCAGACTAGCTTCAAACCTTGAACATAGTCTTCTATTACTTTTCTATACTAAATCCTTCCAAATGTGTTCCGACATGTCACAGGAAGAGATTTAATCTGAATCCATTTCTACTATTAAAAGGTATATTGAGGAAAAAAAAAAAAGGTGTTTAAAAGACCCCATGTATTGACCGAATAGGAGAATATCATATAACACTGGTGATACTCATTGTATTTCTTGCTGCTGTGAAAGTTACCGTGCTTGTTTAATAAATCCTGATCACATGCTAAATGCATTCTGAAAATTGTGGTTCCCTTCTTGGTGAAAATGTGGTTGAAGAGAGCTGACAGTTAATTTAATTCATTTATATTTGGATCTTAAGTGACTTAAGTTCCACTTTCTTTTTCCTTTTTTTTTTTTTTTTTTCCCAATTTGAAACTTACTAGGTTCAAGTATAGTGACATTGCAGGAAAAAAGGCTATGATGGAATTATGTATTAAAGAGGTGTTGCTAATGAAATGGAAGAAAACTTGTTTGTCTTCCTTACTTAAATTCATGAGGGCTTAACTAGCAAAGTTCTGCTTGTTTTTAGCTATTACATGTATCTCCTGAGTGGGCTGGCCAGAACAAGAGAATCTGTGGTATTTAAACTTTCCAGTGTATGGGAAAAGTTTATACCACATCTCCTGTGGCAGAGGTGCATAAAACTCAGCTAGAGTGAATCAAGAATTTTTTATGCTCAGGCTAATGGCATTTCATGATGTAATTTTTTTTTTTTTTTTTTTTTTTACCTGATGTTAAAAATTTATCTGACTTTAAAGTCCTGACTCTGAACAAGAAACTGTAAAATTGACTACAGTTTTCTGACTGTAGGTAAGAAATATCTACAGTCAGAAAACTGAAGGGCAAACATTTTAAATGGCCTGGGTTTTGTGTATGTATTTATGGATATATTATTTACACCCCTTAAACATGACTGTTGCTAAAAGTATTTGGAAGGCATTAAATTCTTCTGGTCCTAATCTAGCATCTGGTTTTGTTTTCTGCTCTTTTAAAATTAAACCTATGAAGAATATTCTTGAGATGGGGTTATACAGCTCCCTTTTATGATAATTGTAAAATATTACTGTAAAGTACTTTGTGCCAGAGGGATCTGCTCTTTGCAATAGGTTGTATAGATCAAACCAGTTGATATTAAAAACAGATTCTTGACTGATAATATCCACCATCTGGGAGCAGTGATTGCAGATACAAAATTGGATTCACCAGGGGAGGTGGTTGTGCTGCTTGATGTTGAAATAGCCTTTGATAGAATAGGAAGAAGAACTGTTTACAGCAGATAGAATTCCATGAAATTCTTGCATGAATCCATTAAAACTCTCCGTTTGTATCCTAGGGGCAGTGGGTGATAACTGAGTATTTTCCAATATAATTTCACATTGCGAATGAGGGAGACAGTTTACATAAACATATATTTCTCTTTCTTATGATATTTCTTTGTTTATTATTATCCAGTCCTGATAGAGTAGGTTAGAACAACCACCAGATTAATGATACTTAAACAGATCTTTCTTTGTAAACAGAATCTGATTTTTTTTTTTTTTTTTTTTTAAGTGCTGGGTACTTAGAGCTATCAGCAGATGCTGAGCAAATCTTTGTGTGACTTATCCTTGTTTACTAAAGCCGCAGAAAGATTTTGTAAAAGAGGATGAGACCTGAAGATTTTAGCATTCCTGTGTTCACGCTGCTAGCCCTGAAACTGTTATATTTTTCCACTGGGGACTATGTTGAACTGCTCTTATGTGTTTTCTTTGCATTTGAATGACAAACCTCATGGCTAGAAAAACTGTGAATACTTTGGTTTGTGTTTCTTAAGCTGTATTTTTATAACTTGTGCAGTTTTGGTGAAGTCAAACTTTTCCACAGACAAAAGGTTAATAAAACTTCCCCTGGGAAAGGCTGAAATAGACCCACCAACTGCAAGCGTGTTCTCTGGATTAAATCCCTTTGCATGTAGAACTTTATTCTGTCAAAGTACTCAGCAGGTTTTTTCCACCCCCACACTCATGGAAAAGAAACTTTTTAAACTTTGTGTAGAAATCGAGCACATCATCATTCCCTAGTCCACATCATGATCATGTTATGATGGCAAGTCACCTCCTCAAAGGCAAAAGGAGAGAGCAGCACTGCCAATTCCACTGCAGACTCACGGATTCGTTCCAACCTTGCTCAGCTCTTGTTGAAGAGCAAGAGGATAAATAGTCGAAGACTTGACTGATGGTTACTGTTAAACTGTAGTCTCAGCATATGCCATGCAGGACATAAACTATGGTGCAAGCAAACACAAAACTAGTTTCTCAAAACTTATACTGCGGCAGCATTAGTACCATAGCTAATTTTGCCAAATCCTGCTGCAAATAGCTATCCAGGATGATGATCCTATAACCTATATATATGGCAATGATAGAAAATAGATCCTATAGCAGATGTCAGCATTTCTACTGAAAAGTGCTGACATATAACTGTGATACATCCTTTGTTAAGAACAAGACTTCATAAAATAGCTTCTGGTAGAATAGTCCTGTTAAGTGGACAGTCAAAATGAAGTTATAGAAGCTGGTATGAAACTGTTTTGTCTGGATGATCATACTAAAAACAGCAGCACCCATGTTGGGTTATTCTGAGAAATGCTGTGTGATGCAATACGGCGTACATCTGTATGCTGGGTTCTGCAACACATCTGGCAGGTCCATCTCCCTGATCTGGCAAGAGTTGGCACAAGTATCATAAAGCAATATAAAAAAAAAAAAGTTTGTGAAAGAATGCTAGTGTCTAACTTCATCACTGTCTCTCATTCATCCTGTTGATACTATAGCATTTATATGAACTAGCATGTTATCAAAACACCTCGGCTTGGAATATGATGATTGTGAGTGAACTATTTAATTCAAAGCTGTTTAGGATTAGAAGAAGGGGTGTGTGGGGGTGCACAAAAAAGAGAAGATACTGTTTAAAGATGATTCAGCTTCCCCTAAAAGTTTAGAACTCTGAGTTCTGCAGGAGAGATGTAACTCAGAAATATCAAAGTATTCACTACATGTCAATGAGAAAAATGAATTTATTATCACTATTTCATCTGCAGATTGGATGATAACTGTCACCTCACATAGACTAGTATGTTTTCTCACAATTCAGGCCTGTTCAGGAATGAAGTTTTCTTTTTATAAAGGGACTTACAAAGAAATTGCCATTTCCAGTAAGGGATTTTTGTTGTGATTTTATTCCTTTCTTTCATAACTATAACTACGTATATTCCTTTCTCTTCGTAACTGTAATAGCATTAAAAGAAAGAGAGCCCACTGTCTGAGACATACTAACGTGAGATTTGAAATACCCAGATTTGAGTTTTGCTGGGCTACAGATCTCTTGGATTTCCTTACATAAATCACCAGCATCAGGTCACAGAGAAAGTGGATTTTCCGCAGTAATATCCAATGTTTAGGCATCCTTCTCCCTCTGGCTGGGGTCTGCTTCCCTGACTTGGGTGTCCTGGCTCTCTTGTGCAATGCATGGGAACGTTAACTGCTTAAGGATGAGATGCCGTCCTCTACTGCTTTGCTTGTCATAATAGCAAATAAAATCTGTAACTGCAGTCACTGATGGTTTACAAAAAAGAAAGGGGGACGATGCCCTTTTTGAGGATCGGAGTGAAAGTGAGGTTTAACATCAAAACTAGTAGAGACACTTCCTATTAAAAGCACAATAATTTAAGGATGTTTTTGTTAATTGCATAATTAGTAGTATATCTGCAGTGTACCAGATTTCCTATTTCATGTTAGTTTGAGAAATCACTGTGTAGTTGTTCACCTTCTTCACTAAAAAAGCAGTCTTTGCTGAGCTCATATTGTGATGATGATTTGAAGCTATGTGGGGAAAACAAATCAATCAGTTTACTATTCATGAGTTGCAACTTGCGAAGTCCCAAACTATCATATAATGTTCTAGAGCAAAATGTGTTGCAATAATAATTCATGTTTTATTGCTTCTTCATGCTAGCAAGGTGCCCACGACTCCCTTCAACATATAAACCTTTGATCTTGTGAAAATGGAGTTCATTTGTTTTGCCTCCCACTGCAGAAGCAATCTGCCAAATGCTCCCTGCCCAAATTCTGATTAACTGTCAGCTCAACTGTGCACAGTAAGTCTGAGAGGAAGGCAGATTTAAGAGAAACTGTTAGGGATAGGTTGTCTCCAGTCTGGGTCTAGCAGCCTGGTATGGTCACAGTAATTTTAGATGTCATTTACAGATTAGTCCTGAGACCTAATATGCGAAAAGACGGTGGTGCAAAACCTATGCGAGGGTTTTTTTGCCAGTCATGGTATATCAGGCTGAGCAACTTCTTGCTTAGCTTTTAACTGCTACTTGCCTACTCCAAGTTGCTCTTTTGCGTAATAATACATGCTAGTATATGTCACAGTCCTTCACTAGTTTTTTGTTTTGTTTTTTTTTTTAAAAAGTATTCTAGCATATAGATTATCTAGCGAGACTAGCCTTGTATGCACTTTTCATGAGTGGACCACAATAGTGTTGTTGAGTTGTGCGAGCTACGTAAAATTGGGTTTGAAGCATTTAACTATGATAAGTACTTGAAGTAATCACAGGTGATGTAACAAACATCAGAGGACAGAAGTGGAGGAGGGGATATTCCTGATCTTCTCCTCCCTCAATCTACTTTCAGCTAAAATGTTTGCAACAATGTTATGTTTTCTAAAGATCAGGTTATTCTGCATGTAAGACCAGTCTTTAGCTCAAAAATAATGTGCCACAGGGGCTATGTGTTCCTTGAACATTTCCTATTTCAAAATTATCACGTAAGTGCAAAGTCAAAAGCAGTTTCATCTTTAATTTCTTGCCATAATGCTATCCAAGAGCATAACCTTTTTTTTTAAAAAAAAAAAAAGTTAAAAACTTAAATATCAGTTCAAACAATTGCTGAAAATTAAAGACTAGTTTAGAAAATGTGAAAAATTAAAATTAAACCCATACACACACACAAAAAACCCCAATGGTTATTAAGGCTAACACTCTGTATATATTCATTTGGGAAGGCCATCGTTAAGACTGGAATTTATATGCCTTTATAGTCAGCTCTAACTACGAAGTGGTGACAAGCACTTTCCGCAGACAGCTTCACTAACAGTAACTATATTCAGACAGGAAAATAAATGCTGATAACTAAGTAAAACTGTGTCCTATCTTCTGTTGAAATACCTTGAAGGATTTTCAAGGGAAGAACAGGCTTGTAACTGAAATGGTGTTATCCATTATTTCATTAAACCTATAGGAAGGCAACATCTTTGAGACTGCTACCCCTTTGCTGCCAACAGGTTAAGTCGTTATTACAAGGGCTGATAGACACACAGGTACAGTAATTGCTTAAGCCTCATTTCGTTAGTAAATTAGGCCAAAAATAGAATGGAATAACCTCTGACTGGTAAGACTTGCAGAGCCATAGTTTTAATTTTCCACAACAAGGCCCATTAGAAACAAATTGCATGCATGAGCGACTGTCCTTTCCTCAGCATGTAATGGTAAAATGCACGTTTCGAACCCTATTATCTTTGTACTTCCTAGCTCCAATAAATATATAGAATTTATGAGCAGCAGAGGATGTAATATTCTGAGCCTGAGCTGTTCTGCTGTCTTTCTCATTAAAAGCAATATAGAGGCGGGTACATTGGAACTTCCTACAGATGTTTAGATCTGCACTGTACCTGCTCTTTTGTGGGAAGGTTTCACATAGTAGTATGATAAACCTCTAGAAGGGAAAAATATTTAGCATCTGCATGCCATTAATTGTTTTCACAGATCAGCATCTGCAGTCTACTTTTCCCTCACCTCTATTATCATTAAAAAATGGTAATAGTCAAGGACTGTGCTTGTCAAAACATTCGTATATGAAAAAAAGAGATGAAGTTATGGGAATACAGATGTTCTGTGGCTTTAGAGCATTTCTCACTCAAACTTTACATATGACTGAAGGTAAAAGATATCTTGTGATTCCTTTGCATCTTTGATTTCTTTTGAAATGACTTATCAAGGCCATTAAGCTCCACTTAATGAACTTACTCGCTTAAAATTCTAGCGTGGGTATGAATGAAGAAACTGAAATTAGCAGCATGCTTCTATACAGACTGAACTATTTGTTGTTGCACTGGAAAGGTAGTTGATGGTATTCTAATTAGCATTATTATGTAAATGCTGGAAATGACAGCTAAAGTTGGAATAATGCTTTGTTTTAAAGAAAGTTGGGCAAGTTTAGAAACCCTCTTGCTTAAAGTTTCCATTTTCTGTGGCTGGTTTATCAAAATCTGCCCTTTTCTAAATCTTTAGGCGGGGGTGGAGTGACAGGGAAGGGGTTTCAGTCAGAGTTTTGCTTCTGAACCAGCTATGACAAATAAGCTGACAGACTTGCAGCCCACCTTTCTGATATTTCTAGTAATCCTTCCTATTGAGTGAGTTGGAAACACTCTGAAAATATTTTAGTATTCCTGCTTCTGGTTTGCTCGAGGCTAAAGTGGTGTAGATGTGTCTAAACAAGGTGAAAGAGATGTGAATTTCTTAACAGCAGTGGTATCAATTTACAGATTTGTTTTGTGTCCAGGCTGTTTTTTGTTGTTTATGGTCTCTTATTGCAAGGAAATAACTGATTAAGTTGGTACAATAATATAAGGCCTTTGATTAAAAAATAAATAAATTAAAAAAAAAGTTCTTAGCTTTCAACAAGAATATGACAAGTAATAAAAAAGCATCACACAGCGGTTGTCAAATTGTGGTACAGGTATGTCTTAACTCTTGTTAGTCTCTCTAGGTTCCCTCACTGTCCCTGAATAATAGTATGAAATTTTTTTTTTTTCTTTCCTAAAATTCAAAGCATTTTAAAATCCCACATCAGTTCTTTATCAATACCAATGTCTGGAGACTGCAGTAACTTTGGTTTCAGATATTTTCTCCCTCTGGTTCCCTGCATATTTTTATTTCTCTTAAGTAAATGAGAAAAATATCTGACACCAAAGCAAAATGAGGCAACAAAAACGTCATTAAACCTCACATTTGAAAGTGTCTTGTGGATAGAAGAGAATAATAATTTTAAAATAATGGAGGTATAAAATATTTTGAGGCTTCCTGAAGATGTGATTTTGAGACAAAATAAAATCACATTTACGAGAGGACTGTCAGCAAAGTGCAAGTTCATTTTCATGTCCCATGCTACGAATACAATAGCAGTGATTTCTAGGCTGATTTACACGGATGTTTGGGATACTCAATTACAAAACTCTGTATCGTTTTTGGAGCGAAACCCGTCCTCTGCTCTGGGCTGCAGCGTTTGCCTGTTGAGTTATGCTGGTGACTCGAGGGAGCCATAACCCCCCCAGCCATGGTGCTGGCAGCGAGCCTCCAGCGCAGCTCCAGCAGCCGATGCGCGCTTGCGCTTCCCTCCCTGACGTTGTCTCTAAAATGGGTTCCTCGTGTTCAAGCCTGTCTGTTGTGTTGTGGCCTGTTGTAGCAGGAAACACCAAGAAGAAAGGTGGGAGATTTTTCTGGCTGCTTTTTCTTCGTTCTTTCTTCTCTGCAGGTCACACAGCACGTTGCCTGTTGTTTCAAACATAAAATAGTGAAATGGTTTGGGGGTTTATGTTCTGCTGGACTTGTCCATAGCAAAAATTGGCATGTTTTACACAAATTTATTTTCAGAGGTTCATTGTGGTGCCATCGTCTTCCTTGTTATGAAGAAACTATGTGAGAGAAATTATGTGACTTCGATGCAGGGATGTAACCTCTCCCTGTCACTGAAAGAACTGTGTTTACTCACTTTTGTTTACCCAACAACTAAATTGTGATAACTCCAGATTAATACTGCTCTACAGTCCAGTTTTCATGAAGTATTCATAAAACCTGCTCCCCTGCGGTATGTGGGTGAAATTGTCCCACACCAGCTCGGACTGACTGGAGAAGGAGGGAAAGGCAACGTGAGTGGCCTGCCTCTGTTTAGCTTTGAAATGTAGCAGCTTAAGCCTCTAGTTGTTTAAGGCAGGAAGTTTGTTCTTGGTTAGGAATTCCTTTTTATAAAGCTTTCTGCTGCTTCCCACACAGTTCGCTTCCATTCAAATAAGTCGCTTATCGAGGCATTGGCCCAAATCTCTTTGCCGCCATGAAGCGCCCGTGGCAGCGCGCGCACCGTGTCCTCTCAGCTCCAATGCTGCCTGGGGAAGGGTTTGTCCCCTCATGGCAGGGTAACCCCCCTCCTCAACCTCCCCCAAAAGAATTGTTTAGAAGGTAGGAAGGCCTGACAGGATGGTGTGGCCCTTTTACACCAAAAAAGTGGTTTTGAGGAGAGGGGCTTTCAGGGCTTGCCCCAAGGGGTGTGGGGAGAGGGAGAGATTGGGGGTTCCTCTCACCTCTTGGGGCCAAGCTCCCTGCTTGTCTGTGGCTGGAAGTTGTGTATGTATATCTGTATCTAGTTATATAAACACGTAACTACATGTCTTCTGGAAAATACCCATGTGGCTGTTGCCTAGCTACTGGTGAAGCTCAGGTGGAGGCTGTGAGGAGCCTGGGGAGGGGCTGTGTGTGTGTGTAGGTGTATCGCCTAGCAATGGCAGCCCCCTGTGCTGGGCCTACTGGGGCCTCTGGGAGAATGCCTCTCTCGAGACCCTGCGGATGGGGATTTAAAGCTGTAAATTAAAGACCTTTGTGTATATTCTGACCCCCACTGTCTTGTAGAAAGTGCTCATTATTCCTTTTCTCTAAAGCACACAAAACCACTGCTTTGCAAGCTCCCTTCCTTTTATGCAAAAACATGCCTCAGTGGAGGGCAGCTCCTTCTGTCGGGTGCCCATTGACATGCGGAGGTTTGGCTTTACAGATAGTATTGATGTTTTGCACCAGCTTCTGCAGCTGGGCTTGCTAAAAATATCTTTGGACATAATTCAGTGAGGAAAAACATCTAACTGTATAGAAGGATTTTTAAGGTCTGCATTGCTGTTAAATTCATCCCCCTCTCTTTCTCAATAATATGCATTATTGAGCACTCTGTGTAATGCTGTCAAGCATCTGGGTGCTATCAGCTAATGAGTCCTATCCATCTGTATGTCAGTCTCTTCAGACTAAGTGGGATGGTGTATTTACTGAAGTGGAAGGAAAAAAATCCAAGAAAACAGAGAAAATTTCCATGACAAGGATCACCGCTGTCTCATTAAGAGTTGTACAGTTAGACCTTTCCACACTTGAGATTTCCTTTGCCGCCTCCCAAGCAGTAACTTTCACTGGTCTCCTTGTCCTGCTCCACTGACCTGGTGTAAGTTCCACTCCTGCGTCCATCCATACAGTATGTAATTAGTACTAACATCTTTCCTTTCAGGAACCACACCTCCTCGGCATGGTCTTATTTTCAGGTGCTTAAATGTAGGATTTTTCTACTTCAGAAGAAACTTGTGTGGAAACACAATCTTTGCTCTGGGCAAAGTTTTGGGGCAGGAGGCAGGGAGAAGCTTTGACTGAAATGTCCCAGTTCAGCCAGGACCAGCTTTGACAGATCGTTGGGGGAAGCAATGATAGAAATAGGAGCTCACTGTGGAGAATGCCCTTCTGCTGGCTCAGTGGTATAGTAATAACTTTAGTGATCTCTTTGTTTTTCTTAAACAAGAACCACCTGGAAGATGAGTAGATAGAATCTAAGCTTTCCCACAAATTATTCTTGTTGTTGTTGTTGGACAGCTTTTCATCAGCTGTTGATGGTGAGATTCAGGGCAGTTCAAAGTAGAATAAATTATTTGGTAAATGTGAGATGCAAGAGTAACTCTGTGTTCAATATCTGGGTACTTGTAACTTCTTCCAATATGATGTATCACCACCTACCAAGACATACTGCCTGTAATTTGGAGGGAAAAGGTTTTTGCATTCTGCTATACTTGTGATATTTCTAAGTGTGCCAGTCCTACTACTTTTCTTCTGTGGGATATCCACATTCCAGTCCTAATACTGTATAGAACAAGCTGTGGACACAGCTCGTGCTCCTTAATTCCAAGGAAATGTCTTCACTATTAGACTGCAAACCACACACGGATGGGTCTTTCACATTAAATCCTCTCTTGCTCTATTGCATTGATTTCATGAAACCATAAGTTTGCCTGTTCAGTACATTATCTATTTGATTATGTGTTTTGATGTTGCGGTATATCGTTGTATCTAATATTCAAACATTTCATCAAAAGACAATGTCTATCCTAATCTGCTGTTTGATACAAATCACTGAAGTATGAGAATTATAATTGAATGAAATATTCAGTCTGATTGCTTTACCTGAAGATGTATTATAAATCATGAGTAGCCAGTAACTTATTTCCTTTTGTGCTTTGATGAAATACCCAAATAAATAAATTGCTATCTGAGGGATTGATTTAGAAGTAGCAAGCAGACAAGAGAGAGCGTATATTTCCCTCTTGACTTTTAAGGAGAATTGGTGGTAAATTAATAAGTTGGGGAGGTCTCTCAGCATATATTGTACTGGTGGAATGCCAACACATAGAGGATGGTGCCTTGAGCAGAAGGAAGGCTGTATGTTCGTTATATCAGAAATGTATCGCAGTGCAAAGCACAAATTTTGGCTATAATGTGGTTCTTATTCTTGATTATGCTGGGTGGATGTTATGGCCAACAGGACTCTTGATTTTGGTGGGAGCAGAACTTGACACATGAATTGCTTTTTCAGCTTTAAGGAACTAATTCTTTAAAGAGTTTAAAAACTGAGGTGAGAGCAGGCATATTCATTAAAAAGGTCTATTTTTGTGGAGTCGATTAACACAGTTGGAAGACAGTGATAATGCTATTAAATGAGTATACTTGAAAAATGCTTGGGAAAATTGTCTTGTTAACAGGAACCAATGAGCTGGTAACCTGAAATTAGACCCATGGGACTTGTTATGCTTTAGAGATACTTCGAGCTAGAGGCAGAAGGATCAAGATTTTAAGCACAGAAGAATATATGTTTTTAAATTCCAGATTAGATTGAGAAAGTATGATTACATGTGTCTCTTAATATGTCTTAATTTGCAAAAATTATCCCTAGTTCTGGAAGACCTTTCAGTATGCAATAATGAGGATAACACTCTTGACATCAAACACTTTGTACCCAAGCATAAAGGAGCTTTGACACAGGGTGATGTTTATGAGAGAATATTGCAGGAACCTGCTGATTATTGTCTGTCCTTTTAACTGTTGAAAGGAAGGCTTCGCAGAAATGGTACCTCCGAAGATGCTATTTCAAGGAAAAATCTGCTGTTTGCTAGTGGAACTTTCTGAGTTTGTTGGTTTAAAAAAAATTTAATTCATAAGTATGTGGGATCTAAAAGTTGTCACTAATACTGCACATCAGGGCAATTTAGTGCTTTACAAATTCATAGAAATACTGAGGAGATGTACTGGTTTTATACAAACATCTCATGAAGGGACAATCTAGTAAATCTGATTTAGCTAGAACTTCTATCTTTCTATGGAACTGCATTTCATAAATGAGTGAATGTGGCCTAGAACAACTGGGGAAAAAACCCAAGCAGTAATGAATAAGTTATCATTATATCGTTTCTAGGGTTAATGATGTTTCAGCACTGGTTTTGTGAGCAAAATAAACAATTCTCTTAGAGAAAATGTTTGATGTTAAATGAGAATTTCAAAGATGAGGAACCTGGATAATCTGTATGGTTATATTGATATGTTATGTTGGTATGACATGCTAGAAAAATGAAGTTGTGATGCTATATGCTCACAGCTGAGTCATATTCTTATTGGCTTAATGAGACTTGCTTTTAAATAGAGAAGGCCTCAACATACTTTAAATTATAGTTTTTATTTAGATTTAAATTAGTATCGGGGAGAGAATTTTTAAAGGGTGATATTTTAGAAGTGATAAAAAGTAGGCAAGAAGTACAAGAAGTAAGGTTAGGTGAATGTTTTACATTAAACTCTGAATACCTAGCTGCTCATGTGAACCACAAAAGCCATTTTGATTACCTTACAAAACCCCTTGGTTTTCCTTCCTCTCCATGCTGAAGACAAAATCCACATAGTAAGCCCACTAGTATAACCAATGCCTTTTGTAACTTCTTGGCACAACATTGCACTTAATTGGACTTTGGAAAAATGAACTTTATTTTTGTACTTGTGGGAAGGAATTGCCCCTTACAAGGAGATAGGAATGTCATTTCTTCTCACGTAGTTGCCTCATACCCTACTGTTTTAGGAATTATGCTGTATTTTTCCTTAATCTTGTCAGGTAAAGCTGTAGCTCAGTTCCAAGCACAACTCCAGACTTCTGTTTAATAACACATGCAGCAAATCTATAATTTAATTTATATACCTGCGAAGGTTGTTAAGCAAAATAAACCCCCACATATTAAAATCATAATAGAATTTATGCAAATCCCATTTCCCACCTGAATTACTGGGCACTGTTTGTCAAAACTCTTTTTTTTTTTTTTTTTTCCCTTCTTAACACAAACTCTGTGCTGCTTCTGTTTTTCATTTTGTTGTTTTAAACCAAATGGGAATCACAAATAATTTCAAACTGATTTGATGCTGAATTTTTCATTTAAAAAACCCCCCAACAACCAACCAAAAAACAAACAACAAAAATCCCCAATGGTATGAATACAATAATTCTCAAAGCAGCAAGAAGCAGCAGCCTAAGCCCCTACCTGAATTTTCAAACTTGAAATCTTATCTGTGCATTCTGGTTTTAAATTTTATGTCTTTATTATGTTAAGTAGAGGAACAATGATGTTTTGGCTGGGGAAAGGCTGTGTGGCCTCTCAGACTGCATCTTTCCCCGTCTGTTTGCTTACATGTATTTTAAAGCCTGGGCGTTTTCCTCCTTTTTTTTTTTTTTTTTTTTTTGGATGGGGGCTGGGGGCGCATGGATCTTTCTCTGAAGTTGTTTCCCTGGATATTTTAGTAAGAATGATTTCCAAATGATCTTCTTTCCATACCAAAGAGAAAATTCAGATAGTGAGCTCAGTGGTATGGCTCAAGGCCTTTTAAGTGCCATGTTGCGCTAAGATACCATAATGTTCATTCTCCCAAGGTCCCAGACCCCAGCAGTTTTTGACACATGGGAAGAAATAGCTGATGGGAAGGGCCTTCTGTTGATACTCTGTGTAACAGGGGATGCATGAAAGTGTTTCATTTTCTGTTTTCTTACTACTTCAGATGTGCTCCTTCAGTTACGCCATGTGATTAGCACTCATATCTTGAATGAAAGCAATTTTTCACATTTGATTTGCGAGCCATGGTCTCCTTAATTTTGGCTTATGTCAAATGTTTCCTCTTTTGTAGCATGATTTCTAAAGCCAAAACATTCCTATTGTTTTAGAGATTATCTAATTAATTGCAAATTAATTATTTTCTCTGTGGCCAGTATGTTGTGCGAGCTTGCTTTGGATAAGATCGTTTTACAGTTCTGCACTAAATTGGCTGAGGTGCAAAGCTACAATGCGCCATTGTGCCCTCTAGCCTGTTTACGTCTTCCTTCAGATATGAAGAACTGAGACCCTGATGTAGTCGTATCTTGCTCCAAAAGGGCACATTTACCCACTTCAATTCTTTCTCCATCAGATACCCTCACTGTTAAATTGAAAGCTTCCTCATGACTCTGTGTGTGTTCTGTCACTGCATCTACTTTACAGTCTCTCTTGTGTGTGGCCATGAGCAAAAACTTGTTTATTTTTTGTTCTGCATTTGTAACCTTACAGTCTTTGACAACTCTTCAGTTAGATTTGCCAAACTTTGGAGGGCTCAGTTTTGCATGAAGGTAGAGAAAAGAGTTAAGCTTATCTTTGCTGTAAGTAAAGCAGTTTATACCTGTAAAGTGCCCTCTGGAGTGCTGCTCTGCCTGCTTTGTTCTTGAAAAAGTGTAACTACTTTAGGGAATCTGTAAGCTTCTGATTTAATTCCTGGACTTTCATTGTACGTGAGGGATGACCAAAACAAAAAATAGGTCAAACTTTGGGGAAATGCAAACCTAGATTTGCAGAAGAAAATTCTGCTTTGTTATGTGCGTAATTCCTGCTGATCTGGCACAGGATGTATGCCCATGTGAAGAGTGGGGCAGAATTGAAGCTCCGAAGTTTTTGAGGTTTCCCTTTACTTCAATAAGCGTTTCTGGTGCTCGGCCCACCTTAGAGCGAGGCCTTAAATGTCAGAGTTTTTTTTTCATCGCATTTAAAAAGGTGACTCATCGTGAATGCTTTATTGTATGTTGGGCTGGGAAGGACAGATAATGGAGTTTTGATAGCAAAATATCAGAAAGTGGAAGAGATCGCATTATTGCAAGAGTGGGAAAGTTAACATATTTATTAAAGTTCTGACAACTGTGACAGTCATCCTTGCCTGTAAATGTCAGTGCATTATAAACTTCCGTAGCTCCCTTCTTGTTTCTCAGGCTGTTGTCAATCACTGCAATTACCACATAAATCAAAAGTCACAACATAAACTTTCTTTACTTCTCTGCTGCATCCTTTTTAAATTCAACATGTGATGAAAGCTGTGATTTGTTTTTCAGAAATATTTTACAATCACTTGCTATTCAATAAGATGTTAGTGAAAGCACTGTTTTTAAATGCTACACACTGGTCTAAATGCCCAGCCACAGTAGGTTAACACTTTGCCTAGCTTTATCGCTGTTATTACACATGGATTTTAATAAATATTGCAGACAGGACAGTACACAATCTTACATAACTGACCTAAAAATGAAGATGTAAAAGGGAAAAAATATGCATGAAGAGTAACAGTTATATGATGAAAGTTAAAAAGAGGGGGGAGGGGAAAAAAGTGTAATGTAAAAACAAGAAGGTTGCCTTTTGGTAAGAGGTTGGAGGTTATGGACATTACAGAATTACAGATATGTATCTGTGCATCATGGGTACATCAGTGTGTTTTATGGAGAAACCTGTTCTTCATCATGTTCTGATTGCATTTTTCTAATCCATAAGCAGAATACCTAACCAGAACTCTTTTAATTAGCTGCTTCTGCAGTGGCATATTCCAGAATAAAACCTTTTGCAGCTGAGTTGAGATGTTAAGGATAAAACTTACTGGGGCTTCCTCAGCAGCTTACAGCTGTGAAAACAGATAGGTCTCTAAGTTCTTCATTGAAATGTGTTCCCACTGAACAGATTACTAGTTTGATTCTTTTTTCTTTTTCTTTTTTTTCCCCCCTGACTTTTAAACTGTCTTTTAATGTTTGTGGTGAACAGTGCATCTAGGAATCTAGAATGAATGACCTACAATAGTTTAGTTTCTAAATCCCTGATGCTGCACAATTGAAGTCAATGGGGACTTAGCTATTTACTTCAATGAATGCAAGATCTAACTGTAAAGGAGGCTATGCTATTGCTGTTGAAACAATTCAGTATGTTATAGCTATCTTTCAAAAGCACATATTTATATTAGACTAGCGGACGCTAAGCTGTGTTGTTTATGGTTTTGCTATTGTTTAATACAATCTATGATGTGTTTGCACCAATAGCTCAGATTAATTCTTTTCAGTTCTTTGTTTATGAGTTCTAAGCTTCAAAACAGAAATAAATCTTCAAGGACAATGCTTAACAAGTCATTTAAGTTACTGTTTCATTTTAATATTTGTTTAGAATATTAAAGGTTTTATGCTTTTTATAAATCAGTTTTCCAGGAAATAAGTCCTTTGCTACTTATCCTAGCAAAATCCAACTGGCAAGGGTTTCTTGAATTGGCACTGTACCCTTCTGTTCAGAGTTTATTTATTTTTATATCCAAAAAGGCAATGTTAATCAGGCTTGTTATAAATTACTTGAGAAAAGGCCTAACAGACAAATCCTGTCCACTGCTTAGGTCTGTCGTGAACTTAGTTGTGTGAAGTTCCTTAGAGCAATTTCCTCCTTTGTCTTCATGTAATGTTTGTTTCAGTTTGGCTGCATGAAGTAAATAAAGATGCGGTGTGGTTTTTTGTTTGGTGGTTTTTGTTTTTTTTTTCTTTAAATTTCAAACCTCTGTAGCTTATAATCTTCCAAATTTAAATGTATGTAACAAGGGCTAATTTTCATGCAACAGTCTCAAAGTGATTAATCGTTTGATTAGATATACAACTTGATTAAGGAAAGATGATTTTTTTTTCCCATCAAGAACATGAATTATAAAACTCTTTGTCCAAAGAAATGGAATGCATTTACCTAAAAATAGGTAGCCTGAATAGCTGATACATTGGTGTTTTGCTGGCTTTCCCCTTTTGTAAGAATGGAATCATTTCTGGGGCAATGTTCTGGAAGACAGTCTTGTCTTACTAGCAGGAAAATCTATGGCAATATCCCTGCTTCCTCATTATTCAGGTATTCAACATCGTGTTCTGGATGGCATAGATGCTTTCCACTGCTTCTTACGATATGGCAGCCTCTCAATTTCTGATTTCATTGTTTTGAATTTTCCCTCTAGTTTTGGGGTTTTAAGCACTACGTATCTCAAAATATGTGATGTAGAGATGTGTGGTTTCTTTGACACAGCTATACACTGAATAATCCAGATTGTGGGGATTGAAGTCAGCAAATCACTGAGGCACATATAAGCAACTAGCTAAACAATCAAAATGGGTTAAGGAAGGTTTTGGAGAAGAAAATCCTACTTTACCAATTGTGAAGTCATGCCCTTTACTGAAGCCAGTAGCAAAGATTTCCTGGTTGTCTGTGGGGTAGGAATTTCATCTGTGAGTTGTAATCCTAAGGAACTCTTCTCCTATCAGACTGGAGTGTGAAATCAGAAATTCATCCCTGAAGACAACTTCAAGAACTCTTTGTGTTCTTAGGATTCCTTGGTAACATCATTCAGTCACATGTTAACATGTAAATATAGGGTATCTGTGCATACATTTATAGAGAATGACTGTATATACTTAAGTATTTGAGAGAAGATTTATGCTAATTATTGTATATCTATCTGAATTGCTCATTGGCTGCTCATGGTTGGGGTGGATGTGTTAAGACACACACCAGACATTCTACTGTGTCTTTAGGTAAAAGTGGAAGTAGGATTTGGAGCAGGTAGCTTGTGTTCCCTGTCTCTTCATGCCAGAGAAGTCACTGTACAGAGCTGCATTGTAGAAGTGTGTGTAGGTGTATGCCAGAGCTACATATAGAAAGGCAGGCATTTTTTAATAGCTGTGCTCTGAATATCCCATTCCCAACATGTTCCACTCCATTCCCCAGATACCCATTCTGAGTGGCTCAGGGCAATGACACTGAGGGTCCCATACTGCTAGCAATGAACACGCATTTATTCATTCTTTGGTATAAGGCTGTGCAATCTTGGAGTAGGCAAATCCAGATGACAATCACCTAAATTAGCTCTGCAGTGAAAAATATAGCCCAATAATAAGCCGAGCTCCTCGTGCATGATTAGGTAATTGAGTTTGTTCCATTCCTGTAAATTAAAAGGAGGCCATATTTAAGTTAGCTCGAGAAAAAGTGAGATATAAGCTGGGATATCTGCTTTTTAAAAATCCTTTTTCTCTTTGTCATGCTGTGGTTTCTAAAGATAAATGTTTTGTTTTGAGAAGGCTTTTGTTCAATATCCGTCATCACAGTTTCCAAAGAAAAGAAAAGGTGCCCTGGCCCCATGAGTTTGTGTGCATGATAAATATCTATTAAAATGCAGATCACTAAAATAGGAAGTATATTGTGTGTCATGTTGTGTAACTGAAATAAACAATACAGTTTAATAGTGAATTCATATTTTGCCAACGTTCTGTGCTTTTTAAAGTGTAATCTGCATCTTGTTTGTTGTTCTCAATGTAACCAGCAGCCATATTCACTGCTTTGTCATTCACCAGTAAAATAAAATCAATGAAGACTGACAGCTTTTCACGTCCAGTCAGTGGCAATTAACTTAAATCTTTCGCTGATGACTTTGTAGTCAAAATCACTCTTATAATACAAATTTATCTTGTACAAATCAAGAAGATGCTGGGTGAAGACTTTGACTTGCTAATGACAAAAGTCGCTATTCTGTGAAAAGGTCTGAATTGTACTGTTCTTACAGGTAGTATGTGACAGACATCACGACAGCATTGATGCATCACGGTCAGGATGTCACCGTGGGTGAAACATGGTATGGTTACAATATACTGTGGCTGATGAGGCTATAATTAGTGCCACTTGAATATTGATACAATGTCACAATAAATCTCCAAAGAGTACCCTCCCCCAAAAGGGTGTCTGCCTTACTTTTCATGCCAAGATTCACTAATCACCTTTACTGGTTCCCCAGTGTATGGTTTTCTTGCACATCGTAATTTCCTGCATTAAAGTAGCACATCTGAGAGCTGCTATAGTCTAGGCTGTGCTGGTATTTTCATTACAGATCCCGTTTCTCACAGGCTTGTAAGTCGTCTGTAAAAAGGAAAGTGCCGTACACAGACACCTGACCATTGATGTCTTCAGTCTATCTGTTCTCAGCCCAGTCATGAAAATAGTTAGAGCCTTTGTGTACCAATGAGTTTGCATTACCTTTAAAGGATTGGTCACTGTGTGTATTTGATGGGTGCTTTCTGTGATTTTTTTTTTTTTTTTTTTTTTTTTTTTTTTTTTTTTTTTAGGAAAAAACCTAGAATCAACTCTAACTTTAGACATAATGCCTTTCCCTTAGGTATGTGCCTGTTTATATTTTCTGGCTGTGGGGAGAAATAACATGAAGTGAATCAAAGTGACCTACCAGTTCCTACCCAGAGGAAAGTGGTATTTTTGCACTGTAGACATCCATGTCCTCACAGGTTCTTCTGTTCTTACATGGGCAAATGGATAGTTGATGGAAAAAAATAGTAAGTGCCATCCAAAGAAATTATCCACTTTGCTTGTGAACAACTATTGACACAAATGACAGTAGCATGTAAAACTGACTTAGTTAACTTTGTGTTATAAGGTGTGATTGGAGATTTCTGGGATTTTTTTTCTTGAAATTCTAAAACACTGTATTAGTAATATCAGTGGCTTTTGAAAGATCTAGGTTTACTTTAACAAATTCTGCTTGCACTGCCCTGCTTTTCTTGCTGTTCTTTTAGTCTATCTACAAGCCTGAGTAGATCTGTGATGTCTGTGTTCTTGACGAACCATCTGGAAACTGTGAAACTTCGAGAATCTGGAAGCGTTGGAAGAATTCATTGTCTGTAATAGATCATTCTGCTAAACTTTATGCCACTGTGCAACCAATTAATAATCCCTTAAATCAGGTTGTTGCTATGTATTTCTGGATTATTTACACCTAAAATAACAAAATTATGTTTTATGAGGCTCAGGTGATTCTCAGGAAGTGGCATCACATAACTTGCAGTGGCTGACTCACCAGAAATGTATATCTTACTGATGCACCAAATGGGCTGAGGGGACACAGGTATTCTCAAATGCTACCAAAATAAAGACTTAAATATGCCTTTCATGTTTCCTCTCATCCACTCTTATGGACAGAATTTTTAGTACTTCGGTTTCTGTGTCCAGCTCAATGAATTGAAGTCAGATTTCCTATTTAGAGAGTATTAAGCAATTGTCTTCACAGTCGGTCTCTTCTAAGCCAATACACGACATATTTTTTTTTCTGCCTGGGCTGTTTTGGTTTTGGTTTTTTTTTTTTTTTTTTGTTCTGTAAGTTAAACAAAATGTTAAGTGCTTTGAGAGGATGATTAAACAGACCATTTTGGTAAATGATTCTGACCTTGTCATTTACTTTAAAAACAGGCTGTACATCCATATTCTTGTTCCATTTCACTGAGGATGTTCTCAATTTGCCGGCTGTGCATATGTTTGTTTTAAGATTTTCCAGCAGATTGAAAGCTGCCTGCAGAGGAGAAAGATTTAAAAAAGAAAAAAAAGGGGGGGCGGGCACCAACGAATACTTTTCAGAAGGAGGACCAATGCTAGAGATGCATGTAGGAACAGCAGTGGCTTTTTCTCTGTCTTCCTGGTACTTGCAAATAATATGTGAAATAGTTCTATAGTAAAATTCCATACATATCTATACACACATGCCTTCTCATAGATATGTGTATATACACACATGTGCGTGCAGTGATTTCCAGCTTCAGTGCTGAATTTAGAGCAAGACCCAGCTTCCTGAAAGTTGATGTCTCAATCTTGAATGTAACTGTCAGAGACAAAACAAAAACCCAACCCCCAGCCAAAAAATCCACAAAGGCCCCACAATGTACCATCACCTAAGAACACCCTTCACTAAAAGAGCAGTTGTGTGCTTATATCTTCCCCCACAAATATTTTTTTATTATTATTTATTTATTCCCAATCAGAATTGTTTCTGTAGAGCTAAGGAAGAGAAAACGTGGTCACCATATAATTTCTGCAAACTGCTCGTACTTGGAATGTTGAGTGTTTTTTCTTTATAAACAGCTACAACATAACTTTAAATTTACTGATTGTATTTTGGCTATATGCCTTGAAGTAAAATGACACACTTCCAAAATACATGGTTTCAATAACTGCACAAACAAGTTGGTTTTATAGTCCATTTCCAATGTGATTTACCATCCAGTACATCATCTATCAATGTGGCAGTGACAGCATTTAATTAAGAATATCAAAGGGGTAAAATTTTAGGCTTTCCAAAATTTCCCAGGGTTACTTTTTTTTTTTTATTTTCTTCTTGAACTTACCACAAAATAATAGATCATTTTGTGCTGAAGGGTTTGCTTGTTTCTGTGTGCTATAGTCTTTCTTGTTATCATGGTGTTGACCTCAGCACATTTTATTTATTTTCTTCAGACTTGGTGAACTACTATATGTGCTGTTCAATAGCTGTCAAATACAATAGGATCTGATTGATGAAGGACGAACTACCTTATGAGATCCTAGTCCTAAAGAGTGTCTTCAGTGATTTAAAGGGCACTTAAACCTAGAAACAAGTCTTAAATGTGTGTTCTGGGGCCTTAAGCAATTGATAAGAACAAGCAGTTGTGCTTGGTAAAGAGGTAACGTTATTAAGCTTTGTCATTTACGATTATTTTTTTTTTTCAGTCCACAGCTGCCCTCGTGTCTGCATCCCAAAATTTGGATTTCAGGGTAAAACAGATTGCCAGCCTAACCAAAAGCATGTGATATAGCTGCTCTTTTGTTTGTTTTTTTTTGTTTGTTTTTGTTCTCCTTTTTTTCTGTAATTGCTCCTACTGCTCTATGAAAAGAGTTGGTTCTGTCTTTAAATCAACTGGAGCTGGAACAGGAATAGGTCACTTCCTCTGCAGCCACTGCAATATTCAAATTAAAAATTATAATAATAATATATATATATAAAAAAATAAACTACTTTGAACAACACTATAATGCTTTTGATATCTAAAACATTTGAAATCATGCAGTGGTCACCATGTGTAGACAAGAGTATGAGGAAGGCTTTAAAATGATTCCGAAAGGAGTGCTGTATCTTCGTCAAGATTTTTCTTTTTCTGAAATGTATGTATTAAAAATGTACTTTTTGAGTTAGATTTTGTTGTTGTTGTTAGTGCAGTCTTTATTAGGCTGGCAGTCTATTTTACCTTAAAATCTACCTATACTATACACTAACTTGTACAGCAAGTGTAAAGATAATTGTCTGTTTGTGTACATATATAGGCTAAGCAGAAGTCTGGGTGAATTATCATGTTCAGAATAGTTAGCAGAGCCTGCAAGCAGCCAAAAGGTGATTTGACAAATATTTTTTAACTTGTACCTGTCTTCACTTAATCACTGTAGAGTCAGAAGGGCTTGAGAGGTACCGCTAAACAGTGCTTCTTTCAAAGATGTGTACAATGCTGTCTTTATTTCATGTTATTGGGAAGACTGTCAGCATTGAGTAAAACTTACACTTCTTAAGCAGCTTTTTTTTGTTAAGGAGCTTAAAGCAGATGCTTTCTGACTCTTCAGCAGTGTGGAAGAATGTTAGTATTGCTGCAACTTGCAAGTAAAATGACAAATATCTTAGAAGTTAGTTTCATTTGGGCGTTGGCAGTACTTATCCTCTGCCCTGTCTATATTTTTATTCACAGTTGTAAAACTGACTAGAATAGTAGAAAGAGGAGAAGTCCTCATCTGAATGAACCAATGTCCATTTTAATTCATCCCTTTTTTTGGAAAGTGTTAGTTGCAATTAAGGATGCTCCAAACAAGTTTAAGTCATCTGTCTAGAACCTTGGAGGCAATTACCACCAGTATTTGTTATTTTTCAAGCTTCCTTTATCAATTTCCAAAGAAATAATTAAATCTGTCTTTTTTTTCAGGGGTGGACAGCTCAGATTTCTTCAATGAGTAAACATATTATGAATTTTGGAAGCCTTATGAATAGAGAAAGGTTAATATTTTAAACTCTGTGGCTGTTTTCCATGTTGCTTGCTGACCAAAACTTCAGCTAAAAAGAGTGAGAATTTCTTCCTGACCCCAGAAATCTAAAGTGTCTTTCTGTATCCAGTTTTTAATAACACTTTGTTCTACAGCTAAATTATAATTTAAGTCCCTATTATAATTAGTGGCATTTGATTTTAAGAATGTTGTACCATTAGAAATGCTCTAACAGCTTAGAAGAATACATAGTGTGTAAGCCAGCTGGCAAAAACTAAAAATGGAATATTTGTTGTGATGGCCTTGAAAACTGCCGAGTCCCTCTCTTGTATTTGGGTGGTTTCTTAGGATTCTAACTCCTTCACAACAAAGCGCACAAGCCATTTTAATTGAAACATTTTTACATTGGGAAACGTTTTTATTTTCCATCTTGACATTTTGAATATTTGAGATGAGGAAAACTTTCAACAAGTGGGCTGTATTCCCCTTGTATCTTTTTTTTTCCCCCTGAAGATACCTTTGCATCTACTACACTGAGCTGTTTGGTGTGCTGTTATCTATTCAGTTTTTTTCTGTTGGATAGACCTGTCAGACCCAGCATGAATAAGACTCACTTGTATCACAAAATGAAGCCAAGCTGGGTAGTCAACTTCAGCTCAGTGGAGGCACTTGGCAAGTAGGTTTTGCTCAGTGGTTCAGGTTGTTCAGGTTTTATTCATGGCCCTGGCTCCTTATTCACAGAAGCAATTTCTCTGAAGTCAATAACATTACTAGTGTGAGTATTTCCTTATTTTGTGAAGAGGTAAATTCTCAGTTCATTCCACTGCAAGAGTAAAACCTTTGCTTATTTATCTGAATATGTGGGAGGGCTGGAATTGTTGCTGCTGTGTATTTATTTTATCCACTTGAATTCCTCTGTAAATCATACATGTGTGTCTGGTTATTTGTCAGTTTTAATCCACGCAGGTCATGAGCTATCTTTGTCTTATGGTCATGCACAATCAATAATAGAGTGAGCAGCTCCTGAAAATTAGTAAATGAATTTTGGAATCTTTCTGTTGGCAAATTGCTTGTGAACAGATGGCAAAATTTTAAGATTTAGTCAAACATCAAAGTTTTTCCTATTCTGCCACCTGAAACAATCAGATCTGAAGCCAGTTGGGTAAGTGTAAATTTACTGCCAATGTGTGGTGGAATAATTTATGCTCTTCGGTCTTCTAGATGACTTGAATGCATAAATAATACAGACTTTTCAGCAAAGGAAGGTTTTATGAGAGTTGGAGTTGTCTAGCGGTTAACTTTGTGGCTGTGTGTTGCTTAGTTCAATCTGTATTTCAGGAACATTGATTCCCCTGCTTTTCAGTTATAGTCTGATCTAACTGCCACTAAATTAAAAAGCCATTATCTTTAATGAAAAATGCATTTATTCAAGTTCTTTAGTGTGTATACCATTTCTGTGGTGACACACATTCTCTGACGCGCACTTCACAGGTTGAGTGTGATGGACAGCAAGAGGAGGGTAAAGCACCTTGTGCCCTAGAAGTCCTGTCATGAGCTGAGATGTATATATTTTTTTTTTAATTAAAAAAATTACTGATGTGAAATACACATTAAAGTAGTTAAGAAACACTTTATGAACAGGATTAAAATAACAAAGATCTTAATGTAAACTAAATAAACATTTTACCCTAGTTTTTCTGTAAATCATTGCACATTAACCCTATTCTTTATCAGTGTATTTCTAGGGCATCATTTCAGACATTCATTTCTTTGTACATAGTCAAAACGGTGCCCAGGGATACAAATGATGCAGATGCAGATCCTCTGCTATGTGATATTTTGATGAGAATTTTGAATGCGAAGAGAAACAGCTCAGGTTGAGAGGCAAACAAAGCCTGGCAGAAGTGGCGTGTGGCATAACAGCATTGCAAGATGTGGATAAATTGACAGCAGAACCTGGGTTCTCTACCTGAGCTCTTTCACTCGCAGCTTTGCTCAAGACAATATTGAGCAAAATTCTTCAGTGAGATAATTTTAATTGCTAAGTATATTTGTGTGGTTTTTGGTGGGTGGGTTTTTTTGTTTAGTTGGTTTGGGTTTTTTTTTGGGGGGGGTTGTTTGTTTAATTAGTGAAAAGAACAGAAAACTTCTGAGGAAAAAGTGCTATTGTATAGTCAAGAGAGAAACGGAATTTAAAAAACAGACAGCTTTTTGTACATTGTGTACATTTTTGCATTTACATGGAAATTTTTCAAAGATCATTTCTCTATTGCTGATTTATCATTGAGTATGGAGCCATCTATAAGATAATTGCAAACTATGTGTAGTCATTGAGGCAAAAGTAATGCATATGACAGGTGGATTTAGATGAGATTTAGAATTGAAACTAGAGGCTGCATTGGTAAACTAAGACACTGTTTCAGTGCTGAAGGGGAAAACCAAATTGGAGAAGTCAAGTGAGAATTCCACAAAACCACTACTGATGTGTATTTCCATTCTCTCTTGCTTTTCTGCGGACTTTGAAGAATCTCAGTCTTTTAAAATTCTAAGATACGTTTCTGAGTGCATGATAAATTTGTGATTATCTAATCCAATTTATATGATAAGAGGGTAATTTCTTTATCCTCTGCATTACAGTTCTTGTCCGTGACTTGGTAATTCCCTTGGAGGACAGGGTCTTTTATAGGGTGCTTAAATCTGATTCTAATCTAATGTAATATCTAAAAGAACTAGGAAGCTTATAAAATAAATAATGCCTGAACACTAGCAATAACCACATGGATAATTTTAAAGCAAATTGTAAACATATTGTTTTCTGCAACACCATAATGAATGTGATAAACATAGCACTAATCACCTTGATAAATTGTAATTTATCAAGCCTGGATCACTGTATTTCAGATGATCTGCACTGTGCACAGGAAGATTGTGAGCAAGTGGATTAGCTGACTGCATGCTCTGCAACATCCAAAACCAGTCCTGGGATCTGATTTTCCAAGGAAGATTATGAAATAAAGACAGGTCATTGGGAGACTGAGGTAATGGAGACATGACCTGGCCTTGTGGATCATCCAAGGATAGGGGATCTGGGTTTGGGGAGAGAAAGAGGCAATCAGGAGTAAGACAGGGTGAATGTGAGGCCCATGTTGAAAAGATTAAGTGTTTAGGGGGAAGGTTGTGGAAGTGGTCTTGCAGAATTGAAGCTGGGTATTTTGGAGAGCTGGAGATGGATTTTTTTTTTTCTTCTTTTTTTTTTTTGAATTAACTATTTTTAGGATAATTCAGAGCCCTGTGTTCAAGTCTGTCTGGAGTGCTGCTCTCTCTCATAGGTCATGAGTACAGCTGTAAGCCAGTGTGCTTCCAGACTGGCATTTAGAGCCTCTAGTGACCACACCAATACTGCTTCTCTGTCTAGCAGTGCTCATTTTCCTTATGAGCACATGCACATTTTTTCAGCTACCACATCTAACTTTTCTCTTCCCCTGTCTTGCTTCAATTATGCCACTTGCAGATTGTACAAGATTTATCTACTGATTCTATACTGTAGCATGAAGAAGCCTTCAGTGCTGCTGCTGGTAATGCAGAAGCATCTGACAAAATCTGTGTCACAAAAACATGTCTATGCACCCTTGTGGGGGGTGGCAGAAAATTATAGGGAATAAAGTGATAAAATTAATCGTTTTTGCTATGAACTCTAGAGGTGATACGGATGGTCATAGCGAAGTAAATATGCCTGATATGATTTGTATGCGGGGAGTTTTATAAAGTTCCTATTATGTGTTTTTTAAATATAATTACATAAAATAAATGAAACCACAGAGCAAAAAATTGAGAAAATAACACTATTCAATTCTCAACACAAACTCAGATTACACATTGAAAACTGCAATCACTTCCTGAAACTCTCCACCTAGGTCTTAAATACTGCAAGGGCTTTCAAAAAGGGCACTAATCTTACTGCTGGGATTCTAACATATGGTAGAAGAAAGAGCCATTCTAGCATTTAATATTTTAGACAAGATCATGCTTTCAAGTGTTTAGAAGCTCTTCTGAAAGAGTGGTGTGGTAGGAAGGCAACAAGAGTCTAATAATGTTGATCTCTCTGTGCCTGTAGCTGTAACATTTTTCCTGCCCTGCTGTAACTCCTCATGCCTTTCTATTCTTCAGCTGTGCATCCAGTTATACGCATAACTATCTATCTCTTAAAGTGGGTTGAAGATAGTGGCAAAGTAAGCTTGCTAGTCTGTAAACTAAACATGTTCAGCACGTACTTCTCTGTTGTCATTCTATTACTAGGCATATGCTGTAGGTGAATGAAATGATGGAAAGAGAGCTTAAATACAAAGCTATTTAAATTCTAAAAATAAATTTCTAATTGCAGGGAAAGACCTTTAACTGCACAGCAGGGACTAGATTTTTTCCTGGAAAAGATGTGGCTCTGTCTTGGGCCCTGCTTTGAAATGTTACAAAAGGTCATGACTTTTTGTAGTAAAGTCAAGAAAAACCAGGTGACTTTCTGTCTGTAAGTGACTTAGCACTTACATGAAGTCTTTGATTTGAGAAGCTCAGAACACCTGTCAGATATTAATAAAATCTCATGACCCTGCTATGATACAGCTGTGTGGCATTATCTCCATCTAAAAGATGGATGTTCCCTAGTGTAACAAACCCAAGTACTTGATGCAGTGGGCTTCTGAGCACAGCAGCATTGAGAAACTTGCAAAATGGGAAATTCTTCAGAAGTTTTGACATTTTCTGAGAAGTGTCTTGCTTTTTCTTTTTATCTATTTTTCTTACACTCCCTCCATCCTTCCTCTGTACATTCTAGATGTAGTCTAGTTTGCCAGTGGTCTTTGGTTAGCAAGGAAAGGGGTCAGGGAAGAGTCATGTAATATTTAAAATATACTGTCACTTCAGTTTGTTTCAGCACTGATACCAGGGGTTGAAGAAGTGCTAAAATACCCCTGAAAGAGCACTTGAAGCATGTTTAGTATTTGCTGAAGGAAATGTAATGACACTCTGAAGGATATAATAGATTAGGACTTAATAGACTTTTTTTTGCCTTGTTCTAGCATTTGTTGATCTAAAAGATTCTGTCATTGGGGGTTCCTTACAGGTCTTAAACATCTTATATTTTATTTACATCACATTGCTCAGCCTTCCTTATTTTGTCTGTTTTTGTCAATGCAGATTCTGCTGTTATTTCAGTCTGAATACCTGAGGAAGAACTAAATGCTTAGCAGCAGTCCAAAATGAGTACTCTGCTCCATTTAATCCCATCACACAGCCATCATAATTGAACAAACAAGTGCGTGTACTGTTTCAGTCAAATTACTAAAGCTGTAGTTTCACTAATGCTGTAAGGTAGTGAAGGTGGCATTTCTGTTATTTTGCTTTGTGCTTACTTTGCCCCATCCTTTGTGCCAGCAGAGGCATTTACTTAGGGACCCAGGTTAAACCTAAGTACATATTTTTGATGGACTTATTTTAATTTGGTTTTCTGATCTAACTCATGTCTCTCACAAATGTCTCTTCAGATACAAGGATCTGAGACAAGACTGAATAGTCTGGGGGGAAGGTATCTGGAAAAAGGCTGTGATCAAAGTTAAAAGTGGCTTCTAACTTCAGTGTTGGCTTATGCAGTTTAAGGTGTTCCCAAAATCATTTCCTTGAAACCAGAGGAGCTGAAATGGGCCAGGTCTGTCCTTTAGCTACAGTGATACTTGCATACAGGAGCAGAGTAAAAAATATTTAAGTGATAAAAGGGAGAAGAAAAAAAAGAAGCCAAAGGAGCTTTATGCATCAGAGCTATAAAGAGCTCTATAAGGACACCTTGATGACTGACACTGGAGCATGATCAGTTTTTCCTTCCTCAAAGCTTTTTTGCTGTGGTGAGAAAACTTAAGTTTCTTGAACTAACAAATCAATACTTACATGTATTGACTTGAAATCTAATCTGTATGTTCTTTGTAAAACAACACCTCTGAAATTTCTTATTGCATACAATAGAAAACTAGACTTTGAATTATTCCTAAACATTTAAATTCCCCTGTGGAGCAATATATTTTTACTTCCCTTGTTGTATAAACTACTTCATAAATTAATTGCCTCATTAAAGTATGCAGATTTATATAAGTTCATGGTCTTGTTGTACCTGGTTTTGCTCATAAACAACACTAAGCACACTGATTTAGAAATGCTGCAGATAACTTATCAAGTATGAATGCAGCTATATGTCTTTGTGGGACCCGTTTGGATCACAGCAGTGCAGTAGTTCATTTGAATACATTGCTACAGTGCTATCAAATTCATGTGGGTTTTGTGGTTTTTTTCTTGCAGCTCATGTCTCTTCCCTGCCCCCCCTGTATGGGCTAAGTGTAACCTCTGAACTAAAAATGAGGCTGGAAATGTGTAAGCATATGTTTCCTAAAAGATCATTACAGACAATAGTTTGGCAATCAATTTTCTGTACCAATGCAATTGTTCTGAAGCCAGATGGTTATCAAAAACCCCAGCAAACTGTAACACTTACCAGTTTGCAAGATTTATTTTCTAGAAAATTATCATGCTGCATATTTAAAAACAGAAAAATGTTGTAGAAAATATCTATGTTTATTTAGTTTGAGACATGTCATATGTTTCTGTATGAAGAGTCTAATATGGCACTATTGAGACAGATGTAGGTACAATACACCATCCACCTTGGTATGGTAATTTATGCAGACCACTGTGTTGCACTGCTTGGTGTTCTCCACTCATATAAGGTACACTATGGGCTCTAGTAACACACACTGCATGAAGGCTGGTTTTGCACTGTCAAAAGAAGCTTTGGGTAGAATTTAGGACACCTGAGTCTTCATTCTTCTGGTCTCCTGTGATTCTAGGTACAATCACATTTGTATATGTATAACAAAGATGGTATAAAAGTTAGTACAAAAGGTACTTTATTAGCTTTTGGAGCAGCTGAATGTCAGATTAATATGTACTAAGCCATTATTGTCTTGCAGCCCACCAGCAAAAACTTGACTATATCAAGTGCTATAGTTACTGCATGGGGTTTTCCCTTTAGTTAATAAAATGTGTTGATATATTAATGTATGTTTTGTAAATGCTAAAGCAATATCAAATCCCCTCTTAGTAAAGAATATATCTTAAGGATGCTGCAGAGTGTTGAGACTTAGTTCACCAATATTTTGGCATTTGAGAACCCTGAATGACACATCTATGAGCGTCAAGTGAAACAGGATTGCAATGGTGAAATGGAGTGGGGTTTGAAAGTAAAATTTATTATGGTAGTATCTGGTATAGCCCAGATATGTCTGTAAAATTTAAGAGCTTGTTTGCCTTTTTGTTTAGGGACCAGAAGTTTTCCATTCTTGTTGAGTAGCTGTTTCTTACTGTGAAGAATTCCCTTGTGAAGTAGCTAATTAAGTAATATTGCACAGTATGAATCACAGTGTATCTCCTACAATTACTTCTTTTTGAATACTAGATACAGGTGTCTTCCACTTAGGATGTCTTGAGTTTGATCTCGCTGGCCAGTATGAGTTCTATAAAATCAGTGTGATGTAAAGTGATGCCCCACGTGAAGTTTAAATTTCTGAGAACACTTGCTCAGTGACTTATTTGTTCTTTATATAAAAATATGGTAAAATACCATGAAGTTAGGAACAGAGTGATGACATATGCATTGGGCACATTAATTCAAGGGCATAGCTTGATGTTTTTAATAACAGAGGGTTTTTTAAGCCCCTGCCATACTAAACGTAATTATGGTTACTAATTGCTCTTACAAAATTCAGAATTATTAAAGCTGTCACTAAATAATACTCAGTTTTGACTGCAGCAGGAAAAATATTTCTACTTATTGTTTACACAGTAGACGTTGTTTATACAGATCCCAAAACAACAGCCACCTTCTGTCTCTTTTAGGTCACTACCCCTCTAAACATGATGTGAAAGTAGTAGTTGGGGTTTTTTTTCCCAGAATTTTAATTATTTGAAAGAACTGCTGAGTATTTTTTTGCCCTTACATTTTCTTTTAAGTAACTGATGAATGTTTATGTTTTAGTTACAATAAAGTAAAGATTTTATCTTCAGTGGAAACTTTGAGGGGGTGACATCCCCTATTTTAATTCAAAGAAATGAGGGCTGCATTGGTATTGCATAGGCTCCAAGCCCTTGAAAAAAACCCACAAACTTCTATGCTCATGAAAGAAATCTGATGTTTTATGCTGGGGAGAGTAAAGGTGCTCATCTCTAATCTGAGAGAGAGTGCACACTAAGGAAGCTCTGGGTAGCGCTGTGTTTGCAACGGGATGTTTGATGTTTTAATGTCATCCAGGTGTGTGCCTGAGTGTTTGCAGAACGACATAAAGTAGCTGCTGGGGGTGTGTGTGGCTTGGTACTTCCAGCTTTACTGTGGGTTTTCTGACTGATATAAATGAAGTGATAAACCGTGTTGAGCAAGTGATTTATTAGCATGTTGTAGGCCAGCGGGGTGATTATATCTAGCACTTGGGGGAAGCAGAGGGTATGGAAATAAATGTGTCAGAAATATAATTAAATGTTTTGTGCTGCTGCCGGTAGATGTATAATTACAAACACCACCAACATCACATACCTACAGGGAGGGAAAAATGAACAAGCCTATGTTTGTGAACTTACTTCTGGCTCTATAGGAATTCCCTAGCTTTTCTCTTACTTCAAAATCCTGCTGTTTTTCTTTTTAATTGAAAGGGAATAATAAAAGGTTTTCTCTACCACAAACACAAAGTAGTTTCATTCAAACCTATATGATTTTCATGAAAGAGTAAACAACAAATGAAAACACCACCAACCTGAAAACCAGCTGTCAGCTGTGGTGAAGATATAACTTAAAGTCTGTTATTTGCTTTGGGATTATTTGCCATGGCTTTAACCTGAGCAGTGAATTTGGATACTAAACTTGAAAAGCTATCCTTGCTGAATACAAATCAAAAGTGTTACTGCCCTTTTGAATACTGAATTAGATGACAAGCTGAACAGTGAGTTGAAAGTAACTTGTACCTGGAAGTCCATTCCTTCAGCTCACAAATACTTGAATGATCTTATTTGAAGGTTTTTGCTATGCTATGAATAAAAATTTTTTTGTAGTTTAGTGGTTCAGGTAGAGACAGCCACAGTTGATACTTTAAGTGAAGACAAGATTTAGGCCTTTGGGAATGTCTGTCTTTCTGTCTTTCTCTTCACTGTCCATCATCTATGCTTGTAATTCAGCAGCCACCCAATTCTCCTATTTGCACACTTTTTCTGTTCTTGTTTTGAGTTTCCAGACACGCCGGAATGAATGATGCTCATCTGGAATTCTGGCAAATGAAAGTGCAGCCTGTGTGTAACCTAAGCCCATCCATACACAGGATCCATCATATTTTGTTTTGTTTTGGTTTGGTTTTTTTAAACCTATTTGGGTTGACTGTGAATGACCATAAACACCAGGGTTTGGGAGTAGCCTTTTGATTAATCAGAGTTGGGATCTTGGTAAACTTGTCAAAGCCACCACAGCCACCATGCCTCCGGTATTCCAGATGACTGGCTAAATATTCTGTGAATCTGACTTTGCCATTGTCCTTGAAATAAAGATCTGTGACTATACATTTTGGTCAAACATATTTATAGTGTATGTTTTACGCTTTTTTCCATTTAGCTGAATGAGGGCTTCAGTAAAATTGGGATCCGGTCAATGCTTATGAAAATTTAGAAAGAAGTATTACTTTTACTGTTCATAGTTGCTGAAGCAGCGACTACTTTAGGGAAAGCTGGAAAAACCTTTCAATTACTGTTAAATCCAAAATGAAACAAGAATGCAGTGCACACACCCTTGATATTTGAATGGCAATTTATGCTTGTCACTGGCACAGTACCTTGAGTTCTGCATGAACAATGGTTGATTACATTTTACATGATGGTTAATTACCCTAAAGTTAAGGTGATGTTTATGTATAGATTCTGTATGTTAAGTGTTTTAATGCCCTATGGTGGAGGATTTAAACTGGAGATCAAAAGGTGAGCGGGTCATGAGATCCTATGCTTAAATTTCTCAGTGCTTTGAGATCAAACAGGAAGGTTTGTGTTTCTCTAGCGTGGGCATTTTTTTCTGAAAAGTGTTTGCCATGTTATTCTGTTTTGAAGGAGAGGATAGGTGGGATAAACAAGTTGTTTTAGCTAGCAGTACATTGGTCATGATATTTATGGCTCATCTGCTGGCTTACCTCTTAGGACACATCATTATTTTACTTCTTAAAGAGTGATTCTAAAAGGGTGCATAGACACCCTAAACTCTTCTCTTTCATCATCATCCCTTTGAAGAGAACAACTAGTTCCTTGCAAACTGTGTTTTATTTTCTCCAGTAATCATTTGTAGCAATACTTAGCGCTTTCGAAATATGCTTTTAAGGTGTCAGTTTTGCTACAACACCTTTTGATTCACTTTACAGCTGTATTTACTGAACCCTTCAGTGACCAAGAAATGTTGGCTTCAGTATTAATTGTGTTATTGAGTATTACCCTGTATACTTACTGGTATCTCAAGCATAACTTCAGTATATCATACAGTCAGATAGACTTATTGTACTAATAAAAAAATACATTGAAGTTATGGCATGCTTCAGATCCTTTAGTCATAAGAGACATTGCATTCAGAATGTGAAAATTAATATCCAGTCCCCATACCTTATTTATAACCAAGGTTGTTCTGGTATTAATACTTAATCATTAATTTTTGCTAATGTAAACACCATTAGAATTGATTTGGTAGAAAACGACATTGCCTGTTACCTTTCGTATAATAAAAATATTCCTACAATTTTTAAAATATCCTACAGGTTAAATGGCTAAATGTGCCATCCGTACTCAGCTGATCTACTTGGTGAGTAGGAATGTAGAATCTGAAATGTTTGGTTTTCTTCCTTACTTACTGAAATATCAAAACTAGCCAGATTAAATCACTCATTTTTAGCTTTCATTAAAGTAAGTCTGTGACAGGAATTGTGTAGCTGCTGAATTAAAGCAACACAATTAGCTCTGCTTAATGCCTGAGAATTGAACCCTCTCTTAGAAAAGCAAGTGAAAAACATGTCTCACAGCATATTTGTGTGTCTGAAAGAAGTAATATAAATCATCTTCTATAATGATTTTCCCCTCTTCCCCGTTTACTCCTTAAGTGCCTTTTATACTTTTGTGGTGGTTGTATTTGTTCCTATAATGAAAAAGTGATTGTAGTTCAGTAATATGAAATTAACTGATAGACTCTGCTTCTCAGAGAAATGGTATGACCCACTCTGTAAAACCAAACAAAACAGAGTAAATGTTTACCTTGAAACAAATTGAAGAATGCTGTTCTTGATCCTCCAGATTTTTTTGCTGGGGAGTCAAGGTTGCATCCCATGGGGCTCAAATCTTAACACTAAAAAGGTTATGGGCATCAAATCTGTTGGGGGGAAATTGAGGACGTGAACTATTCTGAAAGAGAATAAATACAGAATCACAAGGGGAAAAAGGAGATAAGTGCAGAAAGCAAAGAAGATTGAAGGTCAGGCTGATCGTGTTTTCAGAGTATGTAAAGAAAAAGATATTAGTGGCAGAGATTTGAACTTTTCCAGACACATAAGATTTAAAAGCCTTAATTGAAACATCAGTTTCCTTCTACACTGAGAGCATGGAAATCCTTCTCATAGATATGCATAATGTCATCAAGAAAGGAGAGATTTAGACATCAACAGCTGTAACTTTAAAGGAACCTTTAAACTTACTTCTTTTAAAGACACATTGGGGTTATCTTAGACTACAGGGATTTTTTAATCAAAAAGAAGAGATTCGGGCAGATGTTGATCCTAGCAAACTGCCCAGCTTGGACCCTCTTCCCTTCCATAACGGGATCTACTGCTGCTACTTTACCTTAATGCAGTCCACAACATGCTCCCATGTACGTCACAGCTGCACGAGATGGAGGCCTTTAGGATGTTTGTTGTTGTTGCTTAAAACAATTTTTGGCTTTAAGCAATGTGTTCAATGTCTTTTGATAAAAATGCATGCTTGCTATATTTTGGGGGAGCTCTAGCCATTTTAGTTCTTGCTACATCCTGTATAGCTTAAGCTGTCTAGGTTATTAACAGTAATACAGTCAAACTGAAGTCCTTTTTCAGGCAATGTTAGCATTAAACACTTTTTTTCAAGCTGAAAAATAAGGCCTTTAGGGGCGTTCCACACGTGACATTTCAATGTTGGACTGGGGCAGTGTGTGAACAGAATCATTCCCATTCAATTTAATGCATTTAGTCTAAAGGAACTCAAAAGAAGGTGTCCACTGTCATTTTTTCTAAAAAGAAAAACAACCAAAGATTGTCACCACGGGGGTATGATGGATTGGAAGTTTCTTCATAAATATCAGCAGCTGTTTATTACAAACACAGCCATCTGTGGTAGAATCTGCCTTGCATATGCGTACAATCCTACAGTGGTTGGTTGTTAAATGGTCAGAAATGATCCACAGTATCTCTATGGATTTTTCTTTTGAGAGAGAACAATCATGACTGTCGAAGTGGCCAGGAAGTGGTAAATGTTGTCTAGAGCTGGCACTTTTTCATGTGGTCACTGAAAATAGAAATCAAATTTCAAGAAACCTTTCTTTTAGTAGGTTTATTCTCAGGTTGAGAGAAGCCTATTCCGTGGAAATTGCTTAATGTCTGAACAAACTCTACCTCACCCCTTTGTAAATAAATTAAAGGAAAATGGGAGGAGTTGGTCACATGTGAAGGCTCATCCTGAGTGCGATTTTTAATATTGCTAAATAATCAGCGTGATTAGACATTAAGATTATTAAATTTTGAGTGTTTTGTGGATGTCACAACCAGTTCGGTTTCAACTAAAAAGCTATTTTGTTATTGAATATTGCTGTTATTCTTGAGGACTAGCCTGCCTCCTTCTTAACTGATCATCTTACACTAGCACCTCCTTCTGTTACCTGGGTATCCTACTGACATATGCTTTTCAGCTCTGGTAAATCTAGTATTTAGGCTCTGGTTATATATTGCAGTGATTCTTAGTCTAAAGAGTTGTTCTGAGGAAATTGTGTGCAAATTTCTATTTATTGACTGTTGAAAGGAAGGAGGAATGCATGTTTCTTTCTATGGAAATTCACCTATAGTATTATTCATTATAGTGTTATCTATGATGGAGAGTAGCATACTAAGAGTGCTAAGATACAGTATCTATAATACATAATTATAATTTTCCTATAGCACGGAACTGCATAGAAAGTTATCTAATAAAATAATCCATTGAGTTCTCATCTTCCTAAGTCCTGGACCAAAAAGTTGCGTATTATTTGAATGCCAATGGGCCATATAAAAATAAAGGTTCATTGGAAAGGAACAGCGACAGAAATAAATTTAAATGCGTTGTCTCCATTGAGCTTATTTACACCTTAAAGGATAAATTGTTTTTCTCATAATTTGAAAATCTTTGAATTAACTGTGGGAGAGAAAATAAATGCACAAAAGGCAACTTCTTGACAGTCTTGTCAATAGACATGTTTGGAACTGACAACATGAGAAATTATGGTATCAACCTAAAAAATGAAAATCCTGAGGGCTCTGAAAACATGAGATGAAGATCTGTATGCCAGAGTTGTGATATATGAATCCCCCTAACCATTATAGAATAATCGGTGACTGTCACATGTATGGCACTTTTTGTGTGTGTGTATAAAAAAAAAAAAATAAAATAAATGTTATCATGTTTTGAGCAGTAGGAGAGAGAAGAATCGGTATCTCTTTACTAACAGTGGTTCCTTAGCAAATGAGCACACAGGTGGATTAAAAAAAAAACCCTCAAAGATTTAAGAGAAATCTGTAGTAAATTTTAACTTGCATAATACTGTAAAGCACAAGGTAATAATTTAATGAGCTTTTTACAAACATGTTCACCTGGTACTTAAGAATGGTATGCAAAATTGTGGAAAGGAACTTGCTTTAGTTTGATGGAATTAAGAAACAAATTGGAATATACAAGGAGAAGAAAATTTGCTATTAAAGAAATGAATAAATGTAACTCTGCTTACAGTGCCTGGCTGAACTTCAAGTATGCTGGCTCGAGGGATTTTAAGTGAGGACACAGCACTGATCCGACTCCGCTGCTTGTTTTAAAAACTGGACTGTTGTTGGGTTTATGTACTATAGTATAGGCATACTGTGTGGATTCATGTGGGAACATTCTGTTTTACCAAGTCTCTAATTCTTCACACAGATTCTGCAAAGTTTGTAGGTGCTTGGGCTTGCCATCTGGGTGAGTTTCTTGAGATAAGTTTTGGCTGACTCAGCGAAGGTGGAGAAAAAGGGTTCTTCTCAAGTGTGGGTGATACAACTTCAACTCAGACTGTGTTTCTGTCTGATCTCTATTCATTTTTTGTTTATGCCTTTAGGACTTGAACGTCTGCTCATCTGCTTTGCATGAAAAAGTTTCAGAAAACTGAAGAGATCCTGCTGTATGTCCAGGCAATAGAGTTGAGGATATGACGCTGATTCATCAGGTGTCAGTTCCCTGCAGGTAAGGTTGCTTCTTTCAGGAGTTTTGGATTTGGGATTCATGAGACTTTGTGGTCAAATCAGGATCTCTGGTGTATGCTTTTGGTGGCAATTGGAGAGTGCTCTATATATGGTAATGATTAGGTTATGATGTCTTTACTCTTTGGCGTCTTCTAAAAGAAAGGCCAGGCCCAGAATTTTACTGTCTTACAGGGATGAGACCACAGATATCCCATGAAAATTTGAGGGAAGAAAGCAACATCAGGTTTGAGGCATTCTTGTCTGTAACACAATCAATGTGAACACTGTGTGTAGTCCTAGCTCAACATGGTTTTTATATTTTCCTGCTAGACTTAGTATGCTCCTTCGTGAAGCTGTCCCTCCATGATACTTTATAAATGAATGTAAGCACCATGCTGGCTTTGGCTCTAGTTTCAAGTTTTAAATGAATGAAATTGATTGAAGGCCTTGCCTGAGTTGTCTCCCTTGTGTTTGATATTAGTAAGGAAGATGAGTGCAGTGCTTCTGTGTCCTTTTCCAGGTCTATGAATGTATCGGGTATGTGAGGTAAGGGATGAGGCAGTGCAATGCCCCAGGAATCAGCTGCTCAGGTTTCAGTGATACAGACAGAATATGTCGGTATGTCAGTGCCAATGATGAGGTCCTGGGTTATTTTTCATTTGTTAACAAGAGCGACAGCAGTGTATGTGATGAGATACGTTAATTTTAGCTTGTTGTTTCTCATCCATTTGTAGGTACACAGTATGTTTGTGTTTGGTGTCTGGGGTCTTAGTGCCAGTTTTTCCCGTTACCATATCCGGGTGGGCTGCAAGTATTCTCTCATAGTCCCTACATATTTCATTTCTGTATCACCTTCTCTTCTTAAGAAGCATAAAATGGTTTACCAATTAGACAGGATTTTTCCAGTGGAATCAAATGCAGATATTTCTGGGAAGCTGAAGTGCATCTGGGAGAAAGGTGTACTTTATCTGTTGCCATAAGAAGGGGAAGCAAAATGCTAGGATGTGAATTTCAGCCTTGAACTGCAATAGTCATTGTATAGCTGCTGACAGAAAATAAAAAACAAAAGCAATTATGACAGTTCACGAGGGAAGGCCTTCTCAGTCTTGTCTAGGCAAAGGATTCAATAAATAACAAAATAACAATAATGATTACAGATTTGGGGGGGTGCCACTACATACAGTAGGGTAGGACAGTTTTAGAATTACATCATGCACATGCTATATAGCATTAATTAAGCAATTGTTCACAGTGAGGCATTTTAATGAATATGGTACTTCATATTTTTCATTCCTCAGTAAGTATTGTCCTGTAATTTGTACATTATCGCACTTGCATATTGTGTGGTCTCTGTAAAGTCACCATCAAAAAATCGATCATTGCTGAAGCTGGGCCTTCAAATACATGAAAAAAAAATTGGCAACATTTGTCTCATGGCAACAGCTCTTCAGCAGAGTGAAAGATGATACAAAGGTCTGAAGAAGAGATTTCTTTGTTTCACAAAACATAGGACGCTCCTGTGTACGTGTTTTCGTATTGCAGTTCCCCTCAGAAAAGTGTCCCCACCTCTAAAAATTGTGTAGACATAAATATTTCTTAAAAGTATTGCTAATTAAGCTGAATCATATCACTTTTATGGTCTTCTCATTAAGCACTGAACTTGCATACTTTTTCTGTTCAGTGTCGGATGCTGTTAGTTCTTCTGCCCTCCCCATATTTTGCCAGTATTAAGCAGCATCCTGAAAGGACAGTATTCAATGTTATTAGAAGCGTTTGTTACCATCTTACCTGAGTTATTCTGAACAACATGAAACAACAATCGCTACTACTGTTTCTGTTTTACATTTGTTTGATTTTACTAGACTCTTTTTTTTTTTTTTTATCCTTAAGCTTACATTTTTGCTTTTAAAGTAACATTTTTCTTTTCTCATAATATTTTGTTTATCTTGCTGTTTGTGGATCTTATGAAAACCTGTTCTGAGCTCTGATGAAATGGACTTTGGTATGCTTTGACCTTTTTATTTTTTAATTATTTTTTTTTACAATATGTGATCTTGCTTAGCAAGCTTTGCGGTGTTCTTATCTTTATGCACACTATGGGGGGAGTAAGAAGATGCAGAGAAAAATATACAAGCAGTGGAATGGACTGAAAATGGAAACCAACTCTTTGAAGGTGCAGCCTGGGCACAGAACTTGGCTTTCAGGTGGAGTTACTTTTTTGAGTAGCACTATACTAGCCACTGAAGTCTATCTCAGTTACCTCATCCAGAAAAGGTGCTATGTCATTTTCAAGGCATCTGGAAAATTAACATAATTATCTAAATGCTAAATATTGTTATCTAAACATTGTTGGCTGTAATTTGACAGCTCAATTCTTGCTGGTCAGGCAGATCTAACAATTCCTCATGGCACTGGATAGGGATTAGGTTTCTCTCTCTGTAACTCTGGAGATATTGTTTGAAAAAAAAAAAAAAAAAAAGCGATGGGAAATATTGCACTGTTCTGGCTGTGCTGTGAATCTATCCAAAACTTTATAAGGGCTTCCATTACTGCAGTATCGGAATTGTTTATATGGTTGTTCTTATATCAACCCTTCCCTATTGTGCAAAGGTTTTATCACACCTTTTTTTACATGTGAACAGAGACGTAAGAGGGGGCAGTGATTTGTCGCAGATTGCAAGTACAGCCTCTGGTGGAACAAACATCTCACAAGCCCCAGGCTGTGGGGAAGTCCCAGAAAGCTGATTACTTCTTCTCTTTAAGGACCATATTTCCTACTGCAGTGCTGTCAGCTTCTCATTCTGCTCAGTTCACATTATAAATAATAACACTACAACTGAGGAATATTTTAAAAGATGGCTTCTCTTGTTGAGCTCTATTCCCATGAATAATACTGATGGCTATTGAGACAAGTCAGTCCTTTCAGTTTGTTTGTGTGTGTGTGTCCCGTCCCCGTCCCCCCGGATTTTTCTTTCATCAATATTTCTTTTCCTAAATATTAATCATATTTGACCTTTCTATAGCATGTAGGTTACTTCTGAGAGGAAAATTATGAATATTTTCATGAGTGAATGTCTTAAACTAGTGTTCTCCTCACCATTAAAAAGGGTAACAGAGTTTTATGTTAATGTATTTGTCTGTGTGTTAATATAGCTCCAGTGCTTATTTTGTCTGCCAGTGTTTCTAAATATCAGTTAGAAAATATATTCAGTGAACTTGATTTCCAATGACTTTGCATGATAAATGGACATATGCTAAACATAATTACATATTTTAATGCATTAAAATGCAAAAATGATTGGAGATATTTCAGTGAAGAACTATGGTGACTATCTATACTAATTGCTCCAGATTTAATTGTACCATTAAAGGCATGGGTGTTTATATTGTAACAGTATAATCTGTTGTAGGAAGAACTTGCAAAAAGATGGCAAGTAATTGTAAGCTTTCTATAACCAGTATTACTTCTATATGTATTTGTGTAGCAGCACAGCGATATCACTATTCTTGTGGCAAGTGGAGAAGTTCCAATAAGATATCACTTCTATTTGTAGAGAACTTATTTTCTGGAGGCATAACATGTTTGACATAGAATGGGTCAGATTTTTTAGATCTTCACATAAGCAAAATACCCTTGGAGCTAAAAATCTTATAGGGGAAGCTGTTCACAGAAGACAAGCTCTATTTGACAAACAAGTATTGCCAAATAATCCTTGTGTGAAGTCAGTGCTTTCAAAAGGTAAAATATAGAGGAAAGGGTTTCTTTTGTTTTCTGAGTTAGCCAGGTGTAGAGCCTAAAATAGCCCTAGGAACAGACTCTTCTCATTTTTTCTGTCCTTTTTTGCATGGATTGAACTGAAAAGACTGATGTTCAGAAATGAAACAAAGCAGGCAACTGCAACGAGGACAACCTGGTCAGTGTGAGCCTGTCGTGCGTCTGGGTTATGAGGTTATCACAACGTGGACAGGAAATTGAGCTTCTGGTTATGTAGGATATAGAGAACTTCAATGTTGGCCTTCTAAATAGAGATTCTTTAAACCAACTCCAGCTAATGGCTGGTTAAAGTATTTCAAAATGCCCTTTGCTATGTACATGGTGCATTTAATGTGCAAATTGACTTAGGAAGTAGATGTTGCTATCACTACTATTTTTTAAATAACCTTCTGTAACTTTTTTAAATTTGGAAAAAACCAGAAAGCAAAACAAACAAAAAACCAAATTGACATAATTCTGAATTTGAGTAGTATGCCACCACACCATAAAATAAGCAAAGGGCCTTTGTTTCTGTGTTCGTTCTTCTTTTAAAACCTATTCAAGGTCATGGTTTGAATAGAAAAGTAATTGGATTTGAGACACCATATGTTGTGGGATGCTTATGACATCCCTAATGAACGTTACAGGGTACTACTTCCAAAAAAGTGTTGACATTAGCATTGAAATGACTGTTGACATGAAAACTTTCATTAAGAGAAACATCTTGAAGTCAATCTTGTCTGATTTTTTCTTTTTTTCACTCATCGTGATAAAATGCCCAGTCCTGAAATGCAAAGAGGTTGCTTACCTTGCTAAGCTCCAGCCTGTCACAATCACTCACCAAACTTTACTACCCTTTCACAATACCTTCTGATTCACAGTGACAAATCCTAGACTATAAAAGCAACTAGATTCCATTGCTGCGTGTCTCTTGTTAGTCATTTCACAATATTTATGGAGCTGCTTGCAGAGAACATTATTCCTGTGCTCTGTTTTGTAAATCAAATAAAGGTAAATTCTATTAAAAGAAAAAATATTTTTTTTAAGGCTGTAAAGTTTGCAGAAGTTTCTTTGGTTTGTGTTTGTCTCTTTCAGTGTTTTTGGCTTGAGAAGCATGAAGGTGATAGCAAATGTTACCTTCTTCCTGTACAGTCTACTGAAGAATCCTTTATGTAAGGAACCTTAATATCAGTTTTGTAGGACATATTCTTCCCCTAAATGCCCCAAACAAGCAACTTTCTCATTAACTTGTGAAAAATTATTACAAAAATACAAATAGATAACAAATATGAGGAAAAAGAACTTGATACTTGATTATTTTCAGATGTTAAAATTGAAGAGATAATAAAGCATAAAAAAAAAATCACAGTAGCCATGCAAATAAATATTATAAAAAAGCAAGCTGCTATAGTCTAAGCAATGTAACCTCATTCCTGCCTTTAAGATAGTTGTTTCTTTTCTCATCCATTTTATGTGGGTAGCAAGATCACAGTCCTTTCCAAATCACAGTGCAGCATCAAGTAGATGTAAATAGAGCACAAACCTTTTTGTTATTACTGAGTACAGTTTCTCTAAACTTGAACTAGGCCCTAGATTTCCCATGTCTTTTGTTTACATGGGTGTCTGCACTGCTTGTGAATGAAAACCATATATCAAAACAGAATATGTAGTCTATACTTTTGCAGAAGCGCTTCTGTGTTGGAAGCCACAATTGATATGTGTATATAAACACTATAATGGAGGTAAGGAAGGCCAAGCTAATTTTCTTATTCCTAATACCTGGTTTAGGTGTGGGCAGAAGGTCAGGCTAGTAGTAACTAGCTTATGTATTTTGCTCTCTGATCTAGCTGATACTGAAATTTGTGTGATGAAAACTAGCATGGATGTATTGAGGCAGGGAAGCAAAAGGCATGCCATGTATTCCTAGTGTTGTGCCCTGATAATAGCAGTTGGTGTGATCTCTGTGTTGTTTAGCGTGATTTGTACTGTAGCTACACGATGAATCACAACAGCATATCCATATATCAGCTTTTTGATGTGTTTCTGTGGGCCATGCAGTCAGGCTGCTGGAGACTTGCTTGCTTTCAGGTTTGTAGCCTCAGGCACTGGTCTGTGTAGATGAGCCTCCTGTGAAATGTAACTCATATGAAAGCATAACAACCCTGAATGCCAGTCACAGGGGTTGGCTGGTAGCTTGCCATGTAGTGATATAAATCCTTGCTCAGAGAATTGAGCTTGCAATTTGCCCTTAGCATGAAGGTAGCCACTGTTTGCATGTGCAGTGGAAATCCAGGCAGCGCTGTAACTACTTTGTGAGCCAACCTCTTTTATCTAGTTTAGAATATTTATTTTTAAAAGATAGGGCTAACTAATCTTTAAACTGAGGATGAGAAAACAGGGCTTTAAATGATTGGTGAGAAAATATATACCTGCCCTGGGAATAATTATCTTGCTGTGCATGGAAAGTATACAGGAATAGAAGAATCTGAAAGACTAATAAACTGAAGAGCTGGCTGAGCTGCCAGAGCAAGAACGACACAGGCGGAAGGAAGCAGGTGGGCTCTGAGCTGAAAGCCAGCACCAGGGCTATACATCCACGGTGAAGCCGTACCCCAAATGCCATTGAAACTTTCATGCATTACCTCCCTGGCACAGTGTGATGAAAAAACAGAGACAGGGTTGAATGGTAGGTCTTCAGTAGGAAGCAAGTGAATTTCACCTGCTTTATTATTATTATTATTATTATTATTATTATTATTATTTTTTCTTGGCTGTACCAGCCCACCAAAAGGCGGAGCTGCTTTACCATTTCACTTCAGATCATTTAGAGTCCCTACAGAAATCGTAGGGTAACAACTAGGTCTTCTGGTATTTCCTATGCTTACAAGAAAATATGTCCACTATGAAGAAATTCTCTCTATTTGTAAGACAAGCGACATGTAAGGAGGTCGGGGAAGAGTCAATTCCCAAAATCTGATAGCTGGAATTATTCTGTACCTGCTTCATCATTTGTTTTCTGAATTATGCTGGGATTCATCAAGACTCTTAAGAGCGAAAGTCCTGTTGGTCTGTAACTTGGGCTAGATGATTTAAGATCTCGAAAGGGGATGTTTGCTTTAGTTCATATGCTTTAAGGAGAGGCTTCGTAGAACAATCCGTCTTGCCACTGCTTATGGTATGAGAGACTTTCAGCGATTTTGTTTTTAGAGCAAGCATTTCAGCTGGCCATCTGTGTTGGAGGAATGCAGACAGCATTTGGGTGAAATGTTTGTCAATGGAGTTCCATTTCTTTAAATTTTTTTTGCAGCTCATAGAACACAGACATAAATAAATGTTTAATGAATGGGGCCTCCAGTACATCAAAACTTTGGCATGAATGTCTGAAAATGTCAGTATTATTTGTATTGCTGTCAAATTTTAAATTATGCCTCAAAGAAGGCAGAAAGCTGAAATCAGCTTGCTGCTATGTTATTGTATCATTACGGGAAAAATTCAGGACAGAGGGAAAAGATCAATCTTTTTCCCTTGTGATTCTCCTGAATTCTGTTTTCTGCTGTTATGCTTATGACTTTCTATGTTGTCTTAACATACCTTCATAAGATTTTTATGACATATTTGAATATCAATATGGTATTCCCTCATCATGTAGACATATTCCCACCTCTTTACCATGTGTAGTTTACAATCACTCACTCATCTTGCAAGTTAAAGCTGGCAGTTATCCAAGAGCCTTTTAGGCCCTAAGTCTGAAGTGTGAGTGTTAGAGAAGTTATTTTCCCTATCAAGTGGTCAACTGCTTAAAAAATTTAAAAAAAAAATAATTGAGAAGTATCTTGTGTAGATATATACATAAATGGTACTCCATTATTCTTTTTACTTTTGGTCTTTTCATTAACTTCCTGATGATGAATTTACTAGTGCTATTGGTAGAATTTCATGCTTGTTCCTTTCCATTATTTACACTTCGGGGGGGGGGGGGGGAGGGGCACCAGCAATTTTTTGTAGTTTTCTTGGTACTATATTTTGTCTCTTCCCAGGGACTCAATCATTGCACAACCAGGTGTCACAGATTTCCGTGTGACTTGGTTTTTTTGACTGGCAATTAATCTTTTCATTCAGTTCCTAGCTCATCCCTGTCCTCTCCTTTTCCTCCTTTTTCCACTATCTCATCATTTAGCATGCCAACAGATTTTAGTGTAAAGAATTTTGTTCAACCTAAACCGTGTGACTGCAGCCAAAGGACCCTTAGTCAAAGCGGGGTGTTTAAACAAACCTTTAAGTCTTACTCAAAACTTGCATACAGAGCTGAATTTCTCAGGTGATTTTTACATTTTTTATTTTCCCTGGAGAAACACCACTAAGGTGGAACAAAATTAGGAGGAATAAACCTTGAACCATCTAAAAATGTGGAGTGTTTTGTATCCTGGCACTTGGGAGAAGTTTGGAGATGAGACACTGTCAGCAACCCATTCTATGTGCCCTTGTAAGACATAAACCTGATGCAGGTGACTCAGGGTGCAACAATCATGTTTACAGTGGCTCATAATTAAGTTCTTCATGGTTTATGTTTTGATTGCCCTCTCTTTTCCTCAGTTAATCCTACCATTACTGTAACATAAGAGTAAGGTCTGCCTTGCCCTTCCGACACTAGCTTTGCATAGGTTAAGTTCCAAGTAGTCTCAACTAAAGCATAGGTGTGCAGCAGGACAGTAAGCGGAGCAAACACGAGGTGTTTCTAGCATAGTGCGATTTCTTTGCAGAGCCCTAGAGATAGGTTCACAAAATCCCCCGATAACAGGATTGTGGAGGCACATCCAGAATGGTAGTGAAGGAGTCAGGAAGGACATTTTGAATGTGACACAGCATTTCTTTCCCCCGATCAAACAAAACTTGTGCATTTGAACATATGCCCTGGATGTAAATGCTAGAATATCTCAGAAAATGAGATCTTTTTGCTAGGTGTTGACTGTCTCCTTGTGCTGGAAAAAGCCACCCAAGGCTGAAGTTCATAGACTTAACCTTTGTTCTGGGGCAACAATAGCATTTTGCAGCTGTAACTTTGTTCCACTTGGATTTACTTTTGACTCTAGCTCGCTCTTCTCTTATAGGTTGGGAGCATTTGCCTAAATTCATACACTGTGGATTTTTTTCCCCCTGTTTTTCTAGTACTTCTAAGGATTTTTTTCTCTATTTAAATACTAAGGGTTATTTTCCCATCCTCAGAAGATTTATTATCTTGTTTTTCATTTTCTGTTCTGAGTATGTGTTTGACACATCTTTAGTTATTAGAATAGAAGCCTGACACTACAGGAACAGAAAATGTTTGCCTGCATTACATTTCACATTATAAATGGTTCTTGTTCTTTACTGTGCAAACAGGCTCCTTGAATAATTTTACGTTACGCTGTTGAGAACTGCGGTATGCCATTTGCTAGTAAATCAGTATTTCTTACAGCAAACTCTCTATGCTTTGTCAGCCACTATATCTAGGAAATAAAATCTAATAAAAAAAAAAAAGTCAAAACATGGAGCATTTATGGCTGATCTTCCTGAAAAATTTATGCTGTTTTGAGTACAGGAACCAAACGTGGGAATTTTTTGGGTAGTGTCCAGTACTAAAGCTTTGAGATGTACAGCAGAACATGCAAAACACCTGCCTTTTTGCTGCATTTCTGGTATTTGCAATAAAATATACTCACCAGTTAAGGTTTTCCTTTGAGTTCTTGACTTTGGGGGAAGGCTCAGCTCCTGAAAGCGGTGGCTAAGGAAAGTTTCAGCTTATTTTTGGATTTTGATGGAACTGCAGTATTGTTAACACTGAGCACTTTGAAAAATAAAAACATTAATCAGTCCTCCTCCTTAATATTAAAGACCATGAGGAATACCTTAATGTTGGAGGGGTTTTATTTGCTTTCTGGTCTTGGACTTTTGGGTACAATCATATCCTGCTTTCCAGCTTGTCTTCACCAATTAATAGATGTAGCAGCTCTTCTTTTATCATTATTTTAAGTTTTTAAATGGCAGCTGAAATATGTTGATTCCAGCAATAGCTAATATCAAAAGTCTTGCCAACTCTTGTATTTTTATGGCAGTATTATGATTCTGTGGGGTAAGCCTTTATTGCATTTCTCAGAGCTGCTTATTTTGAAAGGGAAGACTAGTGTTGGAAGTAGCAAGGTGTGAAACCCCCAGAAAACCAAAATGGGGAGTGTAGAGGCAGGGTCTGTCAGAAGCAGGAAGGACTGTGATGTGTTATCCTAAGGGTTTTTTTTCTCTTTGTTTTATAACAGCTGTTTTGCGAGGACCTATGGATTGAAACACTGTTGGATGCAAACTTAAAATGATGTTGGCTGATGGCAGCCCATTTCTATCAGGCCCCAAATGTCTCAGGTGCCTGAAAACTGCTGTTCAGGTGACCTCAGTTTATTGTTGACATTTCTTGAGGCCAAGATATGGAACAGTGTATGGATGCTGGGAGCAAGTAGTGCTATTGATAAAAACATGAGTTTGGGTAATTTTTAAGTTCTTCTGATCTTTGCTGGCCAACTTACCTTTTTGATGGAATTGCTTGTCTGAGTTTGATTGAGTTTCTGGATCAGTAGAGGGGAGTCCAGCCTTGTACACCTTCAAGTGTAATCGTACCCAGCCTCGCTAGAGGCCGACAGTGCCTTGATCTCAGGTCTCAGTTTTTCAGCACCATTTCCCTCGCCCGCTCTTCTTTCAGAGTATATACTTTATAGAAAAGTGAGAGGTTTTAAATGGTGAGAAAGGATGTCTTTTGATTCACAGGAGTTTGTTTTATAATATATCCAAGCTTCTAGGCAGATCCTTGAGATGTTTCCTTGCTGGTTCAGCTTTCAAGGCTGCAATAGAATGGTGCGAGAACAGAAATGCGTGGTATCTATTGGTACAATTATGCTGAAGGTCTTTGTTTTCTGCCTTCATCCCATGGATCCTATTTAGTTCTCATTTTCTGTACAGAAACAATTTTTCCTTTTGATTAAATTAAAGGAAAAACTGAGTTTATAAAATTTGGCTATTAGACTTTTTTGAATACACCTTGAACCAGAAGCTTTTATGGTACTGTCAATTTGAATTTTCTCATGCTTTTTATCATCAAATGAGCTTGATAAGTTCAGTACCTGGTTTGATATCATATTCTTCACTGTGATAGCAGAAGATAAAATCTGGGCATTTTCTCCCAGTAGCAGTTTCTTAATGTCTGTTGTCATCATGGCATGGCAGCCTGGTCCTGCCTGTGGTGTTGATTGTTCATTAAGGACCGCGGCCAGGTTTATATTCCCTGCCAGGTAGCTCACGCCTGTACTGAGCCTTATCACAAGCAAAGAATCTCACTCATATCCTGAATGGCTTGGGCAGGGATGGTATTGAGCCCACAAATTCAGCTCTTACTACGAAGTGCCGAGTACTGAGCTCTGTGTGCAGCCAGGCTTCTGGTGAGCACTGCGGACGGAAAGCACTCAAGTTGGAGGGATTACAATGTGCACATGTTGCCGTGCTGCATAGACTCTGAACACAGGAAGATTGTCTGTGCCAGCCGTTTGATACTGAAACTTTATCTTTTTGCTTAAAGGCTTTGTGATAAGGTGGGGCTTTCTTTGGATGCTCAGTGTCTCTTGACACAGAGATACGTGCTGGATCTGAAAAACTGGAGCTAGATGTCTCGATTTGAGCACTACTGAAATGTGAGGAATGTGCAAGATATTTAATTCTAAGCTTTAGTTTGGTCTATTTCTACTGCAGTCTATTACTAAAACAAAAACCTAAACAAATCATGGCAAGATGGAGTTCATTAGTTCAAAAAATGGAGTTGGAAATGTTGACGAATATATTTATGATGTCCCAGTACGATTGCTCCATTTCTCTATTTGCAAGGATTCTATATTGCAGCCTCATCTAATCCAAAGCACAGCATGACTCCTTCCTAGGACGAGTTCCTTCTATCATATCTCTCCCTCCTCTCAAATCCCTTCAATCAGCTTTCAGTAAAATAGAAAATAGGTTTTATTACTTATTAAAAGTTTTATAATGGAGGCCTGCCTTATCTTCCCTACCTTCTGTCACTGGCAAACTTGGATCAACAACTGAAAGATATTTGTCCAAAAACATAGATTGAAGCATTGTGGACTTTATGCTCTTAGTAACTACTCTACAACCTTAACAATCCCAGGAGAAGCTTCGGAAAACACAGACCACCCAAACAAGTAGTGGAAACAACCCCAACACCACAAGTTTAAAAGGTATAGTTCACTGTGGCAACTCAAATATATTAAATGCGTGTGACTTGTGTTGTTTTTTATTTTTTATTAGCTAGGTAAATCGAAGGTGACGATTTTGCTTTATTTCACCTGCAGAATTTGGCAATACTAATCTACAATGTAATAGTCACTGTGTGACATTTCTGTGGTTGTGTTGTGAATTTTTCAGATCACTGCACAGTGTTAAGCTGGCATATGGAAGTAATTTGAAATGCTCAAAATGAAATAACTCAAGGATCAAGTACTATATATGTGCTAATAGGATCCTGGGCCAAGGTCATCAGATCAAAACTCTGCTACAAATACACCATCACTGTGTCACAGCCCACCTAGGCTAACCTCTGGTCTTTTGCTAGTGATTTCTCTGAAACTTTCACTGAGCAATTGAATTGTTCACAACTTTGGATTCATTACAGGTTTTCATCTACCTGTAATGTACCTATTTTGAGAGTCCCCTGAATGCCAGCCTATATGTGTTTTCACTTTCCTGATAACTTTCCCTTTTATGTCACAGATGAAGTCACACAAGTTGCAATCTTTCCAAGCTGCTGTGTGCAACATAGACTCGAGAGCTTCCTGTCCGATGCTACCTGCACTGTTCTCTTCAGCCAAAGATGAAATAATGTGTTTGTCATGTTAAAGCTAGTTGGCCTGCAACATCAATAACTTCTTTACAGTGGTTCTGTTCCCTCACGCTTCTTGTAGTGCCCATTTTTCCATTTGGTATAAACAATTCATTTGTCAGGCATGGTACTTTCAACTTCATCTTATTTTTCTGTGAACTTCAACATGTTATGGGTTACAAAGTGAGCACTAAGAATGGAATAGCATGAGGCCTGCCCCCTCTCCAAATGAAAAAAATAAAAATCCCTTAATATGCAAGAAGGTCAAACATGCACTATGTGAATTTGTTAAACACATTTATTGAGTTCTTGACAGTAACCAAACACAGTGAATGACCATTATAAACAAGAAAAAAGGCATTCGCTTTTACTTGGTCAGCTCCTGCTTTATCTGTAAAGAAAAGATATCCCTTTCCACCACCAATTTACAGGATTGAATTTGTTTGTCCCAATAATGGATTCATCAGGGAAAATGGCAATTTTAAACTGAGATATGTTTCAACTGCTTTCTGCTTCTGAGCCCAGCTCCTATTAATGATGGACCATAAAGTGGAGTTAAAGTTATACTAGCTTTAAGTGCATTCCCAATTGCCATTAACTCACTTAAGTTGGCTGCAAACAAATAAATGAAGTAAAGAAAAAAATGGAAAAGAAAAAAAAAAAAGAAAACCACAAATAATGCAGCCACAAGTAGTAGAGGCTTATTATTTCAGAAAGGAAAAAATAAATCAAAGCAAGTTTACTAAATTAATTTGTTAAACACATTTATTGAGTTGTTAATAGTAACCAACACAACGTATGACCTGTTGTAAAATAAGAAACAGAAAACGGATCAATTCTGATTTTGGCAAATCTTACTACAGATATGTGACAGAGGGAAATATTTCAATTTCCTTTATATTCTGCAGTGATATATTTACAATACTTATCTCTCAAAGTCTGTCCCTTTTTTAATTAAATGAACAGAAAGATCATAACCTAGAAATAAGTTTCCTCTACAGTCTTCTTGTTCTGTCTTGTCAGTATCCATTAATGATAGTGAAATAATGAGAGCTTTCCAAGGATTACTTGGCACACAGAACACAACTCCACTTTGATGCTGTACCGAGCCACCTTTTTTCTTTCTTTTTTTTTTTTTTTTTTTTTTTTTTTTTTTTTAATTTGAGGGAGAGGGGAAAAGAGGAAGAATTTCATATGTACAAAGGCTGAAAAGTCTTTCTTTGTGAAGCTAAATTAGTTCAGGAAAACCGTATCAAAATTGTAATCACATTTACTGTAATACTGTCTTTTAACTTTTTTTAATTACCACCGATCATATGAATGAATTTTTAGTTGAGTTTCCAACATGGCAGCTCTTTTCCTACAGCACATTTGCACATGCTGTCGCGAACCCAAAGAGAGTGAGGTTGGGTGCATTCTAGATTATGTCAATTCACAGTAGTAGCATTCCACTGAGGTTATGGGTTCTGCCTGCTCTGTCTTACTTACTTGAGGAGCCATTCATTTACTGAAAGGAAAGAGAAACAAAACAAAAACAATTATGCTTTAATAAACCCCAAATACGAAGCTGGCTGGATTTAACACTGTATTAGGCACTTAAACAAAATGTCTTGAAAAAGCCAGGAGGTTCAGTTTCCTCCTCTTTCCGGAAAAGAATGAAGTCTGAATGACTGTTTCTTTGAAATATTGCAACTCGGTCATCAGCCTTGTTGCTGAAAACATGCTTTCTTTTCCACCCTTCAATAGTACTCCTTCATAACCATAATATTACTGGTAAGAAGGCACTTTTACATCTTTATCACATGTAATATAACTGTGTGTGCATAGGCTAAAAAATGCATAAGACACATTATAATTCAGCTGAGCCCCTAGCAGTGGCAGTGTAAGACTTCACCAGCAGGTGACTGGGTTGGTTCATTTGTTTAATATCCATTGCATAATACAACACTTTCCAATGTGGGTGTTTGTTATGGTGGTGCACCTCTAAAGTGAAATTTATTCTTTTGTTTGAGACCAGCTGTCATCAAGACTAGCTCATCCCCCTTTTCCTTTCCAAGGTGGGTAAAACATAGCAAAATGCACTTTGTAAGGTGAGAAGACTTTAAAATGAGGCTAGGAAACTGAAGACCTGCCCTGTCTGCTTTAAAAAAACAAAACAAAACAAAATTAGATGTCCTGGAGTGTTTTTTGTCATGCTTTTCCTGCATGTTTCTGGGCAAGTTTCCTCATACATATCAAATATGTAATGTTTGACTCATACCATTAGTCCTCCACATCTGGAGTTTCATCTGTGTTTATTTGTGTGCTTTGTTATGCACTTGGCTTTCTCAAAGAAAAGAGCTCAGTGTAAGTATAGAAAGGATTATTCTGGAGGTAGAACGTACCTCTATACTGTAGTTTCTGTGCTCTATTGTTTGGACAATCTTTTCCCTGTAAACTAAAGTTGATATTAGTTCGGATACATCGATTGTTGAGAGGCTGGACTGGTCTGAAATTGTCGCTCATGCTCAGAAATATCTGTGATGGCTGATTCTGGCTTAGCAGTCGTAAAGAATGCATCTATACAAAATACAAAACAAGGATTTTTAGTACTGGTCTTTCCTGTAAGTAAACAACATACAACACTATTAAATAGACTTGTTAATAAATGAAAGTTAAACAGAATTTCAGTGATTTGTAGTCAGAAGTAGGCTGAAAGAGTTAACTTGAGGTAAAACCGTTCCTTCTGTGGTCCTCTGTTTCTGAGCCCCATTTTAAACGAAAGTAACTAGTTTTGTGTGGAGTAAATGAAAATGGTATGAGATGTCCTTGGCTGATCAGGAAACAAATGGAATTGACAGTACTAGATGGCAGCAGGCTGGTGCAGAGAAAATGAACTTGACGAATAACAAAAGATAATTTCCTAAGTTTTGTAGCTATTAGTACAGTTTCAGTTGAGAAGACACAGTTTTGGATGATGGTATTTAAGAATCAAGTATGGCCAGTCAGGATGGAAAGGATAACTGACAGTCATGATGCTGAAGTCATGAAATTAGTGATGTTAAAAAGTGAAATCTTCCTTCCATTAACAGGTCAATCTTGATACTGTCTGTATTGTGTCTACAGTGTTTGTACGGTAGACTCTGGCCTTCTTTTGAGATGGTTTTATGGATCAACAGAGAGGGAATTACTGAATTATCCAGGATTTTCAGTGTGCCCAGCAGTGGTTGGATGCAAACTGCAAGCAGACAGCAACAGGTCTTACGATAATTATGCAAGTGTGCTAGAAGCGTGTTAATTGGTTCAAGTCAACCAAAACCTTTCAAACTTTTTACTGGAAACTGGAGAGAGGAAAAAAACCCCACCCAAACTGTGATTTATAAATTAGAAACCCTCAAAATATTTTGGTTTAAAATTATAAAAAGAAAATGTTTTCCATATCAGTGTAGAATTTCAGATGTTTGGTAGTGGTATTTAATGCTTAAATGGGGAAATCCAGTAGCTGGGTTTTGCATATGGAAAATCTTTAACAGCTTCCAGGGGAAACTTGAGCTGTGTGTTACTTTTTCAGTCTGAGTACATAATGTAATTAGTAAGTATTCCATGAAATCAATTTGCTGCACTAATAATGGAGGATGTAACTAACCAGTAAAGCGTGACAAGAAGTATCATGAGAATATAACCCATAGGTGTACTAGCATAGACTCTAGAAATATTCTAATCCTTGTTTTGTACATTTAATGTTGTAACTAAAAATGTTGCTTGTAGGAAAATGTTCAGGTCCCCTGCTTGAAAAGTTCAGAATGTACAGCATGTTTGCCTGTGCTTAGCTGTGTCATTCTCCCAAATTACCCATTCAGAAAAGAAACAAAGTGCTTCCTCTGTATCTAGACAAAATCGGACAGAAGGAATATCACAAAGATAAAATATCTCTCAGGCTTTTTAAAGTCATCTTATTTACAATATTGATATGATTTTAAATCCCAAAGTAATATTTAGGGTTGTTCTATCATTCCTCATTTCATTTCTCAGGCCAGATTGCTTCTGCTGCATGCTTGGGACAGGCAGATGGCAGTTCAAGTATTCCTTCGGGATTCTAGTATGCAAAGGAATAGGTTGCAGTTCAGCTCGCAGCTCCATAGGCAACTCACTGATGGAAACGCTGGAGAAGACTGCAATTGGTGTTAAACTTGTTGTTTTCTGATGTTAGACCTTGAATTGCAAATTGTACAGAAATGTAGTCTTTATGACTTCCACTGGCGTGTTTCCTCAACAGCATAATTTGACTACGAAATTAATTGTGTGGTCTTTTGCATAATTTATCCTGCTTCTTTCTAACAGGGGCTCCAATGTGTCAATGTGATTTTTCTGAAGATATTTGCAATGTCTATCCTGCCATTTTATACCAGAAAGCACTAGATGATTTTTTTTCAAGAAGGCCCCATATACTGGATCTCTGTCACATTAATGTGCTATCGACATGTATTTAAATGGCCACAAGTGTCACTCACAATTTGTCTGTTTCTTTCTAACCTGAGAATTGCCTCTGCTATACTTAATAATTTCAGTTATTTTTGTACAACACTGCTATTAACAGAATCGTAGAATAATTTTGTTTTGGAAGAGACCACTGGAAACCATTTGGTTCAAATCCTCACTGAAAGTAGGGCCCACTTCAAAGTACGTGTGTGTGTGTATAGATGCTTAGGGAGCTCTAAATAGTTAATATTTTTATTTTGGCAAAAAACCTCTTCAATGCTTTTTGCAAACTGTATAAATTGCAGACAGAGATCCCTACAGCAAAAGGCTGAATCTAATTTTGTATGTAAAGCTACCAATATATCTGTTTAAAATATGCTTTTGTACCTATACTAGATCGAGTAATTTTTTTAATTTATTTTACCTGCATCCTTGTTATGTAGACAGGTTTGTTCATAATTATCCAGCTTGCTGTTTCATAGCAGGGTGGAATTGTCATTGACCCATCATATGTAATGAAACTAGACGTCTCTGGATAAAGTTCCTCAATATTAAGCCCCTGTAGTAAGTAAGCATCATCTGGAGAATAAAGAAGGAAAACAATTGAGATAAAACGATAGCTTCACAAAAAGACCCCACTCCTTTTACGTACAGCCCTTATTCCGGAACATCATAATCAGTTTTACCAAAATATGAGGTGTAATGACATACGTTTCTGAATGCTCTAGCAGTTTGGACAAGAACAAGTAATGTGAATTCACTAATCCTTCTTGCATTGAGTTCTACTCGTAAATGCCCCTGCACACGTTCCGTGAGTTTAGCACAAGCATTCACAGTGAAACTCTGAATCACGTTTAAGAACTGGAGTTAAAAGCTTCTTGAAGTTGCAGTTATTGATTTAGATGCAGCAGTCTTTGGAGAATGTCGACTTACCATATTTTGGAGTGATGAACAATTTTCCCTCAACAAAGCCTTGGGAAGGCCAAGAGTGTTAAAACTTAATTGCCCGTCTACCACAGGAGGAAGTTAAGGTTAATGCATGATAATAAAGCTGCTCAATGAAGCCTGCTGGCCTTTCATGTGCACGGTGGGGGTGGATGCAGCGCAAGCTCACTCAGAATGCTAAAATCAGGGTGGAGAAGTACGCTGGAAAGCAGCTTACTAGGGTCCCTGCTTTTGTCGTAAGTCTCCCTGGGAATTAATGAGGTTTCCCTCTGCAGCGGAATTCACTCTGTGGACACGTACCAAAATATAATGAGATAGGGTTATATCTTTCAAAAGTCTTCAGAGTTCCTCAGCCTTTCTATACTATGGGCACTATTTCCCTTGTGTAATGCTGGCGCTACAATTAGGAGTTCCTTAATAGGAAATACTCGGGCATATACACACTTCACTGCTTATACGCTACTGCTATCATGTATCTCGGAAAGCTGCATGGTGACAAGCTGTAATGTTGTTTGCGTGCTTTCACTTGCATGTAGTGTGTTCAATATGGTTCATTTGCAGAGCGAGCGCTAAAAGGAAATGCGGGCAAGGAAAGTTGCATATTTAGGCATGTTTCCCCTTTCAATACACAAGATGAACTGGCATTGGTTTTAATGGAAGGCAAGGCAGGGAGCACAAATGAAATAGAAGACACTGCTCAGACTAAAGAAAAACGTTGAAATGCATTTTTTTAAGTCAATGTCAATAATTTAGGCATTTCTGTTGGATTCTCTGATGTTTTTCACGTACCATTCACTGTAAGTTTAAACAGCTTTTGGTTTTGTGTGGGGTTTTTTTGTTTGTTTACTTGGGTTTTTTTTAAAGCTGATAAACAGTTCCTTGGCCATTGGGAGAAGATTGTAAATGGAGGAAAGGAAAGAAATATAAACAAAGTGTACAAGAACTAGAAAGGAAAAGAGTAATTTAACTTGAATTTAACATATTATAGCTGAAGAGCAAAACTTAGATGAGTAAAATGCTTGTCTTGTAATATTTAAGGAAAAAAAAAAGGACTGCAGACTAGTGTCTTGAGCAACGGAAAATCGAAGAAAATAAGCAAAGCAAATGTGACCATTTTATTTTGACAGAGTGTAGTCAACATGCTACAGGCTTTTGGGGTAGCAATATTAGTGGCTACAGTATCAGTTAAAGTGTCAAGGTGAGAGTCTAACATTTATACCATGTTGACCAGTGCCTTACAGTTATTTCATTTTTTAAATGTTTGTTATTTTACAAAATATAATCTTGGCATGTCCTTTCAGTTTTGTCAGAAATACAGCCTTCTGCCATGTTCTTGCACTTTGAGCCAGGGTTATAGCCATGCCGTATAGCTGCATCCGCAAGTAGGGGGGGAAACTACTGTTAGTGTCTTATAGGTGGCTGTCACCTTTTATAACATGCTCAGCCTTCACTGGCCCTTGGCCTGGGATACAGAGTCTTTCTAAACCCAAAGTTTTCCAGACAGAAGTGCGAAACCATTGCTGTAGTATTAAGAGTCAAAATGTTGTTAAATTTTAACAGCTAGAGATGACTCAATACACCTGTGTCCTATTCATTAAAAACATTATTTGCAGTGCAGTGGTAATTTTGCTAGAATTACAGGAGAAAAGAATGAATGCATTTTTTCAAGCCAATGCCTGTTTTCAATGAGTCATCTTACATTTTTCCCTTTCCCACATGAACATCCTGTTCATTATTTATGAACCATGGAGAGCGGTGTGTTAGCTCCAAATGGCACCGAGTCAGTCAGAATAGATAGCTTCAAACTCCAAGGACTAAATCTGCTTTCTCGCATCCATATTGACTTCGGCTGGGCTAAAATGATTTAAACAAGGTAGAATTTCCCCTGAAATGTTTACTAGGAGATGGAAAGCTAACTAAAGATTAATATAGATGAGAGATATTGATGGGATAGAGATATATATCTCTATCTTTTTTGTTTATGCTACATTCAAGTTGACCAATTTGTATTCAGAACAGTGCACAGATTATTAACAATAGGACTACTTATCAAATGGAAGATATAGAAACAGATTTACTGCTGGCATTAGTGCAGGTAGTCATGGGGGTTTTGGATTTGCCTCACATTGCTTTAATACAGAATGTAATTCATTATTTTGCTATAGGTGTCTAAATTTTGTCTGTGGATTTAGTGTTTAGTCATTCTCAGAACATAATAATGCTCTGGAGGTTGAATATGGCAAGTAACAGCGTGGGGCAGGGTCCTTCTACTGGTTCAGCCAAGGCCAATGTCTGGCAGTGCTCTCAAGATCAGGAGAGATGCTCTCAGTCTTACTGAGCTTCAGAGCAACCGCTTACGTTATGTTGTTTGCATACTGAGGACCTACAAAATGTGTGGCCATCTCCCACACCAGCACCCAGTAGTGAAGTGGCTCCAAAGCTGGTTCATTACCTCTGTCTTCACTTGGAATATATTTAAGGAGAGGCAGCAAATTATGCTGTGTGTCAAAATCCATCAGTTGTGATTAATGGGAAATCAGAGGATGGGGTGAATGAAATAAAGAAATTAAAGAGTTTGGCCAATTAAAAGTAGTATTTATTCATGCCTGTACATGGCATGAAATAGAAGTCTGAGGAAAGACTACAGGATAAGCATGTGGTTGTCAACATTTTTCCCATGAACAGCTCTGCTGTTTCCCTTTCCCCACATCTTGTTAAAGGTTTCCCATTCTGGAACTGAAACAGAACTGGCGGGTTTGCACTAATACTAGACTGCAACACGTTAGTGTCTTGTCTTATATTTATTGCAAGTATGTAGTTCAAAATGGTCAAAATCACCATGTGTGATCTCTTCCCAGTAATAAACTTCCTTTAATAAACCCATTCAGACTTTACTAGCTTCTCAGCATCATTCCTATCTACAGCACACATTCTGTTTATCTTGGTCTGCTTGTGCCTTAGGGTGATTTCTGAACTCATCAACTCTTCTCTATACAAATTAGATTTCATTAGATTTCATATTCATTTACATAAAGGCCTTGACTCTGACAATTTTCTTAGCAAATGATGGAAATTCTCTTCTTTTATCCATAGATTTGTAATAGGCGTGCACGGTCTCCTTTCACAGCAAGTTCTATGTATGTTCTCTTTAAAACAAAAGTATTTATAGGGAATATATTATTTACTGAACGAAGGAAAGTCCATTTGATTTTGAAGTTCATATCATGATAATCCAAAGATGGAAAGTACAGCTCAAATTAAGCAGATTTACAGGGTAAGGAATGTAGAGATAGTCATTTTTTAAATCCTAAACCAGAGTTTCTCCATTTACTAGCCTTCACAAGTCACTTAGACCGAGGCTGACAGAGGCTTATTTTGAATACCTGAGGTTAGTCCCTTGGGGCCTGAGTTGAGACTGCTGGGCTTTTACTGCTTGTGACGGGAACTGCAAGAGCTCAGTCCTTCGGACGACACACTGAAACATGAGCCTTGAGAAAATAATAGTCTCTTATTTCCAGAAATCTGAATCTTAAGCTTTTTCAGGATAATCTTCTAAAATTGGAGTACTTTAGCTATTTTATAGATAATGTACAAATGAATAAAGATTGAATTTGAGGAAATGGAGAATTTTGCAGCTCTTCTGCCTAGCTGAACATGTGGCAGTATTTTGGTGGAGAATGACAAGCCCAAATTTTCATAAGGAGTTTTGGGAATCTAAAATGTTATTTCTTTCCAATGTTACGCAAACACTGGCTGAAAGCTAATGTAGCATAACTGTTCTGAAAGCAAGCTAACTTTTGTCGCCTCAAATGTCATACTTAAAGAGGAATATTAAAGCAGTATTTCTTTAGAGATATTTATATAGCTTCTGACTAAAGCCTGTTTGAAAGAACACTTGTTTCAACTAGTTCACAGTAGATTCTTTGGGCTGTGATAACAGAATAAAGTAAGTATTTAAAATCTGCTTAAAAATTCCCTGGGGTCCATTTTACTTCACTGGAGCCATTAATATCTAAGAGCAGAAATTCCCCTTTTAATGCATTTTGCCCATGGAAATTTCATGCAGTAGTACAGATAGCTCTTAATTTTGCTGCTGTTCTTTAAAAAAAGTATTTTGGTTATGTTACTAACTGTCCTGACTCTGAACCTACGCTCCACTTATCATTCGCTCCATGCTCCTATTGAGCACACTGGGACTGGTCATTTTGTCAGCAGCCTGCTGAGGACTGACTGCAGGAGTGGACCCCTAAAGCACAAGCTAAAAAACTCCAGCTGCTAAAGGCAGACTAGAAATCCTCGCAATGTAAGGGGCAAAATTAGTTTTCAGCAACGATGCTATAATCCATCATGCAAGACAACTGCAAAATTACTTTCAATAACACTTTCACGTTCCCAATTTACAGTAAAAAAATTCCCAGTCAATACTTGTTACTACAGTAGGTAACCCAATGCCCTGCAGAATATTATGTGCATTGTATCTACCAAGGATTGCACTTTAACAGACAAATCTGTTAGTGATAACAGTGGTTAAAAATTAAAACAGTTCTGTTAATCATTGATTTCGCGGCCTATGTTATATGTTAATCTTCATGCGAAATTTCATTTAGTAAACCTAAATTAGGTGTGATAGAAATTGCTTTTTCCTTCTAAAGAGGCAAAATAACCAGCGAAAGGTTGTAGGATGCTGTCAACTCCACAGAGGAGGAGTGCCCACTTAGAAGCGCAGCATACAAACGAACTATTTTGTATTGGGAAGGTATGCTTGCCTGCTGGCGTGGGTGATGGTTGGGCGCTCGCTCATGCGACAAGTGGAGCTGCATATCCCTAATCATGGCCTCTCCTCTGCTCTAAGCTGCCACGGGTTCTCTAATCTTTGCTCTGCTGGCCAGCCATTGCAGCGTGTGGGGCCAAGGAGTATAAAAAAGGCTGTGGCACTCATGTAAATGCATAAGATACAGCTGCTGTGATGGGAAAAATGAGGTTGGAGTCTCTTATTCATTGTGTGAGACCTGACAGGTCTGCGTGTATGTACGTGGGGGGGGAAAAGCAGCTTCTTCAGTGCAGGTACAGTCAGAGATCTTCTGGCTGGTCCCCAGACAGAAGCTAGGAATGTGTAATTTGGGAGTGAAAGAGCCTGAGAAACCACATACAGTCTTAATGACAATTTCCCTTCTCCAGGACGCTGCAGCAGCATTGGTAGGCAGAAAGCTCTTACAGAACAGTATTGCTGTGTTTTTGCAAGGAATCAAGACAGGCAGTTTAAAAACTGGGCTAATCTCCTGCTTCTTGCATGCAGAGAAGATGACATTTCACACTGATGGAACAATTGGGAAAAAATGTTCTGAGGGGAATCCTCTGTCGCCTTCCTTTCTATAGGTATCATGGAGAATAGAGTTTCATCACAACAGAGGCCTCTTATTTGGACCAAAGATGTAAAAAAATGTGTTAAGTGTAAGTTAAAATTAGAGAAACATTAGTGGGAAGAAAAGTGTATGTTATAGGAGAGGTCAAGGAACTATCTGCTTCAGAATGGGGTTGGATTGGCTCCATTGTTCAAAGTCTGTATTGTATGGCAAGACTCGGAATGTTTCTAGTGTTCTCTTGTTTGGGACTGAGTGGCTAAAATTCTGTCATTTCACTTTATGTTGGTCTCAAATCTAAACTTTTTCTTTTTACAATCCTGGCTTTGCAGGGAGGGGGAAAAGATGGTGTCCACAGAAAGAAATCAGACGATGTACTTTAGGGATATGTATAGAAATCTCTCCAAACCTTTCCACTATAAATCTGAAGTCTAGTGACTTTTGTTGAAGTTGAATGGACATTTGATATCTCTGGAGTTTCAGATGCAAAGTTTTCCAAGTAACACTGTTATTGTAGAGCATATAGTACAATATATTTAATTTACAGAGAAGTAAACTGAGGCAAACCCTTGTAGCATTGTGAACCAAATCCTGGAGTCCTGACAACCACTCTCATTCCAGTTATCATGAACACCTCTCTCCCAGCTTTCATGAACAAAAGCAAGATTAATGAAGTTTTATGAAAATGTTAAGTCATTGTTTACAGAATAACAAATGAAGGCTGACTTTTACAATGCTTTCCTTATTTTTTCAGTTTCCTGTGTGCTTTTTGAAAGTTAAATTCTGGTATTGTCTAACTTATTTTATTAACTTAATGCCTGCTTGGAATTCAACTGCATATTTGACAAAGGGAATAAGGTTTTCAGGAGAAGAGCTTTAATTTGTTCCAGTGAGATATATGTATTTTTCATGACTTTCTCTAAACTAGCCTAATTTTTACTGCCATTTAAACTCCCATTTTCACAAGTTCAATATACTAACATGGAATTATTTAGCATTATCAGTTAAAGGCTTTCCAAATGTGAATACAACAAATATACATGCTATGTTAATGACCTCTTTATATATCCATTAAATGCAGCAATAGTTGAATAGAAAAGTCATAACTTTTCTGTACAAAAAGAAAGCATTAGTGAATACTAAATCCACAGTTAATGATGCAGCATCTTGACATCTTGATTTGATATAATCCAGGCTGCTCTGCATGTTACTTTTATTGCTAATAGTAGGCAGTTTCTCCTGAGTATTCTGTGTGAATACAGTATATGTATTTGTTGAGTATAATTTCATTAATTTATTGCTTGTTCAAACATAAAATAGACTTTGAAGTTCAAAATTCATCTGATGAACTGACGACCTTACTAGATTTTTCAGGTTCCCAAGTTTATCATGTAGAGTTGCTGACAATGCAAACTTTGTAATTTTTGCCCATAATGAAGTGCCTCTTGTTTCAGTGGATAGCTAAATACATTATTTGATACTAAAAGCATACACCTGTTAGCTATAGTAAATTAAAAGAAACTTACTTTTATATGTTATTCTCGTTATGGTGTCTCTGTTAAGCATACGATTTAGAAATGGATTTGATGATTCAGATACCTACAGAAGAGAAAATGTACAACGTCAAAATCTTCTCACAAACGTTTCCTTCCTGGAAATGTGGCTGTTCTGTGTGTGCACGCACATGCATGTACTCATTCTCTCTCTCCTGCCACTCTTCCAAATAGTTTCTGCCTTTTTTTCACTGTTGTGGAAAGAGGAAATAATTACTCGGATATTTTTCTAACAAATCTTGTTAGAAAGTTGGTATCTAAAAATATATCCAAAAAAACCAGGGATGGGAGACTAGGTTGAATAGAAATTAATGCCTGAACACAAGTGTGAGTACAGGTTTATTCTCCAACAGCTTTGATGGGATTTGCAGGTGATTAATACAATTAGGCAGGATTTTCATATCATATTCAATTATATTTCTATTTACTGAGAAATATACTTTCCTTGCAGCAGACTATTTATATTGCAAATAAAATCCCTCTTGCCTTTGTTTTACATATAGGTATGAAATGCCTAAATTTCACCCACGTGCACTCACAAATATGCATACATACATGTAAAACGTTCGGTCTACATTAACATAAGCATACCTGAAGAGGATTTAGAGGAAAAATGATAGAGAGGACTTAGAGGCATTGTTGTTTTGCTTTTTTGGGGGGGTGGGTATGTACATTATCAACAATATAATTGTTGATTATCAATGATAATTTAATGACAGATTTTATTGTACTGCAAATGGCAAAACTATTATTGGTTAGCAACAAAATCAGTGTCATATTTTTTTATGGAGAGGTTTTAGTAACTCTGTAGCTAGCCTTCTAATATCCTACTTATCTTTCAATTATTCTCTGATGTGGTTTTTTTATCAGACACTGGATGCTGCTGTAATACATCTAGTATTTATCAAGAATGAAATAAATTTGTTTTGAAAATGGAGAACTTCACAAAATTTTTAATTAAGATTTAGGAAAATAAATGGGCTATTGGATGAACTGTAACCCAGATCTGTTTGACAGGTAGCTTTCAGGAAAATTCAGTTCAGGTTCCATTTTGTGGAAATTCAGATAGTTACTTCTCCACTTGGAAGTTTTTCTAACTACTTTGGACATTTAAAATAGAACACATCTTTTGCTGCCAGTGAGAGTGGCCTAGAGAAAAATATGGTGAGGCAGATACTAAATTTTGTTGCTCATTACAAGAGGTGTGCAACTCGGCAAGTACATGAGTGATGCATTATTTAGCTAAAAGTGGCATGCTGGGCATTTTGAAGGCTTGCTTCAATTTTATCCTCTTGTGTGAATCCAAGTCAGATCATTGGGTTGTAATAGAACACATTTTGGATGAAAAAAGGTAACCTAAATATCCTTCTTAAATATTAGACCTGTATAAAAGGGCAATTTTAATATATAATAATTCAAGATGCTATGTGAAATGGATATTTTAATTCTGATGTTAATGCTTTGTCAGGAACTTTACCTTATGAAATGGGATTAGAGAATACTAAAGGGAAATAGATATCCAATATGTAAGGTCTGATGATGAAAGCTATTTATTTCAGCATTAAGCCCTTATTCAGAAATATATGCTTTTTTAGACTGATGAAACATAGATACATAATGGCAGAATATGAACAACATTTTGGGGGGAAATGCATTCTTCATATAAAATGAGAGAAAAGGTTTCTCCAATGTAATTGGGGAGGTTTGAGTTCAGTGCTGGATCAATGTAATTGACAGACCTAACTATGCATCTTGAACACAACAAGATGGAGACTAAAATATGACAAAATATTCACATGTCTTTCTAGTTCTGTGAAATGGAAGATATTAAGAGTTATACTTTTAATGTTCTTTCAGTTTTGATAGTTTAAGATGTTTTAATTATCGTTGTGAGAAAAACTTATTTTGCCGACTTTGAAACATCAGCATGTCTCCAAAGAGCAAACATGCCCTCTTTCTCAGGGCTTCAACCTACTAGAAGAGATTTACTTTTAATTGACTGAATAACATTTCATGAAGAAATACCAAATCTGCAAAATTAGTAACTTTTGTCATAGAAGTTAAAGTGTTATGAGTGATGTTTATGGTAGAAGGATTCCCCCCCACACACACACCTTATCTCTTTTCATTTTCCTTACATTACATTGTAAATGCTTTGGAGTAGACATTGTGTGTTCAGTTCCTAGGGCGATGCTGTCTCTGGATTCCGGATCACAGCCTCTAGACATTGCTATAGTGTAATGAGGAGTCTAATTCCTAGATTTACAGCTCATGGGAAAAGAAGTCCATTATCCATATATTAGGTATTGATAATGCTGAATACTTACTTTCATAAATATGGAAACTACCACCAACCCATTAGGACTCTTTGCAGCTTCTGTGACATTTGTGTACAGCTCATGGTTATAGTGGATTAGTTGAACCTAGAAAACAGAGAAAGGAAAGATTACAATTAAACAGTAGCAAATCATACCATACAGTGTTTGCAAATACTCTCTATACACCAATTGGTTTGTATTAGGATCCCATCTACGCTTAGGGTATTTTGTAACAATGCAATTTTTCAGAGGTTTGCAGCACGCATGATTTTAATAATTTCAGTCACCATCTGGCTCCAACTGGCACAGCACCAGCACATTTTCTTCTAAATTGCCAGTAAGTGAATTTACCCACATCAAGTTATGAATTGCACTGCAGGGGTTGACATCATTTCCCTGTTGCAACAGCACTTGCCATGGGCATCGAGTAATCTGTACTTTTCAGCCTCGAGCCAAACACTGAGGAGTCAGGGGTTGAAATATTTGAAGAAACATATGGGATACGGGTTTGGAACTGTTTAAGCCAGCACTCGCAGAATTTGTTGGCCCTGGATTTTACAAAATTGGTTACAAAAGCTCCTACAGTTAGGCACTTACTGTATTATTGTTAACCAGGTTCTCCTTAGCTCCTACAGCTTTCCTTCTGCTTTTTAGTTTTATGATGTGCTGGGACTTTTAAATTATGAAGGCACAGTTCATCTTTCTCCCTGCATATGTAAATGTCTTACACAGAACAGTGATATTTGAGTTGTCTGGGATCACAAGACACTGTTACCATTTATATTGCAATTTGTAGCCTCACTTTTTTTTTTTTTTTAAAAAAAGAGGAACAACTTTAATGAACTTGAATGAATAGTGAGGCAGTTAAGTACTTCTAAGAATTTGAAAGGCTAGTTAGCTTTATTTAGCCTGAAGATATCTATCTTGGTTTTCAGATGTCAATTAGAAAGTAAGGTCGTTGTTCTGGCATTTTCAGACTTGCAGCAGCCTGATGTATGTATTTAAAAATCAGGTGTGTCTTCCACGTGTTGGCATAAATCTAAAGGCTGTCCACTGAAATTTCTGGACTTACATACTATGAACAAGATCAGTATTAACTTGATGTATGTCTGGTAGTCTTTTTAACTGTACAAATGGCCAAAGACTAATACTGTCAGTTAAGAAATTTCATCGTAGTCTGTTTTCAATGTTTATAATCAGGAAAAAAATTGCCAAACACCTCAAAAAACACTGAAATGGGGTTTAGTGCCTGCATTGGTGGCTTTGTCTTTTGGATGAATGCAATGTTTGGTGCTTCAGCAGTGAAATACAATTGCAAGGGTTTCTCTGCAAGAATGATCTCCCTATACGATCTGCAATGCACAATAAAGTTACAAAGACAAAGCCTTGCTTTGCTATACGAATATGTATGTCCACCAACATGTGTACAAGTAGTGATCTGAATTATAACAGCATCCCAATTTATGTGTAACCTAGACCATTATTATCTCAGTCTATGATAAGTTGAGAAATAAATGATGCGTCCAAACTCTGGGAGTGTTCAGACAGTTCTATTTCCTACACTCTGCCCTGACTGAAAAATGTATTCTTCTTATAAGTAAATTACTCAGAATCAGATCTTGTGAGCTTTCATAATATAAAAATCCACTAAGCATTGTCCTCCCACTACCCCCCAAAACCGTTAGTGATGCTGTTTTAGTGCTTGGGCATTGATGTAAAAAAGGGTAGTGGAAATTCTGAAAGGAAAGAGAGTATTTGCATTAGTAAGATGAGAAGATCTTTGGCACAATGCTTTACTATTTACAGCTAATGGTTTACAGACCAAAAAAATAAGGTAAGAGTCAAAATTACTGCTATAATGTGTTAATTTCAGTTACTTCTGTCCTGTCCTGATTGGGAACTATTGGTTGACCTTTTTACAATTCACAGAGTAGGCATTTTTTAAGGCAAGCAAACAAACCAAACTGGAACAAAAAAGTAAAAATGTCAAAGCAGCCAATGAAGTCATCTACTAAATTCTGACAGCTAGAAAGCAGGATGGATGCAGTATGTTTTCTAAAGGTCTTGTAAAGAATTAATGAGGGCATTTACTCTATAGCACAAAGAGGTTATAGGCTCATTAGTCATCACTTTGTGGTACTACTGAACTTTGATAACATCATGGTTCTGGGGACTATGCACTCACTAAAATTTTTAGGCTTAGTAATGTATTTTTCTTTTTATGTACAACTATTCACTCTGGCAGCCAAACTAACTTGTGAATTATCAAGGAAATAAGTGATGAAATCTGCTTTAAACTAGAATTCCTTCTGTGCAAAGTCCCAGAATAACAATGGATTAGATTAGTTTATTTAACAACCTAAAACGTCTAGTGCAGGAATAGGTAGAAGTGAGGACCAAATTCTCATTCCACCCATGGAACCACTGAGTCAATGTCAAATTCTAATTTTTACTGTTGGGACTTATGGAAATAAAACTCCCAAGTACATACAGCCACATGTAGGATATTTGTCCCGGAGTCACTGTCGTGGTTTAACCCCAGCCAGCAACTAAGCACCACGCAGCCACTTACTCACTCCCCCCCACCCAGTGGGATGGGGGAGAAAATCAGGAAAAGAAGTAAAACTCAGGGGTTGAGATAAGAATGGTTTAATAGAACAGAAAAGAAGAAACTAATAATGATAATGATAACACTGATAAAATGACAACAGCAATAATAAAAGGATTGGAATGTACAAATGATGCACAGTGCAGTTGCTCACCACCCGCCGATCCACACCGAGTTAGTCCCCAGGCAGCGATTCCCTGCCCCCCCTTCCCAGTTCCTATACTGGATGTGACGTCCCATGGTATGGAATACCCCGCTGGCCAGTTTGGGTCAGCTGCCCTGGCTCCGTCCTGTGCCAACTTCTTGTGCCCCTCCAGTCTTCTCGCTGGCTGGGCATCAGAAGCTGAATAATCCTTGACTTGAGACTAAACACTACTGAGCAACAACTGAAAACATCAGCGTTATCAACATTCTTCGCACACTGAACTCAAAACACAGCACCGTACCAGCTACTAGGAAGACAGTTAACTCTATCCCAGCTGAAACCAGGACAGTCACTGCAAGGACCGTACCCTCCAATGCATTTCTAGTCTTGCATAAGACGTTATATTGCAGTGACTGATATGGGCATCAGCACATAATAGTGTCCCAGCTCTGTTGGAGATCTCTCTCGATGTCAGAAAGAGACACAATTCACTCTCTGCAAAACTCACGCTCAGACTGCAGGCAGTCAAAAGGTATTTGTCGGAATGAGTTAACAGACTCGAACTGATTAGAAATTAGAACAGTTATTTCCTTTGCTGATCTATAAATGATCTCTCCACCCCGTATTGCACTGTCTTCACGATAAAAGTACTTGTCTGAGAGCTTTGGCATTCTTTACCAGTGCTTTCAAGCAGTTTTCATTTCAAGTTTCCTGTTCCTGCAGATTTGTGTGCCTCTGCCCCATTCTGCCTCTCCTCATCACATCTCAGTTTGGTAATGAGCCATTTTGGAGAGCGTGCTTGAGAAATCTTGCTTTGCTGTAGTTTGAAAATATCCCCTTGCCTTGCTATGAATTATTGTTTCTCAGAGATCCCAGTGCTGAATGAAGACAGGCTTTTTTTTCTTCTGAAACCTGTCACTTTCTCTGTGTTAGAGTTGTATCCTTCCACCCTGCACCCAAATTAATTTTAAAGCTGTTTCCATGGTACCATGGTTAAATTAATTAGATTTTTGGTTTGGAATTTTTCTTAAAAGATTGACCATGTAAAGAGACATCATTTTCAAAGTTTCTGATATGGAACAGACTAATTTAGAAAGGTACAAATGAATAAAGATGTTTTAGACATAGAATATTATATGCAAGATAAAAAATATAATTTCCTATTAAATTCCTTCTTTTGAGAAGAATTTCTTTAAAGTTGCCTGAAATATCTGTAATCTTACAGAGTCGGTATTAAATATTGCTAGAGTCTTCCATGAAGGTGAAACCACACATAACTAAAATTGCTCATATGTGAAAATCTCACTTTTTCAAATGATGACATTGTATTAGAAACAAAGCACAACAAGAGCAAACTTGCAATGCTGAAAGTACCCTTTCATTCTAGTTTGAGTTTCAGGGCTCAAACACAATACAGAATCTTGTTATAAGCTATTGATTTTCTTTGGAAGATTCCCCCTTTAAGATTAATTTGCCACAGAACAACTGATAGCTCTTTGTTTTCTTTGAGCTATAGAAGTTCTACTTTTCAGGGAGAAAAGGAGAATTAAGATTAATTACTCTCTTTTAGCTGATGAAAATCCAGAATGTGCCCTTGTTCCATCACCCAAGAATGTGCACTGGAGCAGGAGCAGACACAGCACTTTTCAGACACCTGAGGTTGGCGGTGTTGGAAATGTCAGCAGGAGCTGACGACAGTATGTTAGGGATAATTTACTGAGAACGCTCTCCTCAGCCTGGTAGGCTGTGTCTTTGGGGCAAAATAATACAGATAGGCTGATAGTATGGATCATGTGCTGGCCACTGTGGGGAAAACATCTAATTCTCTTTCCCAACACGTATGCACGTGTATTTATAATGATAATAACCTGTTCTTTGCCTGCACTTTGATAAAGTTCAGCCTTGTACTCAAAGCACTCATATTGTTTGCGCTGGTTTTCCTCTGCAATGCTTTTTGCTGTTTTTCTTGATCCTTCACCCAGGTGAAATGTGCATCTTTGGGCAGAGCTCGTAGCAGGATATTTTTTGTGTGGCATTTGACCAAGGCTCTTTGGCTAAGTAAAAGGAGGCAGTTTGCTGTGTTGATGGTTGCAGGTGCCAAAAATTCCAGGGACTCTTTTCAGCAATCTTTTAGCAATTTTTTTAACTTGGACAAAGACCATCTGTGAATTACAGAGCTCTGATCTAGTGTGCACACATAACTCTTTTATAAACGTTAGATTACTGTGAGATGTTCTGCTGCAGTGAGGCATTGAGAAATATGAAACTGAGGGAATCTAGAGTATCAGTACTTTACACACAAATGTTTCCATAGTCCTCTTGGGAGTAATGGAATACCCTTTATTCTCACTTAGAAATGTTATAATTGAGTGCATAAACATTTTGATTTGTAAATGACAAGGGATCTAAACCATGAAGTGAATGGCAGCAGGGAACAGCTAATCTGTAACTATAATATTTGTGTTATGCTGTGCTACCTGATAAACTGTTGGGATACCTGATTGAGAGCAAGCACAAAGCATGTTTCCCGCACAGCAGGGAACAAAAGCAAATGAAATTACTCAAGAAGACAAGTTAAATGTTTGTTTTGATTCAGAGTCCTTGTAAAAAGTGGCTAAGATCTCATTAAGGAAAAAAAAATAATGCATTTTTGTTTATCCAAAGTTTAATAAAAACAGCAAAAGAAATTTCTGCGTGGCAGGTGTCCAGTGAGGAAAATAATTTTAATGAGTTAAAACCTGTTAACAACAACAGCTGATATTCCAATGTTAAAATATAGTTGCTCTTGCAGATCCTATAAAACCCTTTGGAAAGAGCAGTAATGTCATGTCACCAGAGAGTTATTTATGGTATTAATTTTGTGGATCTGAACAGGTACAAGATCTGAGGTCCTCACTTTGCAAAAGAAAGGAGTTTTTTTAGATGTCCTCTAGTTCTAGGATATGTAATTTGCGTGGCTGACAAAAATATTTTTAGATTTGTCTTAAATTGAATGAAATGTATTTCCTGCTTCATGGAAAGGTATAGCACCATCTGTAAGAACATGCACCAGGCTCCTCAGAACCTGTGGTTCTGATTTGTATTGTTCCATTGGACCAATACCTGGCAGGGATGCAGTGGGAATTTTCCTATCTTTGGCAAGCGATGAAGGATTTTTTTCTGGTGTGTTGCTTAATAATAGGCCTAAATATCATATGGACTATTCAAGAAAGAAAAAAAGTTAATTTCAGTTTTTTCTTAATTGGTTAGGATTTGGAGCTGGATGTTAATGTCTTTTCCTGAATTCTTACAGTGGTCAAACCTTGTTTGTCCACACATACCCACATGCAAGGAGAATGCCCTAAGATTGTACATATTTAATTATCGCATCTTGGTGGATACTCCTGGCCTGCTCAAGGCACAAGTCATAAGTCATTACAATTCAAGCAGGGTAAGAACTTTAGCTCTCTGGTCCAGTTCTCAGTTCCTTTTTTTCTTTCAGTGAGGCTATTCAAAGTAACAGCTGGAGAATTGGGCTGTTAGTGGGCTCAGAAGAATGCTGTTTAAGAAGATAGAAGTTATGATTCACAGTAATTGTCTTTGAAAAACAAAACCATATTTTTCTCACACACAGGGTACTATACCATGAAATGTTAGGATCTGCCAAGGTGGTGTTATCCACATACCTATTAATGAATCCATAGACCTACCTGTCTGCTATTTTTTATGTATAAGCCCACAGCAGTGAGGTGCCGTTACATTGTTGGTAAATTGGTAAAATAAATTTTACATGATCACCTATACTTTCAGCAGTTTACATAGCATTTTAGCAAACTACTGTGGCTTTAAGATTAAAATAATTTTAAAAGATTAACTTAGTTTAATCTAACAAAGGAGAAATGCAAAACCCATTTATTTGAAATAATTTTATACCTCTCATTCTCTTTGTTATCTCTATTAAAACAGTGGTTCTTTAGGCTATTGCTGGTAAATGTGGTTTGTAGTTTGGGTTGGTTTTTTTTTTTTACTGCTTTTGACAGTTATTTTGTGATTTAAAAGAAATGCCTATAAAATATTGGTTTAATAGAAAGGCTTGTCATCCACTTTTATAGTAATATGCCAGAAATTATATCCTAGATAAATAAAAGGTTATAATTCTTTTTTTCACTTGTAAGAATAAGACTAAGAATGCAAGGAACTCACTTTTCTTCTGCTTCTGAGCAGACAGCTGTATAAAAGCATGTGCAGAGAAATGTAATAATACATCATGCAGTGAAGTGGAAATGCAGTCAAGGGTTAACTGTACTTGGCTGCAAAATCTACTTTACTAGAAATAATGATATGATAGGAATTAGCACTTAAACTGCAAATGGTGTCTAACACTTCATTAGACCAATTGTAACAAGAACCAACTAGCGATACCTCTGTTCAACAAATGGCGTTCAACAGTGAGCTTTATCCAGGGTTCCCTGCTTAGTAGTTAACACTGTGTGTTATTTTCAGCATATATTATGCCTCTTTAAAAAAAAAAAAAAAAAGGGAAAAAAGGCACACCATTGGCTACTTTAGGTTTAAAGTAGTTATTTCTAGATGCAGACATACAAATGAAAGGTGAGTAAGAGTCTTAAGCTTTCTGGGGCATCTGTTCTAAGATACTCTAACAAGGTGTTTAATATTACTTTGAGATTTGTGAGAATCAGATCTGAAGCAGGACAGCCATTTTGGCTGCTGACCTGGTATCTTACACTGATGAGGGTACTAATCGAGCAAAACATACTTATCCCTTGTTTATATGTAACCATTGCAGCTAGGAAATATGAAAAATATGACCTGAATGAAGCGTAGAAGATATTAAAGTATTTCTCATTAATATTTTTATATGTTCGTACTTCTTTTGTAAGTCTTACTTTAATTCATTTGCAAGTAGGAAAACAGGCTATTTTAGATGACTTTTAAAACTAGATTTTTTTTTAAGCTTCCCCAGGACTACAGTAAAAAAGTACAAATTACTAGCTTAAGAGGTCAGATTGGCTATGCATGTCTCAGAATTTGCTATGAGGACTTTTCACCTTTGTGCTAACACCAAAAAAGTAAATGATAGGTTGAAGAAATAAATGCGAGAGGTGATGGATTCCTGCCATCCAAATGCTGCCGGAACTGTTTCAAGTGTCACAATCATTTGTACTCTCTTCCAGATAGTAGGAAACACAATGAAGGAAAAATCCAAATTGAGCCCCAGAGGTACATAGATGTGTCTGTGATGCTAGTTGCTGTGTGACTTCAGGAGAATTTTTGACAGGGCGGTCATTGCTGAAGCCTTCCACTGCCGATTACTCTAAACATGGGGTATTTTTGGCTGACCTGCCAGTCAACCACTCTTGTCGTTCATTGTTAGCAGATGAGCACGAGCTGGGTAAACATAAATAAATGACACTGTTCTGCAATTCACTTTGTGTGAGGATCAAAATGAAGTCTTAGACTCAAATGTTTAATGTTGATTATGTCTTGGCTGATGCCTAATTTCATTGCAAGCTGTAATTTGGCACTGACTCAATCCATCATCTACAAAAGTTACATCTTAAGAGAGAATAGGGGTAATGTAGGAAAAAAGGCTTTTAGATGAGCCTATCATAATTTCTGGATTCGTGCAGGATTTTCTGACTAAACACTACATTTAAATTGTTTTCTCATTTTAAATACAACAGATGCTCAGACACCATGATGATGAATTCAGTATAAACACTCCATTTGGGAGACTCAGTTATATAATGGTGCTCTGAATTTCTGGGAGAATTCTGTATTTGTTTAGCAATCAGTCCAGAAAGCAGCAGAAAATGGTTCCTGCGAGTCAAAAATGTGGTGAAGTAGCAATTGATGCTATTTTTGTTGTTCACTGTGTTACCCTGAGACACCGAGTCAAAAAGACACACGTGCAAGGTCACCAAGCGGTGCGACAGAGGTGCATTAGCAGTTCAAGCCTTCTCTAACAACATGCGATGCCACTACAGCTCTCAGTCTACCTTGCCAAAGTACCATCTGTAGCTACATTTCTGTTCAAAGGGTGGGCATGATGGGCAAGAGCTGAAAGAGAAATATCGTAGACTGATGAATAAAAGAATGAGCAAAAAAAGTTAATAGAATTTGGGCTAGTGAAAATCTAGTTGTTCATCTAGGCCTTATCCCTTTTGTCCTCGTTTATAATCTAGTAGGAGAAAAGCGGTCAAGCTTAATATAGCCCATGTTAACTAACAAGCAAAGAAAAGGTCAGTGTTGGGATTACAAACCAGCAGCAGAAATGAGTCAATTATCAGTTCTACCTGCTCTCTTCGGTATAGAAGTATATTGTTAAATTAAGAATATGGCAAAAATGAAGCATGGGATTTTACATTCTTAAAGTGACAATAAGGTGTGTATATGAGGAAAGCACAGAATAACACTGAGGATGTTTTTTAAGAAGCTATTGGTGTGGTCCATCTGAGGTTTGTGCAAGTCCTTGTCCAGCCCATTTAGGCAGCAGCTCCTGCCTGCCTACCCAAATGCTCTCCTTCATTGCCTGATCTCAGCCTAGCACAGGCATCCAGTCTGTCATTACTGCTCCTGCCACAGTGCACGGCGTGGTGACCTCTCCTTCCCCACTCCCTGCTGGCAGGTGTAGGATGGGAGAAGACCTTAGCACAGGATGTGTGGAAATTGGCTGCTCTTGCAGGGAGGAGGGGAAGAAAGGGAGAGGTTCTGCTTGCCCTCTGGGAAGGGAAAGGGACGCATGAACATGGAGGATGGACATATGCACTTGGTGAGATGAGACTTTCTGTTTTAAACCAATGGAATTGCAAAATATTAGTAGTATATCCACTGAAAGTTAAATGTGAAAACACACCCAGGGGCTCATGGGATCTTTCTTGAATGATTTATCAACACATGCTTTGCTCTCAAGTCTCCTTCCCCTTTAGTGTTTAGGTTGCTCACCTGCGACTCAAGAAAATTATGTTCAACTCCTGCTCTGCCCTTAAGCAAATCTTCCTACCATTTCTGCCAAGCTTGCTATCTCTGACATGGGAATAGCTGCACTTCTCCAGTAACAATGTTGTGAGATGCTTAGGTGTAACATTAACAGTGTCGGGGAAAGCATCTAGATAATGAATGCCATGTTATGAAGTTCAATTTCTGTTATTGATCCATGACAATTTGTGGCACATCACCCATAAAAGGTGCAAAAAGAAGTTCAGAATACAAATAGTTTTGGTAGGAGACTGTGGGACATTTGGATTTCCAGCACCTTAAAGGGTGATAACAGGGAAACCTTTAAGGCCTGATAGAAAAGGAAATGGATATAATTGCTAGTGATAGTACTGTGAAATCTTTGAATGTAAGTTGAGGGCTCAAACACAGAAAAGTTTCAGGAAGCTCAACTTGACTCAAAATAGCCAAAAGCATTTCCGGATTGAATTTTTTATTGAATTACTGAAGGTCCTTTAGGATATTAATGCTGTGGTAGATGAGACGATATATTACAGAGTCAATTTTTTAAAAATCATTTGAAGAAATTTCACACCAGGTTTTCCTGTTTAAGGTGCAAAGTCAGAGATTGAGAGGAAAGAAGGCAGAGATGTACCCTGCAGGCAGAAAATAAGGGGATTTTTTGTTTAAGAATGTCCTGGAAGCTTCTTTTAAAGCTAAGGGAAGTACAACTGCCTTTTGTTGTTTATGTAAATTGCATAAGAGACAGTTTCACATTTGTAGTTTAAGAGGTAAATTTGAAGATGAGAAATAATAAGCACAGACAAAACAAGTGGATATGAATTATCTAAGAATATGAGATAGTACAGCTTAAGGCAGACAACTATAAAATTATCTTGTTTCTAACTGAATTGAGTGGCATTATACTCAGTAGGAAAGATAACTGACACTTAGAAGTCATAACTAAGCCAGCTATCTTATAAAGTAAGCCTTTTAGCTCTATCTGCAGATTAGGTGAAAGAAAGGATATTGGCAAACATTACTCAACAAATGCAGTATAGCATAAATTAAAAGGGCATGAAATTACACACAGCGGCATTTGTTTGTCGTAAGAACACAATCTTCTGGGTACCTTGTAAAGGGCACTGAAAATTGCCACATGGTAAGAGCAGTTCAGTACAGTCACACAACTGCAGATTAGTGCCATTTACAAACAAGAGGAAGATGATGATCACAGAAGCCTTTCCAGTAGCCTTCATTATGCTGTGGTTGGTTGAAGTTCAAGGATCTAACAGCGGTTTTCTTTGTGAAAGGTATTTTCTGCAATTTCCTGTTTTATATCATCCCTCAAAGCTGCTTCCCTATATCCACAACAAATAAATGTCTCCCCTTCATACAGACAAGACACCCCACCCGCCTTCCCATTTGTTCCAGAAACTTTCTAATTATATATTTCAGCATAGTAGCAACCTTCTCCTAACTCATTGGTAATTGTTGCCCAGACTAGCTAAACACCAATGACCTCTGTTTCACAGTTTGTCTTGTCTGGATAACGCGAATGCTTAGAAACAAGAAACCAACTGAAAATCCCATCTAAACGTTAGGAAATAAAGCTGACAGTTACCTTTGTGAACATGCCCCAAAATTACACTTTTCTTCACAAGTTTTTGAAGTTAATAAGTGAAGGTCAGTGAAAAATAATGAAAACCAATTGCAACTCCAACAGAAACGTGGTACCTGCCATGTCTCTGTGGACTGTTTGAGCAGTGAGATGTGAATATTAAATGGACAAAAGGACCAAGAAAATCAGTTATGCAGACAGCCTCGTTGTAAAAGTGGAGTGTTTCAGTTAGGAATTAGACTAAGGGATGAATGAACAGGGGGCGAAGGCAGGGTGCATCATCTCTAACCCTAAAAGCAGATCTGCCTAATGGGATTTGAGGTTTGTGGAATGGAGGTTCCTGAGCACAGATCCTGTGTGTGAGTTTTCATCATATAATCTGGCTCATTATGAATCTGGAATCTTTTAACTGGTAATTCAGCTCTTCACTGGAAAGGCTGATGTGTGTAGCAACAGCAGTTCAGATCGGCAACACAAGTGTTTTACCTGGCTGTCTTTAAAAGACAGATATCTGAGTCCAGAGTCCCTTTTAGTACTCAAAATATACCTCTTGGACATGATGGTGGTGAAAGGGGCAGCAGTAAAGTCACACTTGCAATTTATATCAGCAGGCTTTCTACATCAGACAGCAGAAGTCAAAGCTTTTTTTCACATTGGAAAACGTATTCATTTGCAGGTTAGTTTATGTAGCTGAAATGCTGAAAATACTGTCATGGAAATACCTGAAATGCCAAACAGATATTTTCCCTTAATGAAAGAAAACTAGGGAATGTGCCATGTTCCAAAATGCTGAATTCCTGAAGAAATCCTGAGTCTGTTGGACTTTCTGCAATTAGAAAAGGTGAATTTGGGTGGCGATCCAGTTAAAAGTCGTTGAAATTCATTTTGTCCACGTAGTAAATTATTTTCTGCTGGCAGAAAGCCTGGCTGCAGTCAGGCTGTGAAAGCAGTCCCTTATTCTCGCTGGCAAAGGGCCTGGCCTTCAGAATGTTTCCGACTGCCATGCAAATAACACACACTATTTATTTCTTGCTGCTTCCAGTTCCCACTGGAAGAGCTATAGATCCCTGAAATACTAACCGAATGGGGATCTGTAGTGTCACTTCGATGGGGGATTAATGTCTGAATGAAGTGAGGGATTGTGAAAGGTACAGCTGCAGCTCTGCAACAACTGGCTTTCAACTTGCCTCCTCACAGCACAATTTCCTTTAGGGGCATTCCTGGTCACAGGTGAGGAAGGGAAGCAGAGAGCAGTAGATGGTGCCTGCCCCCCTCCCATCCCCGACAGCAGCCACTTCCACCTGCCAAAACACCCCTGGAAGGATGGTGGTTTTCGAAAGTGAATCGTGGGTCCTGCTTTCCCCGTGTAGTTAGGGAGCTGTGTGCTCACAGTGTGACTGTAATGCTGGGCTGTGGCAAATACTGTGGTTGGCTCTGAATTCACGCCTATCTCATAAAATCATGCAGATATTTACAAACGTTGGGGCACAGTGACTGGAATGGTATTGTTCTTTGTTAGATGTGCAAGAAAAGATCATTTAATACGAGCAATGTCTCCTGTGGGTTTTGTGTTATTTTTCCCCCATGAAATTACTATTCACAAATTCAGCCAGCTGTAGTTTCTTCAGTTAGTCCTAATGTTGTGCCTGCTACTTCTTCCTTTACTTAATTTCTTTGTTATGTACATTATCCTGTGGTATGGCTCCTGCACAGGAAAAGAGACCCTTTCTCTTAGTGCACAGATGAAATGGAGCTGAAAATTGCAGCAGATAAAAATCCAGCTCTTTGAACTGTAATGTTAAGAACTCTTCAACCAAAGCAGACCCCTAATTGAAGATAATGTGGACTTTACGTATTACTTTATTACTTTGTCAAGCTTACATCATTAAGCATGTATTTGATTTCATTATACTGCAGTAAACAATTTGTTGTTGTGGCAAGATATTCTGGTTTGCTATGTCTGTAGGCAAAGTTGCATATACTTTAAATGCAGATAGTGCTGCCTTTAGATTTTGAGTTATGGAGCAACAGTGTAATTATCCTATTACCTTACTAAAACATCTAATTATTTGTCAATGATGTGAAAACCTGAGAGTGTGAGAAATTATAATACGAATGTAGCTATGATTTTTTTCATTGACAGTTTAACAATATCAATTTCCTAGGCTGTTGCGAGGAAAGGATCCCATATAAACTTATGGCAATGGGGACTGCATATCACTAAAATGGTATCTAATAAAAGATTGTTTTCTGATTTGAATAAGTGTAGTATATATGCAAAGTATGTGTTTAGCTTTATAATTCATTTAAATATATATGATTAAGTTTTATTGCATAAGAAATTATGTGCTACTATTACTCTAGCCTTTGCAAAGCCCATGATTGCAAGCTTAAAGGGAGATGCAGAAACAGAAAAAAGATAAAGGAAAAAGCTAGTTCTACCTACTTTTAAAAAAGTCATTAAACTGTGAGCCTAGTTTAAAGTCAGAATTCTGTCTCCAGTGTTCCCCAATCTCCTCAAGAAAAGAAGTTCCTGAATTCTATTAAAAATTGCTGGTTTCTCAGTAAACAGCATGAAGAGTTTTTCCTGGGAGAAAGTTTTTAATAATTAAAATTAGTCAATACTGAAGTGCAGAAGATTATTTGATCTTGTTCAGAAACTGACACTTTCCAGAAGGGGGAAAAAAATGCAATCTCTCTAATAAATCACTTTGTGCAGAACTGGGAGTCAAGTAGAAGAAATTTGCTGCAGAAGAAAAGAGGGCAACTCACCAGGGAAATAGGTTTGCTCAAAATAATTGTGAGTTTGAACATCAAGGTTGAGATTTTTAGGACATTTCCAGAAAAAAATCTGTAAGACTCTCGGGATGAGATGTAAAAATGCATTTGTTATTACTTCAGGGCGTTACATCTCTCAAACACATTATATAAAGTTGCTGTTGGCTCTTGTGCTCCAGTCCAAATTTCAATTTGTCTACTTTTCCCCTGTAATTTCAACTAAACTCAGCTGTTTTATCAAGTCAGTCTATATTTCTGCAAAGAACTGAGGATGCCTACCTTCATTTAATAGACTTAAATTTTGCTCCAGTAGCCCCTGTCAACTTTGGTTACTGCCAGGAGATGAAAAGATGAAATCAAAAACATGCTAGTGGATGAATGTGCCCAGCATGGACTGGATTCCTCTAAAGCCATGCTCTTTTTCAGACTTTCCTATAATGATGCCTGTGCCACCTAAGTCCATGACGTTTTCCTTGCCCATATTCAGACCCATATATTCCCCTGCTTTTATGAACACCAAACCTCTCCCCTGCCCTTTTCTGTCCTGTTTCTTCCTGTCACTTAAAATCTGTCACTCTTCCGTTAGCACCGCTATCCAGCTGTGCCATTCCTCACTGTGCATTTCCTAGAAAAGCAAAATGGTCCTTAAATATACCCTAGTTTCCTTTCGCAGTGGTGTTCAGAGGTTAGTGAATATATGTCTGAAACCAGACTGCTGCTTTTTCAAGGGGCCATCGCAGTGGGAAAGGGCAGCACTGCTGCTCTGCTGTCTACATCATTCTGAGGATGTCACAGGTGGCTCTTGCAAGTGTTTCTGAAAGCACAGAAAAATAAGTTCAGATGCTCTGACAGGTTACGGCATCACACCTTTTCTTTGTACTGCCGAACTGTGTCTTTGCATTCTGTTTTTTAGCTTTGATGTTGCATAATTAAAATCACTAAATTTCAGAAATGCAAAAGATCCTGAATGTCGCATTAACTTAACTGTGTTTTAAAAATGTTATTGTATAGCTTTTTATCATACAAGGAGGGCAATATTAGTGTACAACCTAAATGTACAGAGTGATGCTGCAATTCAGCAGAATTGATGTGGCTGAAAAAATCCCCAGTCTTCTGAATTGTTTTGACCTGAGTCACCCTGTTTAATCTCTGTGGCAGATCAGATGAGAAAGTGGAGAGGGAGGCAAAAAGACTGTATGGGCAAGCAAACTAATGGGTGCACAACCAGCTTTTCTGTTCCCAACTTTGGAGCACTAAACTTTTACATTCTGTAATTTTTTAGTAAAGTTTATTCTGTGTTATCTGAAGCACTACAAAGTACATATGCTGTTTGTACAAAAAAAGATCACAAAAGAACTGCCTTTAACGTAGAACGTCACTGGGAGAACAGACACAGGCTAAATCTGCTCCTACTCTGAGTAGTGATATGAAAGTATTGTATTTGTACTTCTGATTAATGATTTGATGTCCTTATCTTTGCTAGAACTTCTAAGTTTTTGACAAGGAACAGTAGAAAAGATCTTTATTTTTTAGCATCTTTCGTGCTCCTGTTGTACTTTACAAGTGAAGTATTCAATACTCAGCAGTAGAGGAACACCTTGGAGTTGGGCCCTGGCATCTGACGTAGGTCCTCCTGATATCAAGGGAGATTTCATGGGTGGAACAGGGACAAGTTATTATGCAGGCCTAGAAGATCAGCAGTACCTTGCTCACAGCTCTGTGCAGTTTTATTCACTCATCATACTTGGACTGTTCAGCCCACTGAAAGTCTGGTGAACAAACAATTTCATAATGGATAGAAATAGATCTACTTTGACAATATAATTCCTACTACTTAAAAAGACCCAGATAAAACGCTATGGTCCCTTTGGCTGAGGTTCAATTACAGGTCACTGTTGCAGAGCAGATGAGACAATGTTATCTGAATGACGCTATTGAATTGCTCAATTGCCAATGACTTCTGCAGTATCTTTCAATAAAGTACCTTTGACCATATAGGTCCATCTATATTACAAAAACAAGCTCTAATCTCAGTACAGACAAAACTTTAGAGCAAACAGAAATAAGAATGAGGAAGCTGCTGCCATGAGAAACTCGTCTGCAGTCAATGAGCCAAACAGATCAAAGACAGGGGCAACCAGCAGCTGGGGTTCTGTCAGCTCCTCAGACACTCGTTTCCTTCTCGTTCCTCCACTGTCAATAAAAAATGGGGAGAAGGCTAAAACTGCTAGCAGCAGTAAAACCAAAAAAGACTTTGGTAATTCCACAGTACAATCTACCTAAAGCAGGAGCTGCTCACATTGCTTCAGAATCGGAGGAAGAAAATTTTCCATCAATCAAAACACTGAGGACAGCTTCTTAAGCAACAAAGGAAAATATTTTCACCTGGCCAACTATTAATAGTGGATCATTCATTCAGAACAGCTCAGCATTCAGTTGATGCTGTTTTTATCTCATGTATGTGTATGTGTGTATATATATATACACACACATAGTTTTTAGCTCTCACTGGGCTGACCACTGTAGAAAAGTCAGCCCAAAAACTTGAAAGCTGATGCACTGCAGCAGGTCGCAAACTTCAGATTACAAAGGCTACACTGCTCTTTCTCAAGTTATTGGCAATAGTTTTACTGTCTGCAGCTGGAGGTGTTCATGCAGCCGTACATGGCTTTTTTATTTTTACACGTAGTGCCACTGCTGTAAGTTAGATTTCCAATATGAATTAAAATTATAAGGGAAGCCTATTGTCATGTTGCTGTTATCATAGTGCAGTTTATTTTGTAGAAACAAGTAAGGCTCCACTTTCCACACAGATGAATGGTGTAAGTAATGTATACAAATGAAATGTGTGCATGTTAAGGATAAATTGCTTTATTTGCTTCATTAACAGCAATTTGATAAATGCTTATTAAGTTACAGATGTACTGGTTAGAATCGATCAACATCTCAAAGTTTGAAGACTGTCAAAATAATTAAATGGCTCAATAAATCTCAGACTACACATCCAAAGAAAAATTACTATATATTTGGAGATATTTTTTAAAGATATTTACCATATTAGCATCCCATGAACTTTGAGGATACATCTTGTAAATTATTTTTGCTGCTTCATTGACTTTTAATATTGTCAATGCTTACAGCCCTGCTGCAATTCAGAAGAAAGTATTTTGAGATTTACTTGGCTTGGCGTATTTATTATACTACAGTCTTCTTTATTTGGCATTGTTTTTATCTGCCTCTTACTATATTTACATTACAAGTTTAGAGCTCTAAAAAGTAGCTGGTAAGAGACAGGTTCAGGTATAGATGATAAAAGATTTTCTGCGTGCCAGAATATGTGCATATATGACGGGAAATTCATGATTGTCTTTTAATATAGTTGGATGTCGTAGTATGCACAGTGCAGTGTGTATTGGGGTGATTAACTTTTGCTATAGAAATAACGATGACAAGACCTGCCTGTTTAAGATAGCCATCTACCACTATGAATGAATTTTGAGAAATCAGGTGGCCAAAATTTCCAGGACTTTGAAAACACCAGGAAATCTCATGTTCTGGTCTTCACCGCACCATGGTCTGTTGTCATGACTGCAGTTGACTCAGCCTCTCTGTCTCAGTCTACCCATTTGTAAAATCGGCAAAATAATTACACTGCAAGGTAATTGATAGTTAATGGGGAACGTGTTAATGACCCTAAAGCATTTGACAAAAAGCATTACAGGGGCTATCATTAGTGTCTGTTGTGAGGAGTTCTGAATACCCCAAGGGACCACGATGTGACCGCTTCCAAACACTGGACATGTCTGAATTAGGTTTTTGGTTCAGGCCCAACTCTAAACAAAACAACGAACTAAAAGGAGACAGATGGTCTCTTCCAGCTCTTCACTGCACTTTTATTTTCCTCTTCACAAACATTAAAGGACAGAATTTCAGCTGATATAAAATGATACAGCTCGGTAATTCTGTTGGATTTCTAGAATTCCCCATTTTTTTTACTTTTTATTTTAAATTATATACGTCTTTAGATTTAATAATGGTCATTCACTTTGAGTTATAAGCTGCCACTTTCAGAGCACAAAATAAGGAATACCATCTAGCAGTACACAGGTAAAATCGATCTACTTCAAGCTGCCCAAAGATTGTTTGATGATCACAACCAAAATATTGATGAGTTTACAAGGTCATTTGAAAGATGGATGGCATCACAAAACCTATGTGTTCTTCTGTGCTAGTAAAGAAGTCTGTGTCTTTTTAAAAATTCTGATCACTTGGTAATTTCTACAGTATTAGCAATTGCTAGATACTTTATCATTTGGTAATACCTTATGGTATATCAAATAAGAAAAAATGAATGTGAAGTTCATATATAAGACCACAGTGGAGCCAAAACATTTTAACTTTATACGCATTTAAATATTTTAAATCCTAGGGGTTGCATCCTGCTTTCCTTGTATTGTGACCCGCTATATTGTGCTCCCAACAGTAAGAACTGCCCTGTAAGCATACATCCTACCTTGCTTTACATTTGCTGGCATGCCCATAGTTTTGCTTATTTCAATGAGGCTGTTAACGTTTATGCAGATTTGTAGGGGTAGCCCGCAAATGTGCTGCCTGACAGCTCAGAATTTTAGCAAAAGATTTCCAACTTTCTTTGAAGTATTCATCTCCAGTACTGACTATATCTAAAAGGCAGGTATGTATTTTCAAATAGGCTACAAGAAAAAGGTTTTTGGAACTTCAGATACGGATTGATTTTTTTTTAATTATTTTTTTTTACCCTGCCATTTCTCCTTTCATCATTTTCCTGGATATCTTAAAGAAAATCCTATGAGAATGAAACAGACAGATATTCATTAGAATCTGGAAGACTAAGGGTGATATTTTTTTTTTTTTCCCCCTAATTAACTGCCCCAGGGAATAGCTCTACCAGTTAGGAGGAAGAACAGTTCCTCTATTGTGCCTTTTATGACTTAGGAACAGTAGATAGGGAGGCTCTAAGCTACAAATCAAACAGTGAAAATCCTCTTAACTGAACACACCCTTGGGCTTCACACAGAATAAGGCCTTACACTAATCATAAGCAGAACTGGTTGGGATTTTTTTTTTTTTGCTGAAACAGGGGTTTGCTGGAAAATGCTTATATGTCAAAACCAGAGTACCTCGTGGAGGGAACTTGATTTCAAAGAAATTTTGCTGAAACGCAAGCAGAGGCTATCGGAAATCTCCCTGATTTCCTGCCAGTTTGTCTTATGATTTAGCCAAGAGCCTGGAGACCCGATGTCTTCATCGCTCCAGCTTACCTTACAGTAATTTGTTGGTTTTCCTGTGAAGTCCCTCCCCTCACCAGGGCTGTAAGTGTGTATAAACTTTTGTTTGTGGGTACAGGCAGATTGTCAAAGAGACAATCTGGGTACCTAGAACGTGGGAGCTTTAAGACTCCTATAGAGAACTCTGCCTTAAACCCTAGCTCCTAGGGTTAGGCTGTAATTCAGAGCTTTGGATGTACATGGAAATATTCCTGTCTGATGCCCTTTTATGGCACTAATCATGCCTAAAGCAGGAATGGTCAGGGATGGATTGTAGTGTTTAAAACTACAGCAGAACCACTCTCTTGATCTTGTCCGTTAGGCACCTCATTGGAAATATCTCACTGCGACCACTGCTCTGAAGGTAAAAATGGAACAGAATGTGCCAAAATTTAGCTCAACTGGAGCAATCTTGGTGTAGCAATTTGTATTTTGGGTAAAACTGGCTCCACAGGTCAATGCCACAATACTCTTTAGAAACAATCCACAAACCCCAAAGCCACAACGTAATTTCACAATATGCAGAATTGGGACTAGAGCTCTGCCTATCTCTTTGATTACTACTTTCTGTCTTGGAAGTATAGGCATGTCCTGCTAAAGGAATGTGTGGTAAAGAGGGCTTTAGGTTTCAACCATGATGGATTGTTCTGCAAATGCTCTGTTTTTTTTAATTATGCTTTTATTGGTGGCATATTTTTATGATATCTTATTGACCTTTCCCTATTTTTTATGTGATGACAGCAGGTAATGAACACTAACCTATCTTCTGTCAAAGCACTTGACAGTATTACACTTGGTACTAAGAAGTCTTTATCCTTTTCTGAATCAGAATTCCTTATTTCAGACAAGCATGCTAATTCGTCATTTACGCATAATAACATAAGCTTTTTTGTTCTGTCAAAAAAGAAAAAAAAGGATAGTTAGTTTTTTGCTTCTTCTGGAGAATCTTAGCAGAACCACAATTTCAAAGGCACGCTCCTCTAGTGCTTCATATAATGAATTTTAGTGCAGTGAAACGTACTGAATTGATAGTTTGGCAGATTGGAGCAGGAGGAAGAAACTTTTGTCTACACAACCTCACCAGGGTATTTCAAACTTACATAGTATGAAGCAAAAAAGCAGCAGGTAGTGAAAATTGAGTGGCTGAGCTGCTGTAGCCGTGGATGCAGTAAGATTAAGTCCTGTATAAGCACGAAAAATCATGGGCCTCTCAGGACCATACCTACATGCTGTGCTTTGGACATAGGCTTCAAAGTATCAGGCTGGGTCAGAGATACTGCATAGGATTGGTAGCTCAGTCCTTCATCAGTTTGTGCTTAGATTGTCGGAGGAAATGGGAATGAAATTGCTACAGGTGAAAAGAGCAAAAATTCACATAACAAAATATGCTAAATGTATAATGTTCACATTGAATATGCCTTGAAAAATAAATTAAAAAAATAATATTTTTTTTATTCATCGGAATTATGCATTTGAGAGAATGTGACAGCTGTTTCTGACCAGTCCTACACTGAAGGTTAAGCAGATTAACGCTCTCTTGCCAACTGGTTCTGTTATTAGCAGAATTTCCAGGGACTAGATGGCAGTAGCATGTTCATATTTTGATAAGAAAGAGTAAATAAAATTTGAGATGATGGAAAGAGATGGACAGTAATGGACTTGCCCTTTCTAGCTAAAATCCAGAACTCTCTTTGCCTTTGATAGAACTTTCGGAGTAATAACTTGTACATGGTGCTTTTTCTTATGTGCCTATGGCAAATTGTCAGTTAGAAAATGTTTTCATGGCAGTTAGATTAAAAAACCCCACCAAACTACTGAAAAATAAGTGAATAGAATGAATTAAATTCTACTGAGTTTTAAACCAGCAAATCTTGGCGGGTGTGTGCAGTAATGTCCAGTTAGTTTATACAGAGATAAGAGTGCAGACAGATAAAGGTGAGATATTAAAAGATAAATGGAAAGAAAATGGACTTCGAAGAAATGTGGTTTAACCATGTTAATTCTAATTCTCCACAGTGTTAACACTGATGCTATTGTGCCTACTATCACTCACATGCTATTTTAAAGGTAGGTATGCCTGAGAAACTGATCTAATTGTAGTAATTCTAGAAAGACATGCTTATGAAATTGTAATGAAAACTTAAGTTTGCTTCCCTTTATTGTTTGTAAAATATCCTAATCCATTACCTATTACAATTTTGTCTAAAGAAAACAAGATTTAGAAGTATTTCCTTCTCTGTCTTTATTGAAAGTATCAATTACCTACATGGTTAAAATAAAATACCTCAAATTTAAAGTATTTTGACTTTCTGGGAGGCAATGTATGCCTGTGTGCTTTTAATTAAGGAAAGGTCTACAGTGATGGTGGAAGGTCAAGTCAGTATGCTAAATGAAAACTGTAACTCTGCAACCTCACAGCGTTCCCTGAAAATGTAATAAAAAGGCAGCTAGAATTGATGTAATTTAGTTGTCTTTTTACTAAGATACTAAAATGCCTCATAAGAAACTATTAAACATAAGGTAAGGGACAAAGACCTAACAAAGGAGTAGCTGAAGCTACAGAAATAAACTGAAGGTCAGAGAGCTATTGGTAAGGGTTCACAGCTGCCACTGTGTACTAGAAAACAGTAATTATTATCAGGGAGGAGGGAGACTTCTGAGCTGGAGCTTCTCCTGGGCTAATTCCGTCCTAGGAGGATGGGGGTGGGGGTGGGGGGGTGGATGTCCCCTTCAGGTCCCAAGTCACAGCAACCAGAGCATCCACACAGGGTGCGGAAGACCTTTCGTGCTACCTTGGCTGCCTCCTTTGCCTGATTTGGACATGGCTGTGAGCCAGGAACTCCTGCCTCCCACGAGAGCTTTACCAACAGGTTTAGGCTATTCCAAATCAGGGTCACATTAGCTGTCTGAGGCTCTTCCATTAGGACAGAGTAACATAAAACTTACTGAAGAAGACAGCTTCCAAAGTGAATCCCCACTCCCTGGGCTATAAGAGCCCCGCTTGCTCTCAGAACTAGTTGGTTTTGACTCCACTTAGGCATTAAACAAGTTGTTGCAATCAAGACATAAGTGGCTGTGTGAGTGCTCTGCATCAAACATGCAAGTGCCTGAGGAGCTTCACTGTGTTTGCTGGTGATGGATCAGTATCTCGAAAGTGTTGTGTCTCCTCTGTTATTAACTCTGGATTCTCCCGTTTGTGATCAGATTGTCAGCTTTCATTCTCCAGCACACAGGCAGTATCAGTTCGGAGAGACTGGGCTAAAAGGGTATTACGGTTTTTTTCAGTCTGATACCCAAATCATAGTTTTACCTCAGACAAAAGTCCACTGCCTTCATGAGAGTTTTGTCCAGGGTAATGTTTACAGTAATTGCTCATTGGTTTTTTTTAATGTTTTGGTAAATTGCAAAGATAATAAAAATTCACATATGCTTGTTTTTTATTTTCTTTTGTGGTTGTCCATAACAGCTGCAAGAGCTTTTGTATAAGAAGTTAGTCTGATTCCTCCTTTCTCTGGAATGTTACTTTAAATATATTTGGAGAAAAAGTTAAAATTTACAAGAAGGTAATGGAAAAATCATTACCAAGTAACATAAAACCCATTTCAAAATGTGTGTAGCTTTTTGGCTGCAGAGGTAAATTGCTCTTTAATTAAAGAAGAATCATCCCATAGCAAGTAAAGTCACCCCAAGCAAATGATAATAATTTGGAATGAGACAAAGAGAATACTTCATAAGTGACACTGGAGGTTTAGAGTGCTGAATGTTTTCATGTCCCAGTGGTTTAAAAGAGCAAATCCTACAGCTGCTACTCTAAGCAGAAAAACCTCCACCTTATTGCTTTATGATGCTGGATTTTAAAAATGAGGCACCAAGGGGATTTAGATTATAGTTGGTGACAGACTGTGCTCTCAGTACATTGACACTCTCTTCTACTTCTCCCTCCCCCCCAAAAGAGAACAGTTGGTAACAGAAAAGTAAACATGTGCAAAAATATATTTATTACTAAAGGTATCTGTTTTACTCAGTATCTAAGAAATTCAATATTTATGATTCCATGTAGCAGATATTTTGCTCTGTCACATTCTACTTTAATATAAGCTGACATTGTCACAGAGCTCCCAATTTGTTTGGACAGCTCCTACAATTCTGCTAATGGATGGATAGTTTGTAAGTTCAGAAAAGTAGTTTCCAAAGAAGGGAAGTTTTCTGGCAAGAAAAACTCATGTTATGTGTAGATAAAGAAAAAGAAGAGACACCCCCCCCCCCCCCCCCGCCACCCCCCTAAAAAAAACCCCAACGAAACCCCAAAACCTCTAAAAATATGCCTGTACAGTTTCTTAAATTTCAGTATACAGCAGAGAGTATCTATGGAGCTTGTATCACAAAATCTCCAGACGCAATATACAGAAGTAAAAAAATACTGGGCCCCAGAAACGGAACTCCTTGTATCAAGCACCTAGAATTTCCTATGCAGAATCCAGGAAGAATAACGTGCTTCAGCAAAACATTGAGAAATCTATGGAATTTGGATGTTTTCAGACTTAGGTGATAAATAAGCAAACATTTGCAGAAACATTTCTGATTCTTGCTATAACTGACTTGAGAGTAGAAGTCCTATTGCACGTCAATGGAAATAATAAAGAGAACTTCAATGCCGTGTAGCAGCTGGTACCCTAACTTCAACAGCCTTTCATTCGTTGCTCCAAGAATAGCTCCCTGAAACAGTACATACAAAATTTTCAAATACTTAAATATTTAACAATGCTTTCTAGAAATCAGTTAATAATCTAAAGAAATCAGGGGATTTCTGTATCATTTGTTGTCTGAAATGTTAACATATTAAATTATTCCAGAAAGACTTAATGTAATGTGTTTTGGGCAATTTTACCAGGTCTAAATAATCAAAATGACGACATACTAAAATACTTCTGTAAAGTCATTTATTTGATGTGACAGTGAACTGTAATTTTTTACCTGCAGTGACTACACAAATACCTCAGTAATCTAATAAAATGAATAAGTGCAAGCCTAAAACAAAGATCAAAATTGTGCTTGGGTACCTGAAACTTAGTCTCAAATTTTACAAGTGGTTAAACACTTGTTCTAAGGTATCATTCATTCAAACTCCAGATGGTATCTAATGATTGTTTAGGATTATAAAATTAAATGACTGTTCTTTTCAATTGTATGTTATCATTAGTCTTTCTGCTAAAAGAAGTAAATACGTAATTCTCCCCCCGTATCTTTTTCTTAGTTTGTATTCTATGAAGAGCCATAGCTGTATCTAGGTCCAATCCTGCTTCCCTGTTGGTGCAATAACTAAATTTCCATGGTTTATACACCAAGAAACATCCTATTACAATTTACTTCAAATAAAACCATTAAACTTTTCCAGTTTTATCTGGGCTATCGTAAAATGCACACTTAGACCTACAGTATGAACTGTAAATTCTTCTCCTTGCAAAAAAAAAAAAAAAAAGTCACCCCCCCATCTATATTTCCTCTGCTAATCAAGTTTTAGAAAGGTGAAAAAATAACATGAATGGTATTTATTATATGAGAAGCTGATTATACATGAAGTAAAATTCTTTACAGCTGATATAAACTTTGGACATTATATAACTTGATTTGTGTAATTAAGGTTTTTTTCCTAAGGGAAGGATAAAACAGGCTACTTCTAGAATCTAATTTTCCCTTTAAAAATGGCAGTATGACTGCAACAGCACTAAATGTAAGACCATGACTGTAAGAGTATACTGGCACTGCCTAGCAATGCAGCCATTCATATAAAAATGAGTTTTACTTGCTGTGTATTTTTTCTGTTTCTATATTTATGATCAATGATTTATAGTTGCTACACCTTCACTTGATTCTATAACTTCTCTTGGCTATCGAGCTTTGGGATTTGTTATTTAACAAGTGTATATTACCCATGACTTGAAGATTACTGACTAGCCAAAAAAGACAGGAAGGAACATAAGTTAAAAGTCAACTCTTCTACTTCAAAAGTGTTAAAGATGAAACTGCTTTTGAAGGTCACTAAGGATTAAGATGCATTTTTAGCACGTAGCCAGTGTAGGAAGTTTACTGCATTTTGATGTAAAATACACCACAAAAATTTCTGTTCCATATTCCTGGAAAGTCATCTTTCTTGTGGTTTCCAATAGAGTAGTTCAAAAGGAGACGCTTCCTTGATAGGAAACGCCAGCTGCATTTTAAATATTGCCCATTTGCTGCTTACAAAATATCTGGATGTCAGCACATTATTCTCACTGGTACTTCAAAGTTGTTATTACTGCCACGTAGCCCTAGATGTTTAGATGGTTCAGTTACCCATTTTCAGCTTTTGGTTTCAACACTCTCTGTCTTCTCCTCTCCCCACAATTCTATCCATAATTCATGTAAGTGTATATAATGCTGAAAATCTCCCACAAAAAAAACCCACAAACAACAAACCAACCCACGAAAATCTAATGGAACATGAAATCAAGTAAATGGAATTGGGTGCAGCAATTAGTTTGCATTTTTATGTGCAGTCCTGTTTCTTACCCATCAACAAAGTAACAGTTAAATGTAACTCAGATGCTTTTAATTGTGTAGGAGATATAAGTACACAAGGGTCAGAACAGAATAATGAGAAGTCTGGGAAATAAAACCTAGCATTCAGATTTTCAGTATTAGATTTTGGGAAACTATTTGCAGTATCTCATGAAACCTGCAGACATTTTATATTTTGTGGCTTGTCCCTTTATATATTCCTATGTTGCCACTGGGGAAAAAGTTTACTTGTTCAATTGCTCCATGCCCCAAACTTTTCTGTCCTTCACTTTGATTGAAACTGTTCGGGTTCAGGCAGAAGGCTGGTGCTGAGCTGACTTGCAGGACTGCAAGAGCGTGGCTGCATTGCAAGCTACCTGGATGCCACAGAGCTGAGATGTGTTGTGGGCCTCTTCCTATGAGAGCAGATAGCAGCTCCATATGATGTATTTATAGATGTGTAGAGGGCTTGTTTAAATGTTGCATTTTTACAGGGGAGCATAAGGGATGTTCAGGTTTTCTGCTTTGCCCAGGAGTCTCAGCATTTTGATCTGCCCCTCTAGCTTCTGCTTGCTCTCAGCTACAGTCCTGGAAGTGAGGCCACAGTCTGACAGTTTAACAGGCTGCATAATCTAAATTCCATGGTTGTACAAACAGATATGGTTAATTATTGTGTATTACTTCATGCGGTGGTTCTGGAACAATATGATCCATATCTGACAAAAATACACAGTAAATTAAAGCATTACCTTTTATCTTCCTATTCCGTTTACACTGTCATATTGTTACCTGCTATTTTATTGGTGGTTTCAGGTACAGTAAGTGTATTAGCCTTAGCACCTTGATGACACTTTAGCCAACTTTTGCTTAGAATCTTGATCTATCACCTCATCTTTCTTTGGGAAGTATTTTTAGAACATATAAAAATGTTTTTGATAAGTTTCACTTTATAAAATAACATATGTTTCCAAGTATGCTTCCCTGCAAGCTTTGCTGTCTAGATTATCTGAGCAGTGTTCTTCCTTGGACCATACTTTTTTTTCCCCTATGGACCATGCTTTTAAACTCAAAGGGCTCTGCAGTCCAGAGGGAGAGGTGGCCATTTCATCTCCATGTAGTTCTACAGGGGAGACAGACCAGGCAGCCTACTATTAAACCACACCTCTGTTAAAGAGCCTAATTTCTTTATAAAGTCAATAGAGGGTGGAAAAGAATTTCTATTGGATGATTCAGAGCTCTTAAATTAGCAGACCATAGTTAGGTGTGAATATTCCTCAATCTGTGTTAATATATTGTTCAATCCTATTTTCTGTTATATTAACCAGCAATAAAAACCCATTTAACTTAAAATATAAAATTGATTTTGGTTTAGAAAAACACAATAAGCGTGTGTTGATGAATAAGTGTCTTTTGGACTTTAACTCTGCTTCTTATGCATATGAGTATTTTATAAGATTTCAGGTGAAGCCACCTGTAATCTTTAGGGTGGACAGAGGTGCATTCCTGTAACTAATGCACGTGTTCATCTCCCACTGATTTTGGATTACTCATGTGAATAGTCACATTATACTGTAGTGATGACAATACCACCACCTCTTCCTGATTTATATTCTGTTCCTATAGCAATTTAATTCATTATCCTATTGACTTTCTCCTCTGAAGCTGAACATTAATCTGAAGGTTATAGAGATTCTACTAAACCAGCCTTCCATTAGACATGTGTTCCCTCATCTGGTACTTTCCTCAGAGGCTTATTTTTCAACATTAATAAGCACCGGAGTACAGTAAACTTATCTTCTGGCTGAAATACTTAAAAATGACCTGCATCATTTCCAATAAAGTCTCCGAAATGTAATACAGATGGCCTGTGGCAATTGACAGATCTGAATTTCAAACTTCCTTCTGCGAGCTGTTGGCAGGAGTGCCAGCGTTACGAGGTGTAGTAGGGGCTGGCTTACAGCTAGCTCTGCTTTGGCATTGTAACCACCTGTAGGAACGCGGTTCTGAAGAAGCGGGAGACTCCTGTCCTCTCTGCTCGGTGACATCGCTATAGCTGATGTAATGCTCCTTTCTCGAGGAAGAGGAAGGACTATGTGCTAGGACAATTCAATGAAGGGCTGCGCTAGATTCACAAAGCCTCACGTGAGTGAGGCTTCCTACAGAGAACAAACCAGAAAAAACAGGCCTGGGAAAGGAATCTAAATATTGGGTAAGTGTAGGGAGCCATGTGAGAAAACAGTGGCTTTTGTGTGGAACTGACCCACAGGTTGGAAAAGGAGGCAGAGTCCTGAGCCAATTGTCACATGAGAGGCGCAAATGAATGTTCACCTTCTAGGCGATGAAATTTTTGGGAAGATGGGGGACATAAATGGCTTGTAACAAGCGATACAATATAGAGTTGGCCTGTACTTGCCATTTCTTCTGACATGCTGATTAGCCCTGACTTGTTCTGTTTTGCCAACATAACTCAAGTCATAGTGCATAGACAGTACTTTGTTCCAGTAAGGTTTTTTGATTGTTTTGTTTGTTTGTTTTGGTGCGTTGGTTTGTTTGTTTGGTGTTTTTTGGGGGTTGGGTTGTTTTTGGGGAGGGGAGGAGTGTGTGGTATAAACAATACCAACATTAGGATTTTGGGGGAGGCTATTCGGAACCACACAGGCAAGTCAAAGATGTACAGAAGGTCTCAGTGACAGAGACACTGTTTCTGATTTAACAATTCAGACTAATTCTGCAGCAGGCTGGATTAAATTATTCCAGCTGGCCGGATGCTTCTCATAGGCTGTCTATCTGACAGTCTTGCTTCTAAAAATATCAGAAGTTGGATTTGCAACACTGATCTCTCTGATAAGTAATCCTTTACTATCACTAGAAGTTCCCCACTCACATAGAATATGCCTGCAGTAAAAGAAATTGCAGTAGTGAAAGGCTGGTATTTCAGAATTTCCAGCCTCCCCCTTTGATTCCCATTTTCTTGTATTTTATTTGGTTTTGTCAGTGGCTTTTAGCAGCAGCGAAAGTAAATCTCAGTTCCAAACTGTGTGTATAGCTTGCAATATGTGTTCATTCATCTAGATACTATTCTGGCTTTCATTTTACTTCGTATGTAGTGGATGAAATCATTGTGTTTATAATCTCTGTCAATGGGGTTTTGAAAGGTGACTTGGTGGGCAGAGAAGAAGAAATCTATTTTTTTGTGTGTTGTGGACTTGTCTCTTGTTTGAAAGTCTCTAGCTATTGGGTTTGTTGCATAACCCCAAATAATTAAGCTCCTTGACTTTCTGCCTTTAAATTGATAAGGCTACTACAACGCATAGCCATAAAGTGGTTGGAGGTCTCCTGCAGCATATTTTTCATTTTTACGCTTAGGAGAAAAATTGGTATGGATTTTTATGACTTTGCCACATGGTAAAGTTAAAGGGTCCCTTTTTCAGTGTGAATCTTTTGGAGGTCGTTACCTTTTTATTTTAACAAGGTAGACAGTGCCTGAACAACAGAACTCTGGTAAATTCTGCTGTATTTTGCACTGCTGCTGTCTGAAGGGAAGATGGTCTTTCTCATTAAATGATATGGACTCTGAAGCATTAAAAACTGTTTTGCATAGAGACGTTAGGCAGCAGACACGAGTGATTGGTGTCTTAGTTGGGGTCTTTGCTTGAGCCAAGATTTTCTTTTAATCATTATAATTCGGTAGGATGCTTATGCAAAGAGTAGGGAATTAAACACACTCAAGTATGTATCAGAGGGACAAGTAAATGCTCGATTTATTTAGTTAAGCATTCCAAAGCCTGCCTTGCTTTCCATGTTAGCAGAGCCAAACATATTGATGATAATCTGATACACAGTTTTAAAGCCCTTATACTCAAACTATTTAAGCATTAGTTCAGTTATTCTGCCCACTGAAGTGATAATTAGGGGCTAAAAGGTAACCAGATTATTGTAGAGATCTCTCTTGACAGCCTTTAACACCTAGTTAAATGTTAAAGCCTGGAAATTACAAGCGTCTTAGTATCATTCAGACCACAGTATATTTTGAAGCAATTTGCTATTTCTAGATTGTTTTTCATGCCACCGTACCATTCCAGTGCTCTCCAGCCTGCTCTGAGTACCTGCCCACTTGCAGAACATCTTCACTGGGCAAAAAAAGTCCCTAAGAACAAACTTCTTGCTTAGTATGGATGTTAGGTGGGATTTCCAGATGTGTAAAGAACATTGCAGCTGGTTCAAGATATATTGGGGCTGTTTAAAAGCTTCTGCCTTCTCTGCACTTGGATTTAATTTAGGTCTGTTTGAGCCAATCTAATAGCTTGCCAGTGCTGTGAGGGAGAGGGACTGCTCTCTCCCCTGCCATCTCCCCAGGTTCCCCTTCTCTCTCCGCAATGTGCTGACTTTAACAGGCATTGGAGACCTCAGTGAAAATGAGGGGACAGATATGGATGGGAATGGAGGGAAGGAAGAGTAGGAATAATCTGACTGTGATCTGCTGGCATGGATCACACTTCTTGGGTAACTTCATTCTTAGGAATTGTTTCCCCAGCAAAACAGAGGTTTTAGTAAAACCCATAGTGGGTTTGTCCAACACAAATAAGAACAGCAGTAACAAGGCAGCGTCATGGGAGTTAGCGTGCAATTAGCAGTCAAACAGTGTAATCCTGCAATGATTTTTCTCTGGTTGCCTACACCTGCTAAAGCCAAAGCCAGCAAATATTCATTGTTATTCTTACCTGCACTAGCTTAATCAAACTAATGCGCTTACGCAGTTATATTTCTTCGCCCCATCTCCTCAGACAGCATTATCCAGTGCAGAAGTGAATAGTAATTAGCAGCAAGTCTTAAAACATACGTTACATTTTAAAGACGTGTACTCTATCATAAAGTCAGCTAGCTTGTTTACAGTTTTCTTACTATAGTTGCTAGGAGCTGTAGACATTACATCTTCCAGTGCTGAGACCTTATCAAAACTCACATATATATAGACAGCACTTGTACGGGTGGATGTGTATTCTAAGAACACCATCAGCTGCCGTCCTTCACTGAAAATTTGCAGCCATGCTATTCAGCATGATTGATTTGAATCTGTGTTGTCCTCTGAAAACAGTGCATGTTCTGTAAGTAAGACTTGACTGTGCAGATGCAGGTTCAAATTAGTAATTAATACTTGACCTTATTGGAACTTACCTGTCCAGCTGCCCAAACCAGCTATCTGAAAGTGTGAAAAACACATCCTTAAAGGACAGAATTCATCTCACTGTCTGAAAAGCAGGCCTGTAGTCTAAGCTACTTGGCCTGTTGTTTGTCTCTGCTCTGTTGTCAAGGGAGATGCACCTCCACAGAGTGATTTGTCCTGTCCTAAGAGATGCATCTCTGGCTATCAGGAATGATCATCCTCTGAAGATGCTAATCTCTTTCTATTTGCTGCAGGAGGAATTCAGATAACTAGGTGAATCCTGCATATACTGTGGATCCAGCTGCACGACTGACTGACTAACAGTGGTTTCCACTTTAGCTAGGTTTTCTGTTTTACTCAGAAAAACTTGAGGTCTCTGTTAGCAAATACCACATGTTAACAGTACTTCAAAACTCCTACTTGCAAAACCAGGAGAGCCTAGTTAAGCATTAAGTATTGCAAAACAGTGCTCTACATTTTTACCTTTTGTTATAGTCTATGACTGTTGAATTTATAACTTAAAAACTCTTTTAAAAATATCTGAAATGATGCTGATACATCATATAAAGTGCAATGGTATGTTTCAATCAGATTTTTGCTTTCTTGTTCAGTCAACTTGTTTTTCTTTGAATATTGCTCTTCTATAAATCTCATTAGCAAAGCAAAGACCTTATTTACTACAGCATACTTAACTTTCAGCTCTTAAAGGAGTAATACATTATATGTTCACTTACCATAGAATTTAACGAAGGCAACCAGAAGTCAGTTGTGCAAGACATGAATAATTTCATGAACAAGCTGCCACTAGCTATATTATACATCTATGTAGCTTATAAAACAAAGCAAATGATTACCATCAATTATAATACCATCATTTGACAACTCTGCAATTAATTTCCTACTCTTAAATAACGGCTGTTGCACAGTGCCAAAGAAAATGCCATGCATTAACTGACTCATCACCAGAGTCTGTGATAGATAGTACAGATAGTAATTTGATTATTGACATCCAAGAAAATAAGTGCTTTATTATGAAAACCTATTCATTTTGGTCCTCTGAAAGAATGGTAGCAGGGATACCTACAGTCTCTTTAAAAAGAATTCCTACAGTAATATACAGTTATTCTGAAGCATTTTTTTTATTTGTTAAGATTTGTGGGGTAGAGTTGCATGCTAGATAGTTCACAGACATGGCACAAGCTGAAGAAGGTTGGGGTACTACAAACCCCATGCATCTCTTCTATGTAAAAATGCTCCTACATAAGAATAATGGAAAGATTCTGCTTTGTCTACCAGAAAGCCTGCAAACTCTACTATATGTTTTGAAAAAGTACTCCATATATGAGACTAAAATATTTATCCAGCAAGATTAACGGGCCATCTGCAATACCTATCAGGATCATTAAATTATAGTCTTTCCTGGGACAATTACAGGCATGTATTTAAAATACAAAGCAAGTACCAGGGTTTACTTGTGGAGTTAACTTTATTTCCTGAGCAGACCAACAGACTTCTGGGGAACCATCTCTAAAATTAAGTATCACCTTACTTTTATATGAATCAAAGGCAGCATGGTACTTAAAGTGTTACACACCAGCAAGTAGCAAAAGTAGCACTTTTATAAGAACTTGAAGCACTTTGAGTATTACTTTGTGGTTAGTCTTGTATTTGCACTTAACTGGGATATAAAGGACCCATCAAAAGGTACTTGATTACTTTGGAAGTAGTGCATATGAGAATATAGCATGTCTATGCATACAATAAATAAAACAGTTTCATTTTTAGACCTGAGTCATGCAATTAGCAGTGCATGGGCAAAAAAAAAAAAAAAAAGTAATTCCCCAATTTTCAGAATGGATAAAGGGAAACAATTTTTATAAGTACAAATTAGTTTGCAAATACCTTCAGGCAGAAATGGAAAGTGAGTAATTCACACTGGTTTATTTGTAAGTCCAAATAGGTTGACATACCTCCCCAGAGAAAGCCTGTCCATTGAGTAGGTGCTCTGATCCCTGGCTGTCTTCACTTCCAAAGTGTAACCGGATTTCCTCTAAGCGGTGACTATATGTCATCGGTCCTCCAGAGATGTTGACCAAATGCTCTTTGTCTAATCGTAGAGATACATGTCTCCCTGTGTTATACATCGTCCCACTGACCTAAACAAAATGGGGGGGGGGGGGGGGGGGGGGAAGAAAGCATTTTTTGAAAATAACCTGTAAATCCTAAGAACTGGTTATACGTACTTCAAGATTTTGCTATTTACACACCTTCATTTAAATGTAGCAATACATCTTATTGTTGTGAGATGAAATACACAACCTGAGGTTATCCTTCAACTTCTGCTTTGAATCTTATACTGTATATTCAAATATTTTTCTAAATCCATATGTACATATTTTAGCCAGGGGCACATGGTTAACACAGTGAATAGGATTATTACACTTCTAAATAAGTAGGCTTTTAGAATATTTTTTTATGCAAGGTCTGAATAATGGCTTCATTATAAAACTTCTGCACTAAAAATGGGAACATTTCAGCTGACATAAATTATTTAAGTACACTTGAACAAATCTGAAATTTAAGTCATTTTTTCCTTCTTTTAATATTTATAACAAAGTTATCCAAAAGTAAAGGTGCTGCAAAAGGCAGAGATATAATTATTTATAAATTGGGAGCCCTACTACTACTGGAGCTGCAGGTGAAAACTTTCATTGTCCTCCTCTGCAAGTCTCTCTGTTTTGTTATGAATATTTTATGTTTATAATTGCCAGACATTTTAGCCATAGCGGTACAGAATTAATTACAATTTGGTCATATATCTCTAGTTCCTCCGACACCTTATTAGCTGTAATGCTCTTCAAGATTCATCCTTATTTTTAAAAAGACTGAATGTTGTGCTTCATTTGCAAACTGATTTACAGCTGCCATAATGAAAAAGAAAATTATTGTGGAAATTTTTCACAGAATCATACAATGGGTTGAGTTGGAAGGGACCTTAAAGACCAGCTAGTTCCAACCCCCCTGCCGTGGGCAGGGACACCTTCCACTAGACCAGGTTGCCCAAAGCCCCATCCAACCTGGCCTCCAACATTTCCAGGGACGGGGCATCCACAACCTCTCTGGGCAACCTGTTCCAGTGCCTCACCACCGTCATCGTAAAGAACTTCTTTCTTCCATCTACTCTAAATCTACCCTCTTTCAGTTTAAAACCATTACCCCTCATCCTATCACTACAGCCCCTATTAAAAAGTTCCTCGCCATCTTTCCTGTAGTCCCCCTTTAAGTACTGGCAGGCTGCTATAAGGTCTCCCTGGAGCCTTCTCTTCTCCAGGCTAAACAACCTCAACTCTCTCAGCCTGTCTTCGGAGGGGAGGTGCTCCAGCCCTCTGATCATCTTCGTGGCTCTCCTCTGGGCTCGCTCCAACAGGTCTGTGTCCTTCTGTTGGGAGCCCCAGAGCTGAACGCAGCACTCCAGCTGGGGTCTCACCAGAGTGCAGTAGAGGGAGAGAATCACCTCCCCTGACCTGCTCGTCACACCGCTCTTGATGCAGCCCAGGATACGGTCGGCTTTCTGGGCTGCAAACACACATTGCCGGGTCATGTTGAGCTTCTCATCCACTGACACCCCCAAGTCCTTCTTCTCAGGGCTGCTCTCAATCCGTTGTCCGCCCAGCCTGTATTTGTGCTTGGGATTGCCCCGACCCATGTGCAGGACCTCGCACTTGGCCTTGTTGAACTTCAGGAGGTTTGCCCAGGCCCACCTCTCGAGCCTGTCAAGGTCCCTCTGGATGGCAGCCCTTCCCTCCAGCGTGTTGACCGCACCACACGGCTTGGTGTCATTGGCAAACAGCGCTGGTCCCAGTACTGACCCCTGAAGAACACCACTTGCCACTGGTCTCCATTTGGACATTGAACTGTTGACTGCAACTCTTTGAGTGCGACCATCCATCCTTAGAGACAAGGATGTCGTGCAGGACAGTGTCATGTAATTCTGTCATAATTTCCACTGTCAAAGGAAAAGTTCCTATAGCAAGATGTTCCTTAATTTATGCCATTAGAAAGTGAAATATGCCAGTTTGAGTTAAAGTGATTTATTTAAAAACATTCTGCATGGATACAAATGGTACACTTGAATAACATTCATTTACTTTAAGATGAGGAAGTGTAGCAATAATATGCTTTGTTGCACTTCAATTTAAAATTAAAGACATGACTATTATGTATTATATCCTATACTACATCAGTACTATAGTAATTAACATTGCTGCAGTGTCATTTTATCTGTAATACTAATTACTGAGTTTAAATGACCTGTTTTCTTGCACAGTATGTTGTAAAAAGTTACACTGAACAGACTGTGCAATAGAACTAAATGGATGAGATTAAACAGCTTTTGGTTGTTGTGGCTTTTTAAACTTTGATACAGATGTTCTATGCTTTGTGTTTATTCCAATTCAAATAAGCAGTAATAAATTTCTTATGAAAAGTAATAAATACAAATGTTCCTATTCTTTGCAAATAAACCACAATGATCTTATTTATAAATGTTCCTTAGTTTTTCTGCTTGACTTTGCATGCATAATAATTAAATACCAAGTTTAGTTTAATAGGTGGAAGAAGGTCAGTTTATTGAATTCGGTTTCAGTACACTGCATATGAATGACATAAAATTGCTGATCGTAAGTAACAAATGTAGTTTAAAAACAAATAGGGGAACATGGTTTAAAGCCTCTTACATTTGGAAGCTTGCTTCACTGAACGCTCAGTTAAATTTAGCAACTATGCAAAATACTCAGAATGCATTTTCTTACTTAAATTGGTACAAATCTCAAATTAGGTTACTACTGTTTTCTTTCTCAAGGTAAAAGTGACCCAAATAACCCCTAATATGAATCAAATAACTCTCTGTAGAGCAGAAAGGGAAAATGATAGAGGCAAAGTCATGAACAAGAGTAACATTTGTCTTTCTCATTTCTCCCTTCATAAAAATGCAGTGCTTGTAGAGATTGTATTGACTGCTTTAAAACAGAATTTCCCTATGTAACTGCAGATGAAGAATACCAGTAACGCAGTGAAGTATCTGACATGCCTCATTTCTGACCTGCAGGGAGGGATGAACACTTGAGGTGAGACTATAAAATCTGCTGCATGGGCACACAGACTTGTTACCAGGAAGGACAAAATCCAGCATCTTCAGTAGAAAAAATGCAAGGTCTTGCCCTTTTATCTGCCTTCTTAGGTTGAAGTGAAGCACTAGTTTTCTTGTTGTATGCACCCAAGGGAAGAGTAGCTGCGTATACCAGTCTAGATTCAGGACAACAGCGCACCTTCAGGACATGCTCATGCCCATTTCTTTTCTTGAGAGTGTCAACATATACCACCATTACTAGCAACTTCTAATGAGAGCTTCTTTCATGGGCATTTGCTTACTACGAGAAGAATAGGAGTGTCTTGTATTTCTTGTATTTGCCATCTACTCAGATTATATCTGAATGAAAGATTGAGAATTTAGGACCCCTCGCCTTTTTTTTTCTTTTTTTTTTTTTTTTTTTTCTGCTTGAGACTTTCTGACTTGACAAGATTGTATAGTAGGCTGTGCTCAATTATGGGAAGTAGCACTGTAACGCTATGTGAAATTCTTTATTGTGGTTCAGGATACTGTCTGTTTTATGTACAAACCTGGTATCTTATCACCTTTAAAAGTGTACATTTCAAATATAACCATTTACAGTTGTTAGGACATAGTATCACATAAGTGCAATCACCTTCTGTTTGCAAGCTCGAAGTCCACAAATGCATTGTACTCAGTAGGAAAGTGTCATGCAAAAACCAATGCAATAAAAAAAAGAAGTTTGTCTTCCATCGTTTTTGGCAGAAAACAATGCATTGTCTTTTCACTATGTGCAGTTTTAACTGCTACTGGAGAAAAGGAGGTTCTGGTCTTGTTCACTATGTGAACCTGCTGATAAAAGAAGGATTTTCCATACTTTATGGTACTGAGCCTTTAAAAGTGATGGTGCACTCTAATTTTAGAACATCAAACTGAGCTGGTTTTGTGGAAAGCAAAGTTTCATGTGGTCTTGTAAAAGGTTGCAGGCAGAGAAGTTAATGAGGAGGTATTTTCTGTATTTTGTACATTCTACAAAATAAACAGTATGAAGACGGGGCGCCTTATGGGAAAGACGTTGACTCTGCCTGGTACAGTCAGCAATATGTGCTACTGCAGAAAGCACTGTATTTGTGTTTTATACCACTCTGTGGATTGGATAAAATGTTATAGGGTAGTTTAAAAGGATAATATAAAAGACCTGTTAAGATTTATATAACTACTTCCTTAATGTGTCAGAGTAATCTTTGGTGCTAAGTCCTTCATAGTGACAGCCTTTGCGTTGCTTCTTGCTCTGCTATTACGTAACCCTTTTGTTCTGTGTTCCTGTTTGACTTGAAAGGTATGTAAAGATGAAAACACACCACACAAGGAAAAAAAGAGCACTAAATCGTGCCCTCCTGTTTTTCAGAAGGATCAATATTCACATTTATCTTATGTACTAGAAATGAGACTGAGGTAAAGAAAACATATATTTAAAACATCAGTAAAACCCTGTCTGACAAGACAATGAAGTCCAACATTGTCAAAGTTAATGATCATACCACATTCTTAGCTGACCCTATTTTCCTCATACATTACAAAATATTTCCAAACAGGTAATTTTACCTGTGACAAAATCCCCAAGTAGAACAGAGCATGTTGATGGGCTTTAACCTTAATTATGGAATAGTTCAACTTTGGTAGACTTTAATTAAATTATTAACATATTCCTGATGTAGTTATTTTCTATTTAATCTCATTACTTTTAATTCTTGCTTCACAGAGCTTTGTGCACATAATTCCCCAGCAGCATTATTCTCTCTATCTTCATGCAAGACAGCCACACAGGCACAGGCTGCTAATATATTCTATACTACATTTCTAAGTAAGATCTGAATACTCATGTGGTATCTGTGTATCACTTGCTGGTCCTGTGATCACAAAAAAGTCCCAATTCTGCCCTTTGAAAGGTGGAACACAAGCAAAGTCAATAAAAATGCATACCTAATAAACACAAACTCTTTGATGCATGTTTATCTTGAAACTCTACAGGCCTTTATGACCATTAGGGAAAAAAACCCCAAAAAACAATCACAAAACATTTTTTTCTAATGATGTTCTTTAACCCTGCATTTGTGGAAGCATTTTTTGTTGTGTCCTAGTTAACTGTATATCGTGTTCCCCTTGTCTTTTCTTCCACAACTAGTCCTGAACTAAATACTTTTCAGAACATCCTTTGCAGCCTACATCTTTACATTACAGTCTGTGTTAAAATAACCTTCAAAAACCCTGAGCAGGAGAAGTGACAGAAAAAGAAGCCTGTTTTAGGGTGAAGCCATGCTAGAAATGTAACCAGGGAATGCAATGCAAGAGGAAAGAAGGAGCCGAGACAGATTCTTTGCCTTTCAATCCCATGCTACGTTAGCAGTTCACCATCACCATTCTTCAAGCAGTAGCGCAGGCTCTCTGCTTCCTAGGGGCCTTTACAAAATAGCAAAATAGTGCATTTTGGATTTATTCACGTAAGAGTGGTCTGAAGATTAGTTCCAAGAACATTTTTAAACTTGTATCAGTACTTGCCAGTGAAGCAGCACTGAACGTAAGGAAGCAAGAAAATCAATTGTGTATGGCTGCCTGCTGTGGTGTCCTTGGATCTTATCTGCAATATTAGATGTTCTTTTCTTTAGGATGAAAATAGACACAGTCCAAAGAAGGCCTAGTACTGTGTAGGGAAGCAAATCACCAAGGATTGAAGAGTGTTTTGAAGGTGTCGTAGTGCCCCAGTTTCATGTCCTGCAATAACCAACTTTCGATCATCTGCCACCTGGCTGCTGTACTTTTCCCCTGGAGTCCTATATTCCAGCAGAACAGGAAAGCAGCTCTGCAGGCTCCGGGAGTGGTGGGCTTTCCTCCTCCCTTAGCAGCACCTGCACTAATGCCACGTGTTTTGTCATTACCTTTGGTTTCTGCCATTCAGTATCAATGTAGCGATAGCAGCGGGTGGCCTAGTGAGCGCAGCACAGATCCTAAGGAACTTGTAATGAGCCGCTGGGTTTCTGCTCAACTCCTCTCCCCAGTAGCTTCATGGAGGGACAAGTACTCCATGGAAACAATAGAACACTAACACTAATATTAAATTGTTCCTAGCATCTGCCATCTGTGGGTCTTAAAGTTCGTAAAAAATACAAAAATATATCTGCGATTTTTTTTTGTCTCACCAGGGTAAGTCAACATTAACGCTAGGTTGTTTCATTTTTTTCCTGACACTTAGACTTGTCCTATGCAAAATTTCACTCTGTAGCTCAGGTCACCTGAACCTGAGCTTCTAAGTGCAGTGATAAACTGAATCATGTTTTTCTGAGTCCCTCAAGCAAGTTCCTATCATTTAATGTTTTTTGGTTGTTGTTCATAGTATCTTGACCAGACCATATTCTGTGATATGAAGTACTGTCCTTATTGATTTAAATTGATTGTCCTGTAGTAAGTACCTTATATCTCTCTTGTGCAAAGCAGAGACTGCTTCAGGGTTTGAAAACAGAATTTACATAGACTTCAGGGCAAGTCTGTGATTTGAAATCTGACTTTAGGGACAAAGACGAAGCATTGCGCCAAACTAGAATTTCAAATGTAACCTACGAAGGCACACTGCTTAGCTCTGCAGCAGAATTACATTCCCTTATTTCAAAGCAGTGGCTATACAGGAACATTTATTTTCTTAATATTGTGCTTATGGCATCCAGTTAGCTTTAGAAGTAGTTTTATGCCTCTGTCTTGATTTTCTAGCTGTTGTTAGAGGGGACGCAAGCTGGAAAATAAAATTATTTTACAGAGTTATTTTTCCAACTTACTTAATGGTTGTTTAAAAAGGATATTCTCGTTTTTTAAGGTCTTCTTTTAAAGAGAAGATTGATATAATCAAATAGGAGCGATTGTTCTAAATTGTGCATATGTAGACACATGCACACACATAAGAATTTTTAAATTTTTTTCTAAACAATTGTTTTCTACAGAGAATTCGGTTTTATTTAAGTGCCTTTGATGAATATTTGTACATGTGAATAGTTATTTTCCACAATTCTTTTTCCCTGCCTTCATTTTTACACTTAATCATTCTATGCAATAGTACGTAAAGAAATTGCGGAAACGCTGCTAGTACAGCATCATTTTCAAAACCATGTTTGCAATAAACAGCATGCTTCTTGACCTTGTAAATCATGGTCTTCTATAGAGTTGCCTATAAACGTCTCGGGGCCTTAGGTATAGATACATATTTAAAGTATTTCATGCTTTATTTTTGAAGGTAATGTCAAGGCAAATTCCATCTATGTTTCCTGCAAGCTTTCGTTGCTGCCAGCAGAGAGCACTGTTGACCCATCCCATATAGCCTTCACCTATATACCACAGGGAATTCCACAGCCAGGAAGAAAATTAAAACTAATCTTTTTTGTGTGTGACACGACTGTAATCCGTGGCTTTACTTTCAGAAGTGGTGGTTTCAGCTGTGGGGACGCAATTGTGGGGTCTGTTGCTGATGCAGGTTTCTAGTCTACAACCAAGTGTTTGGGGGATGCAGGCTCAGTAGGTTGCTTGAAGGCCATCAGATAAGCAAAATATCCGGAGTGCCTTTTCTGGCAAGAATCCAATAGATCTTATGTTGTGTTGATTAAAAAAAAAAAAAGTGGAGGGGAGGGAAATAAAGATAAGGAAATAACAGAGTTTTGATACAGTGCCACTTACTGTGAGGGAGCTGCAATATAATTGCTGAGCTTTGAAGAACATCATCATCAATATTTGATTAAAAAAGGCCCGTGTGAAAAATGTAAAATGTAAGAGAGAAGTGTAAAGATTAAAATAATCTTTTCATCTTCTTAGTTGAAAAGTTTTAAAAAGGAAATGATGTTAATGAGTCCAATTAACCCATTTACCTGCCTAACGTAATGTGTCATGTATCAGCATATGGCATGATACACTTTTTTTTTTTTGCTTTTTGAAGCACCATTTTCAGTAAGAATCTTTCCCATTCACTACTCTGCAGTTTTGCCTGTTTACTTCCCTTAAGTGACTGATCTGTAAAAAACTTGGAGCAAACCTCATAAATTAAATATTCAGGCTTACTGGCTAATGAGCACAATATGTCAATTTTCAGTGATCAAAATAATGTGCTTCAATAATGTATACGCCATTCTGTAACAAAAATATAATTTTAATAGAGGACCCGCAGGGTCATGGTTAGTCTGAGATAATTATATGCCACAGGATGTGAACGAATGAAACTGCTCCTAGGACACTGGTAATACCCCACAGAGTCTATATGCCACATGCTGCCTTTTAGGGATAATAAACTGCTTTATTGTATTTCCACTACTCCATTAATGCAATGATTTTTGCTTGTTAGTGACTAAGAAGCCTAAAGCAGATGCAGCCAAATTTATGGTGTCTAGCATTAGTAATTGCTGCGCATATTGACGCTAGCTTTACAGTGAAATCGTGCTCTCCTTAATCTGAAATATTCCAACTACATTTAAACCATATGTAGCAGGTGAATTTCATCCTGGAGCTTTCACTGGGTTTTTTAAATTAAAATTGAATTATTGAAATAGACAAGCAGAAAAACTGGCTTTTGTGACTGGACAAGGGATCTGCTTCCACCAATGCTGGCTGAAGGCTTGACGGATGGACCAGTAAGGATTTTAAGTGGGGGATATAGCTTGATGCTGAGAGCTTCCTGCATGGAGGGATCCATTACATGCTGTTTGGGGTGAAAAAAGAAATAATGAAGAATGTTTTGCTGTAGGAAAGCAGACTGGATCTCGATGTTCACCATCTTCTGCTGTGTAGTATCTTGAAACCTACAACCTGAATATTTGCAGGCAAACTGAAGTGTGGAAGAGGAATGTGTGAAAACAAGTTACGTTGCAATGTGACCTTAAGAGACTTTACACACAGCATGCAGTTACCTAGCAGATAAGGCAACAGTAATCACAGGTATCGTCAGCCAGGTAAAATGGTGAAGGTATTGTGTCAAGTTCCGAGTTCTTTGTGATCGTTTGTAGAATGGGGCACAGATTCCATGCTAAGACCACTGTCAGGTTTTTTTAAGTAAATACTATAAGTGCTTCAACCGCAGGCACGAATGTGTCTTCACTCTTGTAGATTCTGGAGTGACTTTGGTTTTTTAGCAGAGAACTCACGTTCATTGTGAAGCGTCATGTGCCTGTGTCATGCTCTCGTGTTTAAAAAGGATGTTTCCGGACATTCTAAGCTAGACGTACACTGTATGATTGCAGAACTAGACTCAGCAATTCACGATCCTGTGTGTCTATAGCTACCTTTTTACTACTGATGACAAGTCTCGTCCTGTGCTGTGACACAGTTACAAGCATTATATGAAAGAGGGAAAAATTACATTTGCGTGCTCCTTTTAGTTTAGAATTAGGCTAAGTCAATAAGTAATTGAGAGAATAACTGGGGCTTGGAGAACTCATTACCCTAATTTAGTCTAGCTTCCTGTAACAAGGTTTTAGTTTGAAGAATCTGCATTAAAAACTGTGCTAAGGATAATTTTTGTCTCTGATAAAGGGATGTCAAAAGAGCTGCCTTTTTAAAATCTGAAGGCTTACATAAATTTTCAAAAGGTTGTAAATGGTACAGAAGCCTAAAAACTTGTGAGAAATCCAGATAAATGAAAAATTACTCTTTCCATTTTTTATGTGGGTTTAAAATGTGAAATTGAATATGTTAAAATCCTGAGGGTCTAATTGAGCTCTTTTTTAGTGAGTGATGTTGAGATGCACTGACCTTTGGTAGCTGCCTGGATTTCAGAGCTCTTCTTTCAGAGAGCTCTTTGGTTAAAAAGGCAGAGGTTTTCCAATGGAATCCAGATCAGATGGAAATTTATAGGACATATATTGAAATTAGTGTGTTTCACTTTCCTTATGTTTTCCATAGAGCAAGACATTTAGACATTAGATGCTTAATTTCTCGTTTGATCAACTGCATATTAATAAATGTATTCAAACCTTCTAATATCTTTATTTTGCTTGTACATTTTCTTCAGTACTTTCATTCCTAACACAACTTTTAGAAGAAATTTCCCTACAGAACAGATGCGATATTGCTAGCTGATTCATTTAAATTCTTTTTTAAATTGTTGGTGTATCTTCTACTTTACTATTTGTATGTAGCATTAGAAAAAAGGCTGTGCTAAATTAATCTGGGAAGTATCTTTCAAGCTACATGGTAAAATAACACTGTAGTGTTGTGTAGATTATTAATAAGCTCACCACTTTACCTACATCTATATACCTTTATACGTATATATGCTCATCTATATATGTATATCTCTCTATATATACATATACAGAAATAAAATCTTTTCTTTTTTACTAACTTCTGTGAAGAGAAAGAGGAAGAAAAATGTCTGTTCTCACACACAGGCCTAGATTAATAAATCGACAAAACCTTCTTGCCGTTGTGCATCCAGAGCATTAGATTGCTGTCTGAATGACTGAGAAGCATACAGCTTTCTGAGCAGGGTAAGGGATGTGTATTCAAAGTTCATCTGTTTTACACCACAATCAAAACATACCATTATTAAGGTTAATGATACAATTTTACAAGAGCCAGAAAATCCCGTTTGTTGCAGTTCTTTATTTCTCTAATTCTTTTGCTGCCAGGAAGATCTAAATTTCTGCATCTGTTAAGTTTTCATAAACCCTCTAAAATAATGACGTGACTGGTGCTGCTTTTTGAAATCCTCTGACCACTCTAGCCATGAAATTCCAAGAAGGTGCAATGTACTGAACCCCGCTTAGGGGAAATTGCAGTGTTTGGGTCGTGGTGTAGCCAGGGAAGTATGGTAATGCTTTACTGAAATTATAAGTCAGTGGAAATGAAAAGAAGAATCTATAAAGCTCAGCTTTTTAGCCATGAAAGGGACAAAAATTTTATCAGCTTTTTTAGCAGAACTGTAACAAGTTTTTGAAAGCGGTATATTTCACAATATCAAGCTGCTTCCCAAATCACTGCCAAGGAAAAAAATGCACAGTTATTGCAAAATAATTTCCTGAGCCCTGTATCTCTGGAGGTAAACTAGTATTTAGATAACTTGAAATTTGACCTCAATAAAATTCATTATGTGTCAAGGCAAATCCTTTGTGGCATGCAAAAATCATGAGCTATTCTGCCTAGTAGCGTATTTCACTGAGGTTTTTTTTTGAGCAGCAGAAGAGAGCTGTTTTCTCCTGGCCTGCTTTTTCTAGTTCTTTAAAGAAGGTGAATAAATTAGCCTTTCCAGTTACAAATATTACTGTTCCTGTTTAACAGAGGACTGTTTTACTTTTCTCATTTTATCTGCCTCAAAAGCATTTGTGTACCTTTTTATGTTGAGAAAACAGTGGAACTGCAGTAGAGGTAGAAATAAAAGAAAAACAAACAAATCCTATCCTGAACTTATCTTTGCTTTTCCTGGCTTTTCACTCTATTCCAAAACTCATTCTTTTTTCCTGACAATGCACTTCAAAAAAACCCACAAACCCGCATTTTTTTTGAAATAGAGCTCTCTAAAGAATTACCAATTCTAGCTTAACTAGAAGAATCTTCTCTGTGTTCCAATATGCCTCCAAATCAAATGTGTCGGAGGGGCAACGTGCAAGTTGGATGGAAGGCTGGGAAATTTGGGCTACAGCATGAACTTCAGCTCCAGGCTAAATGACAGCACAGAGGCAGACTTCGCCTCCTCTGATGCTTCCAGACTGGTGTTAACGTGTGTACGTCGTCAGTCCAGTGGATGTACATGCAAAACCCTTTCAATCAGAAAGCTTCCTAAGACTTCACTTAGGAGCGCTCTTCTGCTAAAACTTGGTCAAGAGATTTTGTGGTTTTTTCTGGTTGGTTTTTTTGTTGGTTGGTTGGTTGGTTAGTTTTTTTCCCCGATTCCACATTACCTGCTGTGTTTATAGATTGCATGGCTATGGGGGAAGAGCTGTTTCTTTGTTTGATATTCTAATCTTCTGTGAGCGCAGTGTATACTGGAGTTGTGTAAATTAGTATTTTTACAAGTAATCAAAATGATACAAAGCTCTGAATACCAAGAAACAGTTTTCTTCCTCTTACATCATTCCCAAGCATGTTTTATCCCATGCAGAGTGAAAGACACTTTTCTGCTAGCTCAAATGATAAAGAAATGGTGAGAAACTATTCTGAAAAACGCTATTGGAAAAAAAAAAATTATATCATGCCAATTTACCGTCAGTTCCCCTCTGTTTTTCTTGGTCACTGTGCTTACCAAAATACAGATTTATCTGGCTTTGCAGAGGTGTCCATAAGGAAAAGAAAAAGGGGTTATGGGATAAAGTTAGCTAGGAATCAGCATGTGGCTAAATGTTTTCCCAATAGGGTTACAATTTAGACTAGACAGGATCTTAGCTTTCCAGACATAAAAGACAAGTTCATTTTTAAGAAGTGTTTTATTGTATATATTCTAAAGAGTTTCAAGAATGTTTAATCTGTTGAAACAATAATGATGACAAGTTCATCTTTATTATCTTCCCAGGAAGAATCTTTTAAAATAGTTGTTCACATTCACTTATGGATCAGCATCCCCATTTATTAGCAATTGCTCTTCCTCCTATTTTTTATATCTTTTTCCTTCTCTGTAGCATGTAAACTGGAGGCTGAATGCTCCCAAATGCTTGTGAAGAGGCATCTTTCCCAACTCAGTGTTTGCACATGCACTTGTGCATTCACATTCCTATTAGTGATGAATTACAGCTGAGAAGTTGAAAGGTATTGAGCATCTTATTTACAGCATAAAGACAGCCTTGCTCTCTTTATCCTAGATGAAGATGAGTTTTAGAGTTCATTCTCACACTCAGATTTGTTGTTCTTGCCTGCAGCAGAGGAAAATACTTTAAACGTGCTTATGTTCTTACTAACTAGATAGGACTTAGGCAGAAGTTGAACTGGAGCTTTCAAAAATTAACTCCTGCAGATCAGAATAAGTATTTCTTACAAGACGTTAATGAAAATTTCAGCACACTTGGTACTTTTAACAATTTTAAATGCACAGATTCTGAATAATGGGTCTGCCCCTGAGCTACTGAAATCCGTGAGCAGTACCAGTTTTTAATATGTAATTGGTGACTGATATAGTCTAAAGTAAAGATAGGAAATGCTTCCAGGCCTTCACTTACAGAAATATATCCACTCCCTGATGTAATTGAAAGATTTGTAAGTCTATTGTGGCTTATGTCTTATTATTTTCATACCAACTATTTCTAGAGTCTAGATGATGCCTAATAAACAAGTCCTTTAATCATCTTTAAAATGACAAAACTGTTGATAAATTGAATTTTCTCCAACAAGATATTGCTATATTGATTTTAGTACTCCATTTTTAATAAGCAGAGACTGTTCAGAATTGCTTGCTATGACAGTCTTGAAAGTAGGGCATTAACTGACTTGGCAAATGGCTGAATTTATAAGGGAAGTTTTTGCTAGAACTTTAATCCATTATCCTTCTATTGTTGTCGTTCATTTGTAATGACACTGGGCCAAATCTGCTGCATATAAAAACCAGACAGGCATGGCTACCTAAAAGTTATTGTGGTAGATTTCCTCTTTTCAGAGGTGATTTCTGTCACCATATTTCATTATGTTTACAGCCTTAATGACAACTTCCATCCCTAAGTATGGGCATGTCACTGATCACAGGGCTGTTTTACGGGAGCATGAGCAGTGAATGTGCAGGAGTTTCTAGAGGTAACATAAGACAGCAAGGATGGAGAAAGGCAAAGCTTTCTTTCATATTTTGGAGATGACCCACCATAGTAAAGGAGGAAGGATGCTATTTTTCCTAATTTCAAGGAGTTTCCAACAACTGATTTCTTCATGTACAGAAGAACAACTTCAGCACCTTCATCATTTAACAGGCAGACACATTCTTACCTCTGGGCCAGATCATTTTGCTAGAGAGATATGGTACACACAATACTTCAAGCTAACATTATGGCTGACCACATTACTCAGAGGAAAGGTGATGGAAACCCAGTGGTTAGGTCAACATGTAACATTTAAAAGGTTGCCTGTAATTGCAAAAATATTTTTCATCACTGTTGGAAGTTATTTTACTTTCGTCTGAATGTATGTAAGCTTTGCACATGTTAAGGAGTATCATGGTGTCTTCAAACACCATCTGCTCAGTCTACCTACTGAAAAAGGCTTACATACCTGAATGACCATTTAGATTACTCTTTGGTTAAATGGGCAGGTTTATGTGATGATAGCGTATCTGTTACTAAAGCAAGCAAATAAAATGGAAACAATACAAAATTTCTGCACACGTTAGACTATAATGAAATACATGTAGGGGCAAACATCCTAAAATGTTTAACTTTGAAATAGAAAAATGTTTTTGATATTCTAACTTCCACCTCAAGAGTGAAAGCAGCTCTTGTATTAAAGCTGTGTTTTTGTATATATAAAAATCCATTCTGGGACTAAAAGCATATACATAATTATCCAAATACATAGGTGCCTATTTGCATGTCTTGTCAGGGATATGTATTCAGGGTGTAATACCAGGTCTTTTACAAAAGCATTCTTTTTTTTTTTTCCTTTTTTTCCTACCAGCTTATGCCTTCCTAGCACAAAAAAAGACTTGCAACATAAATTTATAGAGGATAAAGCATAACAGAACCACCAAGGGATTACTGAACAAAATGTGATATATACAAGCTAACAATTGACAACATAGTAATAGGTATTGAGTAAAAACCTGAATAAAAATGTTATGACCAAATCACCTTTAAGGGATTTCAGGTTTCTGGTTTAAATACTGTTGCTTGTTGTCTTTTTCATTTATATATTAAAAAAAAATTAATACTCCTAAATCCCTGCCTTTCATTCCTTGTATGTCCTCTTATACAAAAGCAAAACAAAATCAAACCAACAGCTTCTAAGATAAAAATTCTACAGTCTAGGCCAAACAGCATTCCTCAAACCCTGGGCCTTGATGCCATCACACTGAAATGAGGAGGCACAAAGTGACAAATGTCAGTAACTTAGTTCCCCTTGGACGTGGGACTGCCAACTACCTTCACTAGTTGGCAGCAGCGGAATCCCTTCAAGGCAGTGGAGCCCATTGTGGGGACCTGCAGACACATGAAGATGGCTGAACCAGAAATGGTCCACACATGCTGAAAGTCTGAGAAATACTGATCTAGGTCAACTTTTTCCACATCTAGGCACCTTAGGAGACATGACCTCATTCTCAGAAATGCTGAGTAAACAGAATTCTATAAGTCATAACATTTCAATGGAGAGGATTGCTTTTGATAATCCTAGGAAACTCCTAAATACGTCCCTTAGGCTATTAGGAACATGTTAATCCTAATGTTTTCATCTGTAATTGTGTAAAGTGATTTTTTTCCTTTCATTTTTCAGTGATTTTATTGGTTTTGTCTCTTTTTTTACTGTCCTATATATATGGGTAGTCAGCACAGTTATAATTCTAAGTCTGCTTTTCCTATAGTACCTGTTCCTATGTACCTCTGCAGCAAGTTAAATACGTGTAGGAAGGTCCCTAGGGTCTTGTGCTCTTCTGGGTAAAACCATTGTCTGTTCTGTGGCTCTATTTTTTGTGATGTTTGCAGAAGAGCTTCTGAATGCTTTCTGCAATTTGCTGTCTGAAAGATACCTAAATCCTGACAAAAGCATGTAGCACAGGAATGTGTGTGTTCTACCCAACTGAAAATGCTCAGTGAATGTTCAGCCTTTCATTTCCATAGTGCAGTGCTTCATCCAAGCTCGTGAACACATTTTTCTCCTGATCAAAGTTGTGGGACAGATTATAAATTCTTATCTAAATGAGGATCTGGTAGTGCTGTAAGAGCATATGACACAGGAACAATTCAAAACACGTTGTCAGCACTGACCTACCTTCGCTTCTGAGTTTGAAAGGATGAACAAACCGTTGTGTATCTCTAGTGTAGTTGCAGCCTTATATTCTCCTATTGGAATCAGCAGAAGCAAGATCAGGTGATAGTTGTCCAGAGAGTCGTAAATTTGACTAACTCCTTATTAAAAAAAACCTCCCTATCTTTATGAAAAATTCCTATTTAACTGTAAGGAAATCTAGAAGCTTCTCTAGAAAGCACTGAAAAAAGCCCATTATGATCCTTCTATAGGATCCTGAAACTATTTTGCTACAGAATTTTATGGGGACAGAATTCTCTAACATTCATGTTTCAAATGTCCCAAATTCAGAGACTTCAGATTCTGCTACAAGATATTTGTGGAGGAGGGTGTTAAAAAGTTCAGTAGAAAAGATTAATATTTGTCTTGTTAAGAGTATAGGGCTTCACCATTCAGCATGCACTGCTGACTGTCTTTCTTGCATCTATATTTGTTATGTTATTAGAAAAGGCCTGTCCATTTATTTTCTGTATTCACATCAGAAATTAGAAGATACTATACCATTAACTAGTAAGGAAAAAAAACCACCTTTTCATTATAATTGGATAACTGATATGTACTCAAAATATCTATCGGCAGTATTTTTGTTCTTATTCCTGAAATGTGCTCCCTACCCCAGACACAAGGTATTCAGAAGTCCTCCTGCCCCCCGCCCCAGCACTGCTATATGCAAAGTCTAATTCTGGAATAAATGGACAAATAAAACAGCACCAGCTATGGCAAAGAGATTGAACAAACCCTCGTGAAATGCAGAACAAAGCATGGATTAAAATCCTGGATGAGTGGACCAACTTCACATACTCTTAATGAGTATTTTAGCTGAATATATCAGCCCAGACAGAATAATCCTGGGGTATTCCAGTATGAGGCTGCAGTAATAGCTAACCTACCAACATGCTGTTTCTAGCAAATCGGAGACATAAGACTTAATCTACATCATCTAGAAAGCATGTGTGCAGAAAATGTGTAATGCCAGATCTTACTATGAAAAAGAAGATTAAGGCTGAAAAAGGATTAGAAATTAATTAAGGAGCTTCTTCATGTTTCCTGATATCCTTCTGATCTGTGACCAGCCTATCTTCAGGGTCTCTGCTACTGATGCAGTTGTTAGTGATAGTTCAAACCACAAACACTACAAAGGATTATCATTATGCTTTAGGAAGAGCTGTAGCTTGGTGGCTTGGGGTTTATTTTCCAGTTCCACACTTTCAGATCTAATGCAGGGATCAGTGGGAGAGCTGCAGACTAGAAGCTCAACTTTCAGGGCTCACACTACTATAAGCAAGCAGTGCTTCAGTGGTGGGCAGATGTGGGATGTTGCACCACTGCAGGACTACAGCAGGGAGACGATAAAGCACCTTTCAGAGGTAGCAGTAGAGCTCTGGAATAGCCCCAGCTAAGGGAAAGGGAAGAGGATGGAACCATGAACTGACTAGTGAAACATCGGGGAGACACGAGCTCCTCTCTGATCAACGTCTTCTGTCTTCCAAAGTTAAGCAAAATTAATCCTAGGCTCAGTTTGCAAGCATGACAGCTATGGGATGGTTTAGCAGCCTACAGTGTAGATACACCACGCAACAACAAGAAGCTAGACACTAACGTGAAAAACATTGCATCTTAGGAAGTTTTGTTCAAGCTCTGCAGTGTGTTTACTGGAAGTTTTAAACCATATGTGCTCCACTTACAGGTTAAGAGTATGCAGCAGAGAAGAATTAATTCTGATTGATAGTAATTAATTCTAGTTAATATTAATTTTTAAATTATGGTATTTACTATGCAGACAGTTTCTCATTTATGACACGGGGTGTTTCCATTTTCTGGAACTTGATTACATTCTAAAATTCAGCCTTCACCCCAGTGAGGCAGAACGATTATTATTTTGTTTGGAATTCACAGCTTAACTTCCACACAAATGGAATTAATACTGCATGACTGTATGAGATATTCTATAAACAGGGCCCTCAAGCTTGTTTCAGTGAAAATCAAATGTATTTTATCACCTTTGTGAATATACAGCTATGAGCAGGTTCTGAAGTAGAGAGGGTATCATATGCACTGACAGCATTTATGAAAGCAAGTGGTGATAAAAGAGCAGTAAACAATTTTTAGAGAGAGATTAGACAGTTTGGTTTCAAATGAAAACTCTAGAAATGAGCAGGGACAAGCTGACTTGTCAAGCAGAAAGATTTTTACTGATTGAGTGTATCCTAGCACAAACAAACAACATTCCCCTCAAGCCCCCCTGAACTCATGACGTTGATAAATTAGACAAAAAAGAATCCCTGAATATTAAATAGTTGCTTCTAAAAATGTTAATGGTATCTGAAAATTACTATTATTATTATGAGGTCTAACATGATTCAACATGAACTGGGACAAAATCAAAGCATTCATTTCTTCTTACAAAATTTTAATATATGAGTAATTCCATACAGCTGTCATGCTCAGCTCTGTGGTATTTAGTACATTCCCTTTTCCAGGACAAATTCACAGGAGGAGCCTATCCTCTCTTGCATACATCTCAGGAGTTGGTTAAATTTCCATTTTCAGCTGCAGGTTACCACATTTCCATATTGCTATGGGCTAGTTTAGCAGAGCTGAACATTTCTTCTGTTCTAACTTCTCTGTCGCAGTGTTTGGGGGATAAAGCAGGACATTTCTTTGCATCCACACTGACACATTCGTCAGATCCCACAAGGCCTTCAGTCTCCCTTCTCTCTGCTTAACTCACTGTCACTAATACATGCAGACCACTGTCTCCAGCTCTGAACCTCAATGCTGAAGCCTTCAGACTGGGTTTTCATGAGGTATCGGTACCAGACTTAGTCTGCTTCCATTTAAACAGCAGCATTTCAGTGAAACAAAATTAGATCAGTGGTGAGCACAACCACGCTGCCTGATGTTCTCAAACAGAGAACTTGGAGCTGCGGCTGACAGAGGCAGCCCTAGAACCAGAAACAGTATGATTCCACTGGCAGCTAATTGGCCCTAGGGAGCTAAACTAGAAAGTTGTGTAACAACTGTCTTTGCTGAAACTTGTGCAGCCATGGATTCATACTGTCTCTGACATGCAAGAGGTCTGTTTTCAAACTACTGTCAAATTATGTTATTTTTGCTGAGAGCCCCAATATAGATGGTATTTGCAATCTGTGCAACATGCTGGATTGATAACTAGCAAATTTCCTCTTTATTGTTTTAAAGCAAGATCCTATTTACAGCAAAACCTGTCATGTCAGAGAATCTACATACTTTTAAAAAGAAAAACTTTTTCTTACTACTATATACATATGGGAAGGGATCATTTCAGGAATATTTAACAATACCTACAAAATACAGCAATGGATTCAAATCTGGTATCAGTTCCACATTTAAATTCTTATGAACTTTTTTATTACGGCAAATACAGCTAGCAGCTGTTCCTCTTTGTCTTCTGACATTAAATTAGTGATGATTGTGTGGCATGTGTGTGCAAATATTTATTTATCATTAGCTTTATGATTTTCTTTCTTTATATTACCACTACAGCTATTCAGCTCCTTTAAGTCTTCTAACAATTATGTAAAGATGTCATTTGGGAACCCTAAATTGTACCTTTTCTCCATATGTGGCACACCCAACCTCCTGTTCTCACTTATACATATAGATGACTGCATCAAAGTATCTTACATTTCATACAGTAAACCAGTTTCTAAGAATTTCCATATAGACATCAGGTAAAATATAACACAGCTTAAAAGGGCTTCATTAAAATGTATTTATCAAATAACTTTTGCCAACTGGAATGGACTCAAGGAAGTTTCTTGCCATTTATTTATATGGAGTCTGGTGTTCTTTTTATTGATGTCAGTGGGAAACTGAGTGATTCTTCTCTCATGTTGGATTTACTGTAGTATAAATCCACTGGCTTCAGTATAGCTACTTCTGATTTACACTGTTGTGAGAGGAGAATCAGATCTAGAGTTTATAGCTAAGAATTTGTAAGTGACCATTGAAAAGATAAAGTATTCAATATGCACAGGAAAGGATGCCTTGTGAAGATAAGTAGTCATTCTTCATGTATAGTTCACTTGGTTTTCTGCTTTGAATACTCAGTCAATGATCATTTATAGCAGAGCACATATAAATCAGGCTTATGAGATACTAAATCAGGTTTAGGGTAAATTTTCAACTTTCCCTAACTAACATGGCTGAAAAATGGTGGGCATGTTTACTTGTACAAGTCAAGTGGCTACTGATCCCATGTTAGCATATGCTCACACAAGATATGAATTTAAGCAAATGCTTTTACCTAAAAACTATGGAGGTCACCCAGCGATTTGGTCCACATACCTAGAGTTTTATTTGAAATAAAATACTTTATTGTGTCCAAATATTTTGTTTTTCTTTAAGATTCAGAATTCCTTGGTGATATTTTTTTTTTTTTTTTTTGGATGAAATGACAGACTGTCTCCTGGCAGTAGAGGAGATCTGAGGATTCTTAACAAATAGAGTTTTACAGATGTATGCAACGTTTAAGAATTCACAACAAGCTAATTAACATGCAGGTTATCCTGTAACACCCCCCCTCCCACCCCCCCCTCGGTTTTGGACTCAAAACCATATCAAGGTCAGCTGGAATTAGGCTATTTCTACTGGGGAAAGAGGCACCACCCTACCCCAACTTCTGAAATTTTTGGCTCTAAGCAAAGCTTAAGATCTTCCTTGGTTTTGCCAGAAAGACCTCTTCAGTTAGATTGAAATGTCATCATGTTGTCTCAGTAACAAAAAGCTATATACAGCAACTAGCAGTGACTCTTCTCTTCTTGTGCCATCCTATTTGTGAGTAACAATAATATCAGCAAAGGTCTGGATAAAGTGCTTTTTGTAGGACATCACAAAATGCACAACTGAATGCCCTGAATGTGCCCCTTTGTGAGTGTCGAGGAGGATGATAAGCCTTGATCTGTTGCCTGGTTGATGGGGTCTTGATGTGAATTATGTTTGAATGCTAGATCTTTGTGTTTAGAGTTTCTGAAAGTACTACACATAAGAATAAACTTATATGCAAGTTAAGATGTAATGCAGCTATTGTTCATAGCTTAAGATGTGTAATTTTACATAACCATATGTATGAACAGCACTACACGCTTCAGTTAGCTTCATGTTGGGAGAAAACTGTAACGAATGGGTAGGGGTAGGGTGCACCAGGTGGGCTAAGGTATTCATGGGAAACAACTCAGGCATCATTTAATCAAAACTCTTGGCACAGCAATCTTATTCACAGCTTGATTTCCCTTTGCCTAATACTCCTCTGCCTTCTGCGCCCTGCCAAATTTAGAGCTCTTAAAAACACTTTTCTCTTTCTGTTTTGTTTCTTGTGGGCTCCCACCGTTTTTGTATTCCTAATATATAACATACAAATATATATGTGTGTGTGTATATGAAAGTCTTAGTTACTTTTAGATCAATTTAAGTAAATTGCTTCAAGTCTTTATCTGTAAACTATGTAATAGTTTACATGGATTTATTTTTAATTGTTAGGGAAACTAAATACAAGGCAGATTGTGGATTAAGAGGGGCTGTATCTATGTAACAAAACTGATTTACTATTACATAAACTGGTACAAACTGTAGCATAGACAGGACCCTCAGATTTGGAGTTCTGCTAGCATCAGTGGGAGCTGGGGAAGTTTCAAGCCAGGTCTTTTTCACTCAAATGATGACAGCAGAGGCACATATCATTTATTTTATTTATCAAGGGAGATTTTAAGAGGCCTGATCACTCAGAAAATGCAGGCCCTTGTCCTCAGCTGTGCTGAATAAAATGAGCCTTCACTGAGCTGGAGCGTCATAGTATAGATGGCTGAAGATTCCCCCCAAATGACCACAAACCTTTCAAAAGCTGGCAGCTAACAACATGCTGCTCTCTAAGGCAGAACATTTGTGTTTGGATTCCCACATGGTCCTTTCCTACCCGTTCTCTTATTCAGGGTATATTTTGAACTGCTAGGGACTTAAATGCCAGCAATATTCACAAGACAGCTATCTCTACATCAATAGAGATACTGCTACTAGGCTATCTTTTCAAGTCCTGGGAGACATCACAACAGCATCTCTGTCTTGCCTTGTTCCAGGCAGCTGAATAGAGGGATACAGCTAAAAACATAGGCACAGAATCAGAATTTTACTAGCAAGTGAATGGCATTAGTCATCCAGTGGAGCACAGTATGTATTCTCAGAGACCTTAAGGATACTACCTCTGTTCCTAAATACTCATATGATGTCAGTAACCAGAACATGTAACAAACCATTGTTATCTTTAAGCGTATTAGTAAGTTAAGGCGACATGCTCCATATTTGAAAGACTCCCCTCCAGCTAATGTGGGGGAAGAATTCACTAATGATCTGAGCAGTTGCAATTCCATGATTTCAATAAGGTTCATATGGCTAAAAACTTAAATAAACATATACTTGAAACAGCCAGGTAGGAATGCATGTAATAGCAGTGGTGTGGGGCAGAATTACAGGTCTTTAAGGAAAGACTGTTTTTTTTGCATAGTGCAGAGGTGCAGCCCTTAAGATCACCCTGTGCACCAACATGTAGCTTTTGGGGCACATGTCCCCGGGAGCCTCGGCCATTGAAGTCCAGCACCCAGCCCCATGCAGGGAAAAGAGGTGGAAGGTGGCTCCTTTTCTGTTTCTGGAGGAATACTTCCCTTCCTGCCCATCTCCAGTCTCTGTGGAACATCCTGCTAATGTGTGCTGGGCTGACAGTGACAGACAAGACCATCAGTCATAACAGTTATTTGGATCACTTTCTTCCCCAGTTGTAAAATGATATTGTAGAAGAAAAGACATTTGGTAGCTTATTTAAAACTGAAACAAAGTTAATGCCTTTTATGCTACAGAATTTGTACAGAATAGTCAGGTACATCTGACAATTTATAAAGATATCATTTTTTGCTTATGCACTCCCTAGGCAACAAATTATAATAATCTAGAAAATACTCTGGAAGCGTCTAAGCAACAGAAGAGAACTGAAAACATTTGCTATACGACTAACTGCATTAGAGTAATTGAATTTCCCTAAATCAAGAGAAAGAATTAAATTAATGGAGCAATAGTTTGACAAGTTTGGCTTCAGTTAGTAGGCATAAGCAAAATCATTACTTAAGCATATTGTTAATTATGTTTAAATCAAGAGTAAATTGAGTGATAGCTGGTAATTAGACTTGTGTGCACAAGAAAATACGTAATAACATCACAGCAGGCTATAAATATGTAAGTGTGTTTGCACAATACTGTTATACACGCGAGATGTGAGATGTGGGTGAGGGAAGAGGGAGTGCATGTGGGTGTGCATGCATGGAGACAGGGAAGCAGGCACCTCGCCTGCTTTGTTTCAGGTCAAAGTTGTTTCATTGTTTAATATAGATGAGTGAACAGAGGCTCCAATTCTGCCGTCAGTTCATTCTGGGCCACTGATTTACCCATTTTTCAATTAGGTGAGCCAGTGAGGACACACAGAGAAGATTCACAATCTTTATGAATTGCAGTTCTCACGCATACTGTTACAGCCAGAGTCAAGGATCTCAGTTCCAAAGGAGCTGATGGCCCAGCAACTGGAAGGAGGGGTGGGTCATGAGAGGGTAGAATCTGCTAAATATGTTGGACCCTTAAATATGTTGCTTCCTGCAGACTGCAGTAAACGGCCATGTAGGTGTTCAGATGGCATGGAATTTCTTGCTAAAGGAAAAATATTTGGGTCTGAAGAAAGACAGATCAACTCATATGAAGTATCTTTGTATCCCCGGCTGATTCTCTCATCTCTAAGTCACCCCTGAATGCACTTGTGTCCACGTGCCTACATGTTCATAAACAGTCTAGGAAATGAAAGACAAACTTACATTAACTGACTGATTCCGTGAACCAAGTTGAATCATACTGCTATTTATGTATACAGATTTCTTAATTCAGCAGTTTAGCTAAAAGGACAGAACTGTACATGTGAGCTTGGTATGCTGGGGCATCAGCATAATCAGGTAGACATCAGTTGACCTAAATCTGCATGTCAGCATCTCTGTACTCAACAGCAATGGGAGCAGGACAGCTCTGTAGCTAACATCACCTGTGAAAAAGGTCTTCAGAACTTTGCATTTGAATTGGTAAAATTTCAGCCTGGGCTGACTTGCAGTCTATGTAATTTTAATAAAACTAAGGAAATTTTATAACTTTCTTTGGGGGGTGGGGGACAGGGAATTAAATCAGAAAGTTATATGTTTTTGTGCCTTCCTATGCCCTTTTACCAAATCCTGCCCAGTGAAATTTCACTCACTGTAAGGGATCACTGTCTTTCCATTGCCAGTTATAAAAACGCCTTCAGATGCTTCCTGAACAACATTTCTCCAGTAAGTTATACTTGAGAAAGTTGGGATACCATTTGACTACACAAAATAAAACAAGCTTAAATACATACACGGGCTGGTATTATTCTTGGCAATGCACACATGATAAAAATTATCTCCTTTGATAGAGAGAGAGTTCATTCAGCTAAACCACAGCATTAGACTTAAACCCCAAAACCTTCATCACAGTGAACCTCCCTGCTTGTGCGAGGTAATGCAGAAGTGCAAATTAAAACTCCTGGGTAACTTTTTATAATTGCACCTTGACTGCCAGGTCCTTCCTATCTGCAGGCTTTTCATGAGACATAACTTTGAATGGGAGACAGGACTAGCAGCATAATTTGCAAAACAGCAATATTTAGTTACTGTAAGCCAGTGCTTGAATTTATTTCCAAAGTCACAGGTTTCTGAGACTCTCTGATATCAGAGCTGTCACGCTCAAACAACACATAAAAATTGGAACAAGGGGAAAAAATGAAAGATATGGCAAGTACTGGGTCCACATTAAAGAATGATTTGTTTTTCAAACATGCAAACAATTTAAGAAAAAATGGAATCTAGAGCACTTATCTATACAAGTATTTCAAGTAGATATTTAATCAATTCTGCAGAATATTTTCTGCACTATACTATTAAACAAAGGGACCCAAAAGCCTCAGGTCATGAAACATATTGATTGAAATGACCCAGGCTTCTTTTCTGTGACGTAAGAAATTGCTAAACAGAGAACATTTTTATGTGTGTGGACAGGCAAAATGGGGAAATGGGCTACTCATAAACAGGTTGGTCTTCTAAAAGAAAGCTCAGAAACTTCAGTTTGCGGGACATGAAAATTCTTAATGTTTCTAAAAACTAGGTCATCAGTCTGGGGTAGAAGAGATCCTATTCCACACAATAATAAAAATATTAATCATGCACAAACTAATGCCAAAGAGCAGTTATTGTAGGAAAACAAAATATTGAAAGCCATCATGCATTAAAATTCTCATGCATTATAGTGCCTGTATGAGCTTTTTTACATTCTTCTGATACAAAGTATTTCTAATGTCTGCAATTTGGTTCTTACTATTTTTGTTGCTTCCCATTACATTATAAGGGTAGAAGAAAATTAAAGGTTATCATTAAATTGCACAAGTTACAATTTAAAGAAAATGTCAGTCAGTATTAAAGTAGTGTAAAAACTGAATAGACATTGATAGCTAAATTATTATATGGAAACAGTGTATCTGCAGAGAAAAGACAGTTTCCTCCTCCCTAGTGTCATTAGGCACATGCTCTGTGTTACTCGTGACTCCTTTCCTCACAGTCTCATTTCTGACCTTTCTTTGTCCAGTGCTCATTGAAGGTGAGGTTTGCACTTATCTACCTGCTGGGCTCCCATCTGCTTCTGAATAAGCTCAGACCTAGATATCCTTCTAGTCACAAACCTGACAGACATGGTCACGCGTGCATTTTGTTATTTATTGCAACCAGTGGCAGACTGTAACTCTTTAATAAGTCGGGAAAAGTGAGCAGGTTTGAGATGTGCCACTCAAACTCTTTCCCGTGGTAGAGTTCAGATGCCAGAAGTGTGACTTTGCTGTATTGTCCACCTCTCCGTTCAGCTGACAGCATACCAGGTTCCAGTTAATGTTCATGTCTTTTCCAGTATGTGGACATTACCTGTACTCTGATCAGGGCCGTATTTTCAGAAATGTTTTGAGGCCAGGAACTCAAACTAAGAAAAACAGAAGCTACTGGGGGTTCAAAAAGAGTGATCGTTGCCATATTTGTTAACTGGGAACTGAGCTACTTTGAAATCAGATCAAAACCCAAATGGATCCAAAATATCTGTTATTATCTGTTAAGGTATGACTGCTAAAGATAATAAACACTCAAAAAAGGGCTCACCTACACATTACCTTAAGGAAAAATAAGACCCATTTAAGCAGCTATCACTGATTCTATTAATTTTTTGGCCACTCTAAAGTATTCAAAACTCCCAAGAAACACACTGAAATAATGAGAGCGGCTTCAGAAATATATGGAGTGATTATTTTTTTTAACATGTTACTTCTACTGTTTTCATGTCATATTTTCATTTTTTCTCACATATCCATTGGGAATATGCAATTCTTTTAAAACAACGAAGGCTTCCTTTTGTATATATTCACCTCTTAGACCAAACTGCAGGACCTGCACCCACTGAAAATCAGGCTTGTACATTGAGGCAGGGATCAAAAAAACCCAGAATTCCAACTTGTACTCCAGATATTACTAGGAAAGTTTCTCCATAAAATAGGATATAACTTTAAAATAAAAATCTGATAAAGCATGTGAATAATAACCCCTAGTGTGCAAAGCACAACTTCAATCATTATAAACAGTAAAGTGAGACAAAAGCATTTAAACCCAAGCATAGCTCTCTTTTTTCCCTGTAAAGAACCAAGCTCAGCAAAACTAAATTAACTACACGTCAGAAAATAATATAAATATTGAAGGAAAAAGTAGTAATAGACTATAACATATATTTAAAGTCAAATGTGAGGAAACAAAATTTTGGTTCGAAAATTTTCAGTGTAAATGTGAATGTCTTAAATCGGAAAGAAAGTAGAATCTTGATTAAATAGTGTTAATTAATGATAATGGGTAGTTCTCTTCAGGAGAAAAACAACCTACAGTTAAACAATGAAGTTCAATTAGTAATTACCATCCAAGGTTTATAAATATCATGCTGTATTGGAACTGCAGATTCATGGATTCTGATCCCTGTTACCCTAAAGTAAATACACAGTAACTGCAGCAAAGTTATATGGACTCAGACAGCCATAACTGAAAGTGGAATTTGGCTGCAATCTATTACTGGTAATTCCCGGTGAGTTGATTATGCTATTTCAAGCTCAATCAATGATGTGCTAAAAGAAGAGCCCCTATAAAAATGTCAGTGCAAACAAAAGGAAAGACTGGGATGATTTCCCCAATGCTGATGGAGTTCCTGATGCTCCAGATGCTACTCTGCTAAGCAGCTAAAGACTTTTCTCTGCTATCTATAAAGGGATTTCTGAAGAACAAATATTTTGCTACAAACTTCACTAAATTGCACAAGATCGCAGGTATTTTGAAGGCACTTCCCAGGGTGGTCTCTCACCCTGGAAAGTCACAGTTTTCTATCTATTTGTTTCAAATTGCACAACAGCTAAATATAATAATTGTATTTAGAGGAATGTTTCCAATAGGCGTGCTAACTGCACACCACTTTGTGCTGCTGCGCTCTGCCTACTGGAAGAGCTTACCTCAAGCTCAAAAGGAAAGTGGTTGAAACAACAGGAGACTGAAACTGAGGGCACATCTGTACTACAACCTATAGCATCATGCTCAGACATCACTGAAGATTGCTAGTGAAAACTGTCCAGCCACAGTAGCAAGAATGTCCATGTAAGCGTTATTTTTTAGTTTTGTTTCGGTTTGTATTTTATCCATGGGATAAAGTTAAAATCCAAGGCAAGGCACCAACCTAAGCAACCCAGATAAAATGTCAGCAATAGATTTATGGCAGCTAAAAATGAGAAATCAAAATACTTAAAGAATTATTCTGCTCTCTTTCTTAATACGCCTCTGAAATGTATCCCTAGCTACAGAGTACCTTTTCCTAACTGCGAGACCTTGGGTGAGAAGATGCACTGTCTCAAATATCAGAAGTTTCGCATTGCTGGAGAGGGGATATTACTGTGAGAAGTGTGTTTTCAGATGTCTTTGAAATCCCCCACACAGCCCCACGCATCCTCATCCACGTTGATGCCCCCCCCACACACAGTGTTGTAAGATTATTTTTTTTATGTCTGCTAACATGTTGGGTAGTTCCCCAGGTGTGAACTAAATCTCAGTAAATAGAGATGAGAAGATTTGCTTTGAAAGCACACTCCGGAGCTGAACTGACACCCTGAAGTAGATGCACATTTTAAAAACTCTAGATGATTTTTATAGGACTGAGCTGTGAAAACACATACATATTTTTGCTGAAAGTATTGACCTGCTGCTTATAGCTATTAGAAAGTCTAGCCAATGCTAGCATGGCAGCTACAGGTGATTATACAGTTACCAATGGGTTATTAAATCTCCTTGAAATCAATGCCTCATCTCCCGGAAATGGACTTAAAAAGCTGGGGAGGTACAGAAACACCCAAGGGAATTATACAGAAGCCATCCTATATTTTTTAAAAATCTAATTAACTGTAAAGTAATTTTACTCCGCTGAGACCGTAATAGCAGAGATGTAAGAGACGGAGCAGTAATCTGCTTTCCTGCCTATTGATTTCTGCAGTGTAACTGGAAGAGGCAGGTATTTTTAGTCCATCTTAAAAAAATAGAAGTAAAGCTTTTGCGGTGCTCAGGGAGAAAATCTAAACAACATTTAAATGTCTTGTTTTGCTGCGTGCTCTATTCACACCTTGGAATTTCACCAGTAAGTAGGAATAGATAGTTAATAGCTGTAAAAATGGGCTGGTCTGTGCTTTGGCGATTTTTTTCTGATTCATCAGGAATATTGACTTTACATCCCCCCGCCTTCCCAATATTACACTGATAGAAGGTAGCTCTGCAGGCCCTACCGGGTCACCTACAGAGGCGTGCAGGAGTGCGTTTCGCTGCTCATCGCGCCGTCTTTTCCTTTCAGTTAAACTGTCACTATTTTGCAAGGAACACTGAAAACATCTGCCAGCGTTAGTACCGGTGGGAAGGCCCTTCCACCCTGACCAGCCGCCTGTCTGTTTGACAAGGATGTTACAGCACCCACACAGCAGCCTGGTAGAGAGGATATTCCAGGAGCACTGAGGCACGTCTTGCACTGGCCACCACTGCTGCTGATGAGGGTTGACACATCCATTCTTGCAGAGAATGGCTGCCAAGGGGTAGCAGGCTGTACTGAATTTTACATGAACCTGTCAATATAGTACCTAACATTACAATTTTGGCACTCCTCAGAGACTTAAATCAGCAAGACATCACCTCATAATTTGCTGCAACAATAATATCTTGTCTAATATTAACTAAATTCTGCTCTTATTTCTGCCCTGTCGGTTTTGTTTTCAGAACATTTCATACACATACAATAGGAACATTGTCGCTGTACCCGATTCTGCTCTCAGTAATAGAGCAGCAACATTGATTTTAACAGTGGTGGTCTGGCTTTCTCCATGTCTAAGGACATGTGTAAAGGCAGAAAGTTCAAAGAATGGAATCCTAGTCTCAAAATAAATACAAAATCCCTATTGATTTCATTCTGGGATTTTAAAGCTAGAAAGAAGATGTGATGATAAAGCGTAACACAAAAAGGGGCTTAATTTTGGCCAGTGCATCTTTTTCAACACTTGAACCAGAAACCTGTTGTAGTTTAGGCTTCTTTGTGAAGACGATGAAAGAATGGCATAAGGTGCTGAACTACTTAAAAGTTAGAGAAGGCTTGACTGGACTGGCAGGTCAGTTTTCAGACAAAGCTTCTAATGCGAAGAATGTGGTGTTTCTGAAACACCATGTAATGATGCTTCTAGGCAGATATTTCCTTAAAAATATATTTTGCAGAAACTAGGAAAGTTGCTTCTGGTCTTATCTGAATCAGGATTATAAACACAATTAAACAAGAAGATTTCACCAAGTTTTAACCGTCTTTCTTTTGGTTTGACCACATCTAGTAACAGATCAGGTAAGCATTTTCTCTTTAAACAAAATGAGCTTTCCAACTCAGTGTCACAGTATCCTTGGTTGTGCTGTAGCCGTAATTCCTGAAGAAAAATTCTGGTTTGGTATTTTAAAAGTCACCTTCTCTCCGTTACATTAATCTGCCAAAGTCCGACTGCTGCTGTTAAACTCACTCCCACAATTTATCACACACGCACACAAACACACACAGAGTCTCTCTCTCTCTCTCTCTCACGCACTACTCCAGCTGGCTTACTTCTGGCAAGTAATAGGTTTTCCTTCACACTTAAATCTGTGTTTTAATTTTAGTTCACTCTCTTTCAAAACCAGAAGCCTACGGTCTCCCTAACACTAATTGTTGTTCCATCTGCATCTAAACTGCAGGGTAGATATTCAGTGTTATGATAAAGTGAAGCACTTAAGGAAAAATTCATATCAAAAGTCTTGTTTCTCAGAAGTAAAAGCTAATACGCAGCTTGGGGAGAAACATTACAGTTGCAATCCTGTGCATGTAATGCGACTATTTATCATTGTTGGGCACTTTTGACTGGATGATGCAAGATTTACTTCATAGTTTCAAGACATTTACAAGGAGATAAAGGAGAAAACATTTGGTAAAAGATGATCCCATATGTTATAAATAATGACTTCTGTGGTGTCACCATAAAATATCTTATAATAATGAACCAAGGTGAATAATTCACACAATTTTCTATTGGCTTGAAAAATTAGATTATTTTTTAGGAGCTAAGTGAACAATAAATTTCAGTTCCAAATGAGCAGCACTGCAGATAGTCTCCAACCCTTATGCAAATATCCACATGAGTAAGGGGAATAATGGCCAACCAAAGTGAACGTTGCAATACTCTGGTCATATATAGTATGTCAAAGCAATATGACCATATAAGTCATTGGTAGGGCATGCTCCAGCAGTTTAATAATTTTTAAAGGCTTTTAAAATAATTTTCAAATACCCCTGAAATGGTCTGTCAGTTCTGTTAGAATTATAATTACTATTCCAATGACAACTGAAGTATTAGAGCACTGCAATCAACTGGTTTGCTCACGTGTTCTAAACTTGTGCTTTATTTTTCCATAGAGGGTTATTTTCCTCAGAGAATGGTTGCTGCCCTGAGTCGTTCAATAAATTTAAAGATTTGTTACTGCATTCAGTAGCAAATACATTCTTGTAAAATACACCGTAGGTGCAACTAAATAAAGGTAAAGGCTGAAACTCTCCCTTTTTATTGTCAGCAACAACGACACGGTATATGGAAAGCTCAGAGGTTAATACACTAATAAAAGGGAAGTCAACCCCAGTGATTTGGTCTGATACATTGTCCACTAGGTCTGTGTAACTCTATCCAGAAATAAATATCCTATTTGTTGGAATAACAAGTATTCATATCAGTGTTGTTCTTGTGAATAGTTACATACAGACATGAAACTGCACATGAAAGACAAACTAGGAACCTAAAGAAGGAAAACTCCTGTCTATTTAGAATCATAGAATCACAGAATCGTTTAGGTTGGAAAAGACCTTTAAGATCATCGAGTCCAGCTGTCAACCATGCCCACTAAACCATGTCCTGAAGTGCCTTGTCTACGCGCTTTTTGAATACCTCCGGGGATGGTGACTCAACCACTTCCCTGAGCAGCCTGTTCCAATGCCTGACAAAATAGCCTTCATATTTGCAGGATTAAACCCCAGATATGGAGAAGTAGCCTATTGAGAATAAAATGACAGTCTACAAAATTAAGAAATACTTTTTTTAAGCAATATCTGTACATTGTTCAGGAAACTGTTCACTTCAGCCTGCTGCTTTCTAGAATCATGAGTTTCAGTCTTTAATACCGGAGAAAACCTAATATTTACTAAGGTGCCATAAAGTATATATTAACTTTGGTTCCCTGGCATGCACTCTGCACCCTCTCAGCGTATCCAAAAGTTTCCAGTGCACAGGGATGTAAGCTTAGTCCCCAGGGGCTGTGAAAAATTAGTTATGAGCTAAGCAGGTAAAATGCTTTCTAATAGTGAAGAGTTGTTTCAGTCACTGAGATACAAGGACTAAATCAATAGAGGAAAACTGATCTGGGAAGACTAGTTCTTCTGATGCCTCCAAAGATCTTGTGTATGGGTTCTTACTCAGATTTCATGTACATAATCCAGCCTGTATTTTAGACATAAACCATATGCCAAACTTCATTGAAATGGTGTCATTTACTACTGAATGATATGTTTTTAATGCAGACATGCAAAGTGAGGCTGCCTTGGGCATTCTGGGATGGGAAATCCACACAATTCTGATTTATAGATGTTGGTCTTTAACCTTTCTTTCAACTGTAGGAGTGATTAGAGCTTGTGTATATTCTCCAGGTAAAGAATCATACTTCTAGTTTCAGCACTTGATTTCATAGATTACACCTAGCTGCTACTGATAGTACCAAAAAAACTGTAATGTGTTTTTCAAAATACAGAACACGTTTCTAAAACGTGCTGGTGCAAGCATGTGCTTTGTGCTATAGGATTTACACCAAAATTCCTTTGTCTGTGATGTTACTGTGCATCAGGTGCTACTTTGACGGAGTCAATTTATACCACATCACTATGAAGAATTCAAAACCAGGTATCAAAACATTTATTATTCTTTTAATCTCTTCCATTAGCATAGGGGTTGCTCTGTGCCCAACGGAAACAATTAAAAAATGGATTTACAGAAAATCACTGAGTTTAAACTTGCATGACAACTATTCTGTCATGACAGAACACCCCTTAATACCACTGAGCAAGGGACATGAAAGATGATTATGGCTAAACTACCAACTGTGGTAGTTTGCATTGGTGGTACAAAAGCAGGTCTCGGTCACCAAGCCTGCATGCCAATTCCACTTTGACGTGTAGGAGGGGCTTTTCCAGCAGGGAAAAAAGATAGTCAATGTCAAATTATTTCAGAGGGTCCTTAGGAATGTGATTCCTCCCTCTGACTTTAGAACATCTCTGCTGTAATCTGGTTGGAGCTGCAGCTGCTCCCAGTGCCTAGGGAGCCAGGTGCAAGACTGCCATCTGCTACTGTGGGGGGACAATAGGCTCCTTCGACTTCTCTTCTCACTAGCAGAGAAAACAGGATTTTATTCTTACTATTTAGCTGTTTTCTATGTAGCTGCAAAATATACCTACCTGCCTTTTCATTTTTGAGATCTGCTTATCTTTGCCTCGCAGATGGGCTGGAGGAAGGATAGAGACAATCAGAATTTTGCTTGTGCAACCGAGACTCGTCTCAGTGCAAGTAAATACATGGCAGCAGCTGAGCTGAGCTCAAACCAGGAGGTATAATACCACATGCGTGGTAGCCTCCTGCAACAGCGGTGCTCTTTAATGACCAGCATGTAAAGCTGCAAGCTACGAGCTCTCAAGTTCTAGTGCTGCATCAATAACTCCATCAGTAAGTAGTATCTGGGTAAATAAGAATAGGAGGTAACTGACCACTGGCTTCTCTGAGATTTGGATGCAAAACCTTCCCATAGGGCCTGCCTACAGCTCAGCCTACAACTTTGTAAGTTTTCCCGCTTCTGAAGCCCTCATTACTCGTGTCTTATTTTGAGTTATAAAATTGTATCCAAGTTCAGGTTTTCTGCTAAAAAAGAAGTCTTATTTCCTTGGCACTAGGCAAGAAAACTTCGCAAGTTTCCTTTGAAAATTAAAAGTAGAAGTGGCTTGCTTGAGACAAGTTCTCTAGATCTGGGCTCAGCTACAGAAACAATTCCAGGAGAAACAGCCTCCTCCCCCCCTCCCCAAATCTAACAACACTTGACAGTAGGAAAACAATTCAGCACAAACAGAAGCTTTGCAACTGCCAGGAATGAAATCCTGGCTTCACTGAAGAAAATGAGACTTCTGCCATCGATTTCATTGAAGCCAAATTTTCTTTCCAGGTCATTTGAATCCATGTCTCACAGCTGGTTGCCCAGGTCTCGAAGCACCACAGAATGGGTTTTGGCAGTTGGACGCTACTAGAATACCCAGCGTCTGCCTGCTACTTTGGCCTGTGAATTTCATCAAGCCGGAGCTGGTATTACGCAGAATCAGGCTGCAGTCTGCCAGTGCAGAGAAATTTCCTATTCAGAAGAGGACTTTTTCAGGTTTATGTGCATTACCAATCTGCAGTCATGGCTGCTCATGTCTGGAGTGCCAGTACAGTGGCAGCTCATTCTGTTGATGAACATAGCATCTGTGAGATGCACAGCTTCTCTAAGAAACCACCATTTTCCCCTATTTAAATAATAGTAAAGGTAAACACAACTGCTCACAACTCTTATTGTTTAGTGACCTTAGGCATAAAAGAAAGAATGTCCTCTGTGTACATGGTAGGAGATTATAGCAGGCTTTATGCTGAATATTTCTATAATTAGTAAGTGATTTTTCATTTTTTTTCAGGAAGAGAAGTGGTTAGCGTTAACCTAATAAAGTCAGTAAGTCTTGTGTTGCTTTTAGCTCTTTGTGGTATTAGAACTATTAACCAGTTTTACAGATATTAAAACAGTTTTTCAGAGGAGCCTGAGGAAGTTAGACATCATTGAACTTCAGGAGGGATTTGGCACCCAATTTTCCAAAAAGCTAGCTAAAACATATGGATTTTTGTGACTCAGAAGTCTTGAGAAAGAGAGACATCTCTATCCTAAAAATAGAATTTTACTATATCCTTGAAGCATCAAATTATGAAGCATCAGGACAGACCTGATAACTTCAGTGGATGTTCTACAAACTATAGAGAATATTTCCAACATCATTGTTTCTCCTGCAGTATTTTCTCCTTTTGGACTTCTTTACATCTAATTCACACACCTTTTTTTTCATGGTGATATATTATCCTTCTATGCACGAGAAAGAAACCCACCCTGACCTGTGTGCAGTGACTAACACTAGACCTTTCCAATCACTTACAGATGTTCATTAGTCTTCTGCCCCTTGTCATCTTTGCCTGGCATTAAAAACACTGTTCTGTTGTTCCGCGACAAAAAGTACATTCAGGATATTCATGCCTACATAGATACTATTTGCCAGAACATTTACCTTGTGATTTCCCTATATAGAATACTGTGAGGAATAAAAATTGTTTCAATAGTCTGTAGCCCAAAACCTTAAAAGAGATTTAAGGAAATGTGTGTGGGTGGTCAAGCTACTAATGCAAGAGTCTGGAATGACTGTGTGTTTTGAATTTGTATGGATTTTTTGTTGTTACCTCTCAAGCTCAGAAGCTGTTTCACTTTGTAAAGTGTTCTCTTTTAATTAAGTTAGGACAGGATTTGTATTTTTTGGAAAACTCTCAGAAAACAGGGTTTGGAAAGATCTCTTGATTTTTCATGTTAGGAAGTTGATCAAAAGTAATTTTTTCTTTAGATTCCATTTTGTTTGATAAGTTATTGTGGATGATCTTGCCGAATCACATATTTTCTGCTCCATAGTTTGCAACAGAAATAGCTATTTATTGTAGAGACAATTTCATGTTTAATGTAGTTGGATTCAGTGCTGCTCTGGTCCTTTCCCTTCTCATTTGCTCTTTTGCCTACCATTTCTCTTTAGACCTTTAGACTGGAATTAATAAACATCAAGAAAAGAAAACAGAAAAGCACCTCGTCCAAATATGAAGTTGCTGCTTACAGCCTAGGTTTGGCTGCCAAAAACATGAGGTGCTGCTGGAGAGTCCTTGGAATCCATTAGGATTTCTGCAACTGCTACTGAGTTTAGATGGTTTAAATGAGTTTGGACACTAGAGTGATAGGTGGCTGCAGAGCTACAAATAGAGTACTGTGCCATGAGAATTGTTTCTGTTCATTTAGCCATCACTGAGTCAAGATTTGGACATTCAAGGGAGCAAGCTACTCAGCTGCCATTGAATTTCAATTAGAAAATGGTACCTCGCTCCACTAGGGACTTTTGACCCTAACTCAGCCTAAATTGTTAGGACCAAAGCCAATGAGTGGTCAACTGCCTATCAGCTGCTCTGGAAGCTCTAAGCACCTCTCTGAATCCTCAAGTACATTTAAATGTACTCCTTCACAGGGACCTGTAGAGAAGCGGAATCAGCTGCCTTTATTTACTGAGCTCCCTGAAGGAATTTGTGAATGAACTGCATTAAGAAGCTGCTGATGCCTTGTGGGAAATCTCTGAACCACATTTTGTTTGGAATCGATTCTTTATGTGCCCTGTAGCATATTCTCTCTGTCTCCTTTCTTTTGCACTTGAATCCTTATGAGAAAAGTTGTTGCCTTTTTTGGGCCAAGATTTCCATTACTTTCTCATCTCAGACTGAATTTCCATGTTTAAGTATATGCTGTTTGAAGCAGCAATTAATGCAAACTCTATTCCCCAGAAAGAAGAGGTTGGGTTTTTTTCTCAAAGAGGACGAATGGAAAATAAGGGAGATGCTTGCATTTGCTCAAAAATTCTGCTAGCTTGCCTGATGAGGGTGCAAGAGAGATATGAGAATGAGGAGAAATCTATTCCCTTCCTTGCAGATCCTAGCTAGGAATTGTCTAAACAGGTCTTTCAGTACTTCTCAGGATGACCTGAGGGGTTTTGAAAGTAAGGCTGTATACTGCAGTATTGAAGGATGACAATAAAAGTGGCATTATTTAATTTATTTAGTCTTTTACAACACAGCATAGCACAGTAAGTGCATTAGACATTTTGGGATTCCACCATCTCACGTTTTACTGCTGTCATCTCAGTTTGTCAGCAAAACAATATTTTAATAGGAATGAGCTAAGAACTTTGAACGGGATCCAGGACCCTAACTGAATTTTTCCTCTTTCACGTGATTACAGGCACTACAGATGTGGCCAGACAAGCTATGTCTTCAATTATACATAAGCAAGCACACTTTCCTTAGATTATATTTTGAATTACTGCTGGAAAATATTAGTCCTTGCAGTGTAAGGTGGCAGAGGAATCAAGTGCAGGCAGCCCACAGGCATGTTTATGCATCGTTGTAACAGAGAAGAAGTTGGGGCGCTGGTTTGACAGTCACAGGCCCAGCCAGCTCTCCAGAAGGGCTGTTTGGGAAAACTTAAATCATTGATGTTGTAATTAAAGTTGATACAGAATCAGGAAGATTAAATCTGGACTAAACCCCCTATATAGAGTGACACAGAGGACTATGATTTCTTAAATTTTTCTACTTAAGGGTAACAATGACTACTGAATAAAATAATAGCAATCATATTACAAAGTTAGACAGGTGAGTATATTTCTGAAAATGAAATTTTGAAGCTGAAGGAAAAACTTCCCTTGCATGGAATACACAAAAGAATAATGATAACTTTTTAATGATGGAAATTATATTTTAGGATTAAATTCTAGTCTTAAATATAGGTAGATAATGCCAGTGATTTGGGACTGTGTGTAATTAAAAGGAAAAAGATCTTCTTTCCCTTCACTGATGGTTATTAGAGCAAATCCCAGGTGGTAGCAAGAGTAACAGCATTTGGCTCTTTGTAACTGAGAAGTCTAATAAAGAACTGCTTTATCCTGTATTTACTACAAAGTTCATAAAGCTGAACTGAAATCTCTAGTAGCTTTATGTTTGCTCAAAAATACCACATGCCATTTAAAGGTGTATTACTAGGACTAAGCTGTTCCTGTTGCCTAATACTGTCCAATAGCTCCCATTGGAGCTACTATTGAAATAAGATCATTTTCTAAAATAAATGAAGAAAAAATGCTTAAAAAAATTAAAGCATATGAAGCTAAACAGTTGATATTGTTGGAGTATTACCTGTATAGGTGAATGCCCAAGCAGTTAAAGATTTATGCCTTCATTTTGAAGTTGCTCAGTACCTTAAGTGTTACTTTGTGTTTAATAATGAATGCCTAAAGCCACTGGGGGACCTATTTGCTCAACTACTGAGGTGATTTTTACCCCATCCTGGTTTTATAAGGAACTTCAGTGTTGGAAACACATGCTGTTCAGAGACTGAAGTATAGCAGTGCAAAGTTCAGAAAACTCTTATTTTCCAGAAGCTATATATAATCCCTTTTTAGCCAGTGATTTCAGTTTTCACTTAGTGCCTATGCTAAAAATATTTACCGTTTCCAAACCATTACATGCAAAAGTGTAAATGACAACGTTGAATCATTCATTTGCAATTAATTCAAGCTTTTAATTTCTTTTTTTTTAAAGGTTAATAGGCTACAGTGACCAGAAATATTACTTTTATTTACATATATATGCCAGAGCCTTTCCAGAACGTGGCAAGTGCAAGGAGCTCATCACCTACAATCAACACTCGAGAATAAAAACAAGCACTTCACGGGTACTGAGAATGTATTAATAATTTAATTTTTATTTTTTTTTTCATTAATAGAAAGGCAGATTGTAGAAACAAAAACAGGGATGCAAAATTAGCGTAATACTAAAAAAGATTGTAAAAAGGGCAAGGAAAATTTCACGTTTAAGTGCACAAAGGGAATGAGAGGGCGAGAGAGGGAAGGGTGGAAGGAGGGCAAACAGCCTCAGTTCCAGCCACCTGAGGACTGCTCTGTGCTGCCTGTGGCCACCCCTATACCATTACTTGCTGTAAATAGCTGCTTGTATACTTTGTATACTTGGGTCTCCTTTCCGCTTTTCAGATGTTTAGATTTTTTTTTAACTTCCTTCAGTATGTGCAGTACTTTTTGTAGTAAATACAGAACCCTGTCCTGTGTGATGTGACGGCTCTGCACTCTCCTCTGCTCGATTCAGCCATTGCTGAGCAACTCGGGAGCAATCCCTTGCTTTACTCTTGATATATGTGCCAAACAACTGGGAAATCTCTGGTCAGCACTAAATCTTCAAATGGCCTGTGCTGTGGCTGGTATGCTCAAACTTTGTCCTGCTTTCACCAGTATGAGTTAGCCAAAGGTTCTCTGTCTGAGCCGAGAAGTTCCACCCGTTTCCTACGTGACTGCCACCTACACAGCCGAGTGCTGCCTAGGTCAGTGGTTTGCTGAACAAACTTTATAACTCTGGACAAGTCCAAATCTGGTGCAAATCCAAAAATTATGTTACTTTTTGATACCTTCCTCCTCTCTCTGGAAGTAGCAATTAACAAGGTAGACCAGAGAAGATCTCCCGTTGCGTGAATAGTGGTTGCTTCACGCTCCTTATAATTATTTTGAAACAGTATTAACATTTTTGTAGTGCTGTCCTACGATGTGGGCATTTCCTTTTCTCCATTGACATTACTGCAGATTTTCTCACAAAGTTGGAGTATGAAATTTTTAGAAATGTTTTAATGACTTTGAAACAAAGCTACTTTCTCAAAAATACCTGGGAGGTACATGCAGCTCGGGCTGATGGGCTTACCAAAAATAGCCGAGTACCTGTTCATGTATTTTACTGCTTACATATTGCTTTGATAAGCACATCAGACTGTTGTCAGGCAAATCCTCCAGTATCCTCACTTCCTGGTGGCTCCAAACTGCACATACAGTGGAACATATTTAAGATCAGCATAAGTGCACTAAACTAGAAAAATAACACCAGAAATTATTTCTTTCCTTTCAGTCTGCTTTTTACTCCCTTTTGATGTGATTCATGCTTTTTTATGTTTTTACATCTTCAGGTATATTCTTTTTCATGACTGATTTAGTCTTATATTTTAGAAAAATATAATGGCAACATGATTTTTAAGGTTACACAAAACTCTGCACAGTGAGAAGCCAGAACCCTGAGGCCAGAAGGAAAACATCCTAAATTACTCTCTCACTTTTGCGTCCTGAATATTACCTTCAGTCAGAAGCACTAAGGCAAGAAAACAGTGGCTTATATTTTTCAAATAAGTGTCTCGGAGAAGATCTCCACAGAAGAATAGTTTACAAATTTTTTACTGATTATTTATGGTAAGTGTTTAGTGACTTTGATCTCAGCAGGGAACTCACTCTAACAGTTACTGTGGCACAATGTAAAATAATATTACAGTTTGCTGACATTAATTTATCTTGATTATTCTAATGATTTTATATTTTTATTGGTACACTGGATTGCAAAAAATGCAGTATAATTTAATTTTTACCATCATGTGTGGAGAAATCACTGGAGGCATTAAAATGATGAAAGAAGGGTTATGCTAATACCACAAAAAAGGATGCAAAAATGATTTAAGTTACTTTCTTCTCCTATTTGCAGTTCATTAAGTCACTGTCTTCTTGTAATGACCAAGTGAAAATTAAAGTACTTCAGAGAAGAACTTTAGGTTCAAGCATCATTAGAGGAAGAGAAATGGGTTCTTTGATGAACTTGACTGCAGAAATCTATAGAGCACAGCTTAATCAGACTGCACATTGATCTTTGATGCCAGAAGGCAGACCTAAGATTGAACAAATCTTTTTAATGCATATTTTTCCTTTTAAAAGTAGCATATGATGCAGAGGAATGATTTATATTTAATATACTTCAAGTTTATAAGGTATAATGGTACACTGCACTTTCTTTTTTACTCACTGCAAACTGAAATCTAGAAAAAATAGGTACCTATAAGGTAATATATTTCCTTATACATTCTATATTACGTAGGATCTATGACTCTGGGAAATGGCATATTGTTTCTTAACTAATCAACTCCCAATTCACTCAAAATGCATAATTTACATTCCTTTGAAACATGAACCATGAGTTACAGTTAGTAGATAAGTGTAGAGGGTAAAAATATCTTCAACCTATTTGGCTGTCTCTCCTCCAAGAAGATTTTTTAACAACTTCATTAGGTGGTAGATTGAATTCCACTCAGATATTTGCAATGTCTCTGATTTTGTAAGGTTATTGCAAGGCTGTAATCCACAGAATTTGGTCCTCTAGAAAGAATAATATGGCATTGCATGGAACAGGGCAGTGGAGCGTAGCAGTGATCCTGCTCCAACTCCTATTAGTGTGCAGGAGAAAAATGCCTAACTTCTAAATTCCAAAAGGAATATAGAAGGTTAGAATGTGAATCTAAAAGGTTTAAAGGTCTTCTCCCCTACCGAAATAACAAAGCTTAATACCCCTTCTCTTTCTAAAATGATCATAAAACTTTTTGTAATAATAGGTCATAACATATGCCCCATACTTAACACATGGTAGTAACTCACAGGTTTATATATGCTTTCTTCCAGAAGGATCCCATAGCACTATTCATATCTAAAGAAGTGGTATTCTAGGGCCATATTTCACATCTTCCACTTGTTTGTTCCACTTACAAAAATATGATGTGCTAAACAAGCAATAACAGATTCTAACATGTTTAAACTTCTTTTGTATTTCAGAGGTTAACCTGCTTTGAAAATCTTGTCACTACTCCAGTTTACTTTTTTATTGGGTGTCAGCATAGATATGGAAGTTGGAGCCAAATGTATTGCTCCTATAGGTCACTGTAAACCAGCTGTACCAGGACAGGATGGAGCTTCCTGAGCCTCCAGTAGTTTGTTCCAATTATGTGTCATGCTCAAAAATCTTCCTTGTGTTGTCATCTCAGAGGAAAAACCCTCCAGTACCTCAAGTAATTTCTAAAGGATATTCTTCCTTTCCTCCCATGAAACTGTTATTGCTGGTCAGATAAACACAGAGGAAATTAAATAACCACTTCTAAAATTACCTACTCCTTTTTTAGTTTCAACTTCTCCAATTCCCCCTATTTTATGTGCTGCTGAACACACCTATTTGACAGAGCAACCCCTTCTCAGCATAAACCAATACTGTCCTGGCAACAAAGCTGCTACGTATTAAATATAGGATGCTGGAGATAATTTTTAATCAGGTTAATGTGCTTTAATTACTATAAATTAGATTTTATTTCTCTAAGCAAGCAAACGCTATTATTTGGGCTATTTAAAACACGAAATCAACAGTCCAAGTCATTTAGAAAACAGATACATATTTTCAACAAAAGTACATCATTGTTCTTGATGTGCTGGTAACTTTATGCATTGAGCAGCATTTTTATGAGAAACTAGGTCTTACAAGCCCCATGAAATTCAATATAATGCTCATAGATATCAAGCCTCCTAAAATTGTAAAGAAACAAAGATCAAGCACAAACAAATAGGAAAAGTGACCTACTCATATGAAAAATTCAGTCCTTAAACCAGTAAGTACTGCCTGGGAACCACCCCTCCTCTGTGTTTTCAGTGGATTAAGTACTGCAAGTAGCACACTACCATCAAGTCCTGCAGTTAGATTCCCTTGGCTGGATCTTTGCACCAGAGCAACCTTTATAATTTTATCTGAGTTCAGAAAATGCACTTCATAGGACAGATTTTTGTGCCAGTGAAGCCACATTTAATGAGCAAAGTGGTTTTATCTAGAATCATCTCAACAGCTGCAATTTCAGACAATGTGAAAACACTTTGCAAATGGCATTACTGATCTGCCAGTGACATATTTTACCCAGAAATATCCTACACTTAGTCTTTTTTGTCCAAATTAGATGATGAAAATAGTTTGGGTTTTTTTCTCAAAATGGGTATCCAGAGCTTGCCTAAATATAAAACTAAGCCTGCCCTTCATTTCAAGCTAGGAGGCACATAATAGACACGAAAAAGAAATCCCGTGTGTGATGGGTTTGGTGACAGAAGGCATAAGAAACACCTTACCATAGTTTAATACAGAAATCAAATGGAAAGGTTTCATATCTAGATAATGTGAAATCTTGATCTGTGGCAAGCAAGATTTTGTTTTCTAGCTAAAGTAATTATAAGCTGAGGTTTCATGCACTCTGTTTCGTTTTGTATATGAAACCAACAGATAAGCACTCTGAAGGTATAAAAAAAAGGATGCCCCAGCAGCTTTCCTAACTGTTCAAGACTGCTCTGGACTTACATATATTTGGCATAGTGCATTGTTAACTGAACCTTTGGAACACAAATAGGGCGTGAGCAGAGAAGACTTTAAAGCTTTTACATCATTTAAAAACAAACATGTAAAATAAAAGTGCAGAGATGGACACAAAGTGATTGGGAAATGACTCTTAAATTGCTTAATTTTTGCACAGATTCTGATAATCAGTAGCATTGTCCTTGATTCCCATCTTCTCCCCTCCCCACCCCACCCCGCCTTGGTTTGTGGGAATAAAGTCAAAGATTGTATGAAACCCGCTCCGTTTACTGTTAAGTCTGAGGATGTGAAAACTTTGGAAAACTTTTCCTACTTGCTGTGTAAGACTTCTCAGATTAAGTGAATTTCCAAGAGGCAGAAATGGTCAGCAGAGACACTGAAGTATAGCAGTTTTAGGAGCTCTGCCATTAAGAGATTGTATGGATGGTTTTTGCCTTTGGTGGATGTTGGTATTGTTGGTACTATTGCTGATTGCTGGAATAGAGAAACTGAGTTGGCTGGCATCACGCAGTTACTGAGGTGAATGGAAGAAGCAAATATTCAGGAGACCCAACAGGAAAATCTGACAAGCTGAACATACTTTTTTATTTTTACTTTGGCAATGATGCATGGAGGAGTATCTGGAGTATTTAATATCCAGGCAGAAGAGCATGTGAAATCAATAGATAGATTGTAAGAGTATATCATGGACCTCTTGTATGTTCTCTGTCAAGTATGTTTAAATATTAAACCCTTCACTATCTTGGGAGAACTATGTCTCTGCCTTACAAGCCCTCTCTGTGATCCTACGATTCTATTTCACTGCTGCGAGTGACAATGACAAAGCTTTCCACTATCCTTCTGTCTCCTTCCATCGTCATGGTCTGTTTGTATCCCTCTGTAACATTTATGACTACTGTTTTGTTAACAGATTTTCTGAATATTATTCATGATCAACTGAATGTGAAAGAATACAATATTTGTATTGCATAATAAAAGAGAGGATAATTTTTATAGGTTTTATATGTTAGGTAATCAGCTTCACAGATGATCAAAGATTAACTTTAAATGGATGCTGCTAAGGAAGATCTTCAGTCTTAAATCAGCTTTTCTGCTTTAAACCTTTCTCTTTAATCCTCAGCTTCAAGTAATTTTATAAATAGATAAAATTGGAAAATCTTTTAAACTATAGAAGTATAATATAATCAGATGAGCCTCAATGCTATCTTTTCTTTACTTGAGACAACTGTAAGAAAACATAAATAGTTTGTTGTCTTATAAGCTGCACTGTACCTCAGCAATGATATAAAATTATTAATAAACAAAACCTGGATCATTTTAAAAAACAAACTAAATCAACATAAGTCCTTTTTCCCAGTTACATAATATTGCAGAGTTGTTTCTATGTCAGGATTTAAAACCAGGCTGTATAGTAACATCAGCACCTACCAGCACACGCGTACAGCTCAGGGAGTCATTTCAGCTGAAATAACCCTATCCCAAGCTGTACTGATGCTGCACTGTACAGTACTGTTGTGTATGTATCTGGCCCAAAGGCTGGAAGGTGATATAACAAAGGTAGCCAGTTGCAACAATTATCTCTTATGCAGTCTAAATGCTTCTGCAGCTACATAAATGTCAGCCAAATGAAGGCTAAAAGATTTTTTTTTCCTTAGAAAATGGTTTGTCTCATTTGTTTTTTTCAGTTTATTCAGATGCTAGGGCCCAGAGTCGTCTTGCCTTATTTTTGCTATTTAATACCTAATTATCTTGTTTTAAACTAATAGTCTTATGTACCACTATACTTTGGGGAGACCGACAGGTGCCTACAGAGTATAATTTGTTCACCTATCTTTTATGACTGTGTTAGAGTAGGATGAATTACTTCTGGAAATACCCGTCTCTCTGCATTGATGTAGCCTAAGTGAAACTCCATGGTTACAGTTACAGGTGGTGAATCCCACTTTAGGAATCAGATCACTAACTCAGTTGCATTAGTATAAATCTAGAGTACTTTGAACGGCGTTGCTCAAATTATGCTGTGTGACCCAAGCCAATCCAAACTTTAGTATGCTTCAACCAACTTGAAATATACAGCTTAATAAGAAAAGTTTTAAACCAGCTTTGATATGAAAACATATCCCTGCTAATTTGTGCCGTTTCATATTCACAATAATGAATAATAAAAGCAATAATAGTAAAATGCTATTACTACTGCAAAAAAAAATCCACATAAAATGAGAGAAACTGATTGTAGAAGTGTTGTTAAATGAAAAAAAGCAACTGGGATTTGGAAAATATTTTATGCTAGTCTTAATTACTTTTGGCTTTGCTGACAGCAAGGTAAGTACAAGGTAAACAGTTTTCACAATAAAATGTGATCTTTAAAACTACAGTATTGTTACATATGGAATCGGTAGACCTGGTTTTACTGATATTTAAATTGGGTTTGCAGTGATATCAGTCCACTACTTTCAATGCAGTTACTCCTGATTTGTATGAGTGTAAGTGAGAATACAATCCTACGCTCTTCTTTGTTTTGACAGTATGCATATTTTTCCATGCAATTTAAATAATCAAATCCCCTTTCTTCCTCATGCATTGGTCACATCTCATGAAGTTGTTGAATACTTCACAACTCCAGTAAACAGCAGAAAAGGCATTTAGAAGAAAAACTACACATAATCATTAAAAAGACAGAGCATAAAAATCTACCAGAGCTGCAGGGCAGCTGTAATATTCACAGACAAACTCTACATTTGTATTCAGCAATAAAAATAAAACCAGATAGAAACTGTCACATCCTGTGCTATGTAGGCTAGACCTGCAAAAACAGACTTGAAAGAAATGCATATATATGGTTATAAACTGGTTTTGGAATGTCATTAATAAAAACAAAAATTGCTCTGAAAAATGCCATAGAGCCCTCCTAAACAGGTTAAAACATTCAAGATGAATGTTACAAAACCTGTGTTACGAGGAAGAATGAATAAAGTAGGGTTGAGAGAAATTTCTGATTGAAAAATAAGTGCATTCCGTTGTGTATAATGGACACTGACATGTACCAGTATGTTTATGAAGACTTGTCCTCTGCAGCAACTATTGATTGGGATAGCGAGAGAGCAAATAAATATTTTAACTGCATATTTTCAACCTCATGTAATAACGTTAAGGAGCATCACTGACAAGGAAAGCAAAGGAACCGGGGCTTCCTGTCAAGGCCATAGTGACTTCCATATTCTCTCTGAGTGCTTTGGGTACATCAGGAAAGAAGATCAGTTTGCAAGGCTTCTTTGGGATGGTTCCTCCTAAAACACTTTGTTCAGTTCAGTTTTGAGACTTTCAAGTAAGAAGACCATCTACTGTTTCACATGGGAGACTCCGTCATAGTCTAGTAGCTCTCACTGTTGGAAAGTTTTTCCTGATATTCAGCTTCAATTTTCTATTAATTCCTTCCCATAACTCTAGTTATATGGTACTTATGGCTCAGCAGTATAACCCAGGATCACAGTCTTAGTCTTTCCTTTTACAATTTTACTGCCTTTTTATAATTAACAACCTGCAAAATTCTCTAAGGAGGTACTCAAGTTGCCTATCAGAAAAGACAAGACATTTCAATGCCTTGGGATTATTACCTGAGGCAAGATAACCTGTTATATATTACTCCTTTGAGTTAGAATATACTGCTAGGCTATCCTGCCTCTATAGCTCTGCCCATGGGTAGCATGAATTTTTTGTTATAATACACATCTAGGGCTAAATTGGACTCTGGTTCCCCTTTTCAGAGCTGTGGGTGAACATTGTAGAAACAAAGCCACTAAGCAGCAGTACTTGGAGCTATTGGGATGGCTCAGAGTAGACAAGTAACATTTAATTTGACTTAAGCCTTAATCAGCATTTGAATCAAACTCAGGTGCTTGGAAAGTTTCAACATTCCACTCCACCCCCCCCCCCACCCCCCCCCACCCCCCCCACCCCCCCCCCCCGGCTTTTAACGGGGGCATTTTTCTTTATCTTGTACCATCCATCTAGTGTCAACAGATGCAGTCCACAGAAACAATAAAGGTGCCATGGCAGCTAGTTTAATTTATTACTGGTGTTTGAATCTCATCTTGATGGTGCAGAATATGTTGGACTATAAGGAAATACAAACAAAAGCAGAATGGTAGTAATTATTCATTCTGCTGGCAAGGTATGTAAGTCAGGCATTAAAAATGAACAAAGAGCTGTAAAGATTCTTTTGCAAAGCTAATATGTTTTTCTGAAGTTCTGCATTATCAGGAATATGTTTACACTAGCTGGTTTCGCTGGTGACTAAGCAAGTCTGTGCCATGTCACATTTGTCTCACTGACCCTTTGCGCACCACTTCCACTTTCATCCTTCCCTTGAACAACATAGTATTCCTTAATAGATTAATTATTAATGCTAGTGTTTATATTAGTAAATAAAAATGGAAATCTGGTCTCCCCTATTCAGACCTAACATTTTTGGCCTAACACTAAACCTGAGGTACTCTAGCACTTTATTCATTAAAGTTTAATATAGTTCCAGTGCATGTTTCAAGCATTCTTTACTCAGCCATACTAAAAAGCAAATAAGACAACTAAGTTAAAAAAAGTCCCATAAAAAAAACCAGTTCAGTTCTTATAAAACTAAAAGCAAAGGAAAATGTCAGTGAAGATGAGCTACACTTTTTGCTTATTAAAGCTAGGCAGACTTTGATTTTAACCCATTTAGTCTTCGGCCTGTTTGATTCAGATGATTTGGTTTGGGGCCAATTTCTAACTCATGGTAGAAGCCTGACACAGAAAAATCGACAGATTCATCCAGACAAAACATTGTCACTCTACTTTCCAAACTCCTAACCTGTGTGCTTCATCAGCAGTTTATTTCCCACTGAATCTTCTCAACGCTGCAGTTATTCTCCACTGTAAAACTTTATTGCCGGGTTCGAGGATGTCAGCCAATCAAGCTGAAGCCCCAAACCGGGCTCCCCTCCCAGCCCGCGCACACTCCTACTGATGCATCTTCTTCCCTTTCCCATTCCCCCCACAGAAAAGCACCGGCATCAGGCATCCGCGCTCTTCAGGGCAATAAACAGTATTATTGCTTTGATGCTTATATTTTACAACACAGCGGAGCAGGTGCAACCTGGAAACAATGCTGCTTTATCTTGGGAAGTTATAGTGCTTGCTGTTTTTCAGTTTTGTTATCTCAACTAATTTGCTTCAAAGATGGAGGGTGAAACAGAAGGAGCAGGTAGAGCTGAGAAATAGCTGACTCTACTTTAACCCTCATAAGAAGGTAGATTACTCCAGTTTAGGAATGTCTGAGACAGATCCAAGATGAGTATCTCAAAAGGTCCTCCTATCAAAAAACCCAATCATTCATAAAGTTTCAGGTTCACAAGAGATTAAAGGACGGGCCCTCAGTTCACTACTTGTGAGAGGGAATTGGGAAAAATTAAGTGAAAACAGTTTTGGATGGCTTTTTCTGATGTACTTCCCTCTTTTAGCCATGATGCCAAAAGAGACAATGTGACCCTTAGATTTTATTCAGCCTTCCCAGGATATGTTTGGGTTGTTTTCATGCGAGAACCCTCTCAGAATATCAAGCTGAAACTTCTAGGTGTTCTTTTGCTTTATCTTAAGAGAAGTTACAGGAATCAAATTAGGACGAGAAGAAGCATATCTAAGGAGCCTGACTGCACAAGTATTTGTGAAAACTGCCCAAATACTGCTGTACTTCTGTAAATCTCCATTATACAATCCTTGAACCTTTTTTAAATTTTTGATGATGTGTTTGTGGTCTCTACAAAGCAGCTGTTCACTATTTGTGTTTCTGTTGTGTCTAGGGACTGCTAACATAGATTGGGCATCACCGCTCTTGAGCCAGGTGCTATGAAATATGTAAAGCTATTTCCCAAAGAGACTGCTTCCATTATCTTTTTTTTTTTTTAAACAACTGTTAAAATCCTTCCTGTAGCTGTCTGCCATCTCAGCTCACTCTGGAAATGCATTTCTCAGACTGATGCTTGAGACTGCTTTAAGGAATGCTAGCAGTGTACAGATGAGCACAAAGAACAGTGGACAAAGGCCACAGAATTGAAAATTATACTTTTACTTCTAGTAGTATAAATCTGGAGTAATCTTAATGTCCTTACTGGATGCGCTAACGTATATATGATTTGATCCTCTAGTGCTTTTGGTACTCAGGCCTGCTCCCCTTTCCTTCTTGAACACACCAGCCCAGACTCTGATATCAGCAATACTGCTAATGAGACTACTGTGACTTTACAGCACTGCAAAAACTGAGATCATAATTACGTTCAACTTTTTTTAAATGGGTTTTTATTTTGGATACTCTGTGAATATATACAGAAGCTATACCTATATAAATGCATAGGAGAGCATCCCAACATAAATATATATTGAAAAATAACTTTGATAAGAATAGACTAGCTTTCTGAGGAAGTACCGATAAAGAAAATACATATAAATGATGCTATGGGCAAAACACATGGCTAAGTATATGTAGCTTTTCAAACCAGTTATTAGAAATGCAGGCTTCCTTTGTAAACACCTGCTTGGATATTTGAAGAACATGTCACAAAGAGTCTGATACAAGTTTAGATGAAACTGGAAGGGCTACAAGGAAATGAGAGTTCACGCAGGCAACATACATCCAGCTCCACTGAGAAAGAATTATTTGCATAGCAGGCCACCGGATGAATCAGACTGTTGACATTTCTATGTGCAGAATTCTAATTAATTCTGCTCTTCATGGAGGAAATACTTGTTTTTAATATGGACAAAAATAAGAATATTCAGCTGATGCCTATCTGCCGTGAGCATGGCAAAACCAAGGATGATACACCCATGGCTTCAGCTCATCAGTACCCCTCCAGACCAAGGCAGCTGCTGTTTCATCATTCTAAGATTTTCCAGAACCACCTGGGAAGTTTTATGGTGCCAAACTTAGATAGTGGTGTTTTTTATTTTTCCAATTCAGCTCTGAGAAGTTCTTGGCAATCTTGATTTCTCCCCTTTCTTTCTCTTTGGTGTTTGGGGGGGGGTGGGGTGTTGTGTGGTTTTTTTTCTTTTCTCCCCTGCCATCATCACTTGTAATGTGGCTTCTGTGTAGTGTGTAAAGTCATGGGTTTATTTCCCTTGATTTTTGTATAGGGCTGTCAGGAAAAATCTGCTGTTAGGACAAATCTGCTCAAGAAGGCATTGATTTGCCACTAGTGTCTCAGTGGCATGCCCTTGGCTTTTGAGTTATTACAGGGGTGTCTCCTTTTTCCCATATAAATATGAGAAACTATATAGGCTTGGTTGGATTCTAAGGAGCTAATCATACAGGTAAAAAGGGATCCTTTCATCAGGACAGTTCTTATAGTTAGCTGCTATGGCAAGATGTCTGAGGAAGTAGTTGAGAAGACAGTGCTAGGAAGAAATGTATCTTGAATGTCAATCTATTCAGGTGGGAAATGTGCTATTAGCACTAGACTCTTGTATTGTGTTACGGTCTCAGATGCGAGACTGGTAATTTCCTGTGTGGACACAGAGACTGAGAACTGGATGTAAGGTTTACAAGCAGGTTATACTCTCTAACTTATTTACCAGTACCTGTGGGGGTCTGTTCTGGAGGTAGGAAGTTATATTCCCCTTAGGTGGCTGAACACGATAACAGATCAGCAGTTGTCTTCCAGTTCTTGAAAGGAATGGAAATAAGGGTAAGCCTCTTACTTGTAAACTGTTGGTGCTTGGTCTGTAAGCTTCACTGAAAATGGATGAAATGAAGAAAAAAAAAGGACAATCATTCTGCAGATGGGTTTTTCCTTGAGCCTCTCCTGATGTTTCTTCACACAGCAGATAAAAGATGCAGCCCCAATAAAGCCTGAATGATGGGTAAAAGGTGGATAACAGTCTCCTTTTCCCAAATCTATCTGTCTACTGCTGCTTTTCCATAATATCGCCTCTATTTTTCATAAGACCTCCTTTATATTTCCTGATTTCAAGGCTAGAATTCTAAAACCTGAAATTTCTGATTAGGGAATAGTTTGCCTTTTGCAGATTTGTGTCTTTAACCTTGATCCAAGACAAAGACAGCAGAAACAGCCCCTGCAGCGAGTGTTTAAAGTGCACTTCACCACACCTGGCATAGGGTCTACACTTTTAAGCTCTGAACTGATTTTGGATTACATAATGGCAACTTTCTGCAAAGGCTGCACACAAGCACAGGTGGAGCAGGATACATACATAAAAGTTGTACAAAAGACTACTCTGCTAGTCAAGCTTCTGCCTTGAGAGACAGTTGCAAATGCTCAGGGTACAGTTCTCCACACAATGAGCAGACCACTTCCATTAGGCACTTGGTCTTTTGTCAGTGTGCTTGACCACTTAAATAGCTTTCTCTGTAGTTGTCTGAAATCCCATTCTGCCTTTCCTGTTTGCATTTCCTTGCACTATCTCTGTTCTCTGTATTTCTTTATAACCTTCTCATGTGAAATATAAACACTCCCTTGACATTCTCCTCTTTCTTTTATGGGTTTCACTTTCTCTAGTCTGGAAGATGTCTCTTCTTGAATGACATATTTATTACTGACATAGCTTTCATTGTATTTAATACAGAAAACTCCAAATCTGTCTCGTTATGGGATCACAGTAACAGCATGGCTATTTTTAAATGGGATTGTCCTGGTTTCACCTGGGATAGAGTTAATTGTCTTCCTAGTAGCTGGTATAGTACTATGTTTTTGAGCTTGGTATGAGAAGAATGTTGATAACGCTGATGTTTTCAGTTGTTGCTAAGTAGTGCTAAGTCTCAAGTCAAGGATTTTTCAGCTTCTGATGCCCAGCCAGCGAGAAAGCTGGAGGGGCACAAGAAGTTGGCACAGGACGGAGCCAGGGCACCTGACCCAAAGTAGCCAACAGGGTATTCCATACCATGGGACGTCACATCTAGTATATAAACTGGGCGGAACGGGGGCGGGGGATCGCTGCTTGGGGACTAAATGGGCGTCGATCAGCGGGTGGTGAGCAATTGCACTGTGCATCATTTGTATATTCCAATCCTTTTATTATTACTGTTGTCAGTTTATCAGTGTTAACATTATCATTATTAGTTTCTTCTTTTCTGTTCTATTAAACCATTCTTATCTCAACCCACGAGTTTTACTTCTTTTCCCAGTTTTCTCCCCCATCCCACTGGCTGGGGGGGGGGGGGGGGAGTAAGTGAGCGGCTGTGTGGTGTTTCGCTGCTGGCTGGGGTTAAACCACAACAGGGATAAAGTGGATATATGGGAATGTGCATCACCAATTTTAAACTTGAATATTAGGGAAACGTATAAAAAGGACAGAATATGTTGTTCTAGAAATGCCTGTAGTTCCAAGAAGACACGTCTGTAACTATCTCTGATTAGCTAATCAGTCAATTGTCTGCCAAAAAGAAGCTGAGCATAAAACAATCTAGTCGGTGGTAGGATGAACAGGGAAGTGAAACAGGTTCTTATGGGAATACTTTAAAACCACAGATTTCTGGCATTCAAGACAGCTGCGAGAAAATAGGTTTGGTTTGTGAATGTTCAACAAAGCTGAAGTCTGTCAGCTCAGTAATATGACATGTTTAGCCCAAGCACTTCGAAACAGGTGTGCACTGGGAATTTTTTAGCATTTTATTAATTCGATGATCAATGTAAACTTATAGTGTCAGAGTAAAACTGTAGCTATATATCCCTGGATTTACATCAGTAAATGTCTATACTTTAGGGATTTCAAATAGGCTTAACTCATGTTATGGGGTTTGTTGGGTTTTTTTCCTACTTAGTCATGTACGGCCTGTATTTTAAACAGTTCTTCCCTGAATTTTAGAGATGTGAAATGGTTCCAACTCATTACGAAGCTGAAGTACGGTCAGCATACTTTTTATTTCTGACTGAAGTATTGGCCAGCAACATCCCATGGTATCTTTGAAATATTTACACTCTCTTGTCAACACAACTATTTATTTCTTAATCCTGTTAAAAAGAGGGTAGTGACACAAAAGGTATGGTATGTGGAAACATTTTGTTTCACAAGTCGGCAAAGATGCTTTGTGAAATTATCTGTAGATATATTGCAGGAAAATTTCAGTTCTACTGAAAGTCTGTAATACTGCGCAAAGCATTTGACTGAATTGTATTCATAGCTAACTACGGGATGTGTCGGGGTGATGTTCTGATACTTCATTATTCATTTGAAAAATTCATTGAAATAAATGCAACAATCTGTTTAAGGAAGAAAAAGGTGGTTTGGGCCTTATATATGTCCATTAACCTTCTGCAAATCAAACTATGCTAGAGTTAATTGAGTTTGTATTAATGTTGGACCCGCCCTTTCAATACCTACCCAAGGGAGTAGTTCTCCTAACACATATTACCAGTGATGGCAAGTGTGTGTGTGTGTGTGTGAACCATAAGCCAGACAAAAGAGAATATGCATATATTTTCCAGAAATTTCAAGAGCACACAGGTATTGTTGCCCTGACCATCAAAAGCTGCTAGTTCCTTTTATTTCCTAGACACGTAAACAAATTACCATTTTCAGAAGTGCTTACATTTCAGCAACCTTCATTGTTCTGGAATCACAGGTGTTTAAAAAAGAGTATTTATCAGTTGTTTTCCAAATACAGGGCCCAATCCCAGAAACACTTGTGCAGGAAGAAAGGCTTGTGGGATGATTTATCACACATGCAAATTCAAAGCAACAAGCCTCTTCTCTATTGTCCAACTAATTATTTTTCATAGCATGAAACAAGCGCATTTTGACAGGTGTAAACGTCCACCTCATCCATGTGGGAGTGGAAGATGAGGCCCATCAGAGCAAAGCTACCCTACAGGTAATATATAATAACCGTATTTAAAAGCGATACATGTCTCTCCTGAAAGAATAAGGAGTGACAAGATTTCCTTGCAAAACTTGCAACAGTCAGTTCTAATGCAGTAATATAAGAAATAGTTTCTGCCATTTACCTTCTGCAGGATGCAAGTTAACTCAAAATCCACTGCAGGTATTTAGACTGTGAAGTGAAGAAAGGAGGGAAGATAAAACAAAAGAGAAGAGCGGCCTTGACTCCCGCAGTGAAGCACAAACACTCTTCCAATTAAGCTATACACTCTGAATTTCTGTAACAATCCATAAAGCTGCTCTGGGCTTCAGAAAAATTTCTCTGCATTCTCTCAAAACCCAGGCTGTATGCTTCATAGGCACCTTTCGGACCCTAGCACTTAAAGAATGCTATGAATATACATGTACCAAAAACAAAATAATGACAGTATCTCCTATAAAGCATGACAATCCCATCCATTTTAAACTCTTGCTGTGGGGTGCTGGGTTGTGTGTAAGCCCCTTCTTACCTACTGCTCCACCTGTGGGGCAGGTTTCATCCCTCTGCTGACACACCCCGGTGCAGAGACATTTCAGCACAAATAACCCTACAGCTATGACTCTCTTAGTTCAAGTCCCCAGCTCCAATCCAGGCGTGCTGCCTGCGATGTCAGCTGTCACACCAGCGTTTGGCAACATTTTGATGGCGACAATTGTTCTGCTAAGATGGGGTCTGACATTTATCTGTCGAGGAGGCTTTACAGGAAAGCTGTAAAGCCCTCTGGTGAGTTTTAAAATCTACCAACCTACGCTGCGAGCAATTAATACTTACTCATCATAATCTGCTTGTAAAATAGGTAAGTACTGTCATTTGCACTTCCCATAATCCAGCCTAAACCACTTCCAGTGCTTTTAGATGCCAACTATGCAGCTCTGAAAAAGCTGTGCTGAGTCTGGGAGAGAGAATTCCCTCCTAGTTAAGCAGACAGGTCTCTTTTCACCTTCAAGTTGCTGGCTGCAAAACACTTTGAAATTTATGCTCTCAGGTCAGTGTAGGTACCGAATACAGACTCTGATGTCTGCTGTCCCTGTTCCCTCTATTTTCCAAACACGGTAAGGGAAAATCTGGGTCAAACTAGATGTAAAATGCACTTTTCCAAATTACACACCACATAAACAAGTGAAACTCCCACTTGCATCAAAAGGAGTTATGCTCACCTAAGCAAAGCTATAATTTGGTTCCTTCATTCCCAGGTATTCATCTCTTAAGCAGCATCTTTTTAGAGCAAAATACTGGTTTGGAAAGCTGACAAAATAATAAAAATGTATGGGGAACTCATAGTCAGTATCAAACATATTTGAAAATATTAATTTCTCTCTAGCTTACCATCAGGCAGCTTATTTATGTAAAAAGTGTAAAACGAGCAATGGACAAATACAGGTTAAATAAAAAACAGAATAAAAACCAATTTAAACCATATAGCATATTCCTACCCAGTTCAAAATCATATAAAGTAGAACTGCATGATGAATCACCACAAAATTCCCATTTAAAAGAATGGATTTTTTCCCCATCTTCCCATGAAACTCCGACTTTATTCCTCTGAAAGTGCTTTAATGAACTCTATAAACTATTTGTTTGGTAGAAAATGAATCGCCAACAATATAGAAAGCGGAAAAGAAAATCGTAACATATGCAAAACACCAAAATGAATAGACTTGCTGCTGTTCAAGTAGAATATACACAAACAGGACAAAAGGGTTGCTGGTAATACACCACTTCTGATCGTGTGGTGGCTCTGGGAAGCTTTACAGGTACACTCCTATGGTGTCACCAATTTGTCTTAAAGGAGGACAGAGCAGCTTTGGTGATACTGTAATACACTTCTGAGAGACATTACTTGAACAATGAGCTATTGGGGATATCGCTCATTACAATTAGCATGGAAGAGCAGTAATAGTCTGACCAAAGCAGCACAGTGAAGGGAAATAAAACAAAAAAACAACCCAAGTGCTATACTGACCAAAATACATTGTTTTAATGGAATTTATTCTAAGATGCAAGTTTCCAAGAAAGTGGAAAATATTCGTGGGGAAAAGGCTTGCTTTTCATTGATGACCTTGAATGTCACTGCTGGTTACCCCTGGCAACAGCCAAAGAACAGCTGGGTTTCAATAAAAGGAAAATGCAAGGGAGAGCAAGGACCAATGTTGCCAGTGAGTTTAATTATCCACTTTCATGTTTGTATTAGTAATTGGTTTCTGGGGTGTTGGGGTTTTTTAATGTTTAATCCATATGGATGGTAATACCCTGTGCTACCGCTGTTCCTTACGCGTGGGTGAGTGTCTTTTTTAAGAACAAACATGGAACTCTGCAGCCACCGAGAGAGGCTTTGGTGATACCTGCCTCTGTACGAGGCCGCTGTCCCCCTCCCCGTTCTGCTGTATGTCGCCTCGACGGGAGGCTGCTGACCCCACCACGGTACGATTTGCGTTGTCTCAGATACCAGCGTCTGTCTATTGGCCAGCATGCTTAAGAACAAAGCAAACCATCTTTTATTTCAGGGAAGACAGGCCTGTGTACCAGGAAACCCAGGGAGGGACTGATACCTGGCTCGGTGAGCACAGTGGATGTTTCAAGGTCACCGTAATTGCCTATTGTGCTTTCCTTTTTTGCCCTCAAGAAATAATCAAATTAATGATCCCATTTCCTGGCAAACCCAGAAACTCTATTAATTTTACTGATTCATCCTAATACAGTGATCACTGCCAAGAATTTATTTCAGTGTTTGGTGTGCGGTGAAGCTAACGTAATTTGAAAATTATAACATTGTAAGATATGTAGTGACATAGGATTGATTAAAAATGCAATTTAAATGAATCACATGCTTGCTCCCCTGGAAAGATTAGTTATGGCCAGTAGAAAAGAAAGAGATGAGACTGAAAACAACAGGGAGTGGGTTTGAAGCAACTGAGCTTCCCCACGTTGGCTTGTCACTGCTATTCCAGCCTGTAACACATACTGTGATGCCTTTAAATCACTGTGCATGTTTGGGTGAAGATATTTTACTTGGCTATGAGCAGAATAACATCTAAAGAAGGTGTTCAACTGATTTCTAATAAAATCTAACTCTTCCCATCACTAATTCTACACAGTTACAAGCCCACAAACATTTTGGTGATCTGTAGTCTTAAAATTAATCAGCTTTAAGGAAAGCTGGAATTGTTTGCCCTAAACAATTCAGTCATGTGATTAAAAGGAAACAGGTGTAAGATGCAAGAGTCGGGGAAGAGATTCTACTTTGGGGTTTTGTTTTATCTGAAAAGCCAGCCATCTCATCTGTTGCATTCATTCTCCTTTAGGAAACATTAATCTGCACAGATGGTGAAACCTAGTAATCTCTGCTACCAGCTGCAGAGCGGAATTTTTAATGAAATGGGAATTTGAAGGTTTTCACAGAACGCACTAGAATCACTCCTATTATTTCCCGTGATGCCCAAATTACTTTGACTGTTATTTGACATCTACTGTACTGTAAATATAACAGCTGCATAGCTTCGGTCATAGCCCAAATACAATCATTTTGGAACGGCCTTTGTTTGCAAAAGCCAGATGCTTGAAAGCATTTCAGTCAAAGAGAAATAAGTGATCTACCCTCAGCACATCTACTACAAAAAGGCTGAGAACTTATAACCTGTTTTTTGGAAACTTTATTTTATCTTTCTCTGAGATTTAAAATAGTTTTAGCATGTTTGTAAACTAAAGTGAAGCCAGAGATTAAACATAAGATTTGTAAAAAAAGACAACAGCTAAAACCCATGGTAGTCATCATTTTTTCATCCTTGTGATGTAAAGATTTTGGCTGAAGAATGTAGTCCAGCACTTATATCTTTGGAAAAAAAAAATAAAAAAAATAAAAAAAAGAGGCCTGATCTAGAAAGAGCATTATAAAGTAACAGCTTGGAATAGCAAGCCTAATCAATATTAACTAAACCAGCCTAGAACAAAATATGTGAATTAGCCGTTTGAAAGTCATAACAGCATAGATTAATTTTATCTTGAAATTAAGGTTAATCATTGTCCTGGTATCAGCTGAGAGACAGTTAATTTTCTTCCTAGTAGCTGGTACAGTGCTGTGTTTTGGATTTAGTGTGAGAATAATGTTGATAACACGCTGATGTTTTAGTTGTTGCTAAGTAGTGCTTATCTTAAGTTAGGGATTGTCCAGCTTCCCATGGTCTGCCAGCAAGCAGGTGCACAAGAAGCTGGGAGGGAGCATGGCCAGGACAGCTGACCCGAACTAGCCAAAGGGCCATTCCCTACCAGACAAGGTCATGCCCAGTATATAAACTGGGGGGACTTGGCCGGGAGGGGTGGATCGCTGCTCAGGGACTGGCTGAGCAGGTGGTAAGCAATTGCATCGTGCAACCCCTGTTTTTCTGGGGTTTCCTTTCTCTCTTTGTTATTTTCCTTGTCATTACTATTATTATTAGCATTGTATTTTAATTTATTTAAACTATTAAACTGTTCTTATTGCAAGCCATAAGTTTTACTTTTTTTTCCGATTCTTCTCCCCACCCCATGGGGGAGAGGGGGAGGAGTGAGCGAGCAGCTGCGTGGTGCTTAGTTGCCGGTTGGGGTTAAACGACAACAACCATATGATTTCTTCAGAAGCTTATGATACCTTTGAGAATAGCAGTAATTTCTATTAAAGAATTCCTCTGGTACTTATTTTTATAATATACTAGCATTACAGTGCAATTAATCAGGTTCGCTGAAGTGAACAGGCTTTTACACATGTATGCAGGACAGGTGTTGGTCTTTACAATGAAAGATTATAAATTTCTCTTGCTGATGTGTATTTCGCCACAACTTCCCCATTAAGCAAGTTTCACTTCAGGGACTGCAGTACTCTGGCCTACTGTAGTAATATGTAATGTAGTTAAGACAGGTTTGCATTTGTATTGGAAATAGCACACACAAAGTGTATGTACGAGAGCAACCACAAACACCAGATTATTCTTGTGTAAATTTAGTTTGAGAAAGTTCTGAACGAGCTATAATTCCAATAAGAGAAACATTCACAACTGTGAAAGGCAGTAGGAAGTTTACTGCCAGAAGGATCCAATCCTCTGATAACACCCAGGTAAGACAAAACTCTCTTCATTTGTGAGATGCAGGAGCATGGAGAAAAGAAAAAAAACAGATAAAGGGAAAGAAATCATAAAATATACCCAGACTTACTTTGCTATTTTGTCTAAACATAATTTTAACACTTTTTTTTTTTTAAGAATTTATATCTAGGCTCCATTCTGAGTAGTTTATTAAGGGCTTCTAAATGATCAGTGCATGTCTGAAGTACAGTAGACTTGTAAATTGTTTCATATTGAGGAAGGATAATGCAGAATGTCTCCTTGTGGGAGCAGAGATCCAAGCTCTGCTCCTGCCTCACCATCACAATTACCTCTGATATTGCAGGTAAGCCACCGAGCTTTTGGGAATAAAGACCAAATTCAGACATGGGTGAGAGCCAGTATTGCTCATTTTACTTCAGTGAGGATGAAACCATTTTTGCCAGACCTGATTTGCTCCTAGCAGTCCAGAGAGAGAAAAACAAGCACCAAGAGACGCTTTGGAAATTAGACAAATTCAGGCCTAAACTCTGAAGTCTTTGCTGCATTGGTATGAATAGAATTGTATTGTACAGCACTGTAAATATGATGATGTAACTTAGTGAATATGGCATTTACCCCCGGGGACTAGGGACTTGTGTTTTACCTGCATTTGCCTGGTTAAGCTGGTCAGAACCAAAAGGCCAGAAGTTCACAAAATAACCCAAGGGTAAGGTAAATAGTTTTGAAATGAATCAAGTAAATTATTTGTGTTTTATGTGTGTAGCCTCCATGGCAAAGGTGCCATCAAAGTGTTGAGTCAAATCAAATCAATCAGTTAAAGTGCTATAAAATATGAATGTAGAGGGAATAGATGAGATCTTGATGTGAATAATAAAATAGTCTATGAACTACCTGAAATAAATCAATCTTCCTTTCATGCAGCAAATACAAAATGCAGTATATTTCATATTAACTGTGGCTGAAGTGAAAATATATTCAGAAGAAGATAAAATATTAGAAGTCTATTTAATCTAGTGGAGGACGACACTGCCTTAAGTGATCATTTACTTCACAGAAGTCTAGGGGTTAGAGTTTTAAAACTAATTCAGTCCTTAAGATGTAAATAGACACTTGAAGTGATTTTGAAAGACATAGACTCATTCTGGCATTAAATTCTGTTGATGAAAATGGGGTTCAGAACATTTGTAAATCTTCATTAGGTATGTAACTGTGTTAAAAATATGGTCCCAAAAGTCTTACAAAGTTTCCTCTGAAAATTCTGTAATGGCAATGGCTTTATGTTTCAGAAAAAAAAGTTTAGTGGAATAGTTTTATTTCTCTTGAAACATTCTTTACTGTGATATTTATCCCTATAGTGCAGAAAATAATAGAATTCATGTTTTTAATTAAAATGAGCAACAAACATTTTGATGGAAAGTGCAATAGAGGGAAAAAGCCCTACTAAACCTATTTCAACCAAAAAACTCCCACTATCTGGCTTTTCTGACTACTCATGAAGAAAGCATTCTTTCAGTTATATATAATCCACCAGTCAAATTCATGCATGAAAAATGTTACATTTTTGGCAAAAAAGAGCAAATCCATTTACAAAACCAGTCTTGGTTAGCTCAAAATGATTTAAAAATTATGGAATATAAGCATCCTATTCTATTTCCGTAAAACCAGTTCTCCATATACTTCCGAGTATATTCAAAAGTAAACAATAAATATAAAAAGCTACCTGAGTATGTTTACTTCACATTCATTATAGAGACTGACAAGACAACAGTAACTGGAGAACACTCAGAGGATTAGCCTTTGTGAGAAGCACTCCAAATCAGTCTGAGAGCGCTTCTTTCCTAACCCGAAATGGGAAGAAACAACTCGTTCCTTTTAGAGGGAAATGAGATTTCTAAAAGAAAGTCACTATGTTTACTATCATTAGCCTTAATTCCTGTTCCAAATGTGACAGTTGAAATCCTCAGCACATCTTCAAATGACACGTGTCTTCCCAGAAAGTCCACACAAATACTGTCAGTTATATTTTTTCACATTCAGGGACTGACATCTCTTTCTGCACTTCATCTTTTCTGCCCTGTGCAGAAACATGTGCATGTTTTCCCGAAATGGTACAGCACAATCTGTGGATGAGCAGTTACCTTTGAATGTATTCCAGCGACTGTAGATGAAACACATTTTTCCTATGTGTGTCTTTCGTTATGATACCAGTGTCTGCTCTGAGTTTGCCTTCTCAAGGAGTCATCAAAAAACAGTGTTCATCTGCCTGCAGTTCTTACAAATTCCCCAAGGGGCTGCCATGATGTGAATGCTCTTGCTGGCTCTTGGTGAAGCTAAGGTGTGCCACCTCTCCCTCTTTAGCCATAATTTTAGGGATTTGGGATTTGACCTAGATAAATGTAATAGTGAACAATGGATAAAGATATTCAAGGATAGATTTGTGTTTCAGTAACACTGGTGCAAATCCAGAATTATGCTGGATTTATATTTATCTGAGACAAGAATGTAATGTAAACAGGGGTTTTTTTTTACAACACTATTGGAATGGTTTTGTATGCATAAATGAGTAAATACTAGTTTTCCTAAAACACTCAGTCAACTACTACTTGGAATTGCTAACCAGATTTTTTTCCTATCGCGTTATCTGATGAATTCTGTTTTACAGCATATGGCTTCAATCTAAGCTAGTTACCAAACTTCTATTATTCCTTTCATATTTTCCTTTCATAGAAGGTACTGCCTCAAGGTTTAATTTATAAATGAGAAAGACTATGCTGTAATTCTCAGCAATGAACAGCAAAAATGTTGTCTTTGTGAACCACTGCAAAATATTAAATATTTTTTCCTTGGACTGTAAGTTTCCTTCCATTCATATTCATAGAAAATTACAGTCTTCCATGAGGGTTATTGACCTGTGACTTACTTTTCTGTCATACAGTTTGTGCCAGCTGTTAACTATAGTATCACTTAAGTGTCTAACTTGCACAAATAGCCATGGTGATATCTAACTACTAGTATGTGTGCCAGTAAGTTGAGGCTGAAAAATTGCAAGTGCAGCTTTATTCACTGCGTTTGATAGGAAGCCGAACAGAAATCTGCAAGAGTTTATCAAATGGCACTCTGCTGGTACAAAAAAAAGAGACTGATCACATTTTAAAGAAAATACTCTTGATCATATGGCTTAGTAAAATAATTGCTAAAAAAGGCTGTTCAGTTTTAGATAACTCATCATTACAAAAGTTGTACTATTTGTGTAACAGAGGTTCCCTAGCATTAAAAATGTTGTGATTCATAATACTCCTGCTTCTAACCTCCTCCTTAAAGTGGCTAAATATTTCAGCCTTCAGCATTCTTGTTAGAAAAACTTTGAAGTGCTGGGGAAAGTAGAGGTGAAGATACCATTGGAAAAAACAAACAAACAAACCAACCCAACCAAAAAAACAAATCATGAAACATAGACAAAGGGAGTAGTAGCAGGAGCAAAAAAAAGGAGTTGGGAATAAAGGGGCCCTCTGTGGGGTGGGGAGAGGAGGAAAGGACTATCATCAAGAACCTCCCTAGCGATTTGAAGAAAAACACTTTGCTGCTTTTATCCCAGCAATTACACTGGAACCATCTCCTGTTATACCATATGTGACACAATGAAAGCCACCCACGCTATCAAAAATGAGAAGGAAGGATCTATTTGGTGAAATGAAGGCAGCACTAGAAAACTTCCCAGTCCTTGCAAGACAAGGCAAAGAAAAGCTTTTATTTAATGTTGTGGCTTGTTGAGCACAGCTTCACTTTGTGACGTGTTGCCGTGCTTACGATAAACAGCTTTTGGGGTTTTCAAATGCCTCAGCTTTGCTTCAGTGTGTTTAATCACCTGCAAAAGCCGTTTATTGCCTTGTATACTTCCCCCATCATGAACATTATCCTTTAAGTATAAGGCTTTATGGTGAGTCTAAGCAGGCCAAATAATGCAAGGGTACAAGGCACTATCAAAGCTGCGTGCAAGCATAGATGAAATAAATCCATATGAGGAATACAGACCATGAAAGTAGAAAGATAAGCTATAGTAATGCAGTGCAATGATTTCACAGGCACTCTGCTTATCCTTTAAAACGCACCCTTGTTTGCTTTGCTGAGAGCCACCCTGGCAATCTCATACGCAACTATCAAAGAAAGATGTATGCATTCAAAGAAAATTATGAGGGATCATGACAGACAAAGCCAGAAAGGCTAATAAAGGGCATTTGTGTGTGCTTTACTTCTGAAGGCTTCAGCTAAGGTGCTTTGAAACAGCTGCAAACATAATAAAAAAAAGCAGAACACCAATAAAGTATTTAAATGAGAAAATATGATATTACTTAGAGCATTTCCTTTATCAATAGAGAAGGACTACATATACTTGTAAAGAACCTTTTCTAAAAGGATATCAAGACCAGGAACAATTAATCAAAGGATTTTTAATATAAAAGAGTAGTTTTTCCTCCTGCGACAGGCAGAGGTAGAAAGATGGTTGAATTCAATTTAGATATCTTTAAAGTTTTTTAGCAGGTATTTTTACTTTGGTTAGGAACATAATGATATCAAGACATGCAGCAACTATGTTGCTACTGAGTTTGATAACAAAGATACAAAATGGTGGCCAGCATAACATCAAACAAAGCAATGACAGTGACACACCTCTCTTTCAAAAAGAGTCTAGTCTCACTAGAATTCCTGACTTCTGTGTGGCCATTTTTTACAGAGAAGATAGAAAAAACCCCAGTGTATTAAAAAATGGAAAGATAAAGCTGATATAAATTGTATATTGGAGGCAAAAGCATTGGATCAAATACCTTTCCTTGCCTTTAACGTCCTGAAATATTTCCATATAGAAGGCATTTTACAGCTATTGACAAAAAGTTTGCCAATTCTTACTCAGTAGAAATTATGAATTTACTACTCCCCTGTGTGGTTTTTAAAAAATTCGTTTTCCTTTTATTTAGAACGTTGACTGCTAAGTGACTTTGCCATGCCACAAAAATTCTAACTCCTATCTTATTTTTTAACCAGGCTTTTGTTACATTTTGTGTATTTCTCAAATTTTTTTCACCCAGATTGATTAAATTACTGTATTCAACTCAGTAATCATTTTTTAAATTTCAGTGATTTCTCAAGCCCACACTCAATGAGTTCTATTGTAGAAACATAGGTTCAATAGTTAAAAGCTATAGTATCACTACATTACATTCTTTTTTATGCATTAAGCTATTTTCTATTTAAAATGTGTTTGGCAAAATCAGGTTTTTTTACTCCCTAGCAGTATTTATACTACTTAACATATCCACCAATTCCTCAGCTGGAACCAAATATTGCTTGCTATCCCCTTCCAAATAGTTTCCTTTGATTGCCAAAAGCAACTCCATCAAATGCAACGGGATTCTATATTTAAAGCAAAATTTGGTTAATGAAAAAAGATTAACATTTAGGCCAATGAGGTGTGTTGGGTCCTCAGCTTCAAAAGTTTGTGAAGAAACTCAAACCCATACAAAAGAGACTCCAAAAGTTCTTAAAACTTGCTTGCAAACACCAACAGGCTAGAATAAAAATCCTGCTGGCTCCTGTAGAGTCAGTGGTGCTTCAGGAATTCAGGCAGACAGAAAGTAAAAGGACTACATCTTGCTATTTCAAGTAAAAATATCAGCACAGAAAAATGATGAAACATTTTGTAGGTTGGCAGAGTCCTTGAGAAAACATAATTTGGGCAATCATGGCATAAAAGACCTAACCATTTCAATGTGCTATTGACTTTAAGGGATGCAGCATAAATATCAGTGTCTGTTTCTGGTTCTTTACCTACATGAAGTGACTTGGACTATAAAATTGAATACTGCTAGCTCAGCCAGTAAGAGTCAAAGCCATAAACCTTGTAATACATGTTTATGTTATGCAAAGTTGCAAAAATAAATAAAGAATCTTGGGGTTTTTTTAAGAAAAAATTATTTTAAGTGTATTCATTGGAATTGAATATACTGTGCTTTTAAGATGATCAGTTGAATTAGTAAGCTAAAAATGATGACATTTGAAGCAAGTAGTGTTGCAGATGCTAAATAACTGGTGTAATTGCAAAGTCAGTAAGGGTCTCCATAAATTCTAATCTATTATGAAAAAAATGTATTTCCAGTGAATGCTTTACCCTTTCATCTCATCAAATTCACTGAAAATTTGTCTAGCTACCTTTAGTTTACAATGCATTTACTCTGAGGTGTCAAAGACAGTCTGAACTGCTTTATATTCAAGAAATAAGGGGGAAATTAATTTCATTAAACTGCAGAAATCTAAAAGCTAGGTTTTCCTTATGAAGAAAAGCAGGCATTTCCTTGGGCTATTCTTAGATGTCTGTGTTAAAGCAGCGGAATACTAGTTAGTGTTTCTGGAGAGAAGTTAGGATCAAAGCAGCCAGAATCTGTTCAACAGACAGACTCACAGCAATGTTGGTTGACAGAGCTTTCTGGAGGTTTCTAGTCCAATCTGCTGCTCCAAGCAGCGCTATTGTCAGTCCTGCATAAAGCAATCCGTGGCTTCATCCAGCTGTCTTTCTTGAGGATTTTGTGTTGAAAAGGAAAAAGAGGGTGTACCTTGCATAGTCCACATCTAGACATGTCTCACTGACTTCAGTTTAACAAAAGATAGTTCTTACCTTTTTCCTGTGCCTTTTGCATGCATTTGTGAAAGTATTGCATAGATGCACACACAAGTACATGAAGGAAGATGCTGAATTTTTACTTATGGTTAATTAAATCCCATAAGCAGCCACAAGTCCTTTGCCCAGTCAATGACTCATCTCTGTCCTGAAGCACCAAAAAGCAGGACCAGTGGTAATTCCATTTTACCAAAACTAACTGGGATTGTAATGTACCTGCAAGGCTCAACTTATATATTACAACTAAGTGACAACTTTCAGTCACAACTGACCTACTTTAGATGGAAAAGTTTCTTCCTGCACTTTTAAATCCATCAGCAGTAAATGTTGAAAAGCTAACCAAAAAGTGCTTAGCTAAATTATACTTGTTGGTTAGCTATACAGAACCTCCTCTCCTTTCTTAGAAGTAATACTGGTAATGTCATATTTGTTACCTTATCTCACTAGTGACTGAATTAAATTTGCCACTTAACCAAGCATGAAATTATGTTTTCAATAATAACTCAATAAAGGCTGCATAAACTGGGAACAATGACATATCTTACTGAAGAATCCGGTATCACCAAAGGTGTCCATTTTAGTCATTAAATAAAGTGTGACTGCCCATCTATAGTGCATCAAGACAGAAAGCTGATAGCTGATAGCCCAGTTAGCCTCAATGAGCCAATAGAGAATGCAGGTAGTAAAGCTCATTGATTCGGCTCAAAATACCATAAAAAACTAATGAAATGTAACTTTCATGTTGCAAAAATTTGCAAAATACATCTCTTTAATGCTTTGTGGACTTTTGCTACCATGGCAGATCTTGAGATGAGAACTATCTTTCTCATTCTGGAATTGCTGTTCTAGTTTCCTTCTTGTTTGCAGCCAGTTTCTGTCTGCTCTAATTGGGTGCTGGTCCTCATGCTCTCTACAGTAGAATCATTCTCTTCCATAACATTCGATGTGCAGAACTCCTCTCTCTTTCTGTCTTCTCATGCTATTAAAAAATGATTGCAGTCAGACTAACAGTAATATTTATAAAGTTTGTTGTAATAAATTGACATACTCAATATTTCATCTAGCACAGCTGTTTTATTCTCCCATTACATACACCAGATGCTGTAATATTGTTCCTAATTTGTACGTGGAGTGTTCAGTTAAAGGCTGCTGCATACTTCCACACCATGCAGCACTGGCTTACAGCTCAACAGCACAGCTCGCTCTCTCCAGTAATCACCTCTATACTGCTCACAGAAAAATGGTAGTCCCAAACCTTCTAAAGATAACAGATGGTATCTGGCAGAGGCAGGAAGAAAAGTTAAAGTGCTGGCATGCATTTCACTTCTCCCAGTAGTTCCTCTTTTTAGGAAACTCTTCAGTATATAGTTCACTGCACATCCCTTTACTCATATGATTACTTATGCAGGGCACAACAGTGCACTAAAAAAGGACAAATGTTACTAGACAAAGGGGTTTAGGTGTTGAAATGGATATGTGGTTTTACAGCTAAAGGGCTTTCAGGAAAAGGCAAGTATAAGTGGAAGAGAAGATATGAGTAAAATCCATTGGCTAAAATAATAATACTTAATCCTTTCAATGAAATAATCAGAGAGCCCAGAACTAGCTGAGGAAAGAGACTGGATTGAGATTTCCTCATTATTAACAGCATTATCAGAGACATAGAAATGAAACAGGTTTTTACCCAAAGAATGATGGAGATGCAAGTGAAATACTCCCTGACTTGTGTTGATTTCTGGGTTCTTATCTAGTGCCTTGTAGAGGTTTTCATCAGCACAGCTTTCAATGAACAAACATATTTTGGAGTTTGTGGTGAAGAATATATTCACAACTGTGTTTCTGATTTTTTTTTTTTTTTTTTTTTTTTTTTGCTTAGATTGTAGGGGATGGAGGATTATTGTTAGCACTCCAGGCAGCAATACACGCAACGTGATAGTCATGGAGAATGAAGGATTGGTCCTTTCATGAGGATATTATGCCTTCACTTGCAGAGGTGAGTATTTGTCATGAAACTGGTCTGAGACTTCTTCCTGCTGAATAATTTCTCCTGTTCCCTTGCACTGTTTTGGGAGAGTAGGAACAGGAGGTGATAAAGCAGCTGGACACATATAAACATCTTGGTGATATTTGCAGTGATATTCTAAGGGGAACTGAGTAAACCTTCAACTTCAAACAACATTTAAAGAACATGACATTTGGAAAAATATCAGTCCATTCAAATATCCTGAGCTGTGGAGGCAGAAGTTTCCCCCAAACCATGGAGACGAATGCAGAGATGCCCACCATGGCTGTTTGAGCTGCTTGACCAGCTGTGCAGTGCCAACTCAGATAGCCTGTATTCATAATTTAAGCTGATAGCTCTGCTTGTTCTTTTTTGAGCTAGCTTTGGTACTTCTGAGCAGATTCTCTTGTAGTGCACCTTTGGCCTGTGAGGCTTACCATGTAGCTGTAAGAGGATTTTAGCTGTGACCTTGCTCAGTATAAGTATAGTAGTCCTTACACGTATCCTTCCATCGCAGTTTGAAATGGTTCTCAGAAGGCTTTGTGATGCTTAGCTCCCTAACTTGAATTTATCACAATAGTAAGAAAACAGCATACCATTTATGTTCAAATGCTGCTGGATCTTCTAAAAGAAGTTTTTCTAAAAAAATCTCTTTAGGTGAGACAATCCTTGGGTACATTGTTAAGATTTTTATCCAAGCAATGTTATGTTCTTATTAGTTTATTAACTTTATTTTTCTTATGATGTTGAGTTCTCAGTGTTGTATGCCCTGAAAGATATTGAAAATGATGCATTTCTGCTGGAGAAAATAGCAGCCAAACACTGATGTGCAAAACAGTGATGTTAACAGCGGCAATCTATAGGATATGTAATTTCTTTCTTTAATATACATCTACCCGTGAAATTCCCTGTTACGTAAGTCCTTAGCTTTGATAGCTCCTGCCTTCACAGATACACACTGTTTGCAATAAGATGCCTATGACAAAAGATACTGCAAATAATTCATTGTGATAGTAACAAACTGGTTGTTGACTTGTTTCCTACTTTCCCGGCACTAACTCCAGTATCTGCTGGCCAGTTTCATCCAACTTTGACATAGAAGGTATCTCAGTGTTTTGTGAAAATTGGGTAGAAGAAAGGACCAAACCAATCTTGTACTGAGGAACGGGCAGGTAAAAGTGGGGTATTACAGACTGCTGTTAGTAGCAGTCAACTGGGCAATCAGCAGGCGCATTTGCAGACTAGCTGGCACAAAGCAACTTGGAAATAGCCACAGCATTTTCTGCATTTGCCTTCTAATGGAGGGGATCTGTGCAACAGTGGAGAAGCGCTAATGGGGGACAGAGGCTATAAAGAAGCTAAAATGAGATTCTGTAGGAAACCAGGCTGCAGTATTGCTTCTGTTTATGGAACACTTTGCGTTAACAGAAGATTTGTCACAAAGAGGCCTCCCAAAAGGTCAAACGAGATACAAAAATCATTTACGACCAATATGTAGCTACCTCAAGGACTGAGGACATTTGGTTGATGAGAAATGCATAAGTAGATGGCACAAAACTTTGTGTGATAATAGAGGACAATTCCATCTGAAATTTGATCATAGATGCTGGCATACATCCCTGTGCTTCCAAACAATATCCTTCTGTAAATATATATATAAAAGGAGTGTGCAGTAAGCACTATAAAAAGCCTGGATACAACATCCATCTGGTCATGGGTAGACAGTGGCTTACTTGCATTGAGAAGATTTCAAATAGACAAGATCAAGTGCCAAGTTTTAACCCTAAAGTTGTGATTTAGAGGCACAGATTTACTGTTGGTTGGCTAACAAATCTGAGAATCTCTCCAATATCACTGCCTTCTGTCCATGCCAAATCCATCTTGCTAGTGAGGTTCTAGGTGCAGTTTCTCTCTCCAGCGTTCAAATCTGTCCCTGGGCAACATCAAAACAGGAGACCTGTTTAACGGTGTTTCTGTGCTACTTGAGCGATACCTAGTAAATAGCCCCTTATGTGTCAGGGAGTTACATCCCAATCCATCTTCAGGCCATCAAAACCATGGCAGCCTGTCGTTTTTAGTAACACACTGAAAGAAAAGATCATGAATGTATATTTGCATCAAAAGCTTAAGTCACTCAAAAGTAGCTATTAATGTCCATCATGTAAATACTATGCTTTACAAAACTAAATACAAAAATACCAAATAAATGGAAGGGCTGTGGTGATATCAAAAGTACATTTGTGTGATTAAAAATTATTCACATTTTAATCCTTTTTTTTTCAAAGGCTTCTTTGCACAGTATATTTGAACACTATTTTGGGTAGAGGTCTTAAATAGTCCTAGATGAAACAGGACTAGATGAAATACTTAGTTAAGGCTAAATACTTAGTTAAGGCAAAGTATCTTCAAAGGAGCTTTTAAGTGCCACCTCAGCACAGCTGTGCTGCCCTTGGCATAGCCCTGGAAGATGTGGTGATTTAAAGTCATACTGCAATACATTTCTTTGCCCTGTTTGTGTGGCAGGGAATGGAGGACTGCAGAATGCGAGTACAGGGATTTAATACTATCAGTAGCAAATTATGATGTTGATATGCTGCCTCCAGCTGCTCGCTAGGGCACAGAAGAAAGGATATGGGAGTAAAGGTTATACCAATTCCTTTTTACTACACATCTGAAGAACATAAAGAAACACAATTTGTCCTTATTAACCCTTGCTTGCTCTTCTCCTTCCCCTTCCTCCTCATCCCCGATATACACCTCAAATGTATCTATGTGGCAACATGTCATATAAGTTAGTGTATTCTATGCAACATCCTCTTCTGCTGAATAGCTTCCCTGAGACAGGTGGCACTGAGTTGTTAAAATAAATAAGAGTGCAGTATGCAGTACATTTTTTTTCTGAGCAGTATCTCACAGGTTAGAGATTAGCACTACTTATATTTATATGATGTATGTTTTCACCTTGATCCCCAAAGCGGCTTTGAGATAGTCAGACCTTGTGAATTCATAACACTGAAATAAAGAGTCATCTTTCTTGAAAAAACAGAATTCTCTTTTAATAGTCCCTTCAGATGCTCCAACTGCCTTTGTGAAACAATACCCTCAGGGTATATCAGCACCCATATGAACTTCCTTCAGATGGTTTCAAGCTGTGATGCAAGTTATACAGATTTAAGTTCAAGATAACTTTACTGAAGCCATCCCCTTTACCTATTCACAGCATTATTCAGAGCTGGAGCTGATGCAATGGAGACAAAACAAATTCAAAAAAATCAACAGTTTATTGACTTTCCTTATAAATGATGCTGTTTCTTCAAACTGATGCTTTAATTAAATGTCTTACAGTGAGTTTTCAGATTCTGAAAAATCCTGGAAAATAGACTGCAGAAGAAACCTTATATGTTCATTTGCCTTTATTTGACAGCTGAAATGATGAATGATAGGATACAGCTTTAGAAAAAAGAGGTAAACGAAGAGTCTCATACACAAAGGCATACATACAAACACACTTATTCTTCCTATAAGACAGATGTTCTAAAGTCAGAGAGAAAAGATGAACTGGATCCTGGAGAAGACTCATGAAAATGGGACTGTGATGTATTTGGCATTTCCTACTCATGTATCGAGATTCTACATTTTTTTCTATTCTTCTATGCAAGTTTACAAAAGGAATTGTTTCTTTATTTTAATCATCTTCTTCACAGTTGCCAGTTAAAACAGACTCCCCAATGATTTTTGGTACTCAAGTTTAACTTCCTTCTCTGTTTTTTCTGGTTTAAAAGCTAAAATTTCCATTGTTAGACCTATAGTGATAGTTTGGGACTGTTTCTTGTTCAGGGACACAAGCAATAACTTGATAAAGAAGCTGGAGGTAAAACTCTTCAGTTATAATTGCTTTCAGTTGAAAGTTACATAAAACAAACAATAGTTACAGATTCAAACACTTACCTAAGTGACACAGAGGGCTACCACACATCTAAGCAATATTACTACGAGCTATGATTTTCTGTCACTTTCTGTACAGGAACAACATATCCCAAATTAAAAAAAAAAAGGGTACATGCAAAAGGATTATTTTCTCTTTCCAATTTTCTTGCAAGGCCTGCAACCCCCTGTAATATACACTGTCCCTTACATTAAGAACAGTTTCTTACCCCCAATTTATGTACATTTTCCTCCTCTGCTCCAGAATCATCTACTGATGGTTTTCCTCAGCGTGTTGAGTGACAAGCAGCTTAAATACCCCACTGCTTTACCACCCAGATCCCAGTTTGATGAGGAGCTGCTGATCCACAGATTTGTTTTTGATTATTAGGTACAGTTCATTGACCACTGCTTCATTTTTTTCCCTTAAGCTCCTTTCTAGCATCTAATCCTAAAATACATAGCTTAATTCTCCTAGCTACAAGCAAACCGTGACTGCTTCAATCTTCAACAATCAGCGATTAACAGTACCAGGAGGAAAAACAATGAACTTGCACTTCTCTCTAACACCAAACTGCTACTCAGAATTCTGAATGGCATATTTGACTGCCACAGCAATTTGTATTTCACCCTGGCAGCAGTGTTATTTATCCCCGTCTTTCCTAGCTTACAGCAGAATTGATGTGTGTCTATTATAAAGTACCTACTCCAGCTGCAAGACAGGCAGAAATCCCTGCCAAATATATGGTGATTTCTTGATTACATTCAGTGTAGAACAATACAGGGACATGTGACTAAGAGAACTCTTATCTGTTGTGCTGGAGACACAAAACCAAAAAAAGTTTCACAAGCACCAGACTTGCAATTATTTTGTGCTTAATGCTCCAGCCACAAAGCAGGTTTACTTAACCTTAACTTTCTAAACTTTTACGTGACTGAACTGATGATAAGTCACTGTGGGTCTTAGTTTATTTCCTGATTGTTTTCACTTATTTGGAGTTGCTGCAATCCAACAACAAACAGTCTCCAGTCCATAGCTTTAACCATTTTGGATGAAAGTGAGAGTTATGTAAAAAAAGGAAGAGAACTTTTCCCCAGTTCCTCAACGGCTTCATCTCATTCCAGTTTGTCAGGAACTGGATCTCTTACAGCTCACACTTCACAGATGCCACCAACAGGCCACAAGCAATCACTGTGCCTGCAGTCTGCATAACTATTCGGAAAACTGGCTTCATACCTTACTCCCACAAACAGATCTTCAGCCAAAATGTATCTCCTGCCTAGATGGGCAGCGGACACCTAACATACATCATAAAGTCTCCTCTATCCATGGTTTCCTAATCTACACTCTGTTATAGAATTCCAGAGCGATTTGTAAATCATCTTCAGGAAAAATTGCTTGGATATAAATACATACTTCATGGATGCAGGATATAAAGGCTTATCAGCTAACAGTCAGTCTTGCCACCAACTTCAATTGGTGAAGAACCAAAACCACAGCCAACATACCGTTAGAAGCACTATTCATTATGCAATATATTTGCCTGCCAGCTAGGAAGCTGCAAAGCTCAAATGTTTGAGCTCACCTAGGAGAATAAACTAATACTGAAATAAAAAGAACTGAAGAAGAATTATTTTGAACTGTCAATAAATAATTATTTACTTATCAGTTCAAAATAATTTCAAGCTGGGCTTATATTGATTACAAAAAAGGAAGAAGAAAATCTGTCTTGGATGCTGCGTAAATTCTTCTTAAATGTTTAAGAAACTGTTGCAATGCCGTTTTTTAACACAGGTAATGTTAGCTACTATAGCTATGTAGCTGTTTAAGATTCTGAATATGTCACCTTCCTAAACGACTGATAACTGAACATAACAGGCACCTAACATTTGCTTTCTGAGAAGAAAAAGAAAAGAAGTTTCCAATATACACAACCATTCATCATAAAAACTGCTTTACAAATTACAGCCTTTTGCCATTGAACTGAGAGCACAATATTGCAAAATATTGAGGCCAGGATTTACCAGAAGGAGAGGTATGTGGATTCTCATTAGTTCTGGTTGGCATGGCAAGTGTTTTGCCTCAGATGTACTGGTGGCAGCTCAACAATAACCTTATATATGCTAGCATCTTCCCCAGATATCTTGACTTTGATAATATGATTCAACTTCTGTGTACAAAATGACATGGAACATCCGCATCCATTACAGCAGGGTCTCAGTAAAAAACATTTCCCTGATATTATGCCCAAAATACCCACTTTCAAGGAAATATTATCATATTTTACGAAGCTTCAATATGTCATACTTTTATTATTTTATGTTCGTAACAAAAAAAGCAAAGAATGAATCATCCTTCTGAGACCAGGAAATGTGTTTTAACAATGCTAAAATACAAAATTATATTCCATTTAAAACACAGGGTGTTAGGAGACTTGCACGCCTTTACTATGATAGCAGGAACAGTATGAGAGAAAAAAAATCTTCAGCTTTTTCATATCACTGGTTATAGCCCCAAGTACGGAATCAAGTACAAAGACAAGATATGTGTTACTTTTACTTCTGCAAGGCTTGAAATAAATACCTAGATTTATAAATAGACCTAAGTGCAGGATGAAATAAATCCAAATAAGATACTATAAAACCAATGCATGATGCATATTAGAAGATAGAAAAAGGGCATTAAGAACAAAGCTGGTACTTTTGAAAAATCCTTTGACTATATCAAACTACTTAGTAGTTGGAGGCCAGCTGCTGCTCCAATCTTTTTTTGAAGCTACATCATTGTAGCTTCAATGAAAACAGGAAAGCAACTTATTGAAATAAACAATTGAGGAGAGAAGAAAGCAAGCAATGGAAAAGACCTTTGGCTAGTATCAGTTAGCCCAGCTTCAATAATATCACAGACTCTTTAACCTTCTAATGGATCTACTGCCCAATGTCCATAACAGCAGAACCCCTTGATGTTTCAAATAACTTCCCATTGAATTCATTTCCAGGGTTAGCACACCTACATGAGTTGCTTTTAATTACTACACAACTGCAGCTGAGGTACAGTTTAACATATAATTTGAAAGGTACTGCTGCCACAATGAGAATATATCTGGAGCTCTAAACCAGGGTACAATATAGCTTGTGGACAAAGCCTGCGGAATCACTTTTTGCCAAATCTAGGATCTCCTAGGAAGTTTCCCATGGCAGAAAAGTGAGCTTGTTTTATGACACTAGACAAGATTAAATGTCAAGCAGAGTAGTTACACTGGAGCAAAACCCCCCTTGATATTATAAAGAAGCTGTAGAAATGCATTCTTGTGCCCATTCAGGACTCCTTTACGATTTCAGTTGTGCTCCACCATCATAGACAACCAGAAATTTAGAACACACCAAGATGTACATCTGAGTCCCCACATATTCCAAATTGATTCGATCTCAAGAAAGGATTACTGAAGTGATAAGGAAACAGAAGTCCCAGTATAGAGACAGATCTAGACCCTGAATATATTTTTTATATATGGTCTACCAGCAGGAAAGTTTGCAAGTACCTCTGAAATAATACTTAGCTTTTTTTTCCTGTGCTAAAGTCAATGATGAGAACAAATAACAAGTTACATTAACCTGCTGGTTTCTTTTTATGTTCACTTACTAACACATCTGAGAACATGCAATACTGTAGAAGTATTAGAAATGTTAAACAATTATTTAAGCAGCAATACTATATTTCATTTTTTATTCATTAAAGTTTTTGATGTGTGCATCAGATTTTTGACTTTCTAAAGCCACTCTAAATCAAAACATCATATTATTAAGCCCTCTAAAAATTCATCACAAATCAGTTTACAGATGACATTGATGTCTTATTGCCATCCATTCCTCCTGGATCATTTCTAACAATTCATTTTTTATATTCCTGCAGTGCTGAAATATGGTTCACACCAGTATCTGTCCTTTTAGTAATCACCAAGGCAAAGCTTGGCAGTTGTCATATATTGCACTCTTGAGAAAAATGCTAGTAATACTCTGAATTGATTGAACAGAATGGAATCAGAACTAGCTGGCAGAGAAACCATTTAACTGATTTCAATTCATAAATCTCTTTTCTCCTACCCTATTTTAGTTTAGAAACTGCTAAATATTGCTATTATCTTGTGATGCATAGAATGAACCAATTATTTATAAAGATATTAGTTTAAATAATATGTGATTGCATTCATTAATGTCCCATATGAGCACTCAGACTTATGGATCTTACTGTGTAACTTTCATTTATGCACACTGAGCTAGAGAATGTATATAACAGTCCTCGGCCGGCAGACATTGATTTATTTATTTCCCCAGAGGTCAACATCAGGAACAATGGCCTTCCTTGTCTAAAAAATTAAGTGATTTTAAACAGAACTTTACCTACTTTAAACCACAATTTAAATCCTTGAGCATGACCTAAAATGATCAGTAAGACACAGCATCACTTACGTGAAAAGGTTTAATTAATTAGTAGGGATGCACTTGGCATCTGAAGCAAATGCTGTTACTTAACACATTTTTAGGAGAAAAAAAATAAGTACGGCCAAGAACTGTAGTTCAGTCTTAAAGAATCTTGGAAATAGGGCTCTTGAAATTAGAGTCCACAGAGAATCAGGAGATGAAAGGTAGATGGGCTACAAGTAAATCAGGGGACAGATTTTGGGGGATGTCCTGGTTTCAGCTGGGATAGAGTTAGTTTTCTTCCTAGTAGCTGGTACAGTGCTGTGTTTTGGATTTAGTACGAGAATAATGTTGATAACACACTGATGTTTTTAGATGTTGCTAAGTAGTGTTTCTACCAAGTCAAGGATTTTTCAGCTTCTTATGCCCAGTGAGCGAGGAGGCTGGAGGGGCACAAGAAGCTGGGAGGGGACACAGCCAGAACAGCTGACCCAAACTGGCCAAAGGAATATTCCATACCATATGACATCATGTCCAGTGTATAAACTGGGAGGAAGGCTGGCTGGGGGCCGATAGCTGCTCAGGGACTGGATGGGCATCAATCAGCAGGTGGTGAACAATTGCATTGTGCATCACTTGTCTTTCCTGGGTTTTATTTCCCTCTCTTTTTGTTACCTCCCTTTTCATTACTATTATTATTATTACTGTTATTGTTAATATTATTATATGTTAAAATTTTATTTCTATTATTAAACTGTTCTTATCTCAACCTACAAGTTTTACTTCCCCCCCCCCCCGATTCTCTTCCCCATCCCATGAGGGTGGGTGAGGGAGTAAGCGAGCGGCTGTGTGGTGCTTAGTTGCTGGCTGGGGCTAAACCACAACCGGGGCCCAAAGGCAGAGCTGCCGGAGAAGACAGACTGCCAGCACTGGTGAATGAAAGAAGGAATCCCAGCAGAGGACTAGCTCATTGAGAAGTGAGGTGGTTTGCTCACCCACTACTATTATCCATGACAGTCCAGAAATCCCTGCTTTGTAGACTGAAACCCATAGTGCTTGCTGCCTAAATGTCACTAGGCTACACTGGCTCGTCAGTAAAGTTATTCTTTTGTCCTGTTGCTGATTGCCTTGGTGCTTGTGTGAATCCAAAGAAAAAAAGCAGAGAAAGTAAAAAGGTGTTTTTCTTTGTGACGGAGTGGAGGAGTGTTATTTGCATATTAATAAGCCTTTGTATTGTTTATTAAAAAAGGCTGTTTATCTGAAATCGGCTGCATGTTGAACTCACTAAAATGGATAATCAAGAGACAAAGCTGGGCCTGAGAGAGAACAGAAACTTGGGGAGTTTCCTCAAAAGCAGCATTTCTTCTGGGCAATTAATCCACATGTAAACGTATTAAATATCTTGTGCTGAGATTCTGGATCTTGAAATCCAATTATCTGTATCAATGATATTCAGCCTTCAGGACCTGAAAAGCCACTTTCTCAGGAAAGAGAGAAGCACAAACATGCAAAATAACACAGCGCGAATCAGAATAACATCTGATGATGCTTGAATTGTAAATCGCATGACCCAATACCGCACTACAATTGTTGGACAGCACATAAAGCAATATATTATTGCTCACTGGAACTTTATTGTGAAAAAGTGGATCAAAGAGGTATAAATATTTGGCAAATTGCATCGCCATCCCTTTTGCTCCTCAGTGGAATGGGAAGAATTTTCTTCTCAGCCTCAGAGTGGAAGTAACTATTAAGTCACTCAACCGTGTGACAGCCCACGGACTGTACTTTTGTCCCCTTGGAGGCTGCAGGGTAGGAAGACAGTGATGTTGTCCTTCATACTCTCCTTTCAGACCATTCCTTTTCTTCAGAAACAAGAAAATTATTATCTTATTCCCAAGTGGTCTAAAAAATTGTAGGAAAATCTCAGCCTGGTTTCCTAAAATGCCTTCTATTACTAATACTGAAATAAAATAAATTCTCTAATGGACTCAGCTAGAAAGGCAGGTTCATAAGGTGGAATCTTTAGTCATAAATTCTGTAATGGAATGGTTTGGAACAGTTTTGGTCTCCTGAGCTGGAAATTGAGAACTAAACAGGTTCACAGAAATTAAGCAATGCTCCCCAGCCCCAAAAAATAAAGGCTCGGAAGAAACGCGTGGTAAGGAATGAAAGAGTTAAGAGGAAGTATTAAGTCTGTGATTATATCACCCAGTTATGTATTATTTTAATTTCTCTAGTCTTGCATTCTGTTCCTGTGGGTGAACTAATTCTGTTCCTTCTTAAGTTATTTTCAGAAGTGAAGGACACACAGTAGAAATGTTATTTTCAAAATCAAATAAACATTTGAGTTTTCAAACTCATAAAACTGATTTCTACTTTCAAAGCAAAAAATTTTGTTAAAGATTTGAAGTTACTGTTCCAAGACTAACTGCACTGAATGTTTCTTTCCATCTAGCTCTCTCTTAAGGCTTGTCTCTCCTCCCAGCTCCCTTTTCAAGAGAGGTGTATATTTTTGACTCTGTGTGCAACTAGCTGTCTCTCTTGTTCACTATGCATGTAAGTTAGCTTATTATAACTTCGATTTGAAACCACATCAAATCCCTTTTTTATTTATTCATAATTTTTCTTAGGATCGGTTCCATAAAACCTTTTTGTGTACAGCATAATCACAGCTAAGTCTTGTCTAAGAAATTCCCTGGCTGCTATATCAATTGGTTCATTGCCCTGAAAACTGAAGTGCTTCAGCCCACATGAAACACACCTCCATTTTTAACATATAGAAAACATTACCAAAAAAGTGAACACAAATATACTACCTGCCAAATCAAATCCTCACTGAAGCCTTAACTATGAGCAAAGAATTTTTTTAAGGCATTAAAATTGTAGTCTTTTCCTCAAAGAAGAATTTTGATTCAACCACTCTAGAAACCTCTCTAAAACAGACCACAACCAGAACAAATCCTGTTCTTGTAAGATGATGGATGGCCATCACTGTTTGATAGCAGCAGGATAATATTTGCGAGTGTGGTAAGAATACCTCATCACTGATAGAGCATCTCCTAGGTTATCAGTGCCTCTGATATGTTATTAATAATCAGACATTTGCTTCACCCTGAGCTGGTACAAAAAACCAGCTGAATTCTTAGAATTGCTAAAGACATTAAATATTCTGAAACTCCTGGCTTTGACTCACTGATAACTTCCATGTAATTTTGTTCTTGACTTTCATATTATGTCATACTGTAATTTATAAATAAACTGAAATATATCAGCCTTTACATAAATAGCAGAGTCAGTATTTTTTTTGTTGTTTCAAAATGAAAAACCTCAATGCATTTTTGTTTAAAAAGCAAAATGTACGTATTACCCTGAAATTTGGGCTATAGTTGGAAGCATTACTGTCCTTCAGTAAGTAACAATACCACCATTTTATCATTTCTGTGATGAAGCTTACATCGATTCTGATGTATGTGCACATGTACCACCAGAACCTCAATGGGAAGTACAGAGTAAATTCCTAACATCTCATGCTGTTTACAGCAGAAATCTCATTTGTCAAGACAACAGGAGAAGATAAATCATTTTGGAATAACCTTTTGTTAGTCTCTGCTTGTTCTGACATTGTAAGTCACAATGCCTTTTCATCTGCATTGTTCTGTATTGCGGATTGAGTAGAAGAAAACCGCCTGCATGGAATAAGCATCAAAGTCTTTAAAATACCCTCTCATGCACCCGCACATAAGGGAAGCAACACAAAACCATTATGAACTAATGACTATTTCCAAGAGTGCTAACAGGTTCAAGATGTTTTATTTATAAAATAATTTTAGAATGGAAAAGTATCAACCCTTTGGTTGGATAAACAGAATTGATAACTTAGTTGTTTGAGGCTTACACTTCCGTACTGTAAATACATTCTTTAGTGAAAGAAAAATCATTAAGCATAATCATTAGGATCAGTTTGTTTTTTGAAATGCTTTCAAATGACTGCCTCTCTTTGAATGGTAATTTAGGAACCAAGTAAATCTCAGAAATTTTTTTTGCTGCTGCACTCTGAAATTTGTCTGTACTCCTAATTTTTAGTAAGTATAATTATTTTAGTAAATATAAATGGAAAGAATGAGTTAGCATGTAACCTTGGCAATGCAGAAAATACTTTTAAGACCTATGTATGTAAAATGTCCGTAACTACGCTATTGATATGAGCATCAGATTATTAAAAGTGAAACATGCTTGGTATCCAAATCTGCTTTCATTGTTTAGATTTGTTAACATTCTGCATTTTTTTCACTGTATACACTGATATATAACAGCTTCAATTCTGCTTCTGAGCACTGGGTCAGCAAGCACAAATGCACGTGCTTGAGTGTTTTTCAAATTCATCACCATAAATAATTTCTTGTGAATTATTTTGACTTATATGCATGCATTAGCACAATGCTTCAACATCTGAGTTGCAAAAACTTGTAGAAACTTTTACTGAACTTAAACTTTTTACTACAATAAAAACTTTGTCCAAATTTTAGCTCCTAACATAAGTCAGATATAGTATAAAAAAAATGGAGGATATGATCACTGATTAGCATCTATTGGCAGTATTTCTATATGTACACGTACCTCAGACAACAATCTCCACCCATTTGCAGAGCATCATTTTGTCAAGATTGTTTTCTGCCTCCACCTTTAAGCTATGTGGACTAGCCTGGAAGTCGAGGTTCCTGAGCCACAGGTAGACATATTATCTAACCCATAATGACTTTGTTTTCATACCTCAGTTTATTAAGATATACTTTCCGAATCTGTGTAAACAAGATAAGGTTTCTATATATAAAATTTAAAAAATATTATTGGTCAAGAATAGTGGTTAATAAACTAGTCAGCTGTGGCAGTCACTTTTCAAAAAGAAATTATCATGCTGATGTTAGATGAGTAAAATAGTCTTTGCTAACCTATCATTTCCACCTGATCCAATATCCTTGGAGATTTACTTATGATCTATTAAAATAAATGTTGCCATTCTGTTTTCAAATTAATACATGTGAGGAAATGTCCAATAAAAATCTTATAATGAGTGCCAACATACTCTAGATAACACAGAAACCAGATTATTTTTTGAAGACATCTGTCTGCCTGTCCCATGCTGAGATATGTACCTCGTAGTTCCTTTTATTTCGTAACTTAAAGAACCTCATTCATCCCTTCCTACCCCTTAACATGATGACACTGCAATGTTATCCTGATTTAGATGACTAAAAGGACTTGGCCATCTTAACCACCACTTTTAGAATAGCGTCTTCAAAAAGCCACTCAAGATGAACACAAAGTTTAATTATAAATGTGGAGTTTCTAAGAGAGATGCTGTTTTTTCAGACTGTAGAGTTTCAAGTAACAGTTAATATGAAAATACAAATACGTGCTAGAAGACACCTAAAAATGTACAATTGCTACCTCTCCAGCAGAGATGAAATTGTGTGATTTGCAAAGCACTATGTTGTTATTCTGCCTTAGAGCTAACTGAGATAAAAGTGTAAATGCTTTAGAAATATAAAATATAGCAAATGTTTGTAAGTCTACTAACTTCATGTTTTTATACAAGAACATGATATACACATACCTTTCTTCCCCCTGTGTTTATGCGAAGTGGAGTTAAGAAGGGATCAAAAATCATATGGCTGGTTTCAATATTGACAGGTGACTGTCTTTTCCCAACAGAGCAAAGATTCCAAGCTGAGTTCACCAAACCCCAAAAGGAGGGAACTGCAAAATATAAAAAAGTGCAAGTTTAAGAAAAGTCTGGAAAGACTAGAAAAACACATGCAGGGCAGATAGCCAGATAATTAAACTTGTCATATTCTCTGCACACACACGCTAAAACTGAAAACAGGCAAATTCATCTAGCACTTGAAATTTAAAACTTCATACACAAAGACCAAAACATTGTTTCATAGAGTTTTTTATCAGGAAAGAAAGTTTGGGTTTTGTTTTTGGTTTTTTTTTTTTTTTTTCTTTTCTTTTAAAGGTACCTAGATGCCATTATCACTTAAAGGATCCCAGATGCAATTATAAATAGTTCCTTTGCTGTTAGTATTATAGGATATTTACTGAGCAATAGGAATGTGACTCATTAGTTCTTATGATAATTTTGCATACATTCAATATGTTCTTGGACTGAAACAATTCCATTCCACACAATATTTAAAAAAAGTCTTAAGATTTAGAAGAATTCATTAAAAAACACAGAATTATTATAAGAGAAACTCACACATTGTGATCCCAGAGAACAAGCCTGCTCTCTAGACAGGTTCTACTAATTTCTGTTCCATTCAGCCAAACCTTTCTTTAGTCAAAGTTTTGATCTAAAAAACCTCTTGTTGGAAATGCCAACTTCTTCACTCTGGTGGTGAAGAAGGATAGTTCCTTCCCTATACATGCAATGGCTTGGAACATGGAGGACCCCCTGATTTTTGACAAGCTGAGTTACTTTCTGTACCCCTAATTGGAAAAATATGTGATGTAACCATATACTGCTTCTTATCAGGTAGCTGCAGGCTGAAGGTCATATTGCATCTAATCTGCAATTTATGGACAAGGTCACCCTGAACTTCTCTTCGGGTGCTGAAAAAATTTCTGAGTAAATGAGTAAAGAAAAAATAATAAGATACACAAAGGACACATTTAGATTTGTGTGTGCACACTTTGTCCCTGTCTGAAGTCTATAAGGCAACTTTTACTTTATCAGAATTATTCTGCAGTTTTGTGTAGCACGTGGAAATTTCACAGGTGCAAACATTGATGGCTTTTTTGGCCTTATTTTTTCTTTTTACATGTTAAAAGTTTTCCAAACCCTTGAGCCTCAAAACATTCTTCTAATCTACAAACTGCATGTGGCAAAAGGCTACAAACCCAGACTGGGGGAAGGACAATGTGGCTGAGCCCTTGGGGCAGGAACCCAGGTGTTTTGCCCAGAGGGTGGAGCTGAAAAAAAAATAAATCACCCATCAGCTGCTTATAAAAGGCTTTTCGGTGGCTGTAGTTAGTTGTACACAGGATTTTGTAGTGTGAGTGCTTGCTTCTGCTTGCAGTTTTTGGCTTCTCTCGTGGGAGTCGTGTAAGGTTTGGGCTGGTTTTGAACCTAACATTTGTAAAAGACTTAATCCATTAGGAAGATATTCCTTGGAGGGGAGACAGCTGGAAAATACCTTCTGAGTAGAGTAGCCTTATGAAAATGGCTGATCTTAGTGAGTGTTTTCCTATCATGTTTTATAGAACAGCTCATTTCTTTTTGCCCTTGAAGTTTGATTGTCCTTAGGTGTAAAACTTTGGTTGGGTTAATACATTGCTTCATGTAACTTTTCTACAAAAGTAAATAAACGTTGGGGTTCTTTTTAGGCTATTGCTTGCACAGCGAAACTTAGGATGAGTATCTACACAGAAGTGATGGAAAGTGTTTTGGAGTTGTTGAGTATCTGTCTATTCCAGTAGTTCATAAGCTATTGTCCACAGATGTTACTTTTATTACAAAATAACTGAGAACTCAATTTTCAGCTGAAGCTCTTTCTTCCTTTGTGCTAGCCTGCCTGTGCATCTACAGGTGCTACATATGTAGGTGAGCTCAGACAGCCCTGAAGGGATCCAAGTGGTACAGCCATAACTGACATGTTACAACTAGCAAAGCTTAGTTTCCTTGCATGCAGTTTTGAACTGAACATGAGCTACTACTACTACCTTAAATTCACTGGTGAAGTATTTTTTTTTTCTTAACACCTGATAAGGATAATCAGATCAGCTCACATGCAAAGCCCAAAATTGATAACTACTCTTAGTATGTACTGTACAAAATCTGTAAGGAGGGATGCTAGTGTAGTGCTCTATTGCTCTGAGAAAGGAAAGATCAGGGAATAGCACCCAAAATGGCTAGGAGTGCAGCTGCCCACATAAAATTATGTCAGTAATCTTTTATTTGAATAATAAACTCTGTGTGTGACCACCCCATAGAAGGTAAGATGGAAGGCCTTTAAAATAAGTGAAGCTTTGTGTGATCAGAAAAATGAACAGGCAGTATGGTCTTAAAAATTTATTTGGCTCCTCTGTTTACCCTACCAGTCAATTCCCACTTCCACTGGAGACTTACAAGACTATAGAAGTTCCCAGAGTATGCTAAATGATAGTGCTAATGCTTTTAAATTGAATAAATTTAGTGCAATTAAAAATTAATTATTTGTGCTTTTTCTCAAAAGCAATACCATAATATATCACTTCAGTTCTTGTCAGAGAGAAAATCCCTCTTTATGCAGAGGTCTAAAATAAAAGTTTAGGTTAATTGAGATAGCCTGGTTTTCCTTGATAAATCCCTCTGTATTGTTATGTAAAAAACCCCAAACAAACAAACAAAACAGAAAAAAAACCCCAAACACACCAAAAAACCCCTATAGAGCTGTAGGTTCAAGAGGGAAAAATATTAAAAGGGAAATCTGTTGCTTGAATGGTTTCTAGTATTACTAAAAAAATCTTCTGGGCAGAAATACTCTTGGTATTGCTAAAAACAATTCTTTAGCAAGCTTTTTCAAAATAAACAAACAAACGAGACATGGTAAGTGCAATAAGATGGCAAGCTGAACAGGGCAGTCCATTATCTTCAAGTTCATATTACTTAAAGAATTTATGATGTAACTGAATTGTCCTAGAAAAGCTGCACTGGAAAATAGCTGCTATGAGGGGATGTTTTATAATGTTATTTCTGTTTTTGACAGGGAAACCTTGCATTCTGTGCAATGCCTGTCACTTCAGCCCACCACTGGAAAGTCAAGAAGGTGGAGCTCCAGCATTGTGATGTTGCACTGCAAAGGTTAGGCTTGTCACCCAGACACGTAAGTCTGTGTTGCAATCTTTGATTTCTTTCTAAATGCCTAGGAAGCTCGTGCTTAAGAATCTTCAATACATGCTTGTTGCTAGCTCTGTTATGTATGGATAGACAAAAAGTGCAGCAATGTTAAATTTATCCCAGTGATCACAATGACTTGGCTTATGCTTCAACCGAAGGTTAATTAAGGATGACTGACCTAAGACTGCGCACCTAAGTTAACTAGTGGATGGGGATATTGTGCAATATTAATGTCTGATTACATTTAATTAAAGTAATTAGCGCTGCTGTTTAGATGCTCAAAGTAATAGAAAAGTATTCAGAACTGTAATGGAAAAATCCAAGGAGGCTTCACGTAGGAAACCAAGGCTTAAATTAAACACTAGTACTGAATTAACCATTTAGTTCAAAGAAATTAGTGTATGAATCTAGGAAAACATATAAAAATATTCATTATTTTATTATTCCAACTTAGCGAAAAGACAAGGTTCTACTAGGGGTTAAGTCATTAATGAAACAGTGTCTCCTTCCCCATAATTATGCTGTGTTTCCATAAAAAACTAGTCATGTATGAGTGGGAATATGCTGCATCTTTGTGTGTGGACCTCTGAAGCATTTTAGATAGCAGCCCGACTCCTGTGCTGTACAGGAGCTAGTCTTAGAAGCTGTCCACATGCTAGCTTACAATCTCCTTTAACAAGGTTCTCTAGCTACTGGTTATTCTACCAAAACTTTCTGTATGCTCATCATGTCATCTCTATCATTGTCTATAAATCCTCCTAAATTTATACAGCTCAAGACCGGATTTGTTGCAAACATGTTACATAGACATAAGGTGGTAAATTTTTGTCTGATCAATGTCAATGTCATGCCTTCAACCTTCTTGTAACAGAAAGAAAATGTTATAAATTCGAAGTTTTCCTCCTCTGTATGTTGGCATATTATGGACAATAGACTTGTGTGTGTGTTACATGGTGAGGGGGATTACTTACAGTTTATACCTATGCAAAAATCTCTGACATCCTGATTCAGCCTGTATGTTATTGCAGCTGCTCTTTTTCCAATTTACTGGGGACAATTTATATTGAGATGTATGAAGATGCTCTAGTATCAGCATGACACAACAGAATGAGGGATTCTGATGGCTTTTACCAAACCTATGCATAATAACAGTGAAATAATAGCAGCTAGAACAATAAAGCAAGGATTGAATGCTCTTCTCCTAGCGATGAGTACCCAGGATCTGCCTAAATAAATACAAGCCTCCCTTCTGAAGAGAAAAGCAATGAGTGAACAGTGTCCCATAAGGATGCCCTTCTGTAGGTACAGCAAACTTGCAGATAAGCATAATGGTACTGTCTACAGTGTGTGTCGATGGATGTGTAACAGTCTGCATCCATGTGGTAAGAGGAGGCAGTAGTTTTCCCAGTGTGGGATCAGAGGTGCGTGCTGTGTATGACATCTTAATTACTTGATCTTAGAAAAAAATGATGCAGGACTCAAAGGTTTAGGCCATGAAAGGATTGTGGACAGTTAAGCAGTGTTTCCCAATCACTTGTCTGGCTGTCAAGGGTTTATTTATAAAAAAGTTTCTCAGAGTTCTACCCCATGCTCTGCATGTGGGGTCTTAGCAAAGCCATAACCAGTTTGTAGCTAGAATTTCTCTGAGGTACTTTCTGAAGAGTCCTTGTGCACTGACAGAAATAGTTTGGTCTAGTTCAGAAGAGAACAGATGTACTGCTTGGGGTGGGGTGAGATGACTCTGTGCTTCCCAGCACACCTGGGTCTGGTGACAGAGAACTGGGGATTCATCCTGTAGCAAAACTGCCCTGGGCTGTGTGTCTCTGCTACATTCAAGTCCTGGCTGCATTCTCCAATCTGAAATGACTGAAAAAGACTAGAAGGCCATGCCCTACCTGGTGAAGCATCACCCCATTAGCTCTCAACTTCACAGTCTAGGGAGTCCTTCAGGATACCTGCATTTACTTGGAAATGTGCCTGCAATTGCAGAGAGTGGCTCTGCAAGGTTTCGACACCAAAATCATAATCTTTGTTTCTAAGCCATAAAACATGAGCATTTATTTAAGTTAAAATCCCATCTCTCTCCCTGCTTTTCTCCTGATGTATGGCTCTGATCTCTATTTTGTGCCATGATGAATCATTGGCAAGAGCCCTTCTTAGTAGTTCAAAGTTTTCAAGGAATCCTACGTTTCGCCCTCTCCCTCCTCCACCCTCCTGTTCATACATTTGTGCTACCTTCCTAGGTTCTCTTATCCTCAACTCACAGCTTATTTTTGTTAAGCTAAATTTTGTTAAAAGTGCTTAACCTTGGCAACACGCATAATTTATTACTACTCTGGGAACAAAAGCAAAGGGCAGGCAGGTTGCATGCACAGTAGGCAAATTATTTCTATCATTGCAAAGTTTTGTAATATCCAGGAAATATCCCCATATTTCTCAGTACAGCTTCTGAGTTCACGAAAAACACAGTAGTCTTTCTACCGTGTTCCTTGTGTTGCCTCATATAAGTAGATGAGATAGTACAGCAGCAAATCAAATAGAGAGTAAGTTATCTAGCAAAAAAGCATGTTTAAAAAAGCTGCTATCCTCAGAATGAGATACAAGTGGAGACTGTCCTGCAACCAATCTCCTGTCTGCCTTGTGTGTCCCGCTGATCTGACAATCATGCTTCCTACACTGGGCACTGGGAATAAGTAGGACATTAAAATATTGTTAGCTGTGCAAACCTTCCACTGAGGAAAGAAGCTCTGGTTTAGGAGTAAATAGAAAAGCAACACATTGTATAATAGATATCATAATACATCGAATTCAGTATCTTTATATGAATGAAAACCCTTATGTAGTTGATTTTTGTGTATCCCAATGAAGAACTACATAAAAATGAAGAAGCCTGTTTAAAAAGAACACCTGAATGATAAAATGGACACTGCAATTGCCAGATTATAAGCTAAGTTTTCACTTGCTATGTATTTATGCTGAGCCTTTGTTTAAATAGGGCCAAGAAGGCAGCAAGCTTCAACAAAAATAAAGGAGGTGGCTAGAAGTAAGAAAGCATCCTGCAAAAAATGGTGTCCAAATAAGAAAAATGGAAACGATTATAAACTCTGATAAGTTAAATATAAAACTTAAATAAGACAAGCCAAAAGTAGATACTGAAGAACAATTTTTCTAAAGGCATAAAAGCCACCAATAACTTTTTTCAAGTGTATGAGAGGCAAGGATCCTGACTGAGTCTGTAGGGCCAGCTGATGATCAAGTTGCAAAAGGATGCATGAAAGATTATGTAGCAGCAAAGCTGTATCAGTTCTTTTCCTTATTGCTTACAAAGGTGCCTAGGGAGGTTCCCACACAGGAGCTTCTTTATGGGGAATTAATCTGAGAAACTGTCTCAAAATCAAGCATCAGCAAATGACTTTTCATATAAACTGATAAATGAACAAATTTGTTGGGGTAGGTCAGAACTCTAGGATGAATACCACAGTGACTTGCATTGACAAAATCCTCACTTAAAATCTGCATCAGTCTTGGAGAGATAAAAAGTAGCAAATGTCATCCAGTTTTTATAGGGCTTATTTTTACAGGTGCTTATTTTTCCCAAGGTATCTGCTACTGGTCACTTTCAAAAATAGGAGATGGAGTCTAGTCAAGGTGGTAAAGTTATTTCTGTGTTGCACTGCACTAAGACTGTAACTTCCTCTTTGAAGTTTGCTCAGCTTTCAAGTGCACAGGTTTTCTGAATTTACGTTACTCTAGAGTTCATGAGTTTAAATAAAAGGAGTCAACTTATTCATGCAGCAGATCCTTGTTTATATATTTAAGCTTTAACATCAGCCCTGGCAATAGCATAAAACACAATCAGATTGTATTTGTGCAGCAATTATTCTTGCCCTGTGTAATTACTGGTCCCTCAGATAAAATCTCAAGCTACTTTATTGAAGCTGGGAATTGAAACCACAGAGAGAATCAGCTATCTATGTACATCAATAAAGCAGTCCATTAATTATTTCCACCTACTCAACTTGAAGAAAATTACCATACTAATGCCTCTGGATAACCACATGACCTGCTCTGCTTCTACATAAAAGCCAAATGTGAAGTCATAAAGGATTTGAGAGATAAATCAGGGACACCAAAGAAATGACAGAGTATAGAATGGCATTCATGTAAGTAATTGGTCACAGAAATCTCCAGACTGCAGTAATACTAGACAGTATCACAATGGTTTCAAATTTGAGAACTGAAAGTATTCTGATTTCTTTTTAAGAAGCAGAAAGTTGATAGCTGAAATGTATCCTCAAGAGTAAGACAGCATTACCATTATTCAAAAGATGGTAAAAAATATTAACTTCTTTCATCAATAAATCTTGAAACATATCAAGAAAAGGAAAATTGTGAGGAACTAACAGCATCATATTACATACTGCTAATTTCATACTGGTCTGTTCAAATGTTGTCTTCCCTCTGTATGAAGGATTCTGAATGACAGGGAAAGTTCAACAACTGCACTGGCTGAATGAGAAAGAACAGAAAACTGGAAGGGGGAAATTAGGAGTTAGATTCTGGAAAGATATTTTCTTTTAGAAAGTGTTAATCTTCTGCTCTCTCTTTAATAGAGACATCCTGCAATACTCCCTTCAGTTTACCTTTTAAATCATAGCTGCTTATTTCTGCCTAATTAAACATTTTCTTCAACTAAGAGTATTACCTGGAAAAAGTATTTAGCAATCACAATTAGTGACCTCTAACCTTGCAAAGCTTTTGCGTATTTTCATCTACACATTTGGGATACCAGCGTAGAAAACACTACTACTTCTTTCATTACACCGATTAAACCAGACTAATTCACTTTTATAAATTATGTTAATCTTACAGTAAAGAACAGTTATACAACAGTATGTAATTAGATTTTTCTAATTCTTTTCTAACTCACTGTGGTGAGTTAACACATATACTAAAACTACCCAATCAATGTAAAACTTTAATGTTTCCCAAAATATAGGTCAGCTGCTTAAAAGGTACTGATAGATGCTTTTCGTATTATCTTTTCTTTTTGCATTATTAATATGGTAGGAATAAGAAGGGATGTATCTGTAGGCAGAGGTATATCCAGGTCCAAAACTAAGAAACTTCAGTAACAATCTTCTAGGGCCACTGTTACTACTATTTTGAAAATATAATGTACTTCTCTCATTCCAGTCAAAAGGATATACAATCTTGGGGAAAACTGTCTTTCTGTGTAATGGTAGTGAAGTTCCTGCTGCTGAAAGTTTAGCATAACTATGTCAAGAAATGGAAATGAAAACAGATTAAAGGACAGTTTGCTTTAAAGGTTAACAAGAAACTGGGATGTTTAGTGGAGTTAGCACAGACTGCTCATTTGAATGTCAGTCTTGGGTAAAAGAAAGCCTTCTTGGTAAAAGAGCTAAAAATGAAAAAATGGAGGGGAGGAAGACAACACCCTCTCCCCATCTTCTCAACACAAGACACAGCATACACGTGGACTGGATCAGTGCCTCTATCTGCCATTCAGTCATACATTGGGCTCCCTTGTTATGCCTGCCAGTACCTGGGATGCTTGTATGAGTAACCAGCTGCATCAATTACTTGCCACTCAGCTGGCAGTTTCTAATCAAGTCTGGTCAGTGCCTCAGTCATCTATCACTGCCAGGGTTCAAGAGATTCCCCTTGAAGCAGGCAGAGAACAAGCTGGCAATCACAACTGAGTGCGTTTGCCTGATGCTCATTGTAATTTAGGGAGTGGAAAGGAGGGAGAGTTTGGCCTGGATTTAAACGTAGACTGAGAGGGGAAAAAGATGAAATGCAAAAAAACCTGTGATGACTGTTCTGCCCTTTAAATAGGGCTTTGCACTGAAATGCAGGAAACCTGCGTTTTGAGCTATCATATGATTTCTAAAAGTAACCTTTTCTCTTCATGTTTCTGCATCTTTCATTGTTCTCTTTGCGCTGTGGTTCATGGTGCAAAACTGGGGACTTTGGCTGTTACTATTAAAATGAATGACTGTTCTGAGGCAGGGTGAGTGAGATCTAAGGTTTTAGAGAGGATCCGGAAGAAAAGTGAAGAAAGCTTCACAAAGATGAAATTGGAACACAGGAGAAAGTTGTTCAGAGAAAAGTAATTTGGGCCTTATTGTTTTAAGGAAAGGGGAAAGACTGCTTATCCAGCAGATCACTTGAGCTCTGTTCTGTAGGTTCAGCTTTATTTTAATGTCTTTGGGATACTGTCGATCCTTTTGCTGAAAAATATTAATGAAAGAAGGAACACAAAAAAATCCAAAAGACAGCATATTTATTCTATCAAAAGTGCTCTTTCTGGATATCCCAGTGCTTCATAGCATACTGTTACTAAAAATAAGGTAACTCTCAGGTAGTAGGTTGGAATTTATTTCTTGCCAAATTCAATGTATGTCTGCATCTGTTAGCACTTCCTTTGTTAGGATGAATATAATGAGCATCACATTTGGAAACTACAGGGCATTAAGGGGTTCAGTTTGGAGAAGGCAGGCACTGAGGCATAAGGCTTATGTGTAAGAAGCATCCAGTAAGGGTTAACCAGTCCCATTCTCCAAAACATTTGTGTCTATGACAGTGGCCTCTTCAGAATTACTTGTAGCTATGTACTACTTTGGTTTCCCACAAGACTGTTACAGCTAATGACAGCAAGTAATGCAAAAATGCCCTAGCTCTGCTGACTTGCAAAGACAAGTGAGGAACAAGCACAGAGTTCACCACTGAGCGCTGCAGTTCGTATCTGTAATGACAGTTCAAGACAGAAACACTGATGTTCTCTGCTCTGGTATTTTCTAGAGTAATCAGATTTCTCTGACCCTATTCCACAGGGCTCTGGCCCTGCCTGGGGATGCCATTTCCACAGTGAGATTACCAAAACTCTGTAACTTTGTTCTTGGAAAGGCCAGAAGTCCTGGGGACAGCTGACTAGATGCACTTACAGGCTGGAAAAAAAGGTGTTTGGGCAATACTGATCTCTTAGGAGTCCAACATGGTGCTGCCAAGCCACAACTCTAAACAGAGGCATTACTACAAAATATTTTGGAATAGAAAGAAACCTTGGCTTCTCCTCAGCTGCTGCATTAAACTATTCATCTAATTCCTATCCAGTGATTGATCTTTCACTGAGTGATCTACTGCTTTTCCTAACTGCAGTTACACTCTGAAGATCTGATATTTCTGTTAAGGAAGAATCTACTCGCTTCTTTCTTGGTAACATGTACGTAGAGCACATGGCGCACAGCCTCTGCAGATAGGCTGTTGCTGAGCACAGAAGTCAGCTTAATCGTTATCTAGGAATACGTGCATGTTCAGGGAGAATCTAGCTCTCCTGAACCAAGTGAGTCATTTGAAATACTTCTGGATGTTTCTGCCACCCTGTGTGTGCAACAGGCAGAAGCAGAGAAGGCTTAGTGGTCCCTCTGACTCAGGATGAACCTGGCTGCGTGGGAGTCCCAATAACTAAGGATCTTCTAGAGGAGTCACTTGCTGTCTTCTCCCTTCCTCCTGAATAAGTGTTTGTATCTTACTGGTCTCTACAATGTTTGACAAGCTCTTTACACAAGAATTGCTGTCTGAGATGTAAGGGTATTCTTTCGGTTCATGCCCCATTATCTGATTTTTGTATTCTGTGTGCACATGTGCATACCATGGGACAAACACACTGCATAGGAAATGCAACGGTTCCCTACCCAACAAATTCCTGTATCATCAATCAGCTGATGTCAGGTGGTTGCTAGTATAATGAGTATAAGGCTGGTAATTATTGTCCTAATTTTCAGAAATGCTGAAATGCATTCTTGGCATTGTTTGAAATTGGGTGAAAATAAGGGCAGATGGGAAAGTATTCACTTTTCTTGAAAAACTGGGCAGCTTAATCTGAAAATTCTATCACTGTGGTGTCTCATCCAGGAAAACCCTGTACAAACAACATAAATACTGAATAACTTCTTAAAGAGGGAAGAAACTGCACTGATGCAAGACTACCTGTAAATACCCTACGAGCTAGAGAAGAAATGAAATTATTCATCTTTACCAAATGGCTGAAATGTATCCAATAGCTGGAGAGACATCTCATGTTATACACATCCTTCCTCTTCAAACTCCAAACCTGCTTCTGCTTGTTAGAGCTATTCAAGTGGGTTTGTCCATGGTTCTATTGGCTTTTGTAGCAAATGCAAGGCAAATACTATGTGCTTACTCAAGTTTTTGCATACCTATTATTCAAACAAGTTTTCTGTTTTTCATATCCTTTATGAGCTTGCCATTATTAGGAACTCCTCTACTATTGGATTTATTGCCATATGTGTTGCTCAAATATACTGCAATTTTTTTTAATGACAAGGTCATATTTCAAACCTTTTGGCCCATTAATGCATTCAGTTTTGAATTCTGCTGTGAATCTGAGCTTCCAAACAACCTTGCTGATCTTGCTGAGGCTGCTTTTGGACAGAGATACAGCAAATGAAACTGCTGAGTTCTGCTGTCAGTAAGGAAACATTTTGCAAATATATTGGTTTTCACGAGGCTGTGAAGGTTCTTAAATACTCACCTAAATGTGTATTTAATGATACCAGTAAGTGTTTTCTCATTTACTTTGAAGTTTCTGTATTTGCAGACAAACAGAGAAATGTTCTGCAGCACTCCCATCGGAGAGGCTAACTGGGAAGGCTCTCAAACTGGTTTTGTCTGCAAACAAACAAAAAAAACCCCAAACCCTGCACCAACCCCCCAAAAAACAGATGGGGGGGGGGGTGGTGGGGGGAGGAAGCAAATAAATACTTGTAGGCATTGCTTGGGAGTGGAGGAAGGGAGGAGAATGCTGGATGCAAGAGGAATAGACGTGGAGAGGAATCTACGAAGCAGTGCAGGGAAGGGTAGTGCATAGATGAGGCAGGGTGCACACTGATCCACTGCCATTCTACATTGTAAACAGTGAAGATAGCCTGAAAATTTCAGCAGCTAGAGATTCAGCCTGTAGGGGCTGAAATCTATGTTGAACTTAGCACGGAATACAGATTTTGATCTCCACTCCCATATCCTTTTGCTGTCAAAATTTTAAATCAACTCCGCAAAAAATAGGTGTGTGAGTTACATTACAGGTACTAGATATTTGGTGCTAAGAAATCAAAGTATGTAAGACCTAGACATGTGTAATTATTTTTTTTAATGCTTGAATTTGTTTAAGAAAAGACCTTCTCAAGTGCTACAATGTATTATTATAAATCAGAAGTGGTGAGTTAAACCATGCCAAGGTATTGTCATAATTATTCCATCTACAATTAGCCACCAGAGGGCAGATCATGTGTTCTTAAAGGGCTTGCATGTTGTGCCAGGGATCTGAATCTGGGCAGGACCTGATGAGTGCTTCTCCGGAGTTCAGTGTCTTCAATCTCCTTGTAAATGGCTCTTCGGATGGATGGGGGAGAAGAGGCCAGGGATTACATAAACAAGGAGCCAGAGAAGGGCAAGCATGGAGGCTGTGCAATAAAGCAGGGCTATGCATTGCAGCAGTTTCCTAGCTGCTGGCAGGAGGCCAGTAGCTACAGGACTGAGCATCAGGTCACACTAGACCCACAGGACAGGCTGTTCAGAAAGGATTACTTGAAAACAGCTCAAGGAGACTGTTAGTGTAAGCCAAAGTGCCAGAACAGTAGGGATACTCTAAAGATGGAGGCTAAAGAAACTATCTCCTTTCGGTGTTGTAAGGTGACTCTATCATACTTTTGTGTGAGTCTGATACTCCGCTATTGCTGTTTCTAATCTGATCCTGCCTGATTTCACTGTTAACACATACATGTAAAGACACAACAAGCAACTCCCCCAAACCGCCTTGGAAGCTTCTGACTGCAGGCAAACGCACAACTCCATCTAGCAATTGAATCATAAGTTCAAATTTGCTCTGAATGCGTCAGCAAGAATTGATGCAGGTAATGGGCAAGGAGTGGACGTTCCCTCTTGATGCAAGATAGGGTTTGGAAATGTGCTGCTGTGTTGTCATCAGTGCATGAAAATGGAAGTGCACCACCTTGATGCGGAAAGCCAACAGGAATAACTGAGTTGTGAATGTCAGGTGTGTGCTCAAGGTTAGATCAAATAGCCACTGCAAGGAGGATCCTCTATTTCCAACTAGCAACTCCACAAACTGCCTGAAAAGCTGTTTAGGACAGTAATAATCTTTCCAGAACCCTTCATTAGCTGTTTTCTTAGGCTATGGGTGTATATGCATGCCTCATACTAGTGTCAATCACAGAGCACTAGAAAAAACACTGCTCATCTGACCAGTGCTGACAGGTGGCATAAGTTTGTAAGGCAATAACTATGTGACATTTTCTTTCTGTGGCTTGTAATGACTTACTTCAGCTTGTGAAAAATTACAGCAGCAAGCACGCTATGTAAGAAATACAGCAGTGCATAAACATCATCCAATTTGCAAGGTACCTGCTCCACCTTGAAAAGCATCACAGCAGCACCCAATACATTTTAGCAAAGCAGCAGAGAGACTAGTCAGAGGTGCAATGCAGGGAATGCAGAATTGTAAAATCTGAGGCACGAAGACCATAATCTACTTCTCAGTGTGCCATGGGGAGAACAGAGAGCCCATAGCTCTAGAACACTCCCAACAGCCCATTTCTGCCAGAGATTGTAACAGCTCAGAAGGAATGAGCATCAATTGCTTCCAAGGGAGATGTGTGAAAGATAATGTATGTTGCCTTTTTGGCAGCAAAGATTCACCGGAAGATAGCACCTTGGAGGCTTTATTACTTATGACCTTCACACAGAACTGAATACATCTTATTTTCTGAATAATTTCAGCCTGTGGATACAGCATTTGATGGTCTTTCTAGCAGTAGAAGAATAAAATCACACCTTCCTTGAGAAAAAGAGGTTTAGGTAGAAAAGTGTTAAATGGTTACATCCAGATGGAGTAGAAAATTTACAGACATGGATGTGAAAAAGGCTGCAAAGATGACTAAAAGTATCTTCCTATGGATCCAAGCTCCTAAATCAACTCTAAAATGTATTTGATAATCATATTAGAAATACACCAGGTAATCCCAAAACCCCATCACCTAGAGGCAAAATCTGCAGCCTCATAATCGCTGAAAATGTAAGTTTAAGTTGACCTCTGTGTCGCAGGTTTGCTAATATTTTTAGAAATCAAAATATGAACAGAGTAATCCTGGAAATAGGACTCATTGATCTAGTTAATGGAAGTTCCTTAGGCTTTGGAACTACCAGCTCTTAGACTTTCCTATCTAATTTTTTTTGAAGAAAAAAATTTTTTGAGTTAAGTTACCACTTGATTTTTCAGTTTAATTTGAATTAGTTGAATAAACACACTGAAGTAAACATTCTCTTTGAAACAGCAGAGAAACTGCATCTGTCAGAAGGTTGTTTAGAACTGTAACAAACCGGTTCCATATACTGGCCAGTATCTTCCATCAGTGCACCAGTCTGGCTTTAACACTAGCAAAATATAAAGTACTTCTTTTTAAACACATTATATTAGCTGACCTGAATACATTTACTGTTAGTTGACATGATTTCAGTTTGCACGCTCAGTGAAAGAGTGGACACAAACTGTGTTATTCATGAACGTCATGGCTATTTTTCTGTAACAGCCTTATGTGTTTTTGGTATATAGCAATGTGCTTTAGTATTACTTATGTATTTCTAGTAGAAGTAATATCCAGAAGGTTTAGTAAGTACAGATTAGCTAGCTTTTAGTGTTCTTGCTTCTGTTTAAACTTCCTCTATCACAAAGCTACCAAAGCTAAGTCAGTAATCATAAATCCTATTAAAATAGCCAGGTACAAATACTCATTCACTATAGATGAAGTTTACTCTCAACAAGTTTTTCCAGTATGACCCAACCAAATAAAGAAAAGTAAACACCAGGCTTACAATCAAAATTGTATTTCTTTCCGGTTTACTTAACCGAGTTTCTGTGCTGTCCCAGGCAGACAGGAAATGGAATGTTTTTTTGAGATTTGATGGGACAAATAGAATTATTTTTTTTTAAGAAAAGCTTTCTATCTTGATCTCTCACAAAAACACATACAATGGCTTTTCTGTCTGAGGTTTAAGAAAGGTATTTCAAGAATCAAAACAATTCAGTTCCTACCCTGCTTTTCAAACCACTGTAGAAATTTTGCTGAACTGGAGTGGTACACATTGAAATAAAAATCCCTCTTGTTTTGCGTTCATCTTACCAGAAAAGCAACAGTGGTTTAGCAACTAGAAGCTATGTGCAGTGACTAAACTTACTCTAGTGTGCGTGCGTTTCTTCTTCAACAGAAAAGACTGAGTAAGTTATGAGGAAAATGGAAAGTGCTTATTTCAGAAATATTTTCTAAGTAAAAAGTTGAACATGAAGCACAAGACCTTAGCAAAATGAAACAAAACAAATTCTCATGCCTAGTGTTAGCAACACTGTCTTCCTAAAGTCTTAACTGTACTACCCAGAACTACCTTGGCTATTTAATTGTGGTGCAAGAGAAACAGAGCAAAGTCTGAGTCTCACAGTTAGGCAATTGTCATTGGAAGCTTCACCTACATCAATAGTGATGCTTTTTCTTTGTTCTGCACTATTAGCTGTTGTCAGCTAGGGTAACAGATATATCTATTATGCTGCCAAAGGAAACCAGCAGAGCAATATAATGACAATTCCTGGACCACTTATAACCAGCCTACTACCTAATGTACAAGAGTATTAATTTATTTTCTGTAGCATTAACTGTGGCCAATTTAATAAGAAAATAGTCTCAATACATCATTTCTTGGGATTTGGCCCAGTGATTTGCTCCTCAGTCTTAGGATGTGAAGTAATACTTTTTGCTATATTTGCCATAACAATGCTTCATGTTCTTGTTACTCCCCTGATTTGTTATGAGTGTGATTTTTAGTAATAATCATTCTTTTGAAACTTCAGCGTGATGATTTCAGTGGCAACACATCCTAAGTTTGAAAATCTTAACAGCTTCAGAAGGAAACAACGTGAGCACTGAATATTTCCTAACAAGAAATAAGTAGTTAACAATGGTAAATTATCTGGCTTTGCAGAAAACAGTTTTACTCTTGGTGATTCAGAATGGATGTCTTGCAGGTTTTTTTGGTGGAAAAACTTCCACTTTTAGATTATCTAAAGTTCCCTCCTGTTTCTTCTTTTGTATTTCAAAAAATTCTGATCATTTATTCAGCAAAACATTCTTTAACATTTTGTTTCCTCAGAAAAGCCACAGTTACCAAGTTATCCCTTTCTTTTCTGGCTGAAACATTTTTATTAAAATACAGTTAGTGCTTGCAGTTAAGTGCTTCCCTGAATTACAGATACATTCTGAATACACATCACTTGCAAAAAGATACTAAGTAAATTATCCACATCTAATTCCAAATTTATGCTTAATGTCTTTTACAGTCCCTGAAATTTCCCCTTTAACCTTCTACTTTTTGGCATGTTTCATCCATGTTCTAGTTTTGCTATGTAGCATATAAAATCAAAGTGGACACAACCTTTTAAACAGAGGGGATATTTGCAGGTGGCTGAGAAAGAATCTCTATTTTTGTTCACGCAACTGAGTTTGCCCATTTTTGGTTTCTCTTCCTTCAAAAAATATACTCTGAAAAACTCCATAAACTGTAACCTCTGGGAAATTTCTTCTCTGATAGCATCTGAAGCTTCTTGCTTCCATCATTGGTGGAAGGATTTTGTGATGCATTTTAAATCAAAAGTTCTTAAGAAATGTTGTCTGGATAAAGCAGTTCAGATGGACTGCCTAATGTGCAAGTCCACAGCAGTCATCACGGACCTGACTGGGTATCTCCAAAGATGCCAGTGATTATGAATTCTCCAGTTCTAGAAATTTCTTTGAAAAAAGTAGGAAGCACAGTTTTTGCAGCCTAGTGAGGTTTCTTTAAGATCTCTTTTCCCTGAGGTAACACTTCTCAGAACTCCTTAAAAGTCTGGAAACACTCTGTAACTCATTAAGCAGATGAACTTCATTTTCTGCAGTCAAAACAAACATATTACTTCCAAGGCGATAGCTGCTCTCCATAGGCTGACGATGCATTAAGCTCACTTTTAAAACAGGTGTTAACAGTATTAAAAACCCAATACTTTTTGATGGGCTCAATCTTCCTCCTGCGAACTATTCATTATGTGTATGTTAGAGGTGGCTCTTTAACACATGCTTTACCTGTCTAATTCTTGTAGCTACTCATGAGTTGCACTTCCTGGTAAAATCATGGTTGGTCCCTCTGTAACAGGGGAGAAGGTGCTTCTCCTCAAATCTTCTGCCGGTAATTTCATTCACACTCATGTAAAACCAGCTGGACATTAAATCCTAGACCTTGAGATCCCTGAAAACTCACCTAGGTATTGCAAAGTAAATGGACATGTAACCAATGAGAAATTCACCCAACGAGGACACCCAGACCTCGGAGAAGACAATTTCCATTTCAGAGATCTGATCTGAATTCCCACTAGATCCCTGTCACAATGTGCTTTTAAGTAAGATATAAATTTCAGGATGATTCCTGCAAACTGCTAGCCTGTATACAAAAAAAAAAACCAACACTTCAATTTGAGATACATAGGATATTCTTATTTAGTTTATTTTTGAGCTGAATACTTTTGTAGTCTAAGGTGCATGAAAATTTGATTGTAACAAACCATCTATTAGGCAAGGTTTAGCGCACTGCCTTGATGACAGATCAATGCAGATAGCTTGTCTACTTCTCTCTGCTTTAATACTTATATACTCATCTCTTTCCTAACTCAGCTGTGCTATGTAAGACCCTTAAAAAGATCTTTGAATGTTTTCCTTTAAAGTTAAGCAGTATCTGACAGGATGCTCCATGGCTAACATCTAATAACACTCTGACGAGAAGAAAAATTCTCAAGATGGAAGTGTGGAAACTCACAAATACATTTAGCTTCTTAATCTTAAATGATGTTTAATTAAATACATTTAAATTCCTGATTTTGTCAAAAGAGTCTTTAAATTCTTTCTTCTTTCTCTTAGTTCTTGTTATCCCTTATACATTACCATTTCTAAATTGTAAAGAAATCCTTTTAAATTTTGCATTAGAAGACAAATTCCACAGATCCTGAATTTGGCAATGACTGTTCTGGCCACTGATTGCACAGGAACAGGTGGCACTGGGCACAATAAATAGATTTAAAATTAAGTAAGCTTCTTTTCACTCCTTAAACAAGATGATGTCAACGTTTTGGGCTTAGGCTCCACATTAAACAAGGCATAAAATTAAGGCAGCTTCCCAGAAATTTTGCCATAAGATAAAAGCACCTTAGAATCAAATACCTGCCACAGCTTTTAAGAAAGTAAAATATACAAACCTTCACAAGCATGTTTCTAATTACCAATTTTATGGTTTGCCTTGACTTTTCCAGAAGGAAAAGAAATTGTGATTTCAAATTCCTCTGTTTTGAATCTCCGAATCTGTGTGTCTTTTGAATTTGGGCAACTGCATAAACTAGGCAGGCTTGTTCAAATGTTTTCTTCATTACCAGAATGATCAATCCCCTGTTACATGTTGACGGAATCTGTCATTTTCATCTGCCCATTATTCCCTGAATACATAATGCTAGTTAAAATTAAAACCAACACTGGCTTGCAGCTTGTCCTTTAACACTTACATGCAAACCTGTCAGTTCTTCACGTTAAGATACATTTACTCTTTTCAAAACAGATTCAAGTTGACTACTAATTCTACAGTCCTTGACTTCATAGGCAGTATAAATTTTTAAATGGTAATTGAGTCATCTTTTGATGAGCTGAAAGGGAGAGCAAAGTATGATGTTGCCAACAGTATGCTGTTTGCTCAGCAGTGAAGTTTATGGAGTACTGCTTTATTCAGACAAATTATTAGGTTCAGTACAGGTGGTAGGTGGATGACACACAGTCATGATGTACAGAAAATCCATACCCATTATCTAGCAGCATCTTCCAGCCTTGAGATCTGTGAATTTACAGCTGACTTTGGAGCTATGGCCGACAGTGACATTCAGCATGGAGTCTCTGTCACTCCCCCTGTGCAGGGCATAAAACTCACAAATAGAAAAGGTTGGCAGGAGGATCTATGCTTCATTTTTTTTGATACCTATTAAAACTTATGACACACTGGGTTTTTTTTGATAATGTTAATATTAGGGGTACAGATGGGGAAATGAGACAGTTTTCTACATGTCCCCTCCCTGCAAGCACCATGTTCTCCTTTGCTACAGTGAGTTGCATGAGCTACTTATTCATTTGTTTTTAAACCAAGCATGTCTAGATCATTCATAAGTCAATAGTGCTGTACTTGCTGCCAGCTTTTTGTATCATTGACAAACATAGCCACTGCTGAAAAACATCCAGGTGCAGTCCATTCATAACTGAGTCTTCTGTTTCCACTTTGAAATACTACTTGCATTAGCACTTTTCACATCATGTATTGTCTACTGATTTTCTGATCCATCTTTTATTTTGAATGTCACCAAAACTGCCTGAAACATAGAAACTGAATTAGAAAGTAGTTCTCCTTTCTCTCTTGGCTTTGGTGCTTAAAATGGCTGAAAGCCTGAGTGCCTCTTTGTTAGTCTAAAGATTTTGTGTAGACACTGTACTTTTTCCTTTAGATGATCTTTATTTCTTATATTTTAAATAGAAGGCAAAAGGATGAAGTATGACTTAAACTTTATCAGTAGATTCAAACTATTTTTTTCAATGTGGACGTAGCTCATTTTATGCTCCTTTAAGAGATTAATTTTTACTCCCTACAAGTCACTTGCACAGTGCTGAACCCCTGAAAATCTGCCACCTTTATACAGATTCTGATAATGATATAGGATGAGGAAATACTTGCTGTCAACTTAGCATTCCATTTTCCGCTGTTAAAACTCCTGTCAAAAACATGGTAAAGGAGAAATTCTAACTGTAAGGAAAAGGTTCCAAACTGGTGAGGCTCTGTTTAAATTAACAGAGTTGTGCTGGCTTTATTAAAAAGTCAGGGTTTGGTTCTCCATTATTTTCTGTTTTTAAAATATATCCAACTTAGCCTTAACCATCTAATATTTTTTTGGATGAATTGCGAAATCCTCAGATGGCACTACTTGGTGAACATAGAGCATAAATATCATTCCTCCTTACATAGTATTTAATAGACCCAGTTTCTCTGTTCTTCTGAGAAATTCTGGTTGCTGTCTCTTGCTTTTATGTATTGGGCTGCACTTCATAATCCTCACTTGCCCTCAAGGGACTTGATGCCAAATTCAGTGCTAGAGCTCCCAAGAGAATGACACCACTTCGAATTCAGCCTCAGCTGGTATTTCACCTTGTGAATTGAGGAAATGGATGGTTATGACACCTGTTATTTCCTTAGATTTCACTTGCTCCAGATAACAGGAATCATTTTCAAAAGGCAGTGTAGATGGTAGAATCTATTCAGGTAGAATCCAGTCAAGTGTGACTTGCATATGCCTTTCTGTCCAGCAAAACATGTTTCTGAATGATCTACAGTACTAAATTCCTTTTAAACAAAATCTCCCTCAAACTCGTGTTGTGGGCTCCTGAAATGATCAGGCTCTTGTTGTATACAAAAACTATTCCTCTGACATCTTCATTTTTTTTCTTGTGTTACGATTAAAAAGAAATATATAAAAAAGCATGCTCTTCTATGTTTTCTCTATGTCATTTATCTTATTCTGATTCTTCTGACAGCTTGCAATGCTTCCAAAGCTTACATTTCAAAGAATTTTTCAGCAGTTCAATCTTCTTTTGGGTGCCATGGTCTGGCCTCAATTTATGCAGCTGAAATATGGCCAAGTGTTTTGAGGGGCAGCAGAGATTTATTTCAGAAGAGTTAAAGGTGGAATAAGCAGCAGCAGGCTGCCTCCCCTTTCAGCAGTTCTGTAAGGTTGGGCTTAGATGTTCTGAAGTTCTCTAGATGAGGCTGGCCACAGGTTGCACGGAATGTGATATAATACCAAAGCATTATTTTCTCAGTTTCTGCTGAGGCAGCCTCATCAGCTTCTGAGAATTAAATCCCTCAATGGCAGAGAGGAAAACATTTTGGAAACCTTCGTTGTTCCTTCTCTCTTCCTGGAGTGAGAGAAAGCACAAGGAGTACTAGCAGCAGCAAATGGCACAATCAGGGTTGTTCATTGTAACTGAGAGCAAGATCCTTGTTACGCCTGAAAAAGAACTGACCACAATAAAAATGTTCTTCAGAACCAAAGCAGAAATTAATTTAGCATCCTTATTTTTCTGAACTAACAGAAATCCCTCTATGGCAATCGATGCATCTGATTAAAGTTACTATTTAAAAAATTATGTGCTTGAAAGCACATGGATACATCATTTATAGTCACTGCTCAACAACTTGAATGATTCCAAAGACGTTACCAAGAAGGTGGTAAGAAATTTAACTTGTTCTACCACTGTACACAAATTAAACTGTTTAGTGCAGAGATCAGCATAAATAAGGAATTAGCAAACAATGATGTGAGCATAGGATGATTTCTAATATCAGCACACGGAGGTACTGGGCTCAGATACTGTAATTTGATTGGCAGTGCTTTATTAAGTTTTGGCAGCATTTAAGTAGGCTGGGAGTGCTGTTATGAAGCTCAAGCACATTAATCCAAGCTCCAGCTCTCGTTAATACTGATGAGTGAAGGCAGTTAATTGAATTATGTATGAAGTACTGTTGATTAAATAATATTTCACTCCTTGCTATAGAATTAACCCTGCTTTATTAAGAGCCACTGTTGTGTCTAATAGTGAATGTCACAGGGACCTTTTCTCAGCCATTCACTTTCATTTTTTTTTTAACCATCTGCTCAGGTTGCTTATGTATGTACTGGCCTTTGAAAAAAATATTTTTGCTTTTCCCAAATGTTGGCGTGATACTGGAAAACTTTCATTCCCTTATAGGAAAGGCTTCAATGAAACTTTTCAATTAATTTTTCTCATTGACAATAGAAAAAGATTCTATGAATTACATAAATACACACTTTTGATGCCATCTTAAGAATTAAATACAACTTTAACTGACTATTTTCATTTTACTTTGTTGCTGATTTCTACTTTTTTCTAGTGTTTTAAAGTATTGCACATAAACCCAGGGACAGACTGTTAATGAGGGAGAGAAAGGTAAAATCCAGACACAGACTCTTAGGTAACAAAGAAATTGTAAAGCAGGGCTTTAGAAAATAAACTTATATCCTTTCAGGAACTCTGCTGAACAACTACAGGAATTACTGTCCTCACTAGTTGGCAGATGTTTACAATTAATCTCAAAGACAAGACACCTGAAAGAGATCTCAGTTATTTAGCTGTTCAAAGACAACATGACAAATGCTAATTAGGACACTGGCAATGGTTTGAAAACAACAAAAGCCTCAGGATTGTCAAGACACAAGGGTTACTCCTGGACCATGTTGTCAGAAAGCTGTATCTCACTGTTCTTTCATCCCTTCCTAAGACATGCTATAAGATGGCAAAACATACTGAAATTATGTTCACTGAAGTTTGGTACTAACGTATGTATTAAAGAATATGGAATACAGTATGCAAAGTGTATAAAGTCACAAGCTTCTATAGTTAAAAATAACGATAAGCATTTTTAAAATACACAATGTTGGAGATCTGACCAAGAACTACTATTTTGTTTTCAGTGCAGAGGACACATAGCCCTTTCATGATCAGCCCTGAAATATTCTAAGAATAAGCTTTCTGGTGATGGTCCCATTCCTGGCCATATGTAAAAGGTTTTCAGTGAAATGAAATGAAACACTGTAGTGCCCACGTGACAGGATACAGAAAATGTACATCCCAAAACACAGAAATGCAACATGTTCACTATTCCATATTATTTCGTAATCCATTTATTTCATAAAGACAACTGAGGAACAGTCTTTTAAAAAGTGTCTTTGGAGAATAGAAAGCTGAGACCAAGTACCTCTCTACAGATGTATTATGACTCTTTTTTTTATTTCCATTGCTTACACTTGTGTGTCCCCAGGAAAATAATTTTTTATCATTAAGTTGATGTTATAACCAGAAACAGTGAAGGAAATGCTTTAAAACATTGTTTAATGAAAGTGAATCAGATATTTCTTAATTCAAACGGCAAGAATACCATGAGTTAGCATCAGAGGGTAGAGCAAGGCCTCTAATTAGGGTTCTTCATTGCTTTGACATGATTTTTCCCTTGGTACTCTTTTAATTATGATGTTCTAAAACAAAATTTCAAGAATGCAAATACTGTACTTGAAACCCTGTTTTATGATACAAATTTACATTTTCATATTGAGATGTCTTTTCCAAAAGAACCATAATGATAACAGTGATTTGCACACACGGTTATGAATAATGGAAATGGTCTGTGGATGGAGCATCTAACTCCCAGAACCAGAAAATTTGAATCCTTCCTATTTACCTATGAAGTCTTGTATAATTTGTATCATAGATGCACAGAACTGATATGCTAGTCTGAAGCAAGTCCCTTCTCATGTGGGGATAAGACTTAGCCTTGTATTACGACTGTTGGAAAGGTTTATGGGAGGGAGGTAAAAACAGTTGAATCTGATCTGAGCTAGGGGTAAATTTCTCTTAACTTACACTGAAACCCAGAAAACAATCTTGATGGCCTGTTATGCAAGTCTTTCAAAACCAGAGGCATGTCCATAACATTAGCTAATTACGAGATAGGATTAATCTTGATTTTTCTTCTACTCAAATATGATGGTGCCATAGCCAGACTAAAATGGCAATTCAGCTTTCACAGCACTGTGAAAGACAAAGTATCTTAACAGATGATAGGAAGTCCTTCTCTGAAACCATGGATTCTTTCTGTATTTTGAAGGATGGGTTCAAGGAACACAGAACAAGGACCAAAGGCAAACATACAGAAACTAGAGCTAGAAAACTGTTCTCAAAGTTAGAATGTGAGTCACTTTGCCATTGCAAAGTTAGTTTATTTTGCTTTGGTAGGTATTTTGAGGAGAGCAGGGTTCCCTGAAGACAAAACAGACTGGATGATGCAGTAACTTCATCTTGGAAAGTGCAATCCCTGTTGCTTGGGGTGAAGACTTACACTACCTAGAACCATTGTCTAAGTCCATGTAAAAATGGAAAAAATGGTTACCAACAGAGGCTGGAAGAGTGCATGTCCATAGAAGGTCCAGCTGGAATTTTGAACTGCTTATGAAAATATTGATTTCAGAGTTGCAGACTGAGGAACGGATGAGGAGGAGGCTGATAGCCATCTGTGGAGGAAGCCTTGCTTGATTCTCATGGGTTCCAAAGATCATGAAGTGCTGTTGACAATGCCAGCTGGCCTGCTGCCAGGAGGCTTCTCTGTTCTATCAAACAATCTCTGGGAACCTTGCTCATGAAATCATAGCATATATCCCAAAACAAGTACCGCTTGATATTTCTTTACTCAGAAAGCTAATAAGAAGAAGATTTTCTTCCCAATGCTCAGATTTCTAGGGCTTCTCTTGACTGGCTGTGTTGGGGGCATGACAGGGTAAGTCTCAGGAGAGTTGTTGACAGCCTTACTAGAAATGTTTACTTAGGACTTTGTACCTTTTCTCCAATCTTTTAGGCTTACCTACATGAACACTTCCATATGACCCATTCCAAAGACTATGGCTGATTTACATTGTTTTCCAGATCCTGGAATCTGTTTGGTACTGTGAGGACAGGTGATGGTTTTGTCATGTTGACTGTTACTTTCTGTTCTCTCAATCAAATAGGACTGTTTCTCCAGTAGAGAGAAATGGAACCCTCTTCTTTCTTGGGGAGAACTGAATCTGGAGGGTCACTATTGTTTAACACTGCTGAATTCTCACTGAACGAACCAGATATGAATTTGCTCATAACTAAGCTGAAATGTGTTTTTTGTCCTTTCTCTACTTTGAAGAAAGTTACTGGAAAAGTCTCGTTAGTGTAAACCAGCAGAGGGCCCTGGTGTAGGCAGCTAGGCTTTAATCAGTTGATTAGGTGCAATACCTACAAATTAGTTTCAACACAACTGAGTGGCAAGAAACTGGACATTAAGAACTGTAGTATCTTGTGATGAGGCCATGACAGTGCCAGAACACTACTGCAAATATGATTACAGTGACATGAAATACATACTTCCATCACTGGTGCCTTAAATACCTCAATACTCCTTAAGTACTTCTAAGACTGTATCTTGTTATTATGTGCTCTGAGTGGCAATACCATGGAAAGCTGAGAACCAAAAAGGTATCTGAAAACCTCAAACACAAAGGAAGCCTGTTAGTGCTTTTGGACAGAGATGCTTTGTGATGCTTCTACAACAAGGAGTTTTTATTTCATTTTATTTAAATATTTATAATCAGCTTGAAAATGCAAATGACAATGGGAGCTACATACCAGTCTTACATAATTATACCATAATGTGCACCTACAAATAAAAGAGTAGTCATTTTTACTGATCAATTTTTATTTTTATACCTCATACTACTACCATTTTTGTCGTGGTAGAATCCAGAAGCAATTCCCCACACCCAGATTATTCCCCACACCCTTTATACTAGGGCAAATCTGAACTAAAGATTGTGAGACGAGACTTAGTCCCACAGACTCTAAATTTAGAATGAGAATTACCTACAGAACACGGTGCACTCAGTAGGTGATTCATTTCCTGTTGAAGATGATTCCTAAAAGTTCAAGTATCTCCAGAAGGTCACTCCCACCTTCAGAAAACATACACAACAACTTATTTTTAGAGTTCTGTAGAAATGCCTTGCCCACACAGTAAATTGGACATATGTTCTTGGATTTAGCTGCCAGTTCTGTGAAAGTTAAAAAATTCTGGGCTTACTGTTTTTACTAAATAAAATTTTCCATTTATTTCAGTCAAAGCAAAACCCAATTTTGCATAAAACTATTGCTCATGGACCTAGCAATCAGAGCTAAGTCTGCTGTTGACATTCTTATGGTTCATTGTGGGTTGCTGGTCCTCCTCCAAGTACATTCCTAACTTTAGATACAGCAGCTGGAAAGGATGTTGGATTAAGCGCATGCTAACTTGCATTGCTAAATCGGAGTGAAAATGGTAAATCTCTTCTTTTCTGTCGCTATCCTTTGCACAATATGGATATGCTGTTCCTCTATCCAAAGCATCTTATTCTTCCTTTGCCGATTAGCTCTAGTAGCTTTCTATTGTGTCTGCACAGGAACAATGTGATGCTCATTAGGTTATAAATGAGACAATCAAATACCCAAACTCCTATAATCTTTTATCAAATTAATTACTTGCAGTAGATTCAATACTAGAAATATGTACAAAATTGCTCATAGTGCACAACTCTAAAGTTGGCATGTATTTTTGTAGGTGAAAGTAGAATCAGGATGGTTTGTTGTTTAAGGGTTCAACGATTCATGTTGTACTTGAAATTTAAAATCAGCTCAAATCCTCAAATCAGCTATGAATCACTGAAAACATTGGTTTGGATACAATACTCTAGATTATTTGCAAATGACAATGTACAAGCTATTTTAAAATAATAATTAGAGTATTCTGAAAGTATATGAAGATAACGAGAGCTGTGCATCACATACAGCCTGGTACCCATGCGTGATGAAACTACAACAAAGAACAGAGTAAGAATTCTTTAGAAATAATGAGAAACAGGGTAAAAGTGCCAGAGACACATTAGATGTTTCCAAGATGACCCATCTTTTTGCATGTAAAAATAAGATGATAGGCTTTTCCTAACATTGGTTGGCTGATATTAGCACAGAATTACATACTATCATCCTGATTTACTGTGGCTTATTTCTAGAAACCTGATTTTAAAAGCCCAAATACTTTCAGAAAAATATTCACATAAAAATGTAAAATGTTAAAAACCATAAAAGAATGCATGAATAAGGTGACTGCCTTTTGACAAGACAGTGCTGGAAAAAAGGTTGAGCATCCCAATGGTTGTTTCAGTTCTTAAAAGCAATAAAAAAAACCCCAACCTGAAATTATTTGTGCATCTTCATGCAAAGATCTCAGTTAGCATTCAAGGAGCACTTTATACATCTCCACACATCATAAAAATCCACTGAATTAAGCTTTGCCTTGTAGTGTAGTTTACATCTGCTGTTCTTCAACTACTAGATTAATTTCTGTGATAGATGTATTATTTCCTGCTATTGTTACACAGCTTACATAAGGAATTCTGTAGATAAACATTTTGTATATCAAACATTTGAGTGTTAAATGTTAAAAGTGTCAAAACTCTCTATAGATAGGTGTTTATACACATGTGCACGTGTCTGTATGCACCCCAACTGGAAAACCATGTAGTAAAGAAGGCAGTTTTGAAAAACCTGCTTGAAAAAAACAGAAAACCAATCAGCACGAATAGAACAATTCATTTAAGATGTTAGAGGCTGGTAAAATTTAATATTGTGATCCTCTTCTCTGGTATTTTGATTTGTACTGCACGATAGCTGGATCTGTTTGGAGGTGTTGGTTGTTTTAGAGGAGGGAAATACAAGTAGCAGAATTTGATCACTTATTACTGCAATGCCTAAAGATACAGCTATTTCTGCTTATTCTTCAGACCAGGTAGGTTTGTGGAGCTCCACCGGGCACCTGAATGTCTCTGCTGAAGCAGTGGGGCTCTCAGGATGAAAAATCCAACTGAGCTCATGAAAAGGCTAACATTTGGTCATTTCAGTTAAGCTTATAGTGAATTCAGACTCCGAGAAAGAACAAATTTGGGCATTAGCTCAGACAGCTAATGAGGAGATGTAAATATATTTGGGATTATGTCCATTTGTAGTATGACATTTTCTCTATATTTAACAGTTACTTTCATGCAAAGTATGGCAGGGAGAGAATATAAAATAAAGTTGTGCTGTGAGAAGATTACCTATAGCCATTTGGAGGTGAGACACGGTATCACCTGGTGGTCACTGAAAATATCTATCACGAAGTGAAAAGGCAAGTTAGGGAGTGAAAACACATACCGAATTTAGAGATTCTCTGAATAAGGACACCTGAATCTGGTCCTGTTTGTTAAACTTCTGCAGTAAAAAGAAAGTACTTCACCAAAATATGTATTTGCCTGCATGTTTAACACTAGAAAGTGCAGTTCAAGATAGTTTTAAAAGTCACATCAGCAAAAACTTTATCTCATAATCATAGAAGAATATGTACTGGGCTAGACTGCCCAATGCACTGTTTCTGACAACAGATTCTGGCTCTAAAAGCAAATATATCAAGCCACAGAACTGGCTCTTTGGAGGGAAAGTGGAGCTTTCCTTTACTGACAAAAAACAGGACAAAAGTTCTTGTGCCAATCCTTTTGCCTTTAGTACAGAAAAGCATGACAAAAATGTTCATTTACTCTATCCAGGGATAGCAAATGTCAGGGCTTTTGACAATTATTCTGTCTATAAAAGCACCAGAATCATATAGAATGCAAAGAAGCACCCAGTTACCCCCCTTTTACAGCCCAATCCCGCAAACATAATGTTTGCAGACAGGTCATGTTACAGGATTTAGTGCACTGTTTCTCTACAGAGACAGATGTTACACAGATGATATTCTGTAGTTTGATACAGTTTGGGAAATGTGACTGTAGGTGTGTGATTAGTAAGCAAAAATACATTGTTAAAACACTTGTGAAAATATTTTCTTGTTAAAGCTAGCTGACTTTATTCCAACAGTTTTGTATTCAAGAGCCTGCAACTAAGAATCCCCTCTTCTCCAGTAATGAACAGCATGCTCCACAAAATTCTCGCTGTAAATATATGGCCCAGCAACAGTATTATGTACTAAGTAGTTGAAGGTGTCTTTATGTACATTATACATGAAAACCAATGCAAAATCATGTTGCAGAACAAGGTCAAGCAGGAAATTGAAAATTAAATGCCAGTATCTCAGTAACAGCTTCCTGAAGGGCACATTAGAAACAGTTTACCAGAAGTCTTCCCAGAAGCAGGCAAGAAACAATAACATCTTTCACCTGAACACATTTCTTCTACCTACACTGCTTTTATGTCATTTAACTTACTGTCCTGGTTTCGGCTGAGATAGAGTTAGTTTTCTTCCTAGTAGCTGGTATAGTGCTGTGTTTTAGATTTACTGTGAGAATAATGTTGATAACACACTGATGTTTTAGTTGTTGTTAAGCAGCATTTATCTGAAGTTAAGGATTTTTCAGTTTCCCATGCTCTGCCAGCAAGCAGGCATACAAGAAGCTGGGAGGAAGCATGGCTAGTACAGCTGACCCAAACTAGCCAAAGGGATACTCCATACCATAGAATGTCATGCCCAGTATATCAACTAGGGGGAGTTGGCCAGGAGGGGCAGATTGCTGCTTGGGCATCGGTCAGCAGGTGGTGATGCATTGTGTATCACTTGTCTTTTCTTCTTCTTTTTTTTTTTTTTTTTTTTTTAATATTCCTTTTCATTACAATTATTATTATATTTTAGTAATAGTAGTAGTATTATATTTTGGTTTACTTTAGTTACTAAATTGTTATTATCACAACCCACGAGTTTTACTTTTTTTTCCCCTGATTCTCCTCCCTGTGGGTAGGAGTGAGTGAGTGGCTGCGTGGTGCTTAGCTGCTGGCTGGGGTTAAACCATGACACTTTCTCTGGATTTCCATTTAATATATGGTAGGGTTTGGAGGCCAGGGGTTAACTTAATACTTCAGTTATTTAGCCCATTTTCAAACCCCAAGAGAATTAGAGAACACTCTTCCAGGGACTAAAGTTCTTAATTAAAGGTGATTTAGATACTTCGGAACTTTACAGTCAAAATTATGATGGTCTTCAGGCAGTAAATGGTACAGTAGGTGCCTCCTGGGATCTTCTTATCTTCTTGCCTGAGCAAGTTCGATGCCCAATTCCCAGAGCCTTTTGGGAGAAACTGTGTATCTTATGTACTTAGCTCCTTTTCCTTGGCCAGTGATTTGCATTTTAAAGCACTTAAATAAAGTTTGCAGATCTGGCCATCAATCTTAAAAAGCCACTGGGACTTAGACTGCTAAACCAGTTCTGAAAGTGAAAACGGTTAGAAAAAAAATAATTCTGTATTTCAAACTGGACTTTCTTAATCAAGAAATGTTGTTTATGAAACTAAGTAACTTTTTGTTTCCTCAGTATTTTATAATATTCACATTCTGGAGCTCCTTCAGGTCTTTATCTACAATTTAGTGGTGTTGGTAGAGTTTTTATGCAAAAACATGCAAATGTAAAGTGCTTGTTATAATTAATGGATACAAATAAGCATAAACACTCATGACTTGATGTAACAAGCAGGGAGAATTTCTGTTATCTTCTACAAATATTACTTGTAGCTTTGTATCCTTCCTTAAGCGTGTATCTGTGCCTGCCCAAGTGTACTATTAATTCAAAGAAAGCTGTGCAAAGAGTAGTTACAGAATTGGCAACAAAGGAGAAACAATGGTAAGACAAACAGAAACCTGAGCATCATTAATACAGGAGAAGAGCTTTATGTTTTTCAATTCAATGCAATTGTGCCACTTCAATTAGTACTTTTCCTTTGGTCGTCTCCAGAATTCCATTGTGGCTACACTGAGTTAGAGGTGTAGGAAGAGAGTCATATCTCTGTGTGCAACTCTTATCTCATTTCCCATCTCAACAAATACATAATTTTAATTTTCATCTTTCTTCCCTCTTAATTTTTTTTTTTATTTTTTTTTTTTTACTTAAACTAGGCATAGGATTTGCATGAAAAATAATGTAAAATAAGTTTGGATACAGTATTTAAAGTTCTACCTAAAAATGATTTTGCACTGGACAGTGTCATTAACTGGGAAATTAAATCCAAGCAGTCAACAGTGAGAATAATATGACTATGACCCTGAGACAGAGCCTGTTCATGTCAAGTGGAAGGACCTCCATTGATTTCACCAGGTTCCGAGTGAGGCACCATCTTCTTACTGCTATACTCTCTAGAACTAAAAAGCCACAAGTCCTGCCACAAAACAGTAAGCCCATAAACATGAAATTACAATGAGCAAGAAAATCTTGAAAGACTAGTTACTCTATTACTTTAATTTATACTCCTGTTAACCAATTTTAAATGAACATTAAAATACTGGGTAATTCTAAAGATGTCAGTATGTGGATAATAGAGCCTGCCAAGGCCATGCAATGTGTTTCAGCCATATCCTATCACACTTCAGTCATTTATTTCTTCTTTATTCTAAGAAAGCCTAATTTAAGACTAAGAAAAAAAGCCATTTGAAGACACCTAACTGCTGGATAGGAAAAGCAAAATGGAATCAGAACTCACTCCTTGGAAATGGCCTGACATGCAATAGTGAATGGATATTCTGTAGCCATGGCCTATGTAGCCTAGCTTGAAAATACAGAAAGGTTGACTACATTATCTGAGATGCTTTCTCCTATGTTGTATGCTATATTCTGAGAGTCACACAGAACAGCTAAATCCTGCAGTTCTAAATTGGGACTAAAGCTGGGAATTAGCCATCATTCCTATCTGCATGTTGTAGAAGGGCAGCTGGCCCATGATATGGCTTTAACTGCATCTGGCTGAGATTTGAAGGAGCAGCTCCTCTCAGAACTGAGCATCCTATTCATCCTATACCTGTTAGTGCTGTGGAAACACTAGCGTGATCCCAGGTACAAAGGTTTATTCCTTCCATTCAGCCCCTCCCCTCCATGAGAAAAATAGGCTACAGTATTAAAACGCATGTTATTACAAAAAGCACATTATTAATGCAATTGCAGTGTGAACACTCTAGAAGAAAGGAGATGGAGGCTACACTGCATAGCTGTGTTAATAAGTAATTTCACTCCAGTTAGATGTTGGAAAGAGATGGTTTTAAATAAAACCAATGTAAAAGGAATACAATCTTGCAAATACTGATTTTTATTTTTTAAAAAAATCAGTTTCTGATGTCCTTATTCAAGGGATGTACCACTTGTCTCAGTAAGCAAATCCCACTGTTGTCAGTGGGACCTATTTTCAGACAAAAGTAATAACCTATGATTTTCAAAACTGTCAGTGGCTGGCTTTTGTAGGGACTACTTCAGCCAGACTTGCTTTCTAATTATTCTAGTGTAGAAACAAAGTAACACCTGGATTTCAGAGACATTACTAAACCCAATGTGAGCAAAGTATTTCTTGTAAGCAAGGAAGAAAATTCCATCTCCTCACCATCTGATTGAAATGTCATTGTTTTAATGCTAGTGCTTTTCAACCTTTGGGTTTGTTTTTAAACTGAAGCACGGTGGCTGTGCAACTGGCTAGTACTTGGCCTGCATACACCTACCCTTCTTCCTTCCTCACTTCTGACATTATAACATAGTATGAGATAATACCAAAATTTCATTGCAAAAAATCATGTAACATTCTTCAGCTCTATTAAAATGAGCCTTTGAAATGGAAAATCTGGTAATGCACATAAAGGAGGTATGCTGAGTCCACATTGCCCATCCTGTTGCCTACTGCTGCTTCTCTGTTGGAGCACCTGTACCACTTCCATTTTAGTCAGCCAAAAGACATGGGTTTCTCCAAAGGATCTGCAGGAACACCTTTTTTCTTTTTTAGTCAACAGCATAGGGACACTAGGCAGACTAGCCTCATGACACAGGTATCTACACTGGTTGTTTAATTCTCTCCCAGCCTCCATACTGTTGCCCTGAACCCACTTTATCCATCTTTCTTTACCTACATCTCATTTAATATTTGTAAAATGACCTGTGTAAAGACCTTCATTCTTCACCTAAGCCCCCATAACTGAAGTTGCTAGATACTGAAGACACAGAAAAAATAAATTAGGGGGAGGTCATAAAAAGGTCCTAAAGCACCACCTCTGTCTTGGGATGGAACACCTATCAGCTATGTGCTCTGGTGTCAAGTGAACAACTTCCAGTGTGCTTATTTTGTGCTACATACTTCAGAATTTTTCTCTTTTGACCAGATACTGAAAGGCTGTAGAGTGTGATGTTGTTGACATGCACTTGTGAATTACAGCAATGCCATTTGCACAGCTGTATTTAACGACCTGTCAGGTTTCCCATTATGATGTTATGCTGTTATTTTCAGGGTTTATGTGCTGACTATAAAGATGGTTACTGCTTGGTCTGGAAACTCTAATGTATTTTTGTTCATTTTATAAATACAAAATGAAAAAGTGCCCTAATGTAAAACCACTCTCTATTCAGAAAGGAAAAAAGTGACAATTTTAAGTAATATTTTCAGTAGCAGAAAGAAGCAATCAATAACATTCAGGAAGCTTCCTTCTTTGGCCAGAGTCATTAACTATAACACGATTTACAGCTCTGAGCAGGGTCAGCAGGTAGCCGGAAATGCATTAAGAAGGTGACTGTATTTTATAGTGAGTTTCTTTGTAAGAGAGAGTAAATCTTTCAATGACCACAAATAGCATGTGCCCAGAAAATACCATGGTGGGGTGATGTTATATGATAGCTGTATTTTAATGTGTGTAAGTAACAGCAGTAAAACTTCTCCAAATAATAATTCCACGTACTCGTAGGCAGGCAGACATGGTAAATGATGAGCATGGATTTTGCTCCTGAGTGTGTTCAATAGATTCATGGTCCAGTGAATTCACAACTGACCTTTTTAGAGAGCTGTTACAAGAGGAGGAAATTTTCACTGAGTACAAATGGGCAGTTTCAGACTACCATTAGCAATCCCCTAATTGAAGAGCCTAAGTAATCCTACACACACATACGTGGTACTTTCAGAAATAAAGTTCTTGCAGGCTACTGAATAAATACTATAATAAAGCAATCCTCTGAGTCCATATTTACAACTTAAATCATAGCAGTCTATGAGGAAACTATTTGCATACTATATGTTGTAACTACCTTTAGGTAACAGCCTCATTTCCTTTTCTTTTTGACCTCTTTCTCCATTAGGCAGGGGACAGGATTTGACAGGGAAGTTCTTTGTGAGTAACAGTAAAGCTTTCACTGACAACAAACAACAAGAAGAGTTACTCTGTGTAACCATACACAGAGTAGTGGTGTGATCCTACTTCACAGGAGTTTATTTTAACCACAGATAAGGGTGTAGCTGCAGTGACCATATTTTACTCTGTATGAAGTGGCAAATTCTACCCTAATTACACTAAATTGTGCTAATGAGATGTATGAATTGCAAACTGCATGCTGTATTTATATACAGTCCTTAGTGGTGCTGGGTTCATCATCAGTCTAACAGTTAGGAATAATCTCCCTGAAGTCACTATAATATCCTGATGTAAATAGTCTCAGTGAAATAAGAGGTGGATTCCGAACAGATAATTGCAAATTGTAATTGTAGTACTCTTAAAATACAATTCTCTTAATCAAAGCATTTTATAAGAGTAGTTTTTGTAAGTGGGATAATGACAGGAGGAGCAGTGAGGCAACCTCTTAGTGTCGCTCATTATCTCTATTTCCATGCTATACTGTGATCCCTTCCCGTTCTATATCATCCCATACAGGTTTATGGGAGAAGTACCTAAGCCAACATAAGCTGAAGCATTGTAACCCTTCTCTGATTAAGTACAATTACATGCCACTACAGAAGAACATTATTAGCACAGAAAATTACTATTCCTTGTTATTCTCAGTGACTTCTTTCTCCATGGGATGCTAACTTATTTTATACTATACAATGAAAATCTATAAAGAAAGGGTTTTTCAATGTAGGGAGTGATGACTGCTACTATCTGTCTTGTACAAAAACACACGCACACACACAAAAAAGACAACTACTGTGAGGTAATTAATAGCCAAAGCTCCAAGTCCCCTCCTTACATAATCAACCATGGCAGATGTCATTACTCACTTTCAGTTTAGATTATTAGCTTAGAAAAGTTCCTTGGGTCTCTAAGCAGCCACTAATTCTTCTATCAGATTTCTCTGTGCTTCAGTGCTACTCCTCTAAGACATGGATACCATCAAAATGTCTACTGCCAAAGGGTGACAAGAACTACTAAGATATTGTGTGAAGATTAGCCTGTCGAGACGCAAGAGAAGATAAACTTCTTGAATATACCAATACATGTACTCAGCAGCACCAACGTGCAGGAGCCTTGCTGTCTGGCAGTTAGAACTATCCTGAATAATCCTCCAAAGTAAGGATTTACAGACTTTCAGTTATTAATGACTTAGTCATGGACTACTGTTTCAAATGCTTTTATACTTAGCTTGTCAAGAATATGATAAACCCTTTCCTTTATATACCAGTATCTATACTTGGAATTCCTTCCATTGCTTTTAGGTCACAGTGAAGAACCTAAGAAAAGAAAGATTCCTAATATCAGCCTTACCTTTTTATTCCAACCCCCAAACTTTTGATGATACATCTAAGGTCCTGCATAGGAATGATCCTTCTTTTTTTTAAGCAAAAGCTTAAGAGGATGTGCTCATCATGGAATGAAGAACCCTTGAAAGATCACAGAAGTGGGCTTGCTGGCTTTTCACATTTAAAAAGTTCAAAGTGGGCTGGGATAATATTTTAAAAAAAGAAATTGCATTAAATTTGCAGAAAGAGCAGTTACTTAACCAACAGTAACTGTAGGTCTTCAAGATTCTGTAATGACTGTAGATTCCACATTGTGTAGGACAGCAGATGTTTTGGATACTGCTCCCTGTTCTCCTGTCTGAGGATATAAATGCCCAAATGGTAACGACCATCTTTTAAACTTCTCCCCAGCTAGAAGCCATCATTCATGCAGGTTGCAGTAGCCCTACCAGCTACAGCTGTCTCAAAGAATTAATGGTACTTAGTTGTTCTTTCTTCTTATAATCCATACTAGTGTCACTGCAAGGTAAACAGCAACCACTTCAGGATAGTGGGAAAGAGGATTTTCAACTTAATCAAAAAGTAATGGGAGTACCGCTATCCCTAAAACTGGCATCTAACCTAACAGCAAAGTGTGAGGTACAATAATTGACAAGAATTTGCAGATTACTGCCTTGAAGGTCTTCCATATTAGCACACTCTTGAAGTAGAAGAGGGATACTGCTTGTGTCCTAGCAGGAGGAACCTGTGGGTTCAGCAGGAGAGGTACTAGACAGCTGGTAACACAGCAAGATACAACATGCTACCAATGCAGTATTTGTCATTAAAGGGAAGGCTTGACCTTTGCAGTGCCTGACTGTGGCTCAAAATAGACAGGAAGACAACTTGAATCATTTGGTCCTGTCAGTATAATGAAGCAAAGTCCGAAATACATCTGTTACATGCAATTTTTCTTCCATGGATATTAATCATAACTTAGGAGGAAAAAACACACCCAAGAAAGATGATTAGGCTGTTAAGGGAAAAGGGATCTGAGACCACTTTAGCAAAGAACTGTGGTCCAACCACAAGTCTGGCAAGGTTTAAAATTTCAGATTTTCATAGTTCTTTTCTGTGGTTAGTTCACATTGCTTGCCCTCTAAAATTTATTTATTTGTTTTGTTGAAGGAGTGAAGGAAGCTTAGGGGCAAAAAAAGTATTCAGAGATCTGTTTGCAAAATGGTTGCAGGTACAGGCCATATGTAAGACAGTAACTTATTCTGTTTGAAAGGCCCTTGTAAAAAGGGCTGCATACATGGATATTCAAAGGGGTGGGAAGAACCTGAAGACAGTAACTTTTTGAGTTCCATGCCAGTAACAAAAGCACCTGTAAAGGATGACCCCCAATCCTGGGGTCCTTGGTCAAGTAAGAAGGGAGCTATGGGAACAAAATCACAGTGCCACCAGGTGTTGTGAAGGGGAGAAGGTCCATGCTGCAGGCAGGTAGACAGATCTGCCCTCTTCTGAGTATATTCCCTGGAGGCCTTCTGCCAGGACACCTCCTCCACAGTCAGACTGCCCTGGAGAACCACACCGTGTAGCGTCCTGTGGTCCTGTACATCTTCCTCTGCATTGACTCAAAGTTTTGTTATAGTCTTCTTCCATTGCTAAACAACTACAGGAGAAAGTGATAAAAAGCTGGAGCTATTTCCTTCTGATTAAGAGATATTCTACCTATTACTATCAAGTATAGAGCATCTACAGACAGTAGGTTCTCTCTGAGACTGTCTGTTAAGCGTGAGCTTAGACTATCCACCACTGTAACATTAAAGGTACACAGGCCATAAATAGAGGAAGGAAACTGATATGACTAGGCCTAACATAGGCTATCACAGCTTTTATAATGCAGTTGGGACAAGATAATGTGACTAACCTACTTACCCCATCAATCTTCCTCCTTTTTGTTCCTCCCTTTTATTCCCTTTAGAAAGGGAGTTGCTAAAAACCTCTTACTTCCCATCACTTTTGCATCTCTGGATAAGACACCATTCAGAAAGGTGTAGCAGCAGTTTTTCTTCCTGGCTTGAGACTGACCATAGTTATTAATTCAAGAAACAGTCTCACAGAAAGCTTCTAGGGATATTTCTAGGTAATTCAAAGCTAGCTAGAAACTAGGAATCAATTAGAAGAAAATTTCCTGTACGTATTGGGAAGCCATTGCAGAAGTTGGATGCAGCTAAAAACAATTTAGCATATTGCTAGTTAATGCAGCCATCCTTGTTTGCACCTTCTTCTAAGGGCTATAGTCACTGGCAACAGAAATGGCCCAGCTGAAATTACAGCAAACAGGGCTGTCCTATCAGCCAAAGTGGTTTATAGCTTTAAATTTCATTTTGCACTTCTTATAGGATAGATGAGAGTTCAGGATTCAGGCTGGTTGGCAACCCCAGAGAAGTATCGCTACCAAAGCGTTTAAGACAAAGCCCTTAATCCTGCTTAATTACCAAGGCAGACGAAAGACCATTAGATGACAGACAGAAGAATGAACACCTTGTGTATTCTCACTTGAACTTGCTAAGAATGTGTCCATTACTCAAGCAAGATGCCCCTACTGCACATCCTAGAATATCATTAAATTGACACTTTTGTTCAGCAGCCACTTGTAGCATTTTCTTAAATGAATAAATAAATCCCATTTCTCACACATACATCTTCACAATCAATGTCAACTTTGATCCTTCTACCACTGCTGTGATTGCTATTGAAGGAGAACATTACAGATCACCACTCAGAGTATCTTCCATTATTTCTCCATCTATTCATGCAAGCAAGTAGATTCACATTTGTATTAAAATCAGATAAATTCATAGAACAACTCACAGTATTTATATTTGCTTAAAGCTTTGTATGATTGGAAGTTCAGAGACATAGATTGAGATTGTTAAATACACTTCTTGCTATAAAGAAGCACGGCATGGTTCTCTCAGTTACACCACTGACTTGCCAAGGGACATTTCATCTCCCAGTAAAATGTTACTATCCACACAACAGGAGCATGGGAGGCTTTGTCAGGAAAATCCAACCCATGAAATCATTAATCTGGAAAACTCAGCTTTAATTCACACATAGTACCCATAAAACTCTTTTAATAAGACTAATTGTTAACTAAACCTGGAAACCAAGTTGTATCACATGGAATTGTACTTCCTTGTGAAGGTACACTATTATGTAGAACCATAACCAGATCCTAATATGCTAAATTCCACTTTTTGCTATTGAAGTTCAGGGATAAATCAAACCTCACACCTCTAGGTGTGAGCCACTCTCTAACCAGCCTCTTTACACTTTTATGGAAGATTCAAAATTACAGACTCATTCTGATAGTCTCATTAAATACGGCACTACTACTAATGTGAGAGTGTCTCAAAGTCAATGCTGTAATTTGGTTACAATTCATAGGAAGATGACCAACTGTTGCCATATTTGTATTAGAATTGAGGCCATCAAATGTGTCCCCTCAACAGTGTTCCTTTCTTCTTCCAAATTAAAAGCAGTCAACTCATCTGTTCCTTGCTATTTTAAAATAATGAATTGTATCAACAATTCATTGAAAAGTGAGACAATGGTTTTACATTTTAATTATATCTAACTCCCATGCAAAAATACAGAAAAAAAATCTAGTTTCCTTTCTAGTTACTTGATTTGTAAACAGTCAGTTTTTGCAGAATCACCAAAGGAAGTAAGAAACCAAGAAAATATTTGGTACAAAATATATTTCCTTCGAGCTATCTTTAACTGACAACCAAAGCTGAAATATTATACATACTAATCTAAGTTCGAATCAATAAGTGAATGATTTCCAGAATCTATGCTCTATCACCCTGAAGAAATGAAGTGTTCCAATATATTGCTTTCTAAAAGAAAACCTGCTATTATTGTTCCAATAAATAATTATATATGGCTGGTTAATTCTTCAGAGTCGGCACCAGACTGAATGATTTTGAAGAGTGAGCGCAGACTGTTTAAAACACTGTTGTAGCTCAGACAGCACCACTGTTTTCACTGACAAGCAAAATGCACCAGACTGGGAGTGATGCTGCAGCCTCCTGAAGTCCCAAAGTAAAACTAGAAGAAATTTTATAGTTAGTACAAAAGTGAGCAATGAAGGAGTAGCAATTAGAAGGTTTATGTTTTGTATTATTCAGGCAGCCAACCTAAGCGATCACCAGTCTCAATGTATGAAATAGACCCCTATGCGATTGGAGGATGGCATAACACACAAGCTTTTCAGAAAGTTTAAGATGTGTTTGGGTTTGAAGTTTCGTATCTCTCAGTTTCAGGCCATGGACAAATAGTTCACCGTTCTTACAGATGGGTTCTGCCCATCAAAGTTATTTTTGGACATGTACATAAAGACATTTGTAGTTTAAAAGAAATCTTAAAGTTGTAATGAAAGAAATCTTAAAGCCTGCACAGAAGAAACTAGGGACACTTGAAATGCCTGTGTGGGCCATAACAAAAGCACATGGTGATAGCAGGAAGTTTAAAATCAGGTTTTGGCACTCATGCCCAAGATTGTCAATTGCTTCCTTCTTTTTCCTTGTAAATCATTACCAAATTCATGCATTTCCTCCTTGAGGGAAGTTTCTCAGTTCTTCACAAACACTGCCCCAGTGTTCCTTTTGAGTCGGTGTAGCTTTGCCAGCTGGTCTATGTTGGGGCATAATCCCATCAACGTGATCCTTGCAAAAGGCAGGAGCAGCATTATCAATCTCTAGCAGTCTTTTCCCTTTTATAGTAAAATGAGTTGTGAAAGGACCTACAAACATGGGATTTCTCAGAATCTCCAGGAAACAGGTAGCCTCTGATTTAGTGATCTGTAGCCAATAATGAATCACAGTGGATGTAGATCTTTATCTGGAATTAAAGTTGTTTTACAACCTTTATCATAAGGGAAGAGAAGAACATTATCTGCTCCTTCAGCAAAGTTCACTCATTATGTGGTAGAGATGGACTTCCTCCTCTTAGCTAAGATTAGCACTATCACCTTGTAAAGTAGCTTTAGACTTGGTATAATTCAGTGAGGGTCATGAAAACAGTGTCTTCCCTGGGTGAGAAACACTTATGCCCTTGTATTAACATGTAGTCCAAAATTTCAGTAACAGGATGGAGTTCTGGCAAGTGAATTCTGTGATCACAAATTAGATTTAACCACCTTTGTATTTTATGTTTACCAAAGCCCACTTTTATGATGCTACAAAAAAAACAGGAGCAGTATGAAGAGAATCAATACAATCAGACACACAAGAGTATCAAAGTTTATGCACATCTATTTAAAGTAAAAGAAATGGTACAGAATAGTTTGAAATATTATTGCCTTTGCCACCCTGAAAATGCTTGCACTACTTCAGTGACACAACATATTCATAGTCACAGCAAAACTCAGCCAAACAAAAGATATGAAAAAGATTATTTAAATGTGTTTTAACCCATCATGAACTACTTTGATATTTCATATCAGAAAAAAGTTTATGTGGTGAAAGTATGTGATATTATAGATTATTTGATTATTATGCAAATCACTGTGCATAAAGAAAAGTATTCATTCTTCATCCTTGAACATTTCCTGAAATTTAATTTGGAACCTAATTTGCATTCAATTAACATTTTAAAGCACTACTAACTTTCTATTTTGTTTGGCTACATGATTTAAATCATAAAAGCAATTCTTTGCTTTTAGAAAAGGTGACAGATGGGAGAGTGTTTTATGCATCAGTAGTATATACGCAGATCCAGCCATTGATGCACCTTCCTTCCTGCACTTGACAACTCTGCACCCTCATGTGCAAGGCTTGGCGCTAAGAAAGACCTGAGCCACAGTTACTGTAGCGAGAGAACTTGTCAGTCGTGATTCCTCTCTTCTCTGTTGAGCAGTGCAAGAAGGGAAGTTGGGAAAGAGAGTGTGATGGGTCTTGTACCTCATCTCTGCCTATATCCTCTCCTACATGCAAGATACACATCAGTGATTGTAAGCCACTGGTTTACAGTGGAAAAAACCTGTGTCCAGATGAACGTATTATATTAGAAGGGGATTTAGAAGAATTTTTCTAAAAATCTGTCCCAGAATATAGGGAGTCTGGGATTTGGGGAATGTAGTGAAGTATGGTTTGATTTTAAGAACTACTCAAAGACAAATTTGCACAGGATCCACAGCATTTGTTACGACTTGACTTAAATGCATCCAAAACAGAGTATTAAGCAGAAAAACTTACAAATGGCATATTCTAACCTAGGCATATTGTGATACACTCCTAAATGCATTCTTACACAACTATACATGAAAGAAGAAGTGATAGTTCAAAGAAAGATAGTGACTTTGCTTTGAAGTAGGCGAAAAGTATTCACACAGCCAAAGCTGTGACAGACAAACTCTAGTCACTCATCCTGGAGTGTTTTACAATGCTGTTACCCCCAATTAGTCATCTCTACACTTGTGGTTGCTCCCCTAAGCAGCTAAAGAGCTGTACTCATGTCAATCATATCAGCTTAGATGCCAGTTTTGAACTGCAGTGACAGAGTCTTGGACAAATATTCTTTTCTAATATCTTTGGGGGTGGTAACTTCCAGCCCTGGGACAGGACAAACAGCTGTGGAAAAGAAACAACTTAGCAGATGGCTATAGCTGTTGGCTTCAGTGCACATCAGTCAGCCACTTCAGCTATAGCTCAGACTGCCTTGCAGCTATCACCTCTCAAGTGCTAATTAGCATCTCATGTGAGATCTGATATGTCACTGCTAACATTATGGATAAACTTAATATGCACTAACATATCCTTTGTGATGTGTCAGTCTGAGATCATAACCATAAAATGCATCCTTGAAATGCTTTAAATATGGTTTTCAAAGACTCCAAAATCTGGGTGCTGCTGAAAAAAATGAGTTGTTTGTTCTGTAAAAATTCATGGGATTTCTCTCTTCTGCTGAGGCTTAGAGGTTGCAGAGTTGAATTTGAAAGAAACGTGACAGTCTGCAAGAAAGGTGACCCCAAATTACCCTTGCTGTCTTCATGGCTGGTTCAGTGAGTTGTTCATAATTGTCCTTCTGGGCCAATTCTTGAGAATGTGTGCAAGGTTCGTCCAATATTCAACATGTAGGGGTAATATGGGGCTCTCAGAAAGGAGGTCTCTCTCCATACTAGTCTAAAAGGTCCTCCTTCCTGAAAGTTTGAGTCATGACTGTTTCCTCCCTAATCTTCTAAGGGTGTTCCCAAGTAGAAATTTCTCACGCTATTACGACTAGAATACCACAAGCATTCCCTGATCACATATATTTCTTTATATGCTGACAATTAAATTATTTTTCTCAATAAGTTTAAGCTGAAATAATTAGAAGGTCTGTTTAGAAAATACATTTTTCATTCATCTTCTACTGGGCATCTACCTGGGTCATGCAAATCAGGAAAGCTGAAATTTCTTGAAAGCAGGTGATTATGTTCTCCAGGTTTCTTCCCTTGCTATCAACATTAGGAACTAAACATGCATAACAATACACTGCAGCATCTTTGACAGTCCAAACCAATCTCAAGTAAATCTGGAAAGCTACTATATGCTACATCAATATGTAATTAAGCTCCAGGTTTGTAGATGTTGATTTTCATATGTGTTTTTCACAAGAATTTCAGTGCCAGGAACTTGTGGGTTGAAATACTTTATCTCACTTGCACTTGTATTCCTATCAAGATAATCAGCATTTTGGGTATTTCGAATGACTGTCGGATTGTAACTGTTGTCACAACAGTGAAAATATCTGATGATAGATCAAATCTACAGATTCTTAGGAACAGCTCACACAACAGCCAAGTAATATTTTCTAGTACTTTGAGGAAATAAAAATCATGTAGCAATTTTCATGGTACATTTATGATAGAACTTGAAGCACTATTTTAGCTTATAATATATAGTTAATATACATAAAGTAATGCATATTCATCTCAACTGTACTGAAAACAGACTGAACAAAATAATCACTGAATGTTTCTGTGTATCCTGAATGAGGAATGTACTGTCAAATCAGCTCCACAACTGAACAAAAAATGGAAGCTGCTAAAGTTTCCTGACTCCTCTTCTAAGTGGAAACATCTACTCAAATGGAACAGTGAAGACTCAACAAAATAATTCTGTTTGAAAGAAAGAATAAAATAATTTAGAGAAAGGGAGCACAAAAAGATCAGGTGTTAAATGTAGGTCAGAAACAAAATAAAAAAATTGTCAATCTAAGAACTACTAGTGTCTCAGGCAGCTTGAATCCTGAAATGTGTTACAGATCCACAGCTAAAAAGAACAAGCTAAGGCCTACTCAGACCACGCGACACTTAAGGAGTTTATAGCAATACACATGTTTTGGAGGAGTTCTACCAATACTGACCAATGCCAGGCTATTGCTAGCCAGAATTTCACTTTTGCCTATCGAATTCAGCTGCTGTTGCTTATTTAGATCCGTTTAGATGCCTACTAATTATTTACCATTTACTAAATCTTACTGAAGCCAAGTTTGGATTTCATCTTTTTTCACTCACTGTTTCTTGTTTCCAAAACAAAAATCAGTGAAGCTTGCATGTGAGGTTCATGTTTCGATTAGGTTCCTTTCCTAATACAGTCTTAAATTTGTAAGAATGGGATTATCTAGAAGTGCTGCATCAGATAAGTAAGTTCAAACAGTTAAAAATACTGCTTTTCAGTCCTCCCTTTCTCTTTTCTATACACAGAACACACACGTTCACAAAGTAGCATCATGTTACTTTTACTGAGAGAAACCAGGAATGTCATCAAAGCAATTTCTTTCTCAGAAAACAGCCACGGTCTTTGGACAATGTATTGACAAAAACCTTGCTATGCTTCACTATAATGTGATGCTGAGTACTTGTGTACTTCAAATCTTTGTGATGGATAAAAAAACTAAACCAAAAAAATCTCACCCAAACCCAACTATATTAATTCCAGTGAAAAGAATCTTTAATAAAAAATAAGATTTTTAAATTACACTTACCTGGAACAAAGCTTCCCTGGACCACCTCCTTATAAGCCCACCAGCCTTCATGGATTTTTGGTGAATTTTGTTGAGCTAGAAAGAAATAATCAAAGAAACCATAAAATTAAGGCAAGGCATAGGAAATATTTAATTATATAAGTTTTGGAAACTCTAAACAGCGTATCATCTTCTACAGAAAAGCCATTCCTCAAGTTCCCAAGTGATGTTTATTCAATTTATTGAATTATGCTATGCATCTGTATCTTAGAGGACCTTGTCCCTGTTTCTCATTCAGTAAAACATACTCAGCTTCTGAAGAACTGATCACAACTTAAAAATACAGGTAGAAAATCAGGATCTGCAGCACTGTTGATGGTTTCTGTGCCACCCATAAATTCATCATCGGATAAAAATACAGAGAAAAAGAGTGCGCTCATACACAGTAGCCAATATTTGAGTCCAAGCTGGTGGACTGAAAAGCAGTTTCTCCTCTTCCTTTCCTAAGTTCTCCAACAATCTCTCACTTTGAATGGGAAGAAGTGACAGAATGAACGACAGGTAATAGCTGTGTCTATAACTGCTTCTCCTCTCATCCCTCTGAGTTCCAAAACCGGAACAGAAATGCATAGCCCATAGCTTCCCAAATATTGGCTTATGCTATAATGTTGAGGCAGGAATAGAAATATTTTCTGCTATCTTCTCTGTCTGCAATATAGCACTTGCTACTTATTCCCCACCGCAGTCATCCTGGTAGCTAGACAAGATACTTGTTCCTGTTACGCGTATGTGACACACAACTCTATTACGGTTGCCTTTGATAGCACAGTACAGTTACACGATGAAAGGTTTCTTTGACCAATACTCTGAAGGCTGTAACAAGAAAAGTCTAAGGTCTGGATAAGGTTTGCCCCTGATGAAGACTGTTGCTTAAATGACATCTCTAAATTCCTGAAAAGCTAAGAGCAGAAAGGTCTTGATCAATCAGTTTGCTGCTCATAAGGTCATTATTTCTCTTTGTCTTGAAGGAAATCAGAACTGCAGCAAATTTTGTGGTCAAAATGTAGCATCTCTGTTAATTGGAAATACTTTCAAAGGGCATACAGACACACAGCAAGACAAACATGCAGTTGATTTCCATAAGATAGCAGATCAGAGCTGATACGCAAATATGTTCTGCCTTCACTTGTATTTTGCTTGATATTTTCATATTTAGAGCAATTCTCACTGAGCTACAGAAAGCTCAGCTACCTTGTGTATCATTAACTTAAATCTGGGGTTGGTTCCGTTTTATAAGATACTTTCAATCTCTTGCACTAGGTCCAAGAATTTTTTAACATAAATACGCATCTACAGAAGATGCTGGATTTACCAGCTTTCTGCTGCAGTTTCATTTCTAGATCACATACTATATACGAAAGACACAATTACCCTGGGAAAAGTTCCAGCAATGTAATAAAAATTGTTGTTGTCATTAAAAATTACAAAGAGGATGTGACATTCAGACTAAAATGGATACAAGATGAGGACCATTACATACTGTTCTATCAGTTACAAAACAATATTTATGATTTAACTGACTGTAAATTGCAGAAACAAAAGTAAAGCTGAAGTTAATTAAACGTACTGACAGAAGGACCAACACTCTGCTTTTCCAGAAATCCAGACACACCAGTGGAATGGGGTATGTGTGGATGCAAATTTCTCCTTGCAGTACTGATGCTTGTTCCATTAACTGAATGGTGACACGTTAAACTGAAAGGACTATTCCACTGTGCACACTTTACAGTTTGCAGATGACGTTATCTTCATTATTTTAGCTTTCATATCATTGCCTAGAGAACTCAAACTGTGTATGGCTTTGTTGTGCTGGACTGCACTATACAAACATTTGGAAAATGGCAAATCCCAACCCACAATCTAAATATCTGAGCAGCAAAATATCCATATCCAGTCTGAACTGCAATTTTTTGGATCTCAACACTGGTTTACGCAGGTTGCTTTTAGGCCTCTATGCTCTGCAACAGAAGTCCTTAAAGATTTCATGATGTCCTTAAAGATTTCAGGATGTCCTTACAGACATCAGCAAAAGGAGAGGATACTAATAAGTGAGTCCCAACAAAGCACAGCAATCATTCTTCTACTAAAATTTCCCAGAAAATTACATTGCATTAAAGTGCACCTTGTAGTAATATACACACCTAAAGCTGGTTCAGCCAACCAGAGGCAGCTGCAATTTAAAAGTCGGTGGAAAAAGAATGTATGTAGATAGAGGTAAGTTAAGAAGACTTCAGGGAGGATGGGTGTTTTCAAATGCAACTGCTTACTGTCAACATTCATAGAAACATGCACAATCGAAAAATGTATTGCTTTTGCCCACTCTGTGGCCAATCTAAATGATACATGCCAGGTTCAGAAGGAAAATACAATCCATTAATCAGAATTTAAATTAAACCAAAATCACAAGATGCTGGCTCTGCAGCTCTACTTCAGTGTGTTGCCCCAACACTTAGTAAAGCTAATTCGAAAAGGAATATCAGGAAAACTAAGATTTTTGTCATATTTTTTCAGATCTGCTGCATTAGTATAGAACAGAATGCATGAGATGAGCAAGCAAATTAGATAATCAACGCTTCGTACTAAATAATTGGATGCCTGTGCAGTTGCTTCAGCTATCAGAGAAGAGCATGACCTGGCATCACTCTGCACATTCCACAGATATCAGATACTTACCTCTTCAATACACATGAAAATGAAACACATAAAAAGGAGTACAATAAGCAAAATAAGATGTTGTACCATAGCCATATAAAATATCTAAGATAGGGCAAGAGCAATGCTGGGACTACTGCTGATTTACAGAAAACTGAAGCCACTGAGGAAATCAAGAGGAAAGGCAGGTGGTTGTCGTGAGAGAACAGCTAGGGACACAATCCCCAGTGCCATGCTCTTTCCTGAACCCTGAAACTTCACCATTTTATACCAGTTCAGGCAAAATATCCTGCAAAATAGTGCAGAGAGTGACTGAACACAGATTTCCACTCTGCTGTGCATATAAAAATCTAGCTTGATGCCAAAGATTTACTCTGATGGATCCTACAGGGACTTTGCTTAGAAAGGAAGAAGATTTATAAAGCTTTCATTTCTCTGAATGTAGAATGAGGGAGTCTGTAAGGCCAGGGAGGAAAGTTTGTCTTCCAAAAACTTTTCCTAAACCATTACTCCAATCTGCGTTACACAAGTGGGCAAGAGGTCTTATTAAAGGAGAAAAAAGCTGTTCTCTATTTTTGAAACATAATCAGACCCACACCCGGATTAGTAATGGAACAAGGGAATAAAAAATTAGAATGAACAGACATATGGACAATCCTTGCTGGGAATCCTATCTGGGACACTTACACCTGATGCACACACAACACAGGGTCTCTACAATTGGTGTATCAATGCCCATCTGACAAAATGGCATTGTGCCTGGGTAAACAGGTTCAACCTTATGGCTCAGGAATTGTTGCCAAGGAAAAGGATTCTTCATATGTGCCACCTCATGACACTGAAAATAGCAAAATTCTCTCAGCATCCTTCTTATTTTAGTTAAAGTAAAATTATTATACATCTCATTGCAATTCTTCCACTTGAGGACCATAAAAAGGGACCTGTGTGCTTACTGTGTGGATTCTGATACTCCTATGTTCCTGCCAGAACACTGCAGCTCCTCCATGGCAGCTCCTTTTTTTTGGCATGACCTGTCACGTAAGATACTGAGGAGACGAAAGGTCTAGAAAGCAATTCTGTAAATCCCTAAAGAGGGTTAAATATCTAAAAAAATTATTTCATTTCTGATACCTCAGAGATTTCTGCTTTTACCACTAAAACCAAGAGTATGCCTTTTGCTTCCAAGAAACATTGTTGCTTCTGCAATGCATCAAAATAAACAGGCCCATCTGAACAGACACTTTGCTGTTAGGAGCAGATTACCTGCACAAGTAGCTCTGCAACAGCAATTTTTAGCATCAGCATTGTATTCTGCCATTAGTAGGGACAGTCCAAAATGCCACGTTTGTCCAAAGTGCTAGAGGATATTGAATGACCTCCATTTGCTACAGCATTCTCTCCCTCGGTACTGAAATCACTAGTATCTGAGATTAGTAGCTCTGCTGATATAACACCATTATGTCAGATCCCTTTCAATGCAGCTGCTGTAGAAGAGACAGGATATTTATTTGGAGCTGATATGACACGTGTTGCTTTCATTTTGTCAGATTATTGTAGGTATGTCTCATTGTGGAGCATAAAATTACAGGCTAAGTTCTGCAAGATGTTGTGCATTTTTGTTTCCTAGTGACTTCCACATACAGGGAAACAGCATTGTACAGGATCATAAAAATGTACAGTAAATGCAAAGAGTAAAAGATGCCAATGCCCCATAAAGTCAGCAGTTAATTATATCTAGCTTAGAGGTTAAAATGAGTAGGCTTATGTTTCAAAGAGAAGCTGTTGTTCAGTCAGTAAAACTATTTTAAAACCATCAGATAACATTGTATCAGATACCAGGTACCATGATGCAGATGCTGAAATATCTGCATGCAATTTACAGTGCAAAGAGGTCTTCATCTTGTTGGAATGCTAATGCTGGCATAATATAAAATGCTGTAATTAATACAAAATACCCATCAGTAAATATGCTTATTTTCAAGACATAAAAAAGTCATTCTACAATTAATTACTTTCTATACTTGAATAAAAGATAGAAAGGCTAGTATCCAATGTCATCATTTATGTCATTCACATCTGAGCATAAGCCAAGAGCAGAATCCTGCCAGATCAGAATTCTCCATTCACTTTACTGCCATTTAACAAAGACGAAAAATGCTAGACCGTGGAGAATCAGGCTCACAGCAGTTCAGAAAAAAAAATGTTTTTTCATCTGAGTTTTATTGATCTGAGGTCTTCTGATTGCTATATTAATCACTCTGCATGTTTATCCCTACTTAACTTACATCCTAAGAGTCTTACTTGTGATAACCTGGCTAGTATTGCCCTGGCATTAAATACATGATAATGTTTTTATCACTGTTACCCTTTCTGCATAGTTATGAGATTAAAAAGAAAGCCAGCTGCAACTATGAGCCATTAGTTTCATAATGAACTTAGTGCAAGGCATTAATTCATTACTAATACTTTGATATGAAACTCACAGAAAAATGGCATAGTGTCTACTACAAGAAAAATAAATCCTCAAATCTGCTATTACAATGGTAAACGCTGAAAATGAAAGATATATTTATAAGGTATTACATGCTGGTGCAATCTTTACTTATATCCACCCTTTGTCTCCCACAGACTATTGGCTTTATAGGCCTTATCCTGGTTCTCTCCCAGCTAGCATAAGCTATTGCTTAGCTATGTAATACTATTTGATTTTCCATTCAGAGTTCCATAGTTCATTCTGAGTAGCTTCATCACTCTCAAGGTATCTTCTTCAGTCATTGACAAATAATCCAAGATGGCTGCACCTTATGGCAGAAATTAAAATTAATAGAATTTTCCCCTAGTGTTTCAGAAGATCATGTACTCTAACAGAAAATTAGCCCTACAGAGAACAGTGCAGAAAAAAAAAAAAAGCTCTAAGAAAAAGTTTAATCTTTTTTGCTAAAATCCATTTCCAGAATCTTACATAATGTATATACTTCGTAATTATTTTACATAGTTTTAATTACTACTTTTTATATGGATATTTTCCACACTGTTAAACCCAAGGATGGGTTGCCTAAACTTTGGAGGGAACACAGACTTACTCAACCTAAAAAATCAGTTTCAACATCTTCAGTCATACAAGTACCAGCTTTTGGCTCGCACCAACAAATGCCTCTTAAAGCAAATGGAATATACATGTATAAAGTGGATCTGACAGCAGGGGAACTAAGCAGATGCAATTAGCTGAAGATTCAGCCCTCTATAATTAACATTTGGTTTGTTTAAAACAAGTCTGTACATAATTGCAGCTATTATTTAAGATGTTTTTATGCAGCCTTTTTATATTAAAAGAACCTAACAACACACACTTCAGGCACTACATAAAGCATCATTTATAAGTGAATAGTTACAGGACAAGAAAGGTTAGCCAGCTTATGAATACTACAGCCTACATTGTATGCATCACCATACGATGAGGGAGGAAAAAAGAAAACAAAAGATTATAAAGGGATCAATAAATAAAATGCTTTCATCAGCTACACCAGATTTATTTTATTTTTTTGGATAATGATTTGCTCACAAAACATGCAAATGCTCTTTCATTAAGTTAATACTTTCCAATTCCATTAATCCTTCTTCCACCATCCCCATGTGTAAAAGCTCCCACTGTTGCTGTGAATTCCAAACAGTATTCAACACAAGCAAAATGGACGTGACCTGTTTTTATCACATCTGGGGGTAAAAGTAAGGCACTATCACGGGAAATCTGGTACGGCACAGACTTGACTATTCTGTGTATTTTGTATTTATTGTAGTTTTGTCTTCTGATAAGATTCCAATTAAAAACCTAGGCCAAAGGGTGAGATTTCATACAAGCAGACTCATATGTATGCAGGTAGTAGTGACAATGTGGCACAACATTACAACATAGCTAACTGCTGCATCTACTGTCCCTATGTAGTCAGCTTTTGATGAGAGTCATCGAGTGTCCAGAATCACTAAATACTGCTTGAAGAACCATAAACTAAGGTGTTTAGAAGTACTTAAGCCCATATTAGGACACACATTCTGCTTACAGCACTCTCTCACCAGAACTCTGCAAGACTTTGGTAGTATCTAGCAATAGCTCAGATTGCAGGAAGTAAAAAGTGTGTGTAAGGCTCAGCTCTATTCAGCAGAGAGAAGGACCTTGTGCAGATATTATTCTCATGCCTTCCAGTCAAACTTATTTGTGAACCTTTCCCCTAAAGAATTTCAAATCTTAAAAGGCAAGGAAAGGGGAAAAGGCAAGGGATAGCCAGTCGCTATAGGCCACTATATAGGCCATTGCACAGAACTGGCAGGCAAGACTCCTGAACATCATTTCTTCCTCTGCTATTCAACTTGGCAGATGACTGTGCACTTTCATTTATCTACCTGTAAAAGCAGGCTTGTAATATCAGTTATCATCCCATTGTTCAAGAAAGGGTAGAAATATAATTAGTTAACAAACTCCTTGCTTTCTGACCTCTGAATACTATCAAAACAGTTTAAATAAGCTTATGTGTAATCAGGAATCATTCCCAATAATGTCTATGAAGAACATGAGATGAACATGCTAGGTAACTGCATGCTATATCACGCTGTTAAAGGAAGCTGTATAAATACATGGGTTTGGGTGGTGGGTCCCAACTTGTAATAGGCATTTTTACATAAAGCATATATGCCCAATCATGCAACTGTTATTTAAGTTCTAATATAAATGAACAAAACCACGGGTTGTATCTAAAGCTTTTAGTCAGAAAAAGTTAAAACCATTTTGCCTCACTCTTCCCTGAGCATCTAAGTACACCAGTGTAAATGATGGATTGGGCTGCAGGGTGAATTACTTTGTCACTGCACCCAATTTAACATGAAAACTCTGTATACTGTTCCTAATTCAATTTGTAGAACATCAAATGTCCCTATAAAGCTGCTGTCCTTTTAATGTGACTAACATACATGTACAAGAGTTAGACCACATAATGTAAAAGATAGTATGTTAGCCCTCTCCAAGCATCTTTTTGGCTAACATGGCTGGAATACTAAGGCAGTGTTACACTCAATGTTATTTGCTTCAGTTTTCAAAATAATACTTTTTTCGTAATTTCTTCTTCAGCAAAATTTCATTTCTGAAACAATTGACAGGGAACTTCTATATAGCTCTTTATGCTGTCTGGGAAAGCTGAGCAGCTTTCTTTGATATGAAAGAATGCTGAAGGTTCTACCTACAGATTACTATCAACTAGGGATGCTAGCCTCTGCTTCCTCAGACCCCACACATGTCTATGGGATTCACATTATTTTTGAATGAGGTACAGTTCTTTTCCTTCTCTGGCACGAGTCAAAATTGCATCAAAGCTAAACTACTGCAAGAAATCAAAGCAATTAAATTAATGCAGGAGAAAAATACATAGCTGTATTGCAGCAATTAGAACATAATACTGATTGCAAGCAGTGTGAGAAATTCAAAGAGTAACGCCAGAGACCCAGCACCTTTCATGTCAGTCATTGATGGCATGCTTAGGGTTTCATGAGTCCTAAACCACATTAATACAATTTGGCTATCTCAGTGTTTTCCAGAGTCTCTGATAGGAGTGTCAGCATACACAATAGCCTACTCTGTGTTGTTTTAGATGGGGTAGTTCCTCTGCAATGAGTTGTTTAATCATGTCTAGATATAAAGTCTGAAAAGCTCTATAAATTGATGCAGTAAGAAGCAGCAAGATATCTTGTGATATTAACTTCAGAATAGCTCTTACTTTTCATCACACTGCATGCCCTCCACTTCCATTAATTTCAATGCGGTTTGGGGACACTCAGCAACTTCAAAGAAATGGCCTCAATATCCTTGAGCCTTTAAAGTTCAATACATTATTAATACTAAATTAATAGGGCTTCCTTTAAAAGGAAACCACTAAGTTCCTTCCTCAGAAGCACATATGATATTGACATCTCATCGGGTTTCTGACCCTAGTTGTTCTCTGTACTTTCTAAACAGAAAGTTACCAATCAGAAACAGTACAAACAGTCGGGGACTGTCCTGTTGGCTGCCACAGGCAGATCTTTTTTTCTTTTCCCAAATCTTTGGCTCTAGGAAAGAGAAATTATTTCTTCAGCAGCCTTCCCATGGGAGAGCTGTGCCCAGAATTTAAGTATTCATCACTGCTTAGGCAAACTCAAGGGGAAAATATAAAGGTCTTCCAATTAACCTCAAGACTAATGGCACGGCATCAATATTATGTGCTTGATCCTACAAAATACACAGCAGCCTCAAATCCCACGGAATTCTACAGCACACAAAAACTTGTGGTCTAGAACATGATATGGAAACGTGCTAAAGAGCTACATCATATGCAGAGAATGCATAATGCTTAAGCAATACTACTGTGAGCATTTTGCACAATCTTAACAAAGGGACATACCTGAAAAAGAGGGAAGAATGCTGCCATCAATCTCCCTTGAAAACTCAGCAGTACCATGAATGGCAAACTGTAGGTCTTGTACATACATTACTCTTAACTTCAGTCAACACAAAATGATGCACGTTTCTGAGACAGGAAGCGTCATTTTCTCCTGGCTAACATAGCTACATATAACCAAAAACAATTGCAACAAACAACAGAAAGTCATTCAAAAGCTAATGGCAAAGGGGAGGCAAAATTATTTTGATTATACTGAATTGGATTCAGAGACCTAGATTTCCAGTCATCCTGGGGTTGACAGTCAGGGCACTAATCCAGATCATCTCATAGCTCACTGGACTACCTAAATCCTCAGCACTTAAACCTTATGTCCTGGCGCTTTCTGAGATCACGAAGTCAAAAAATGTTTTTCTGGCCATATAATAACAGCTTTTCTAGCATCAAGAAGAAGTCTAATGTCAGAGGATAAGCCAAGATACGGATCCATTTCAGACAGTCACATCATGACAGAAAATTGACCCATCATAATGTGGCTTCATTGCAATTGCTCTTCACCGTCACCACTGCAGGCTACCAGTTTCTTAGCAGTAGCTGGTTCTTGGTTACTAGACATTTCTTAACAGAACGGGGAAAAAAACCCCACAACTTTGTAGCTAATTTTTCTGAATTGGTAAGTGACAGCTTTTCTTCCAGTATCTAGCAGTACATTCAGTGGTGTTAACAAGATTGTGATGTGGTTTTCAACATAAAGTATTGTTTCAGACTAAAGCAGATCTTGACTTGCTCCAAATAATGTTTCTACATCATGCAGATTTTCAAAAGAGCCTAGTTTATGCATATTCCCATTACTATACATGGCAAGTATAGAAGAATCTTAAATAGCAATGAACTCATTAAATTCCCTTTAAACTGCCAAAAAGGCTTAAGATAATCAGGTTTGTTTCTGTATGCTACCAAAAAATGAGATGCCATGGGCTATCAAAAATTCCAAGGTCCATGTTAACAACACAGTGTTTTTATGTATGTTTCCCTCACATTCCTGGAAAAACTGTGGAAAATAAGTATATTTCTGCCTGCAAGAAAAAGGACTAAAGAAGGACATTTGCTTCTGAGATAGTTGGGACAAGGTAGAGCAACTTCCAACAAGAAATGATTCTTGGAGTCCCCAAAAAGCAGAGACTCCGACCCTGCATCATAAAGAGTTATCCAAGATTACAAAGTGCCTTAATACTTACCCATTATGTCATTAATGAACCCCAAATCATGTAATAAAATAGTGCACAGCTCAGAATCCCATTAGTACACTGGCCACAAGACAAATATGAAGACTGTGTATCACCAGCATTAACTAACTTTGCATAAATTTAATTTACAACACAAGAGGCAGCTTAGGAAAGTAGAGAAGAAAATAAAGTAGTCTTATCGACACATCAATCCACTTATGTCCCTGTAACCCAAATGATGAAGAGTCAAGCTTTATGAATAAAACAGAGTACATATATTTCCTACTACCTGTTTACCCTAAATAACCATCAATGTTAAGGTGAAAGGTTATCCAAACCTGGAAAAAGTGAAGAAAAGCAGCTTTTTTTCAGACTTCTAAAATCACAGATGGGAAACAACTGCAGAAAAGTTGAACTGCAGTGGAGGAACTGAGGAGCAGCAAGAGGGAAAAATCATTCTAGTCAGATCAGCTACCAGGATAAGATGATACAGATAAGAAAGAACATGTCTTATTCATCTCAGTTGCCAGCCATGTATTATATCAACATTCCTACTTACTGCTTAGATATTACAGGGATGACAGTAATATAAATACCTGAATGTAGATATTTTACTGGTTTATTTTGGACTATTTTCAAGACATCCCTAAAAATTTTACTGATTTGGAAGCATTGTTTATTTATTCCACTTGGCAGGTGAACATGGGGAAGAACCTTTTTTTGTTTTCACTTTGTCATGTTCCCAGTCTTGACAAGAGACATATCACTCTCCATGCTTCCCCCACCATTTTTGCTTCCCTGCAGTTCTGTGGAATATCCCTCAGAGATTACTTCTATCATCCATCTGCCCATAGTTATGTTTACGCACTGATCCTGGAAGAAGTCATACCCTTCCCCCTCTCTGGACCGATTCCCGAGACAGCAGTGTTATCCTGGCACTCTGCTGCTATTCTGTTATTCCTATTCCAACCAACAATATTCTTGGCTAGAAATGATGCAGCTCTGTCTACCTTGGGTGACTGTAGCAAGCGGCTTATCCTTCTGAACCCTACTAAATTTCTTGGCTTCTTGGTTCTTGCAAAGGTGTCCCCTATTCATCCTTCTCAGACACTTCTTTAGCCACTAGTCAAAAGCAGTGATATGGATATGCTTCTTTCCTCTCTCTCATTCAGTTTTGAGGTTCAGATGGAAGATATTTCACACTGGCTGTGATGCATGTACCTGCTTCATTTTGCTGTTCTAGAATTTTAATCACTTTCTAAATTATTGATGCAGAAATCCCAGGTAGGAAAAAAATCACCTTCATTTGGGTATCTGTTGTTCATAGCTTGCTCTCCCTGTCTTTTGAGAGATGAGACTTTGGACACAGATAAAAGAAAAATTAAAAAAACACCAAAGGTAAGAATTTAAAAAATGTATTTAGTTCAGGGGAACTGTATGGAGAAATACGCCACTGCAAAGATTTCATCAGGGATTTCCTAGCTTTCCTTCTTTTCATCTGTCAAGTCAAAATTCACAGAAGTTTCAGACAGTCTTTTATTCTTGCCTGTAGCAAGAGGAAAGAATTTTTTTTTTAGTGAGGGTAAAACCAACTCAGGACTGGAAATGGAAGTTGTAGATTTTAAATGTATATGTTTCCCTTCTTATCAGCCTGGCATATCTAAAGCAGAGATGCCTGGTAGTTTCCAGTGTCCTTTGAAAACCAGAGAGCATTGCACTTGTTACTCAACTTTCATCAATATTTTATTTATATTTACCTCTATTCTAAAGAATTCTAAAGATCTACTTCTCTTCTAACCCGTTTTATTGTTCAGTGTTCCATCTTTGGCCAAGACATTGACTGAAAAAATAAAAGAAATCCTAGGAGCTGTGACAGCCCTGCCTCCTGCACACTCTATGGGGCAAAACTTCTGCAGACAAGCTGCAGATAGGCTAATTCCAGTAGCTTAGCCATAAAGACTACCTGCCTACCAACTATCATGTGAACTACCGAATATGACAGCAGTACAGAAAAACCTGTCCATCAGTAATACTCATTGCCTACATCACTTAATTTATAAAAACGCTAAACAGTTGTCCATCTATTGATATGTATAGATATTCAACTTAAAAACTGCAACCACAGTGCAATAGTACAAAGTAATACACTCCAACAGCAGTAAGTCCAAGAGCCCCAGTACACCAGCTTTCAAAATATCAGAAACGGATGAAAATGTCCTTGAATTCAAACCAATTCAGGGAAGCTTTGTTTCTTTCAGTTAAGATTCTTATTGTATTCAATTCTGATCAGTGAATGCTTCAAAGAACGATTCAGGATAACTCTGGCAAATTCACTGCTGTGCAGCTGCCTGAAGAACAAACTACATACCCTGGAGACACAGACATCCCATACCTGATTATCCACAAATAAACGCCTGCTGAGTCTTCCGCGTATGCTGAGCACTGTAGACGGGAAGAGAGAACAGTGGGATATGCAGACCTACAGATCTATTCCATAAACATAGCACCTAACAAAAATCATGTCCTTGTGTCCTGTACCTGCCTCTTCCCTGTATTTCAGCCTTCGCCACTTAAGCGTTTTGATTTATGTATGCAGAAAGGATTGCAGGTGCAGATGAAAAAGGCATGGCCAACCATGCTGCCTCCTTCGAAGTATGTGCAGTCCTGAAAGGAAATTATCAACCACATTCTGCTGGCAACTGACTTGTCATTTCCTTTACTATGATTTGCCTGAAGTCACACGTGGCATATATATCCAAGCAGATATGGACTGCTCTGTCTCTCGGCAGGTCATACTAGCTACAGTACACAGTAGCAGGATAACTTGGCTCTACGGGAGCAGGATCAGATCTGGTTTGTGTCTGGGTGGTGAGGAGCACAAGTAGATAAGGAGTGGGTAGAAAGGCATGCAGAAGACAGTGACGACACTGATGGGGGAAGTCAGACTTTGTAGGATGTAAGTTTCTTCCAGCCCTTTGATCTTCCCACTGAAAGATACTGAATTTTATGCATAACATGTCAGCTACTCTATAAACTCTCAAGTCCACTTGAAATAACCTCCCAAATGTTAAGCAAACTAGTCAAGAGACTAGCAGCTTTTTAAAAAATATTTGGAATACTGAAATTAACCTAAAGCAAACAAACTTTTGTTTGTGTCTGAAAAAAATGAAGACCATTTGAAATTAGTCTCATAGACACTAAAATTGTCAGTAGTAGCCAGGAGAAACTGACCAAATTCTGCACATTTTAGTTCTCCCCTTCGCATAAAAGCCTGCCTAGCTGTTCATGAAACTCTACACTAACCACGAGGGAAACCCAGTGAGGACTGATGAATAATGCACACAAATCAAAGTCCATTCTGGCTGGCTGGGTGACCATAAAATTATGCAATGAACAATACTAATGACTCTGTACACTTGATTTTGAGCCCTGTTAGACAGATGCTTAGGGTCAAAATTGGATGACGAAACTGGATGCATGGAAAGGATCTTACACCAGGGTCCTTTATCCAGCTTTCTACTTCATACCAGGCCAGGTTCACTGCAACTGGCATGCTACAATGCCAGGTTTTCAGTCAGCTATACAGGAAACTAAGCTCAGTACCAGAAGATGCCAACTTACTTTATGTTAGTCAAACTGATCCCCACCCTTCCACACATGCTTGGACTTGATCCAGCCACATACCTAAAAGGAATCATGTGTTTTCTTAAATCCTTATGGTACTGTGTATGTGACATCTGTTTGTTTTTTCCCCAACACAACTTTGTGCAGCAATATGTTGATAAGACTGCTCTTATTTATTTTTTTGTACTTTTTGCAGCACCAAAAAGTTGTAGAGGTCATATGCTAGAAACAGTACAAAATACAGAAGATCATCTCTTGAAGAACTGGAGAGACCCCATTATTTTGCTGGAGAACAAACAGTTTAACCATGGCTGCACCTGCTTCAAACTGTTCTACTGACCTTCAGACCCTAGGTCAAATCCTTTCTGTATGCATCTCTATTTTGCAATGTTTGACCATGTCCTGCCTTTACCTCCTGGTTCTTAAATTCATGCATGTTTATGGCCTTCTTACTGGTACATCATCATACATAAGGAGCCTGAGTCTATAACTCTTAGTAATGCAAGCAGTCCATGTAACTCAAAGAGTTTTCTTGTATGAGTGAAGATTAGTAAGATTTAACAAGACTGACATAGAACTCTGTGGAACACAGCATTTTGATAAATGCTGGTCTCATAGCAGCTTACAGTAGGCACGTTCTAAAACATTTAAACTGATAGGAATTATTCTGATGACTTCAAATATGCACTGAATATGGTTCCAGAACAAACACAAGGTTTTTTGCAACCTGTCTGTTATCACAGTCTTTCTTTGTGAGCAAGGATTTCTTTAACTGTGATTTCCCCGACTGCAATCCAAGGTAGATATTAAGAATGTGGCACTGGCCTTGTACTATTGCTACACAGCTCAGCTGGTTAGATATGGGGCTATGCCATCAGCAGGTTCACCCAATGGTGATAATATTTACTTTACAAACAGTTGTCATTTCTTTTCATTATTTTCTGCCATTAGAAAGCAGCCTGAGTGTGTGGGAGATGTCAGGACAGTAAACAAACAACAACCTCTGAAACTAAGGAAGTAAGTAAGGTCTGTTTACCCCACCAAAAACCAGAAGACTACTCGAACAAAAATAATCAATTTTGGGTTCATGCTTTCTTAAAATATGCTTTTCTTCAAAGACAATCCAATAACTCTCAATACTTACCCTAGCAGTTGCAGGGCAATATTTATTCTAACAGTCTTTGTGGGGATAACAGCAGACTGGATTTGAGTTGAAAGGAGATCTACACCCTTCCCTCTCCCTTACCCCAGAAATAGCTGATAGTAAAATAACAAATTTTCTCCTTTGGGTGGTATTTAATTCATACAATTGCAAAATTTTTTGGTGAATTTGGCATGAGTAAAATGACACTTTGGCATGATTGGCATTTAGAAAACTATATCTTTACCACATAAGGATGTCAACATTTTCTTTCCTTCAATTTTTTTGGTAGCTATTCTACATCAAAGAGTAAAAAAAACATTTAAGGTTTTGTGGACCATCAAGCTACATTACTGAGTATTAAAACAAACAAAAACCCAAAAGACCAGGCATTCCATTGTGAAAATTAGGTTAATAACCTAAAAGTGATCACTAATTACTTTTCATCATACATCTTTAAATAGTTTTCAGTACACAATTATAGACTTGTCACAGATCAGAGGCTAAGTACACATTAAAATGTTAGGTATTAACCATTCTGTTGCTATTAAACACAGCGGTAATCCACAGATAACACTACTGTAATTTGAGTAAGTGTCAAGGTGATCCAGAAGCTTAGCAAATTTTAACTGTCTCAAAAAGCACAACAATTCTGAAATCCTGTCACCTCCAATCTCAAGTGCCAATCTTTCTCTTCTCCCCTGAACAACTTTTCATTCCACCCAGGTTTAAAAAAAACCAACAAAGAAATGCTAAAGACAAACTAACTAAGGAAAATATTAAACGCCAAACTCCAAATGCCTGCTTAAACAATAGCATGACTTTCCTTCCATCTGCATTCAGCCACGTTCTTGAATTTAGTGTGGCATCATGTGCACAAGTGCTGTGATGAAATGGGGTTGGCAGTACTAAGTGACAAGAGGGAAATACACTAGCCTATTTCCTTAGGACAATTATCACTCTGAACAGACATTTCATATTAAAGCTGCTGCTTCATCATCTAACACCCCCTACCCTTCTCCCTGGCACTGCTTTCCAAAGAAGTCAAAGTCTTGTTTGCAAACCCAGAGATTCCATCAATTCATGTGAAGTCAGTCAACAGAACTAGTACAGTACTAGTCAGGTTAGTGTCACAACTGTAAACACAATTCCAACCACAAATTGACATAAATGAGGTCAGAATCCACTTAAAATGCAAACACAGACATTTGCATTGTGTTTAACTAATGTAATATAAAACTGGCATCATTTATACTATTTCAACTTTGAGTATCAACTAGCTGTAAGCTGCCCTGCCTCACATAAATCGGCATTAAGAACAATACAAGATTTGGACCTGGAAGCCTCAAGACCCTCAAGGCAACTTTTTCATTGCTTTGTAGTTTGTCTGGGCAATTATCCCCGTGAAATGCAGTGCAAAGCCCTACTACTCTGATTTGGCAGTGAGCTATGAGTCAACAGTCTTTGACTCACCCAAAGAGGCTTCTACACACTGAGCTACAGCATCTCTTTATTTCTGTATAACAGTTAGTGGAAAACATTTTGAGATATTTGAGTAAAAGGTACTATAGAAATAGAAAGTACTGTTAAAGTAAATTACATTTCTCCAGGCTTTGAATTAAGAACCACAGTCACTCCTAATGGATTAAAACATGACATGTTTTACTTACCTCCTACACATGCTCGTATCCTTTTATAAAAGGCTAATACAGAAATTCTTTAATAGTCTTCCATGCATTAGAAGAGCTAGATGGTCTATGATCATCAATACACAGATTAAGAAGCACTTCAGGGGCTGGATGAAGCCAGCCACCTCATTACATATGGCCCACAGTCACATTAGCGTTATCCTACAGTAACATGACAAAAAGAAGATTAATTTTAATGTTTGCTTTTTCCCCTCAAAAAGGTATCAAAAAGACCTGTCTGGACTTCAGGAAGCAGAAGGTTTCTAAACTTAAGTCTAAGCCACAGTAGACAAGAGGACTGCTGTCATTACAAAGCTATGATATCTCTGGGCATTGCTTCCTTCTGTACAGATAGCAAAAGCTGTCTTTTTAAGGGTCTGATCTTCTTTCTCCTCCAATGCAGCCTGGCCAAATTGCACAATGACTTCAACAGAACATGATCTGAACCCAAACCCGCACCTAACAATTATGTAAGAACCTAATGGTTCTTAGGTTAGATAAGTTAGTAGAAATTCAGGTGGGGCCAACACTCGGAAGTAGAAAGCTGAGTAAAAGGAGGGGACTGGTTTTGCTTTATGCTTTCCTTAAGATAACTATTTGAGTATTTTTTTTCCTCAACCTAACACTTGGGACCAAGATAGAGAGAAAGGGCTGCTGTTTAGACCCTGAGAGCAGAAGAAAACCCTCAAAGGCTCATTAACTGACGCGAACCAGGCAGTGCCATGAAAGGCCACATCAGCCAGTCTTCCTAGGACTTCAGGGTAAAAGTATCATGGATTTTTAGCACACGATTCAACCACCCAAAAAGTTTGATTCCTGAGCATTCTTGAAGAGTTGGTGTCCCGTTTCTACAAATGTGTGAATGAATGCCAAAGATTTTGTCTACCTCTTATCAGCCAGTTTGTAGCCCCAGTGTACAATTTTTACAGTACTTAGACTTGCAGGGTATTTGCTACTTACAAAACATTCCTCACATTGACCTGTTTTAGCTGGAGCTGCTCAGCGCTTATGCAAATCAGGCCTCAGGGGAAACAAGAAACATACAATTAGTGACCACCCTTGAAAAGTTTGATTAAAGTGTGTTGCCAAGCAACACAAATTGTGGCAGAGACAGTGAAAAAATTCTATTCTCTAGAGAAGCCTTAAATGCCTTTGTGACTATCTTTTCCTCTTCCTGCAATCCCGTCTTTTATTCACTGTGTCCCACAACCTCTGCAATAAAATCAGAGTGTGCTAAATTAGTGTCTTTTCCCACACAACCCTTGCACAGGCAATCATATTTCTGGTATTTCTAAAGTGTTAAGATAACTTTAGCTTGTGAGTGCGTATGAATTCCTCACTTGCCTCTCCCCATCTCTTAATTTTTAATAAAGCTAAAAAATTTCTACCAAATGGCATAATTCTTGTATCTACCAAAGTGATTACAAGGTTAGGTCTTTCCTCTCTTTCCCATACCTACCTGGTTCTCAAACCTAATTTCTTCCTCTCTTTCTCTCTCTGCATCCCCCATTCCACAGCACCTCATTTGGGCGCAATCTCCTCCGCACCAACTGTCTGCTTGTCTTCCCACCCCAGCACCCAGCACAGCTGTCTCCACCCAGCCAGCCAGTCCCAGTTATAGCAGATCCCCAAATCCAGCCCAAAGCACTTCATTTCATAAAGATGTAGGCTTTGTAACTTATTTCAAGTTTATCAAGGAAATCTGTTTCTATCAGATGCTGACTCCATTTTTATCACACTTATATATGCAAATACATGTATGTGTGTGAAGTGGTATACATCTGTGTACAAATGTGCATAATATTTGCAACCACCTTAAACAGGAATGTAATTTATATGACGGAACAACAGCAGATCAGATCAAATAACCTGGGAAGAACCCAGTGGATGAGACATGAGTGCTTCCTTTGAGAGTAGGTTACTGAAGAGCTTCTGGAGATAGATGATGGGATATGCCTGGGGAAGTGAGTACCCAGATCAGCAGTTGCAGCAGTAAAAAGAAATGTGAGGAGAGGGGCAAGCACTGAACTCAGCAAAGACAGAACCAGGGGCCACAGCTATTTCGCTGAGCCCCTGCTTTTTAGCAAAGGTCCTGAAAGAAAGTAATCCTAATGGGGGAAGACTGTGAAGCACTGCTTAAGCTGTAAGCTCCTAACACCCATGAACACGTCTCGTTCTGGATTTTTCACACTCTCCTCCATTCTCTGGCAAAGGATTCTCAGAGCTGCTCCATCCCCCGTTATCCCATACCCTGGATGCAGGGGCAAACAACTTCGGGAACTGTTGATCTGCAGCAATAGTCAGCAGCAAAAGTATTGGAAAAAAGAATTAAAAAATAGGCAGCAAAGAGAGATCCTTCATCTAAAACCTTCCAGCCATTACGGCTAGAGGTTTAGGAATCTCCTGAGCCAGGAGTTCCACTGTATTAACCTGGGAATAACTGAGAATAATAATAACATCTTCTCACACTTGCTTCAAGTTCCCTTGGTACCTGCAGAGCAAAATAAAGCCCACGGCTCTCATCTCTAGGATGAGACAGCCTACAGCTAGTACAAGTCAGATGTATATTTAGCAAGATCAGTGGAGCTGTGCTGACTTAACCATGCACAGTATCATTTAGGCTGGAGTAGCATCCAAAAGCTCCAGTTAGGATGACAGCTCCATCCTGTCCAGAACTAGATGAATACCTACAGTCACATGTGCCCTATACCAGGGAGACAAGCCAGGCTGCCTTCATATGCTTCTAACTGGGTGCTCCTTAAAACTGATCCTGAGTCTGCAACATGTGCAGAATGCAGCTGTTTGTTTACTCCACTGCACCGGAACATGAGAATTACTTTAGTCTATCCCTTGTGAAATGCCCGCCTTGCCAATATACCAAAGGATAGAACTCAAAGTCTAATGATAAGTTATAAAACATACTTTCATCCTCCAGGCTCTAAGTATTTGATGGGCTCATCAATTTCTGTCTATCATAAAAAATTTGATCTCAGCCCTGTAGGCTCAATAAATAGAACATTCATAGTTCAGACATCTTTAACAGCCTGTAGAAAGTTGCTAGTTCCATCCAGCTTTTTCAGGTGACATTTTGAACTTTCTCTCCTTTTGGGGAGGAAATTAGGAGAAGAGAAAAAAGAAGAGGTAGTGTACATTCATCTTCCTCCTTTTTTATCGTGCATCAGAAGGAAATTGACATTTTCCTGGAGACCACTGGTATTTAATCTGCTCTTGAGTCAGCCCTTTCTGATACCACCTTTCCCTGTGCTTTTTTCATTGAGATATTTACATGTTACTTTAGACAGCTTATATAAGTGTCTTCAACAATGCAGAAATGCTGAGCACGAAAATATGAGATCCATACTGTCATTTACATCATAACTGATCAACTCTATGAGAGGGATCATTAAGTTCATCATAAACATCTTTATAAAAAACAGTTTTGAGGCTGATAAAAGTCCAAGTCCAAAGTTCAAATGATGTATAAATTCCATTCTGTAAATAAAAAGTAGAACATTCTCTTGGGAGCAGTGAGAAATAAAACTAACTGTTGCCCTTCTTCAGAACAGCTATGTTAGGTAAGGCACAAGGGAAAGGAGGCCACATAAAACACTTGTAATATTTCAGCATCACCAGAGTTTAACCTGGAAAGGCTTTTACTGGAAAGCTTCCAACTCTGCCAGCTCTTTGTTACATAGTGGATTTTATTCCACAGCTGAAGACCTTCAAAATAACAAAACCATGCAAAGGAAAAGCAGATTGACTTTTTGGCAGGAAGTCAATGTGCAAATACTAATGAAATAATCTTAGTAAGCAGTCAGACTCCTCAAAGGTCAACAGCTACATAGTGAAGAACTTTAGAGCATTTAAGTTATTAACAATTTTGTCTTCCAGGATTCTGACAGTTTCTGTGCTTTAAGTTAAGGGTTTAGAAAAAAAAAAATCAAGAGTTGATGACTGAATAGACAAGCTCTGTCTATCTCTAGCTCTGCGATTCTTCAGATAAAAAGATTGCCTTTTTCCTATGGAAGCTACCAACCCGATTCCTATCTATTTAGGACCAGAACCAAAAGCAATTAGGAAAGTGGACTGTCATCAATGCTCGTTCTCATTTGTTTCTGGCAAGGTCCACTATGAAACACCCAATCTCAGTGCTATCTTCCATTGCCAGCATCCTCCCTGTTAGTCTATATCCTCATTCTTTTATCCATTCTTCCACTCTTCTTTTATTCCACCCCTCACAACCAAATACTCTTTATCCCCTTCAGTGGTGTACTCCTGTCCTTTTTTCCTCCTAACTCAGAACTAAGAAATGAGCGCAGGCAATGACAGAGGGTGAAGAGAAGAAGAAAATTATGCTCAGGAAAGACAGTGAATGACCTTAAAACTGCCTAAGCTTTAAAATATCTTAGGTGAAAGTCACTTGCTGTCCCTGCAGTCCAACTTTGGTAGTGAAAGTTAGTGGTAAAACCTTCAGCAGTTTTAATGGGATTAGAAGCCACTCTCCAGGCAGAATTAACAACAGTTTAGGTTTTCCAGTTACTCAATTACTTCCAGTTACGCAGCTTCAGTTCTCATTTGTACCACTTTAAATTACGGAGCGCTGATAAATTTACTGTCTTGCACCTATATGGCTCAGGATGAGTCCTACTGTGCTACTGACAAATATAGTATCAATGGCATGTTGATAATTAAGACAATGACATATTTTCATACTTAGGGACACCGCTTCTATTAATTGCACATGAAAGAGCATATTGTCCCACTCTTGATTGTATTACTTTTAATTTTTTTTAAGTTGGAAACTTAAAAAAAGGTCTTATTTTCTTGATGCTACTTTAGATGGCCCCTTCATTTTGCAAATCTCCATAAGTGTAACACTTGCCTTTTTGTAAATCACAAGGGAAAAATGTGCACGTAAGGTAGGGAATCTTCTTGCCTATGCTCAGAAATTGTATTGGATAAATTTAAACTAGGTTTTCTTTAGCCTCTTCCAAATAAACAACCTAAATTAATACAAACCAGGATAATTTCATTTTACAAGTGCCTATACAGCTTTTTGTAGCCCTTTATTGAAACTGATTCATTTAAAATCACTTTTTATTTAGAGTTTGCTTTTAGAACATGAAATATCCCTAGCCAACAAAAACTCATAAATACAAATACAAAATACTAGGAGAGATTACTGACTTTCCACTCCTCACTGTGCCCATTTAGAACAGCTCAAATGTGGAAGGGTTTAAGTGTTTCTTCCTGTAAAAAGGGTAGGGATAGATCTCATTTCCACTTAATGTACTATCCACTTTTTAGCTTCCTTATCCCTAACACAGGTCAACTATGAAAGAAATGTGAACTAAATCCTAATCTTCCACGAACCATGGAATCAACAACAACTTAACCTTTCTGATCTAACACTTTACTAAAGAAAAGCTTAAGAGAAACAAGATGGGAGCACCCTATTTCTGGCTATATTGATGTGTTTGGGATTTCTAGTCAGATCCCATCAGTTCCAAATCAGAGTAATAAAGAAGCCAAAATGAGAATTCTGATCTGCTAGTTGGATTTCTGCATCTCACCACCAACTTGAAACATACAGAAAGTGAATTCCACGCTGGCACAGTGCCCTTTCAACTTGCACATCAAAGCACTGCCTCTTCAGACAAAGACACGTTCAAGTTGAGAAAGCCTCAAAGTAACGTCTATATGCCTCATCTATTTAAAGAGTGTCATCGCTGCAGACAGAACAAAAAGAAAAGCTAAACATTATAGAGAAAGTAATCTCAAGGAAAAGCAAAGGTACCTCAGATGAGACATGTAAATGGAGGTGGGAAATTAAGTGGTGCAGATATATAGGTTTAATGTCCAGCATTAAGACATTTATATAAAAGGCAAGAGCTGTTGACTATGATACTACCTAAGTGCAAATACAGCAAGTCTGAAAGTAACACAGACATTTTACCCAATCTGTTAGAAAATGGCACATACCTGTACTTGGCAAAGTTAGAAATATTTCACCGATGTATTTGTAACTCTACTGCTATAGCACTCAAAACACACTGATAGTGAAAACTGCTCATGAATAGCACAGTAAGTTCCAAGCTTAGAAGCACTTACTGCAGTAACATGGTCTGTTTCCCAACATCTTTGCAGTCCTTGGAGAGGTGTAGATGCAGATTTAATGAGCAATGCATACCATCTGTTAATGTTGCCTTTAAAAGCAACTGAGAAAAAAACAGCAATACCGAGAGTGCAAGAGATGGCACAAGTTTTTTAAAAAAATGGACCATCAATAATAGGGTTCTCTGTGTATGACTGCTGTAAAAACAAATACCCAAAAATGAGCAGACTACATGTTTATTTTGCAACTGTTAAAATATTTAAGTCAGTCTTAAACCTAGATTAGAACCATGCAATAAACATTCAGGTTAACAGAGCTAGCAGGCATATTACTTCTGATCAAAAGCCAAACTCACCAAAATGATGCATCCCAGGACCTGATCTTGCAGTAACCATGCTCTGGGCTAGCTCCTTTCTCTAACAAACTAGAACAGATCTTTTGAGATATGCTGATTTACATAAATACAGTATCTGGCTGCTTGTTAGTTTACACTCAGCCAAGCGGGTAAAAACTGCTATTATTCTAATACAGTAGTATTTCTCACTTACTCAGTGGAGTTATTTGTAACTACTTTGGATGCTAGACAGTGGACAGTCAAGCCCCTGGCCCCTACAGTGTCTAAACAGAGAAAGCTAAGTCTGACAGCACAATAAATACATTTTCAGCTACTAGCTAGGGTGATTCAACTTAACTCTGTGAAGCCATTCCGTAGGCAGTCACAAATGCATCCCAGGGATACAGAGAAACTACCTGGTGTCTATCCACTCAACAAATGCTCCATTCGTTTGCAATGTGGACCTGATTAGGTAGGAAGAACTGCTCAGTGGCTGGCCTAAGTGCCAGCTAAAGATCAGGGTACTGTTTTCCACCCTACTGTCGGCCTATAATTTAGACCCAGGTCTAAATCACTTGCAACATGTGGTTGAAGCTTCAAAGCCTGTCTATGAAGCTGCAAACATACATTGACTCCCTTATGTTCAAGTTTAACTAGTGTCTAGTTCTCACAAATTAGTCTTCTATAGAACATGACCTGAGGACAGGACTCGTGTTTAGCCGGTATCAGGTATTTCTATCGTAAGTAAGAGGTCACTTTTCCCTTTCAGTTTCACAATAACTATTCTCATTGATCTATTCACCTCAGTGACTGTTGCTTTCACTTATGATGCTGAACTCTGATTTCCTATAGGATAAGGACTGTATTTCCTAATAGCTGGCAGGACAATAACTTCATCTTTTTCATCCAGTCGTATACATTTCAGTCTTACATTAATATTTTCGTCTTCCTCAAGAGAGCTTTGAGAAATTGCCAAAAATCCATTTAAATGCTTTGGGTTTACTTCCATAGTCCCAGTTTTATTTGAACACAATATTAAATCTGGAGGGAAAGAAATAACTGGAGGTCGATAGCTTGCATGATGAGTTATCTTTGGCCTACTTTATCCTACACAGCTTTCTGACAAGAACAGATGTAAAAGCTCTTTGCAGTCCTTAATCAAGACATACTATTACTGAGATAACCAGAAGGCAAAAGAATAAGCCAAGTCACCAGGGTTCAGAACCAGAGATGGTTGTATGAAATAAAGTGTTTATTTTAATCACTAGTATTCCCTGACAGAGTTTAAGTCAATTATAAAGTTAAAGCTATGTTACCTTGCTGTTTGTTAGGATAAACAGGTAGAATACCTGTAGTAATTCAATAATCATAAAATTTTATGACATACTGACCCTTTAAATCAGAAATGCATTATTTTTCAATTATTTTAATGGGTTAGTAATTTATACAAATTACAAATACAGCTTAGTCTCCTTTCCCAAGCAGATTCATGCCAGTGCAAGTAAGATGCAGAAGTATACTTCCCTTGGACTTTTCCGCATCTTCTGCAGTGAACACAAAAGCAAAAAAATTCTGCTTGTTTTCAGCATATAATAAGAATCAAAACCACATTCAGAGCAAGACATGATTAGATGACAGTTCAAGCGTGCTTTCTATTAAAGAGGTAGTCACACTGCAGTTTAAACAAACACCAAAACCTCACTGTTTAGAGCTAGACTGTTGTCATTATTTATTCAATGAAAACCAATTTCTTCTTCTGTATGTCAGGAAGACATTGTGTATATCCACACCAATCTGGCTGGCACCAGGTACTTGACTCATTTCATCAAAGGAAATAATTTTTAAAAGAATGTATTTTAAATTCTCCTAGAAGTCAAAATCAAACTCTTCTTTTTTTATTACACTATTGGAATGGACTATTTTACAAAATTACAAATGCCTGAAAGCCAAAACAATTCCAGTTTGCAACCTTAAGCACAGATGTGGTAAATAGGGCCCAAAACATGTACATGAGGGGCTCCATCCCTCTCCTTGCCTAATGTAAATCTATCCCCTCAGATTAAATGCCCCCACAACTCTCCCAGCCACAATCGCAGTCTGATTTCTTCAACAAGCTATTTCCTCTCCCCTAATTCCTGTCTCTCCCATACTGTACTTATGGAGACCTGTTAAAACTCTCTTCATGCATCTTATTTACAGATCCCTGCTGAAACCCAAACCACTACACTGTTATGCCCAGTGTTTCTTCATGTCTCAGTAGATGAACTGTTTCCTCATTTCTTTCCTCCTTTTTTTTTTTGGGGGGGGGGGGGGGTGGGTGGGTGGGGTGTACATTGTTTTTCACCTGGGGAAAACTTCTTACAGCTGCACAGAAATTAAGTACTGAAATTATGTCTAACTGTGCTACATCTCTGGGAATAGCCCTGAGCCCTGATACTCCAAATACTGCGCTAGTTTAGAAAACATAATTTCCCAAAAGCTTCAACAGCCATTTTGCTTTTGGCCACATCTTCAAACGTCAGTAAAACTCACTTGAGGAGACAACCACCACTGTTAATGGCAGACGGACTGAAGGGAGATAGTGGCTATTTTGACAGTTGGGGACAGTGGACACCATTTGTAACAACAAAGTAAAAACCAAGATTTAATTTCTATTGTTCTTATTTGAGCTTCTACCAACGCCAGCTCATATCTAAACATAGTAAAGCTATCTTCATCCACATTCATTTAAAACAATACACACTTTTACTGTGCTATAGAATAGTATAAATAAAAAAAGTATAAAGTTCACTTCCATTCAAGAACAGCCGAGATCACTGTCGCAAAGAGCAATAAATAATAGGATACTGCTAACACCAAACACCAAGAAAGATAGTTAAAACCATTACAAATCCATATCTCTCAGTAACTTAACAATCTATAGGTTCAGTCAGTTTAAAAGATCTAGGAACAGGGGTTTAGTGGATTAGTTACAACAGACCATTAATCTCTGCAGCCTCAATTTTAATCCAGCAATGACCAAAGTGATTGAAAATCATTCTGACCACATGACTAGAAAAGCTCCTAAGCACGGTTCTCTCACATACCTGAATCCCAGCAGCAGAGGTCACAGTATGTTTCTAATGGGACTATTTACCAAGAGACTTCTGCTTAATACTTAACTAAACTCAATGCCAACATTTTTGGCAGAGTAATTCCACTGCACACTACCTCTGTGAACTAAGGGCTGATTTGAAGATTTTATTTTACACTTTACTTCAGCCTATATTAGCAAAGCTTGCTTTTTTTCCCTGGCAGAATATCCAAAACAAACTTGTGTAAAACAAATACTTTTTTTTTTTCTACTTAAGATTTTAAATAAACGTGTAGGAATTGATGACTGTCATTCCAAGCAAATGCCAGGAGATTATTTCTGTACAGTTTATATAATATCAGTGAAAGTTATATGCAAAACACTTGAGAGTTTTAAAAATAATGCAATAGTATTATGTCATATACCCTGTTTTTATATATAAGAATGCTATCTTTCAAAGATTTTAAGTTCTGGAGTATTCAGTGACTAGAATCAATTCTTAGGTGTCCAGTTATGTGATGATATTATGTGATCAAGACACACTTCATCATTTGGTCCTCCACAACAATTATCAGGATATCAGTAAAGAAGCCATTGAAAGGGAGACCTTTCAAAAAGGATTTAAATTCAATTGCTATTTGCTGTGGTCTGGAATCTGAGTCACAAGTTCTTCTTCAGGAGCATTAAAAGGAAAATGCTGACTACCTTGTCAGATATGCTCTTTTATTACTGCAAAATAAGTAAGTATTTAAAAACATAAAAACACAGTAGACATAGAAGGTCCCAGTTACACAGAGTAAGGAACTAAAAACTGGAGAGTTACAAGCATGAGTTATGAGAGTTACTTGCTGCTCTTTGTGAAGCATCAAGTAGAGCCAGAGCAGGACAATGGCTGAAGGAGAGAAATGAGAAAGCTTGCAGGCTCTGTGCCCTTTGGTACATATAGCCCAAATATATAAATATGATGTAAATGTATTGTAGAGCTTTGTCCAGCCATATTTATAAATAGTGCAATACTTAAGTAAACTTTCTTGCCCATCGTAGAAATTTATTCATAATACCATATATGAAGCCTTCCATCATTTAAAACATGAAGAATTTTTCTACTGATACATACTGACTATGCTACCACCTTCTCTAAGCAGTAGAGAAGACATGTTTGGCTTGTTTTGGTCCCAGACAGAGGGATAGACAGAACCTCAAGTATTTTTATATATCCCCCACAAGAAGTGTCCTGTATCAGTCTGCCTAAACTCTGCTTATGCAATCTAGACTGTGCCAGCTGCTTGCACAAAACCGACATGAGGTTTCCCAAGCACCACTGTTGGCACCACCTGGTAGAGTGGGTCTTCCCTTATCACACAACACAGCTGTGCCGGTGTCCATCCACCAGTCAGGCCAGGCAGCCCCACAGCCCAGGTCTGTACACAGGATGTTCTCTTTGTATCAGGACTTGAGGTCTGACCAAAATAAAATTAAAATTTGTTCTGGAAAAAAAGTGGAATGGAAATTCACATATGAAAAGCATTGTATATTACTGCTCATCTCTTGTTATCTCACTTTTTAGTTTTTTTGTTTTGTTTACCATAGTCCAGGGGAAATCTGTTTAATATTGTGAAAAATGGTGTCTGTTCCGTTCAGGGCATCCATAAAGTGAGAATTAACAAATTACAATCAAGATTATTTTAGTTCTGATTGTACAGTTTCTCTTGCTATGTTAGTCACACTAGAAAAGTCCTACCTTCACTTTACCTCACAAAGACCGATATGATTTCACTTGGATAAAAAACTTATTTTCTACACAACTGTATAATTTAATCAGAGATTATGAAAATTTCTGCTCATCTTATCTGGGCTTTTCCAAAGATTTTGTATTATGCATGTATTATACTACTGCTACTCCTTGCTTCAGCAAAGCACTTCAGCATATCCTTAATCTGTTTTATACAACTACATATTAAGACTCAGATACAGCAAAACACTTAAGCATGTATTTTAAGTTTTGCATTTTGCTGAACCTGTGTATTAATGTATCACAATAAAATCTAAAGAGGATGACTAAGTTTTTAGCTCGCAAGTATGAAAACATACTTATGATACCTAATAAAATAAATCATATTATTTATTACTCTGTTTTGCATCATGTGTTCCACAGTGAGCTAAATACCTGTGACTCTAGAGCAAAGGCACAATTACAGACTGGCAAAGATGAATTGTTAACAACTTGGAGAGAGTGCCAGGGGGGCTACTGAAGATAAAAATTATGCATCTGCAGATAACTTTAAATCCCACTTGCAATTACTAACTGCTACATAGTACCCTCAGGATCATCTGGGCAAACGAGAGGAGACTGTGGAGTCCTTGTAGATTACTTTGTTTACCAGCAGGCACAAAAAAATACTATAACAATAAGATACCACTTATAAATATGAATGTGAAAAAAACCCACGAATGGTGAAGCCAGTCGAATATATACTGGAAAATAAAAAGCAGGAGTTACAGGCATCATGGGCAAAATGCCCTGGGGTGAGGATTTCACCCCCCAAAATAAATTCACATAAGTGTATACAGCATATCCAACAACTGCATCAGTATGTAAAGGAACCTGTTGGTCTGCTGAGACACCAAATTTCAAAGAGAAAATTTAGGGCCCAAACCTCTGGTGCCCATTCGTTACTCATAGTCATGATAAAAACATAAAGAGGCCAACTGAATGAATGTTAATAATTTAAGCAGAATTTAAATAACACACGATTATGGAGGAACCTTGCGTGGGTCTGAATTTTACCTTGGTATCACGCTGACTCCTGGAAACCAATTTAACTTAAACTCTAATTCATATAATTCTTAAATATACCACAATTATACCTCACAATAACTTCACTGCTATTACTATGAAGAGAAAAAATACCTTGTAATACACAGGCAGAGACAGAAGAAGACCAGCCTCTGAGAGGAAACACCAGGCCCCATTCTGTGACCCTTCATTCCTGAGGAAGCCACACGAGTTTAAACACGTGAGGATAAATCTAGCTGAAGCAAACTGCATGAAGTCAGGAGGCAAGGGAGCAGAAATGACCATGAACTTGCTGCTCAGCTGGGCTTCAAGTTCTAGAGGTTTAAAGATGGTCATTTTAGGTTTCTTGGGGCCAGACTGCCAGGTTTCATTGTCCACTGAATTCGTAGAGCGTGCCCAGCTGCAGCCGTCCCCCCTCCAGTCAGAAATCGGAAGGCAGTGTTAGCACGTAGCTCATCGAAACCGTTTTAAGGAAGATCTTTCTAGGAGTTTGCAAGGGCAGGCAGTGCCACGAGGGCCGTAACTTTCCTGTGGGGCACGGCCTCTCAGTCTGCCCATGTGAGGAGCAGGTGCAGGGGAGAGCCACGCAGGTCAGCCACCCTCCTGCCATCGCCAGGCACGTCTGTTGTGAGGAAACACGTCCCCGGCAAGGAGGCAGGTCCATGGTCAGGCTGGTCGGTCCAGTCAGCGAGGCGAGGTGAGGTGAGGAGCAGCAGGGCACAAGGCTGAGGGCAGGTGAGGGGCCAAGGTTAAAGGCAGCTCAGCACCGCTGAGGCACCAGACATGGCTTCTGGCAGTTCTCTCCACAGCTTGACCCAAAGCTGCTCAGCTGTGCAGGATCAGAGCTGACGCAGAAGCAGCAGCCAGACCCTGGGAGCAGTGGACGAGGCTGCAGAGCCTGTACGCTCATCCCAGGGCCTGTCACTGCCTTCCCTCCTGACCCTGGCGCCATGGAGGCCTCGTGCTCCCTCATTTCAGTGAGGTGATTCAGTCTCACACCCTGACCAGAAACAAGGTATAAGAGTAATCCTAGCGCTGCAACGCAGAAATGAGAGCGAAAATGGACTGTAGTTACTTAAATTGCTGCTGGGTGACCTTTCACATGACATTTTACCTCAGTTTCTCCATCTGTTAAAGTGTGGCCAAGACTGTATGCTCCCTGCAAACTGTTCCAAGCCCTGCCACTGTAATTTATTTTTTTTTTTCCTTTTGGAATGAAATATAACGCAAAGCTCTTCTCATTCATACCTTTCATTCTTAGAAAAATCCAGACCACACAATCCTATTCAGAGAAATATGCTGTTAGTAGCTGTTCACACACTCCCAAGCAGCAGGATTAGGACCAGCATAGGGTCAATCAAACACCTTTTCTTCCTCCAGCAGCAGCAGCCCTTCCCTTTCATAACTTCAGCCTCCCACATGGGAAATACACCTCAGCTGCAAATGGTATGACCTTCCACTTATGTATGAACAAATAGCTCTTTGTCCCTAAAATTTCACTTTCAGGGGACACTACTGAAGTATTGTTATCCTCTTCTGCTAGCAAGCACAAATACTCGGTACTACCTTTTTTCCTAAGGAGAGAAAGTTTCTTTTTTCTGCCATGATGGCAAATGCAAATTAACGCTCTTTCTAGCGGCCCAAACATATCACCTTTCCAAACAAAATTTAGTTGTGGCAGTAGCAATCCTTCCTGACCCACTCCTTCCATTACCCAACTGCCATCCTACCAAAAGTACAGCTATCAGGCAGGGTTTGCTGGAGGACATGGTCATTCCAACATCACTTCAAATGGTGCAGTTTTCCATAGTCACACATACTGAAAGACCTTTATTACTCATTATCTTTTTCTTTTAGCATGAATAAGGCACATTCTGTAGCAGTCCTGCTGTGCTAGTCTTTCTACCCATGGCAGAACAGAAAAACTCCATTCTGATGACTATTCTTGAAGCAGAACAGGGCACTACAGCAGTTAACAGTAGGAAAGAACTTAAATTGGAAACAACCCACAAAACTGTCAAGAAGGTGTTTTTTCAGAAACTATGTTTCCCTCTAAATCCATCTACTCAAACGCTACTTCCAAAAGCTAGAGATGTCAACACATTTAGAGTGGAAAAAATGGATAATGTTGCTTAGCTTCCTTTTTCATGCACGTGCTTACAAGCCACTTTGGACCAGTCAGTGCACAACTCTTATCTGTTCCATACTTAAAAGCCAGATGACAAACATACAGTACTCTGAGCTTGATCAAGTTAAGCACTAATGATAAAGGGAGGATGAAAGAATGTCAAAATGAACAGATAATATTATGGATATTATCTTATCTCTATACTTACTATAGTATCTTGTTAAAAAGTACATTCTACTTATTTATTTGTGAATTACACACAAATGCTGTGACATTTTTCTGGCAATAATATTACAAAATATAAAACTGTGGGACATTTAAGTTTAATACTAATTTTGCTACAGAAATACAAATGTTACAGATCCATGAATTTAAACCAGAAATGTTTTCATACAGAAAAATACATCAAATTAAAGCATTTCTTTTCTTTAATTCTGACCATTGCTTTCAGTATGCTATGTATGTGGGAACTGATAACCTTCTGGTTTTCAAGATGAATAAAAGCAAATTAAATATTTTAGGGCTGTAATCCTGGATAGGCTGTACCTGGCACTCCACAGGAGCACAGAGACCTGCCATCTAAAGCTTTTCTCATTGTCAAGCTTTACATTTTTGCAATTTGTAAGGCCCAAATCTCATTAACACTAAAGCCATTTATAACGTTCTTGGAGTTCCAAGGTCTTTTAAAGTGGGTGTAAATATAGGTTTCTGTATGCCTTCTTACCACAACTGTCAACTGCTAAGCACTGCATAAAAATGTTTCCCATAATGACAAATAAGAAGCTTACAGTTATGGGCACCTATGTGCCTGTGAGGCACCCAGTACATGTCTACATGACCAGAAAAGCTACTATACTACATAGAACATAGGTCTAAAATGCTTCAGTCCTCTATTTTTATGACAGTAGTAACTTGTTATTTTGTCTTCAAGAAATTCCATTAAAAGACCCTTGACAGCTTTTTAACCATCAATGATTAAATCAGCAATAAAACATTCTACTACTTTGAATTCAACTGTAAACAGCTTGGACTGAAAATTCTCCTAAATGCCAGATTATTATTATTTTTAAAAAAATTATTTCCTATTTATTTACCATTAATGTTTCAATTTATCTATCACAATGGCATTTTTTTTTGTTAACTGATATTCTCCACTGTATGGACAGGCACTTTTGCACTTTCTGATAGCATTACAATGAAAATGCCGTCACATTGTACAGTGTTGCCTCTAAACAAGTCATTTAAAATTTGATTCCTATTTTCTACTCCTTCCAACATGATGTATAGTTAAGATAAAAAGAAGATAGGAGCAAAATAACACTTATCACAGAATGTCAGTGTTGTCCATAACTAACTGTCATCTAGTTTTGTCTGCTGCTTGAGCTGGTAATGAGATAATGATAAAACAGTTTTATATAGTCTTCTATTAACAGCCCAGATGGGCCAATCATCCACTTCAGTCTTTGCGATGTTAAGTTTAGCTATAAACAATTAGTAACGATGAAAACAGCAGCTCCCTCCTCAGCTAAATTACAAACTTTCAACCAAGAAAGAAGGCAATACTTTGACCAATAGCAACAAATAAGCAAAACAGCCTTTTAGGGGAAGCAGGAATTCCTTATTCATTGGTATACAAGGAATATTCAGAATGCAAATGGAAAGCCATTTCAATCCTCGCTGAATTTAAAATCTAGCTGTTGTAGATTTAAAAACTGAAACCTTTCCAAGAATATAAAGGGCAAAACTCTATAACATCAGTTGTATCTTAAAGACTTAATTAATACCGTTAAATTGAGAGTGCTTATTTGAGTTGGGGTTTTATTCCTGTTTTTAATACTTTTGTCTTGGAGGCTTGGTATCTAGTTCAATTGCATTAACAATGAGGCAACACAACAAGGTAAAGAGGTCCCTTTGAAAAATGGGTATCTTCATCATTGAGATTTGAAAAGAATAGCAGCAATTACCAGTTTCTTTCCATCAGTTTATTGGAAGGAAAATAGCTCAGCATAATATGTGCAAAACTATTCATAAACATTCCCTTCTACTACCTTTACATGAGCTAAAAATATATGTGTTGTTTTGGCACTTAGCGCCTATCTGGTCACGATCTAGCTGTAAAACTAACAATAAAAATAGAATGATGAAAAATACAGGACATGAAAAAAAAAGTAAAGCAGACATTTATAGGAGACTCCAAGGCTATTTCCATAGAATTTTAAAGCAGAAACATCTTCACACCTTTTGAAAAGGCGGCAACATCTCTGAAGTGAGAAAGCATTCAAGCGCTAAGGAACTGAGAGTCTTTGGATCCAACATATGGCCTCCATCCTGTGTTTGAATGTGAGCAGGAGGGTTGAATCCACGTGGATTTTCGGTAACATCAACAAACCCCGTGCAGGCATGAAGGTTTGCCCACACACATGAAGATGTGGAGATGGGACAAAGCAGGAAAAAATACTATAACGGATTGGATGCCAAAAGCTCTTGGTTGCCCGATGCACCAGGCTGCATGTTATACCTTCCTATATGTCTAGTAATTACTTCCTCTCATGTATATATATATGTATCTGTGCTATGAATAATTCCTTCCCCTAGGATATTACATTTCTCACTTAAAAGTGCCAGATAAAGCTATTTCTGTGACACTATTTGAGAATAATTAACTTGGTTTCAACGTTTTTGTCCAAACATAACAATGAACTATTCACTGTTAGTTACTAATGGACATTAGAGCCTTGATATTCTTCTCTTCTACACTACTTTAGCTTGAATTATCTCAGATTGTACAATGCTAAGAGAAGAAGAGTTATCAGACCTTACAGACCATCATTCAACAGACAATTCAAGCCCTGGCATAATTTAGAGTTCCTGTAGGACAGCTCTGTGTTATGCCAGGTAATAAGAGCTCAGAGACTGCAGAAGCAGCAAGACAGAAAATGAAGTGCAACTGTACTCCAAATATACCCCTAGCCCTCAATGCCAGGAGATGCCACATCAGATGCTCAATACACAGTGGAATTCCTTGATAGATGGGGATTTTTTAATTACAGCTTAGTTGCTCATGACACATGAATTATGATCCCTGTGTGCTGCCAAACAGGCCAAAGAAGTTACATCATAAAAGGGATCTGCCCCTACGTGACTTGAGGATGATGGCAAAGGATGAAAATACTTCCAAATAATAAAGGAGCTGTAGGGATTGCATGAATTTCATCCATATTAGTTCCCACAAGCCAAAACAGTTAGAGGTAATATATATCAATTCATAGGAAGCCACAAAGATGTTGAACATGCAGATTTTATACAGCATTTTGTTGATGGATTAACAGAAAATGTACACAGAAATCTTCTTAATCAATAGCCATGACAGTAGCATTTTCTTATTTAAATGAAGTATCCTGCAAGGGTTTGAAAACAGCATCCTCGTTTTTTTCTTGAAATTGATTGTTAATATCTAGAATCACAAAAAAATTGCTCGTGGTTTATACAAATGACTATGCAAGCAAAGGTGGCAGCCATTATGGGATCAACAACATTCCACCTGAAAACACTAATGCTAATTAATTTTTGGTGATCTTATTACCCAGGAAGGAAATTTTGGACATCACACCAACAACTACTATCCTCTTTCTATATAAACAGTATAATCCCTGTGCCATGATTATCTGCATCTTCAAAGGAACAACAACCAGAGAGGTCTTATTTCAGCATTCTATCTACAGGACATCTCCACTTCCACTACCCTGTGTTCCTTCTATGCTGTAGTATCATTAAAAGGAACAAAAGTCAGAATACAAATCACGACTATTTTTTCTCAGAGACTACAACTCAAAGGAATAAATATGCATCATGACTTTGAAGGAAAGAGAAGGTTTTCATTTCTTTCTAAAGGATAGAAATTGTTTTCATGGTCCTTCAATCTGTTCTTATTTCTCATTTGCATCTGCACAAAGAAACTAGATTCTCCTTTCAGACAAGCAATTTCAAGTAGCAAAAGCCTTAATTCAGTATGCCAAGAAAACAAAAATATTCAGTTTACGAAGTTCACAGAGAAATTATTTCCCAAACACAAGGGCCAGTAAATATATATTCCTAAATCTCATTTTCATTTCTTCCAGACCAAGCAATCTATCATAGATACACACATGTAACTGACTGATAAAAAATGTTAGGTATAAAATATTTTGAAAATATATATGCCTCTTTTTAACACATGAAATTACTTTCCATATACTAAGTCTCACAGAAATTCATGCATGAGTGACACAAAAAGCCAATTGTGTAACTTCATTATTTATTTTAAATAAGAAACACAGCATAAGTGCTACATTCAGCATAATTTATATTTAAATGTCATGTAAAAACATAGCAAAAGACAATGTGACATAACATTGAACCTATGTTTAATAAATAAGTTTACCAATACTGATAAACTAACTTAATAGTCCATCAATTCAGTGACTGACATCATCCCTTTGAACAGCAGCCCTTAATAGGCTCTAATCCAAATAACCACTGGAATTAGTAGGAGGGCCATCGCAGGTTTAAATAGACACTGAATCAAGCATTTGCTAATGTTCAGGAAAGATCCATGCACTGAAGACCAGTCTTGTATGTTCACTGCTGAAACAACTGACTTAATAAGAAAGAAAAAAAAGAAGAAAGAAAACAATACTACTACCACACTCCCTAATTCACATTCCTGTAATTTGCAGCAGTGTGCTCAACTAGTGGGTTTTTTAAGTAACATGTTGAATGAATGACCAGTGCTGAAGTGCTAAAAATACACAGTTTCTGGAATCCAGTGTTGAGGCAAACCTTAACAGGCTTCATTACACCTTCTCTTACTTATACTGCTATCCAGACATCCCAGCTAGATAATATGCTACAAAACATGGTGTAAAAAGGATGACAGAAGAGAGATACAAAGCATTAGTGCCAGTCAGGTATCTACAGATCTTAATCCTTTTTACCAAGATGACAAATACTGAGAATTCCTGAAAAAAACCCCAAAAATCCCTAGGAAAAAAAAAAAAAGAAAGGCTAAAGCATGCACACATCCTCTATGTGGGTAAAAATTATTGGAAACCACAGCTTTAACCATATAGCAAAAGCATCCCACCATTCACTTATTCACTTTGTTCCCCCAAAAAAGAACAAAAAAAACCCAAAAACCAAAAACCACAGAGATGGATGTCAGTCTCTTAGTGCTAGAGGGAGATGGAGAGAGACGAGAGCCCCTGCAGGACTGATCCCACTGTCGGTTAGAGAAGCCTGCGTTCCCATGTCTGAAGATGAAGGAAGGAGGGGGGGAGATAGGGAAACACTGGCAGCTAAATGTGTGGCATAAGGACCTGCACAGAATGGGACAGCTTCTTTCTGTCTCAGGATATTACTGTCAGAACGGCCAAGAAAGCGATGAGCTTCATTTTTTCCACTCTCACTGTGGTACTTTAAGTAGTGCCTAATTTGAAGAGAACTGGACAGGTGGCATATCATGCTGAGCTAAATAGATAAGTGTGAGATTTAAATGACAAGAGGCAGCAGGTTTTGCTGTTCTAAAGAGCGACGGAGTGAATTATTCTGATGGTACCAATGGGCACAAGTGGAAGGTCAGCCTGGGGTGCTGCCAGTGTCACCCGGGTGCCTGGTAGCAGATGGTGCCAGTCCGTAGGGATAAAAGAAGGGCGGACGTACCCCGTGGGCCGACAGCAACACTATTTGCTCAGGAATAAAAAAGTTTGGGGGCAGGTGCAGGCAATACAAATTAACATAGATGCTGCCACCCCAAATGTTAGTGTGTCACCAGTCCAAGGGCTGTAAGGGTGATCAGTCAGAAAGTGCTGCAGAAAGCGCAGTGGGGGTTGGCACTGCCAGAGCGAGATGCTGCAGGTGCTGCTGCCTGGGGGCTGCGGCTGGGAGACGGCCCAGGCCAATCTCTGCACGGTCCCAAGGGAGCTTTTGGAGCTCCCTCTCCCTACGCACCTCCAGGCTGGACACTGAGATGTCCACCAGGACCCCACACTCCCCCCTCGGCAGTGCCTTGCCTGTGTTGCTTATGTTCCCTTTTCCGGACTTATGCAATGACGGGAGGGCAGAAGCAGCCTGCAGAGAAGTGGAACAGCAGGAGACGCAGGCAGCCTGGATCCCTGTGGGGCTCCCTGAAGTGTCCCAAACTAGAAAACTGGCCACCTCCCCACTCCTGCCTCCTGCAACATAATTATTCCAGCATGACTGACATGACAAATTAACAAGGCAGCCAGGGCTTTTGCAGCAGAAGGGAGTGTTTTCCCCAAGAATAAATTGTTCCAATCCTTTACGCTAGACACCCGGCCGTGCCTATTCATTAATTGGACAAGCTCTGGTGACAACTGAAATCACCCGACTTCTACATACTGGAGGGGAGAGAGATCTTTGCAAGCTTAAATGAGAAGCCTAAAGCTGGAATCCCAGCCACCAAGGGGTTCTTTGAATGGGGCTATTTTTAAATTTTTTTAAAATTCATTTTCAGAGCACAGCCACAGTAAAGCTCCTTTTAAAAGCAGAGGCACGTTCTTCAGTGTTATTCCTCCCTTTGCAGACCCTGAACTGTGGCACCAGAACATGACAACTCCACCAATGAATCGCAGACCTTTTAAGATCTGCAGATCAGCCGAGTTTAAGAACTTCAGGAGCTATGAAATTCTGGGATTACTGCAATGTTGTGATTAATTATCACAATCAGGTACATTAGGAATTATAAGCATCTGCTTAATCAGTACACTGTGGTTATTTATTGCAACCAATGTATCATAATTCCTACACAGGTATTGGAATTAAGGTGGGGGAGGAATTGATGTTTGTTGATTGCTCTTACGACCCACTCACGATACATCATTCACGTATTTTTCAGCTGCTATTTCGATTTGGGTTTAACTGTACCTCTTGCCCCTTATTAAGGGGAAGCCAGGGAACCCTGTATGGTATTTCTTTCTCCCTGCGCCCCCACCGCCCTTTCTGTGCTAGCTGCGTACCTGAAATGCAGACGATGAAATTCGCTTGCAGAAGAAAAAGCACCTCCCAAACAATTTCCATCCTCCGATTCTCATGCCAAGTGCATCCCTCGGCGAAAAAAAATAACAAAGATCAATATCGCAGTTTGAACGATCCCAGCAAATTTCCTTTCGGACTTGCAGACTGTATTCCCCAGATGTGCTGACAACACATGTCCGAGCTCTCCCTCTGCACGGCTCAAGCGAGATCCCTTCCCTTCCTTCACCCTCCAAAAAAGACCACGAAGCCAACCACCAGCACCGGGCTCTTCCTCCACGAGTGAGAAAAAAATCCACCAGATTTCCCAACAAGACATAGACAACAAACCCCAACTGATCCGGTCCGGAGAGTCTCTATTCCAGGGCGGCCAGGTGCAAGTTAACCCCAAACTCTGCACGTCTCAGCGGGGCAGTGCCAGCATGCCGGGGGGGAAGGAAGGCGGTGGAGGGAGGGGGTTTCCTCTCCTGCTGCTACAAAATGAGCGGAAAGAGATTAATACCCGCTGCAACGCGTTCGCCAACCCCCCACCCACACCCCCCCCTCCCTCAACCCCGCATGCTACCGCACCTCCACGGCGCGGAGCACGTAGCAGCCGGCTCCCTCCAGCCCTGCCGGGGTTTCTGCAATCCCCGGCGAGCCCAGCCGGCTTTCCGCCAGGCGACTGCAGGGGTCGTTCTTGTCCCGTACACGGAGCTGCCCTTCCCCGGCCGGGATGGCCCCGCCGCCGCCGCCGCCTCCCCGCGACCACCCCCCGCGGCCGCGGCCCCACACCCGCGCCGCTCCGGCTCCGCAGCTCGGCGGCACGACAGGGGGAAAACGCCCCGGGAAGGGGAGGTTGGGGGGGCGGGGGGAGGCTAGGAGCTGTATTAAATTGGCGATCGTGTGTCCCCCCCCTCTCCTCCCCCAAATCTGAATTGCAGAAGTGCAGAGTCTGCAAGCAGCGGAGGCTTGCGTGCATCGCCGGCCGGCTTCGCTAAGAATACCAGTATTTTAAAACTTATTTAAAGAAGAAGGGAAAAGAAAAACAAACCCAAACTTCTCGCGGTTTTGGTGGTAGGAAGGGCAACAAGAGGATACAGCCAAGAGTTAGCGAAGTACTTGCGCTGCAATGCCTATCTAAATCGCATTCCCCAATCCACAACACTTCTGCAGAGATATTCCCTCCGCTCCCCCCCCCCCCCCCCCCAAAAAAAAAAAAAGCAGCGTCAGTTTTGGGGCAATCTCTTACTTACCCCCAAATCCTCCTGCCTTTTTTTTTTTTTTTTTTTTTTTCAGCTCATCGGATCTGCCACTCCTGCCTGCAGTCCCAAAAACAAATCGAGGTCAACCTCCGAGCCGCTTGCTGCAGCCACCTTTACCAACCACCTTATCTGTAAGGAGGTACCATAGCTCCTTGGATTTCCCCCCCCCCCCCCCCCCCCTTCCTCCCCTAATTCCGACTATTTCGCCGGTTTCCCCGAGTAAGGCGACCGTGCTGCGGGGTGCCGCGGACCGGCGGGCGGCAGCGCCGGGCACGGCGGGGCTCAGCGCGGCGGCGCGCACGGGCGCGGGCCGGCGGACGAACGAACGAACGAACGAACGAGCGAACGAACGAACGAACGAGCGAGCGAGGGCTCCGCCGCGGAGGCGGTGCCTGGGCGGGCGGCGGCGGGGCCGCACCGCGGCAGGGGGGTCTGCGGCTGGGACCGGGCCGGCAAGAACGGAGAGGGAGGGAGCGTTGGGGGGGAGGGAGGCAGAAAGGGAAAAAAAACCAAAAAAACTTCCTTCCCGCACGGCCGCCTCGGTTGTCTGTCTTCTCAGGCATATTCCAGAAGCTGCTGCTCACTTTGTTTAAAATGTGGGTCCAATTTTTTTTATTATCCCCCCCCCGAAAAAAAAAAAAAAAGAAAAAAAAAGAGGTGCACCTGACGCGGGGAGAGGCTGGGTTTCCCGTTCTGCGGAGAGGGAAACTGGGCGCAGAAAGGCAGCGTTGGCAGAGGCATGGGGCTGCGGGCTGGGGAGCTGCGCGGCGCGGGTAGGTGGGCAGGGGGCTGCCCCGGGCCGAAGCGCTCTGCGGGGTGGCTCGGTCTGTCAGGAGAGAAGGGAGGGATCGGGGGCTTTTGGGCTACAAACGAAAATCCCGGCTCAGGGCAGGTGTGAAAAGGTGATCCTGCAACTGCTTCGACTGCGGATGCCTTCATTGATCACCGTAAGGCAGAGGGGAAGGGGGAGGGAGAGAGATGCTTTGGGCTTCAAACTGATATCCCAGCTCTTGGCAGGGATGCAGAGGTCATATTACAAATACTCCAGCGGGGGATGCATGCATAATAGATTGAACATAGGTTGGTTTATAAACAGTTCTCCAGCCCAGGGCATACTTGTAAAATGCACCTTTGTCTGGATTCTAGCAAAATGAGGACGCCTGGATCTCTGTATGGGGAAGGAGGGGATGTTTAAGAGAAGAAACCACAGGCTAGGTTGTTATTTTCATTGGCTCTGAGAAATGTGTAGGAGTCATAGGTTTCAAGTCATCCTGACGGTATGTAATTGCAGTAGATCAGATTTCCCGAGTGCTTCAAAGCTACTGCATGGGACAAGATCATCACTATTTCAAAGGAAGAATTGGAATGCAGGCACTTAGTAGCCAATGTGATTCTTGTATTCATTTTGCTAGTTCTCAGAGTAGTGTAAGTGCTCTTTGCACTGCAGCAGTCTTTGCTGATGTTTACTCCATCTCTTCTCACGGTTTATAAAGAGACTCGGGATTTTAACAAACTAATCGCCATCAGCTGCCCAGTGAGAACAGTGAGGCTGGATGCAAGGCACAGTCATACAAGGCTTCGGGGACAAATGACTTAAAGCATTCACATATTTTTTGATGCATTTTTATTAAATAGTGGACTGTGCAGCAAGAGGGATTTCTCTCCTTGATAGGATTGCAGAATGCTGAGTGTCATTTGAATACTTAAGTTTAGGCAACTGAGAGTTATCCCTCTTGGGCAAAATGAAATGCATGGGATTTAGGGAACTAAGGCAGCCTGTGGGTAAGAAGGCATTTATCCGGTATGCCATTATATAGATATGCCTTTGGGCACTGAATCAGTTGTCCAGAAGCACCAAACTGGTATAGATTTTTAAAGAGGTTGAAATACGATTTGCATCTGGTTCTTGAAAAGTTAATGAAATAAGGCCTGCAAGGAGTCCTTCTAAGTCATTGCTTTAAGATCACGTTATCTAATGAAGGCTCAGATCAGCAGAGGAAACAATTCTTATTGAACCCGAGACCTTGTTTGTTGAGTGTCCTGTGTTTTCAGTCATGCAAAGTAGGATATGCAGTTCTCTTCTTTATGCCTTTTTAAACTCCAGGTTAGTATCTCCTACTCTGGTATTGTAAAAGGCGTGGGTAGCATCCTGCATCTGTAGTCTAGATGTATTTAAGCATGCTTTAGGAAATTCTCAGTAAATGTTTCCATTGATGTTTACTAAACTCCTTCTACTCAAATAGATGAACTTTTTCCATGGATTTGACTGTAAATTCTCTTTTGGGCCTTCCCAACTAATTTCTTAAAATAACATTCCAATCCAGAACATAATAAACCCACAAATAGACCTTATCTTTTATATTTACACAGTCATCCTTGTTTCTAAACTAGTCTCCTTGAAATTATGGCATTACATGTGAGAAAATAAATGTCTCAAGCAAGTGCAAGTGAGATGACCTGTCATAAAAGGGTTTGTTGTCCATTAAGTCAGCAAAGAATTGAATTGGTGGCAAGAGAGAATGCCAAATCCTAAGTGGCAAGCTCATGTTTAATTCCTATTGATGTCAGTGGAATTTTAACATGTAGTTTAATGGCAGGAAAAAATTAGGTAGTTGATGTTGGCTGCGAGCAGATAGCCAAAACTCCCCAATATACTAATTTTTATGCATCTTTTTACCGTGCTATGTTTATCATCTTCATGCAAACCTTATACTTATTTCAGTGGCCTGTGATAAACGAGTAGTTTGTGACTCAGCCTGAAAAATCTAAGAGGGATCAAAGGCAAACTGAAAGTTTTCTTCACCTGGAAAATACAGTAGTGAGCTCAGAAACATGCATTTTTTTTAAATCTAGGTAAATAATAATGAGTTCATTCTGCTGTCATTTACTTGCTGTGATGTTATTTGACTGGCAGTGGCCTTAAAGCTTGGTTTTGAAGTCATTATGTCCATATTGGCTGCTGCAGCTCCACAGGAAAGCTTAGTTCAATAAAGTTGAATGGATGTCAATATGGGCCTATTCCAAAGCCAACCGAAATCAATTGGAATATTTCTGCAGAGTTTGATGAGTTTTGGATCAGGCTTTCACTGTAGAATTTGGCAGAGTATATTTGATCCCAAGGGAAATGGTTTGATTTAGTAGGGTGTATCTGGGGTAGAAGCAGGACATAAATCTCCCGTGTACATTGGTGGTACATTCAAAACAGACAAAAATGCAGGCTGCAACATCAATTTTTTATCGTATGAGTTTCCATTCAAAACTTCTTCTGTAACTCACTAAAATGAAAGGGTTTGATATTTGCTGCCTTTATTTGAGTTCCATTCATATTTATACAGCTGGCTAAACTTCTTAAACTTAATCTTGCCAACCTTTAAGCTGTACTGAAGTCATTGGACTACTTGTGTGCCTAGAGGTAAAAATCACTGCAAAGTGGTTTTAGACAGGTCTCTGAAGCATGTTTGTATATTTTAATTGTAAGCATTTTACTATCTAGAAGCTGCGGCTGGGATTTCTGTCAGAGTTTAAGACTACCTAACGTATTAATTACAAGCTGGACATCTAGTTTCTTCACGCCAGATTTACAAAGACTTTTTGGTTTAGCTATGCAAGCAGAAGTTCAAAAAGTACTTACAAAATCTACGTGCTTAAAGGTTTTTATACCAACATAACATATTCCAATTCAGTAAAGTGGAATTAAAGTTGGTACCTTCTCAGAGGAGCCAGCATCTTGACTCATTTGACTCAAAATTAGCTTGGAGCAGAAAAGATGAATTGTAGAAATTATTTTGAACTGGGCAACTTCTGAGCAAAATGGGTTGAACTGTGGCTTACCCTGTGTCGATGGAAGTGGTTGCTGCCATTCATCACTACTGTGCTGCTGAAGGTTCCCACTGGTCGGGTACAGCAGCTTGCCTGTGTGCTCCCTAGCTCATTTCTGTCAAAATAAGTCAGATCAGCAAAGCCCTGCTATTGAAGTTGTCTGAAGCTTCTGGCATGTTTCCAGCAATTAAGCTGGCAGAGCTGGAACAGTTCCTGCTCTTACTTGTTTTCTCCTGTCCCAGGGGCTGCTGGCCCCATGGCAGGGATGATGGAAGAACTTGTGAGTCAGCTTCTGAATTGCCACTGGGAACAGCCTAGGATGTAAGCATGAACCGAAATCAATGTTAAATCAAAATCAAAGAAAGGGCCAATGCTGCAGTTCACTCAGTGAACTTCCACTCAGGTGGAAGAAAGCTCAAGGGTCTCCAAATCCAAATGGGGATTTGAAGATCATCCAAAATCAGCAGACTATTAGTGTCCAGCTCAGGGAATTTTACCAATCTGTTTACCAGAACTGGACCCTAACCACTATTGAAATGAAAGTGGTTGCTTGCAATAAATTATCATAGTGATAGCATTGAACCTTGCTGTTGTAAATCACACAAACATGACACTGTTACTCCTTGTCTTAAGTTCATTCTCTGTTTACACTTATGTTCCAGGTGGAACTTGCACTAATAGTTTTTTATTGCAATTAACCGAATTTTTTGTAGAAGACAGAAAGGGCTTTTGTATATAGACTGTACATTTGAATGTCTTTCCACGCAAGTTCCAAGTAACTTTAGATGGGGCAGTAAGATATCATAATAGATTGCAAAAACCTACCAGAAAAATTCTGTGCATTCCGTGCAAACATTTGAAGCAATGATTAAAAATTACATACATATTTCTTTTAAAATAAGAAATAAAAATTTGTCTTCTCAAACCTTTGGTACTTATTTGTTTCCTGTATGAGGAACTCTAATCACAGGGAATAAGTATGGGATTAGGAAAGAATTTATAGTCCTGATTGTGCCAACATTGACTATGTGGCTTCTGACAAGCTGTCTGTATCTCATCATCTTGCATTTATAAAATGGACTACAATTCAGCGAGGAGTTCAGTAAGACCAGGTTAATAATTTGAAGTAAGAAAGGCAAAATTGACTTTTGCCACTTTCAAGAGTAAGAATAGCTCACAAGTGCCCCAGCTCCCTTGAGGCCATATAACACAACTGGCCAGCAAGTGGCGGAGGCAATGCAGGACTCGGCCAGCCTCCAGTCCTCCCTTGCTCAGCTTTATTGATGCATGGGGCGTGCTGCATTGGTGGTCCAAGTCAACCAAGAGGGATGGGGGTCAAAGGCTCCTCTTTAGCGTTGGTGGGATTTCATCATCGTCAGCAGTCTGCTGCCCATAACAATTTCCTTTTTGGCTATGCCTGAACACAGTCCTCATAGTCATGTGTCTCATTTTAAGCTTTTAGGTAGCCCCACTCAAATTACAAAGATGTTTAAGTACCTTCTTGGTTCAGAGGTTAAGCAAGTTAATATTAGAAAGCCACTAGCAACAGCTGAGTTGCTGAGAATATAACTATAAATACCGAGCGATAATATTGCCACTTAATTTCTAGTGCTCCTGTTCCATATATTGTTACTGCCATGCTTTCTTGTATTTTCTGAGAATATCTTTAGTGCTTATAAATAGTGCTGACCTCACTAAGGAAACTGATAAAAAATTTAACGTATCATTGTAAAAATACAGCCTCTAAGAATCCATCAGTACAATGGAGGAAGAATTAAGGTAATTCTTTTCTTGTATTGATGGTCTTTATGAAAACTGAGATGGAATTTACATTTTACTGGTAGAGATAATGATGCAATTTATTTGAAGTTAAAAACACCCCCAACAAAGGAACAAGGAAGATGACTGGCAGTTAACTATTAAGTCAATCAATGTGTTTTTCCTGTGAGTCAGTCTATGCATTATCATAAAGACTTATTTTCAGTCCAAACCCCTTTTTCATGTCTGAACTCCAGCAAACAGTGTTAAGTTATCAAGTATTTGTGAAATAACATTCTTCTAATTCAAAAAGACATATGTAAACTGCAGTGATTTAGTTTTTCTGGAAGTGAGAAATTAGTCACAAAAGTGTTTAAAACATCATGCTATCTTGCAGTTCCTCAATAAACCTCAATAGGTTCTTCGGGAGTCTTGGCAGCTTTGCGCCCACAGAATTAGTTTTTTTCTGAGTAGGCATGTAGAGTGCGAAAACTTATTTTTTTGCTAGTGTCAAAGTCACCAGATAAAATTGACTTTAGGTGGTGCAGTGATTACAGTCCTTGTAATATTCTGATTTTGCATAGCCGGGAAGTATATTAGTGAACTTTGCCTGTTAAAAATAATTAAAAAGATAACAGGATTTGGAGGGGCGGGGTGTTTTTGTGATAACTGACTGCAGTGTAGTCCAAGAGTGGTGGTGGATGATGAGAAGGGACATTCTTTTAATCCAGCTTTTGACTTTTACTCAGTTCAGAGACTTGATGGACTGATGTAAGTTGTACCAAACTCCTAGTGTTCCAGCAGGGTCATTCTGGCAAACAGGGGTGTTTGGTCTGTACTGTTGCCTCTTCTGTGTCCCTTTTCGTTTATCTACACACTTACCCTAACAACCACAGATGGGCTGGTTTAGCGCACTGCTTGCAATTGGACCTTGTCCCAGAATCCATGCAAGACCATTTCTGCCACAGTCAAGGCAACTTTTCTTGGTGTAAGGGAGAAAAAATTGCTGTCGTGTACCTCAGCATGTCAGCCTATGTTTCTGACTATTTCTAAAGCCACCTGCAGTAGACCTTCCTGCTTTCTGTTCTTCTGCCTCCATCCTTTTCTCTTGCAAGTCTGAACTAATTAGAAGATCAAAAGCAATACATACTTTTTGATATTGAGGATTATTTGTCATCTCAATCTGAAAGGACACACATCTTGAAAATTGTTCTGATATGGATCTTACTGGTTCCTCATTACAGATTTTGACCGCTAGTTGTCACCTCGTGCCTGTTCAATAACATTTCTTATGCCACGTAGAGTAATGGTGATTGCAGTATCATACTAATATTATGTACATGTGAGTCAAGGCAGCTATGCTGTAAATTTTCAGGCTATGCTGCTCTCAGAGTGGACTGAGCTGGGGACTCATGTTCCCACTAGGATGTAATAGGTATCTGCTTGCAGAACATTTTTCCCATTGTGCTAAGACTTGCCATTGGGGCATTTAGTAGGAAAGAGGTAAACTCTGGACATATGTTGTTTCCTGCATGACTGCCCAGTGAGAAGTGCAGGGACTCATTAGAAATTGTTGTCTCCCGAGCTTTGTGCTTGAACCTAAAGGATGTATGTCTGTGAAAAAAAGTCATGTTTCCTTGCTTCTTTGTGTGTGGATATTGTTTAGATTTGTGCACACCTGGACAATGAGGTACAATCTTATTAAAATTGTTGCCTGTTTCTATTCACTATTTTTCTGTATTAATGCATGAACCATTTTGCCTTTTTCTGGGAAATACATTGCTGTATTTTTCTGCAATTATGAATAACGAGAAGAAAGAGGAAGCACAGTTAGTAAGTAGTATCGTTCTTGTCTCTCTCTAGACTTTTTACATTTTGTAATCAAGGTTTTCTTTAAACAGATCTTTATTCTGCAAGAAAATACCTTGCTTCTCCAGGGTTTTTTTTGAGGCAAAATCAGTTAATATGAGTATTATGGAACCAGAGATTAATATGCTTATCTTAGCATTGGATGTTGTTCTCTGCAACTTTTCACATGTTGCAAATGTCCATAAAGCATCAATTATGGGCCTGAGCTTGTTCCCGTTAAAGTGAATGGGAGTTTCACCCTTTGATTTTTAACACATTTCCTTTGGAATTAAACCTCAATTCAGCCTTTCGCCAGCTGGATAACTTTCAACACAAAAGTAATTGAGCAAATGGGACTATTCATGTGCTTAAAACAGACCATGCACTCAGTTTTTTTTGTAGGAGTCTTCCAGAGGCACAATGTCTCATACAGCACAACTACAGTTTATAGTCAACAGACTGGAATAGCTGCAGTCTGAACGGCACTTCCTCAGCTACGCTGTGAACTGAACTTTTGTGTTCATCTGCAACAGTTCAGAAGAAAATAGGCCTCTCCTAAACCCCTCCTCTAAATCTTCCAAGATCCAGGACAAATTACTTGTGCTGATGCCTGGTTCTAAATGGGTTTCATCTCCCTCACTTTTCCTCTGTAAAATAGGGATACTCCTCACAAGGATGCAGAAATATAACAGTTAACGCTTGCAGTAAGCTCTGAAGAAAAATACCATGTAAGTCCTAAGAAAAGCTGTTATTCAAAAGAAGTCCACGATGGCTGATCTGCAAGTGCTATCAGTAGATTTATGGGACCTGTGAAACTTACGCTTTGTGTTTTTCTAGAAGGAGAGTGGAGGAATTGGCATCTAACACAATTCAAAAGAATGAGAACAAGCCCTCAAAAAGAAAATAAAGCTCTTCTGACTTTTAGAAATCTTTATAAACGTCATTTAGTGTCATTTTCAAATACCTTGAAGGGATCATAAAACTTTGCTCTTCTCTGATCATTGTACCACTTAGAAGAGGAAAGGTATGAACAGCCATAACCCTGGCACATTTTTAACAATACTCAGGACCAAAGGGGATTGTAAGATGGAAGCTTTGATAACAAAAACATAAAGATGTCATTGTCAACTATCTCAAAATATACACGCTTGTTGTAAATGTCACATAAGCCTACAGCTAAGTGATGGATCAGAATTTCCTGTGTTTTCAAAGTGCTCCTGTTGATGAATACTTTAACTCCTTCATGAACAAGTTGTTCTGTGTCCCACAATCCGCCTTCTGTCCTTGTATGTTGTATCACTAAAATAAAATCCTCATTTAATATGAGTAAGTTGCATGTACAGGCTAGAATTTCAGTTATACTCTGTACCAAGAAAAAAAAAGTGCTTGGAAAGTGTTTGGAAAAAAACATGCATAATATTGTAAATCACTTTATTAGCAATAGTATGAAATTTTTGCTCTTCATTAAAATAATAGAAGCGGTAATACGTGGTCAGATAAACTAAGTATTGGTGATATAAGGACTAACTTGTGCCTCAGTAGAAGTCTTCATTCAGCAAAGTATTTAAGCATACGATTAAAATTAAGCATTTGATTGTAAGCATCTTCGTTCAGCTCAGTGTGCAGTAGAGCATTGGCTGAAAAAGACATAGGACGTTATTAAGAACGCCAGGTACATCAGGATAGATTTTGACCTCTTAGGCCCTGACCCTGTCATCACTCGTATTTGCTTGTGCCTGCCACCAGGGGAAACCGCTTCTAACAGTGACATTCCTGACTGCAGAGTGAGACCCTTTTGGGGAGCTAGAGGTCTCACAGGTTTAAATGCTTGAGGATTGCCATCTTCTGGTACAACCAATCCCTGCTACATGCGGTCTCTCACCGTGTGACATGGAGGACATGCTGCTTGTTTTTCTTTATGATTAGGTGAGTGCCACGGGCTAGGGAGGGGAGAGGAAGTAATTTTTTTTGAAGTTACCTATCCACACTATTTACGGACTTTGTTATTACTTCTTCACCTCAATCATCTCTTCTACACTGATCTTTACCAAAACCAAGAGCCACCAATCCGCTCATCTTGTATAGTTTGCTCAGATAAATCTGGATATTTTTTGGCAGGACCATTGGACTTTTATTTGGGTTTAGAGATGTTTATGCTATTTAGGTGCCCTGCTACTGAATAGAATCAAAATAATAATTTCTTAGTAGAGCTGCAGGTGCAGAGTATAGGAACCATGTATTGCCAAAATTTATTTAGGTGTTTGGAAAGAAACTTCATCACACATTAAAATCTGTAATCCCAATAAATTAAAAAATAATTTGAAAATTACAGGCTGGTGGGTAGTCTAACTCAACTGTTAAAAATCTCTTCTACAAATTGCAAGTCATTAATAATTAGTATTAAAAAACCTATTACGTCTTTGATTGGGGAGAAATGGACTGCGGCTAGTATTACATTATTCAATTAGATTTAATTCCATTTGGTATGTGTTTTACTTTATGTCAATTGCAGTCTCTAAAAGGATCATGGTAGCAACCATCCAAAATGTCAATTAATTTGTGTATAAAGCAAATAGCACACATAATAATTTCATCATATAGTGCAGCTCTGTTGACTGACAGTGGAAGTGCTGTTAGAGTCACTACAGTTAATTAGACTTCTTTATGCATTGTACAGTAGCATTACAGACAATCATTTATAAATGAGTTTATTAAAATGTCTATGTTCATATAGTGAAAGCACGTTAAACTCTCTTTCTTTAATGTTTGTGATGTCACCTTTGCCTAGTTTGCCTCTTCACTATGAAAATGTAAAATGTTGCTAGGAAAATGTAAAATGAATTAAAATCCTAAGTCAAAGCAGTCTCTGAGTTAGCAGATCAAGTCAAAAGACCTCAGGGATCAGACTGGCCTGCTAACTGGTAAAGAGGTTACTAACAGCCTTGTCTTTTCTAGGATTTTATCTTCTGCTAGCTAACTTGAATTACATACATTCCCAATTTATAAATATTAATCATATCTATCTGAGCAGCTGAGAGGTTCAATATTTATTTCCCAATTTGTTGCATTTTCCACCACATTTCATTCAATCTGTTAGCACTGCAATAAATCTATCTTTGCATTTATTTCCCAGTTTTTCTCATCTGTTTTTTTCTGTTTACTGTACGGTCACTGGGAATTCCTTGGTATTATGATCTTGCCATTGTATGGATTTCTTTCTCTCTTCCCGAAACAGCACTTGCCACCATGAAGAAAGCAGCTTCATAATGCGTATTTATATGGCAGTATTGCTATATGAAATACCATATAGAACGTATTCTGTATTACTTGCTTATTATATAGAAATCATCCATTTTAGAACCTTTATCACTAGACAAGTCCCTTTATCACTATAAATGTCAATGCAAAAGTAAACATCGAGGTTAGGAGGGATATCTTTAAGATGTCGAGGAGAGAGTTCTCCTTGAAAATTCTGCCTGCAACTGCTGTCCTGTCTGAGCTGAACAGTTCAGACACATAAAACAAAAAGGAATTGACCAACGAGTTTAAGTTGCTTCTATTTGTTTCAGTCATTTTCCCATGTGCAAAGCGTTGTTATGTAAACTCGCTGGTTAGTTTCCCCCAGAGATCCGGGAGCATGTGTAGTGGTTGGTAATTTATGGATGTAGTCAGGATTTACTTTGATATCACTGTTATGGGGAAAGCTCTGTAACAATTGAACTGAGCTGTAGTGACAAGAATTGGTAAAGAAGGGGACTACTGGAAGACCAAGGCAAGGGGGGTAACTTGTTGCTATTCTAGCCACGGGTATTAACAGTGCTAGAGTAAGTGAAACATTTCTATATTTAGTCTGTTGGGGGGGGGGGGGGGGGGGGGCAAGGCAATAGAAGATTTAGTAACCAGAATAGAAACATTTTTCAGTATGATTCATGCATCCAAATCCTTTGGTTCCTGTTCAGCGCTCCTGTCTTTCTTTTGTCTCACATATGAAATGTGTCATGCGTGGCACGGTTCAGCAAACTGCAAAGTCATCCTTGTAGATAGCCTTCTGAAAGAGAATTGGTAAAATTTTTGTTACTAAATTTGTTCTAAAGAGTTGAAACATGTAGCAGATCTTCTGAACTAAGTCCTGTCTTCTTCTGGCTGATAAATGTCCCTGACAGTATAGTACAGTAGAGCACGAGAGCCTTGATGCTCAGAAGTCATTCAAGGTGACAGATCTCTTAAGTGGAATAGGAAATTCTAGAATTAACATGCTAATTCCTTACAAATTCCTATTAGCCCAAGAAGGAATGACCGGGAGATCAAACTCCTGTTGAAATGTCTACAATCAAGGCCATTGTTATTGATCTTTCTGCACTGAGAAACAGTTTAGATGTGAGAACAGTGTTCATGGCACACCGCAAACCAGATCCATACAGACATTCAGGCACTTAAATCTTACTGGGTAATGGAGCTGGCTTGCTGTGACTACTAAAGCTCACACCCATTTTTCACTTAGTATCAAACCCCAGATTTCCAAAAATACAAATCTGAATCAAATGTACCATCTTCCTGCCTTAGACTAGATGGTCTAATAATGTTACATCACAAGTACATAGATGGGTCCTTTATTTTTTTTGCATATACAAATATAGCCTTGCACACAAAATGTGCATGGAAAAGAGGGTATTTTTTACTACCTGTCTAAGATATAGTTGTAAAATATATATACAATGTGTAGAAGTTATATTTACTTTAACAGATATAAATCTGAATTTTATTTATTTATTTATTTATTTATTTATTTTATTGCCAGTTCCTCACCAGATTACTTCATACACATGCTTTCAGGGATGGTGTAGTATTAAAAGATGTACCTATAAATTCATATAGCATTTGCCTACTTTAATGTACTGCGAGACCTAAGGCCAATCAGAATAAGAAACTACCAACATGTGAAAAACAGAGATTTCTGTGACATTCCATGAGTCCAGATCTGATTTTTAACTCATAAAATGGGGGGGGGGGGGGGGGGGGGGGAATTATATATATGTTATCAGAAATCTCCCTCTAAAAGCATTGTGCCCTCTTAACTCTAACTATGTGGACAGCTGTATCCAAGAAAACAACTACCACGTGTGGAGGAAATTTGTTCCCAGCATGCAGCTAGCAGGCTTTGGAAAAGGGAACCCAGTAGTGAACTGGGACACAGGGAAAGATTTTTATCTCTTCATATAGTATGAGGTTAACCTTAATAAACTTCATCACATTTTTCTTTGAAATCTCTTCTAAACAGTGGCCTTTCAACAATACATTTCTGTTCAGATTTTAATTTTAATCTGAAATAGTCATTTATATTTGGGAGACCACTTTCAAAAAGTCAAATATTACATAGGGACAACTGCAACAATTGGTGGAGAACAGCCCACATACAGAAGTTGCAGAAGGGGAGCACTGCTACAGTATTTTCTGGCATGGTAATTAATTACCTTGTTCTTGAGCAGAATTGTCAGATACAAATCCTTAGATGCTGCAGGGAGCAAAGCTTTCACATGCATTATATTTGCATCACAAAAATATGTTTCTATGCATATGCCTTGTAGAATTCATGCCCTTCATTCTTGAATCTGAATCCTGTTTCCTACAGATATTTAAATCACAGTTGCTACTAACAGGCTTCTAGCACAGGGTCTTATTCTTCTTTAGAAAGCAATGGCAAATAAGAAGGAAATAAGGCAAATAAGAAGGATTGATTTTTTTCATCAAATAATCCAGCTTTGCAGAACCAACCTGACTTTTGCTACCATGGCATTTTTGCTCTGATTGTTTGAGGCAGTCCTGTCACCTATGCTTTATTTCTTCTTCCTGCATCGAAGTCTTTCTGGGTGATAGGCTCTGATGTACAAAGTCTAGTGCAGTTGAGCCCCATTATTATCTGACACTACTTTAAGAAATATGGCTTCCACTGCTGAAATTGGAAGTCCCACTGCCTTGACCTGTATTTTCCTGGCAACCGCTTGGTGTATGTTCTCTCTTCTGGCAGCATTAGCTCTTACTCATGGACTTTTCCTGTGAAAATAGAGGTAAGTTGCATTCGTACTGGCTTCTCTGTATGAACCTCTAGGAGGGTGTGTGATGCAGACTGGTGTACGCTGAGAGGTGTGATAACAGGGCACATTCCAATTTGTGAATCAACTGTCTACCACCTGGTGGAGGTGTGCTGGCCCCCAGTTAGGGGAAATTTATTCCCTTCTGGAGATGGCTACCCTCAAATTGACCTCTTGTCATATGTCAGGAGTTATGCTCCTTGTCATTACATAAATCTTTGGAGCACGTCATGCAAAGGGGCTGACTCAGTAGCCGTCAGCCTCCTGAAACTTTGAGGTCTGCATGGAGACATAGACTTCCACAACTGAAGGCTAATCAAAACACCTGCTTCTATTGGGTCCCTCTTGATCCTTTCTCCAAAATGCTTTTCTGTCACATGTGTTTATTTTTAAAATAGTTTATGCTGCCAACTCAGATTTGTCAAGTAGGGCCCTTCCTCACGTTTGAATTCTCAATAGTCAGGTTTCTTTCATCAGCACAGTTCTTCTTGAAAAAACGTCTCTTTCTAGCCACAGTATTACCAAGACTGTTATAGTGTTTCATAAATCATGAGGTATGGTAGATGCACAGCACTTATACTGATTCTCATCAAGAACTAGACATGACACAGAGATGAGGTAAATGAAAGACTTGGCAGTTAGAGCACTTCCAAGCACCCTCCACACTTTTGTCAGATTTAGGACCACATCTCATCACAGTGGGCTTCCACCAAAGAGACTGGAAAGCAGTATTAGACACAGCAACATAGAAAAGGGGATTCTGTGGTAAGGAAAGATAAGGATCCTGGAAAGGCACTGTGATTGCAACTAATGGGTTTCTCTTATGACGGTGAAGAGGGCTAATTAGGTGACTATTCTCATTTCTTCATTTACCCTCTGTCCCCTTTTATGCTTTGTGTCTCATTGCTGCATGACTTTTCCCTTTTCCTTAAAGATGCATAACCCGGATGTAGCTTCTTATGGTGCTCCAGAAGATTTTACAAAAGAGATTAATTCCTTGCTGTTTTCTTTGAATTTCCCACTGTTTTTTTTCAGGAATTCCTTAATATAGGACCTTTCTGGGAATCCCCCATGTTTCGTAGGATTTCCCCAGTCCAAACCCTCTCTAGAATTTCCCCAGAGCTTTCTAATAATTCCTAGCTGTAGACCCTTTCTAGGATTTCAATGATCTCGAATTTTTCTAGGTATTTTTAAAGATTTTTTTCTGATGTTTCCTAATGGCTTTCCAAGAACTCATGGATCTGGTATCTGTGTCAAGTATACCTAGAACCCCCGCTATGTTACCTAAAGCACCAAGGAACATAGATATGGCTACCTAGAGACGGCTACCTAGAATCTGTCCCTTGATTTCTAGATCCCTTGGTATGATTATCGACAGCCTGTCCCAGCACACCTACATTTTTTCTTACAGTTTTAAGGAACTTTTCCAAAATGCAATATGGTGGAATGAATGCTAAAAACAGTCCAGAAGATTTCCCATGATGATCCCTGTAACTGGTTTATCGGAGAAAGATTATTAAAAGAGAGAAATTAACTTTTTTCTTTAGTTTACTAGTTACTAAAACTGGGGAGAACAAGAGCAAGGAATACTGCAAGAGAGGAGAATCAAATCAGTTCAAAACTATGAGATGTCACAGGAGCTGAGTTAAGAACATCTCCACGATGCAGTGAGTATGGAGGTGCTGCTGATAAATAAAGTACCGAGAACAGACCTGTCGTCAGAGCAGAACCACAAGCACATCTGAAAGGATGAAAATGGCATAAGTTCAAAACACATAGGCTTTCATTCCCCTGTCATTCAGTATGTGACTTGAATTAAGAGCTTACTCTTCACACCTAATGTTCTCATATTTTATTGAAGATGCAATACTCCAAGAAGACTGAGTATAGTATCAAGCAATAGAAATAACACAACAAAGCACAGGAGAGGACTGAGATATATAGACAGAATTGAAGATAAAACACAACCATATTGAAGTCACTGTATTAAAATATAAGTAGACCTGATTTTCTTCTGCATCGGAGCTTCCTTACGCCACTTTGTCAGAATAATGGGGCCATGAAGTGTGCATAACTGTAATTACTCCTACTCCAAAGGTCCTTTAAGCTGACAGACTGGTATAAATGGAGCATTGTATAAATGAGAATTGAGTTCAGTGTGGAGTAGATTGCATGTTCCTCTGCATTCCAAATGCATTCTAAAATTTTAAGTAGAAAAGTGGCAGGGATATCTCCCACTATGGAAAATATGCGTATTTCAGAGTCAACATTTTGTGTGTAGGAGAATTTCATTGGGCTTCACTGTACCTCTTCACCCCTCATACAGGTATAGTCATCTATGCAAAGGTGGTGAAAGTGCTGCAAAATCATACCATTAAAATATTGCACCAACTTTGCTCAGCTATGACTTTAAAAGAGACTCAGACTGTGATATCTTACATGGTGTAGATCAATTCAGAGGAACATCCCAAGATGCTAGAGGAAACTGAGCGAAGAAAGGAGAAACAGTCCCAAAATAATATTAACCCTTTTTGTCTTGCAAATGGCTACCATACCAACTGATTCATCCAACAGTTGTACTGAGACCAAAGGATGCTTTAATGAGAGATTCTCTCTAAAATTCCTTGCTAGATGGAAAAGCTGTCCTTCTGTGGCAGCAATTCTTAGGTATCAGAAGCATCAAATACTGTGTGGAGTATGTTCTCTTCTTACATAATAAATAGATGGCCAGCCTAGAAAGGTACTTTCAAAATCATAAGATTTCTCTAGGGGTAGGATGAGGTCAGAGGAGCTGGGGATGCAATATAAGTTTCTAACAAGGAAATTGAAAACTGCCTTTCAAGGTTATCCTTTATTATTTCCCTTTCTTCACTGAAATTCGTATCAGGACAAGACTTACACAACACTTCGACAATCTCGTAAGTCTGCTGCAGTATAAAATGTACTGCTGTGCTCAGGTGAATTGTACCTACTCACTCTGTATAGGTTAATGAAATCTAATCCTCCACTCTTCATAAAATCCATTAAGTAGTGACCAGCTCCTTCATTTGGAATCCCAGCTCTGCTGTATCTCCGCTTCTCCCCCATCTGTCAGTCAACAAGGTTTCTCAGGGAAGGTTTTCCATTTACCAGGTTGACTTCCACAGCCCTGCTGCTTTTGGATAACTTTGGAAAAGAATTGCTGGAAAATGCAATAATAAGGAATATCTCTGGGACCTGACTGTCTGTCTGTTTTGGATTGTTTTATTCTGGGAGCAGGCTCCCTACAGTGTATTTGATAAATTTAAACAGGGTTATACCAATGATATACTATGTTGTTGAGAAATATTTCCTGGCTAGCTAGAGCTCTTATAGCCTTACTGTCTTTTCAGTCTAAATACGTGAATGGCTGCTCTAGAGTCTTTAACTGCAAACTTCATTAGGTAAATTACCGTGATAAAAATATATCTGTGGATTTGGGGTATCCCCAGACTTCTGGCCAAATACAAACTTATACGAGAAGAGTTGACTAGCTCTTGATTAGTGTTTATGGAATTTTAGCTCGTGAAATGACTGCTGAGCCAAGATGCACCCACCAAAATGCTGGGTCTGCAAAGCACTTAGTCATGATCTTAAGTTCTTAACTGAATTGGAGCCTGAGGCTAAACAAGCTTTAAATGGAAACAGAACCTTGAGTGCCACATATAAATTGGTAATTTATACAGAGAAACTTTCATTATTATATTTTCATTCAGAAAATTCAGTGGAATTAGTCAAGAGAAATAAACCTGCCATCATTGACAGGCCTAGAGGATAATCCCTGATTAGAAATGGCCTCCAAGGCACATCTTTTGGTATTAGCCTAATTTTAAAAATGGAAGGTTTGTGCTACTGAAAAATGCATGTTCTTAACAACAAAAGTGAAATCGAATCACATCCTACAAAGTCTGAAATCTGTACAGTCCAATTGTATAGTAGTCCTACCTACTTAGAAATACATTGTGCAATTGTGCTGTCTCAAAAGGCAGTGCTCATCTGCAAAACAGAGCCAGTAGGAACAAGAACAGATACTTGAGAGTACTTCAGTGAGGAGAAAAAAAAAAAAAAAAAAAGGGAGTGTTAAAGAAAATCCAGCCACTGCTTCTCTTTCTGCTGGAGAAATAGGAGAAATAGTGATGCTATGATCTCTGACCTTTTATTAACAAGTTAGTCACTTCCAGAGGACAGTGATTCATTGCAGGCCACCTTATCTGCATTTGAACAGACTCACCCCCAAGGCATTCCTTTGTCATATACTGTAACTACAGATGGCAATAGATTCCCTGTACTAGCGGAAATAGATTTATAAAGTTTAAAGTGCTACTTTATCCTATCTGCAGTATGAAAGAACCTTTAATGAGATTTAGAAAATTATGGATAAAGCCTAGTTTGACTTTTGTAATAAAACATACATTGACATCTCTAACTAATGTGTATTGTCGCAGTGTAAGCCTATAGAGAAGAAAGGGTGCCTTATTTGAATTATGAATTGATAAAAGGAATATGATACTGTATTTGAAGGTGGTACAAAGGCTGAAATTTTCCATAGGAATAAGAAAGAATAAAATGTCTTGATCTTGCCAATTGTATTTTGCAAATCAAATCGAGGAAAAATTTCTGCTTTAAATCAAACATTGGACAGTCGATGAGAGGCACGAAACATTCTTTTTACTGAATGGGTAAATGGTTCCACTCTGATTAGCCTTTCAGACAAAGTTTGGTATGCCCTTACTAACCATGATTCTTTAAATTATCCCAACGAGAAGTAATCAAGAGGCTGAGACACCATTTATTAAAAATCTTCTTAGGAAATGCTCAGTATCAATATATAATCGTTCCAAATATAACCAAACCAAATAATTGTGTCTGTGCGGTTACAGTTTGAAGGGGAACTTTTAATCTTGTAAATACAAGGTTGCTTTCTTTTATTTTTATGATAGTTACCTAGTTCCTTAAATTCTGGATGACTTCCACTCCCACCTACACCTATGTATATTGCTTCAGAATTAAGTGTTGGATATGAACACAAATGCCCAGTGATCCCATCCGGAGCTAATAGCTTTGCTATTTCCCAATCCTGATTTACAAATAATCAGAAGGTATGTAAATTATGTAAATGCCATTGCTGTTTCTTCCTTAGTACAGGCTATTTTCCCTTTGTTCCTAGTCACAGCTGGTTAATTGTCACTATACAATCTGGATGGTTCTCTTTCAACTCTCTACACGTAATTAGGGTTTCTAGTAGAGTCATATTAAATATTTTATCAGATGTAAGTTATACATGCATTCTTTTAATGCTTGTGACCTATGATGCATTACCATTAGCTGCAACTAAACTGAAGGACCTGGGAGTATCTTATAACTTGAAGGTCCAGGTATGCTTCCACACTCTCACTTGCTTTCCACTCCATGACCTTGTTTTCATCAGGGGAAAATGCAGATGCACAAATAGAACAAGAGCTACGATTTATTTCAGAAGTTTTCCAGTTTGGCTATGGGAAGACTATTCCTGTTGTGAAGTGTGCCTCTTTTGTCATTAAGATGTGGTGCCTCGAGAATGGATATGACATATTATCAGCCAGGATGACAGACGACAGCAGCATACCACTTTCTCTACATAGTCCTCTCTCACGCTTCACTTTCCTGTAGTTTCTTAACTGGTGGATGTGCAGATTTAAGGGAGCTTGGTGATGAGTAAAAATCTGTAAAAAAACATTTTGTGATCATCATATCTTGGATTCAGTACCTGTCCCAGGAATCCAACGACAAGGCTAGTTTGTAGACTTTTACTTTCAACAAAGCTATGAAGGATTGAAATGCAACTACCCTAACCTCATTTTTCTTATTCTAATCCCCTTACCACTTGTCAAAGAATATCCTCTTACAGATCACATTTCAAACATCTGCAGGACTTATTTTTGTGAATTTTGCCACGTCACTTGGACTAATGTAGCATCTGTAGACCGGTTTGATTTGACAAGCTTAATTTTTATTGTCTTTATACCTATAAGGGTTTTTAGCATTCCATTTTGATGATTCACATCTTTTCATAATACAACACCAATTCTTAAATTTACTAGGTAAATTTATGTCATGCAAGTGGCAATCACACAGTGCAAAGTCTGTTTAAAGTGATCTAAGAAGTGTATTGGCGAATTCTCCTGATTAAGAGAAAATCTCTGCCATCAGAAAGCTGCTGAAAGTAGCTGTTTGCACCCACCCGTTCACGTACTTCTAATATGCATGTGAGGAGATAGCTTATGTCTGGAGGACTTCTGCAGGGAATAAGGCATGAGAGCATGGCATAGTCCTAATAGAGCAATAATCTGACTTTCTTACCAGCAACAGGTAAAGCTGATTCCTTGTAGACAGCTGAGAACATGGGAGGTGCAGCTTACTCTCTGTTACCACTCTTCTCGAGCTCCAAATGTCTGCCCTGTTTACTTCTCTCCTGTTCTTCTCATTATAATATATTCCTTTTTGGGGTTGAGTCTATGTTTTGATTTAGCGGTCTCCTTGGGCACCTTCTGCTCTTGTGAGTAATCCTTATTCATAAAGAGCTAAGTTACAGGCAATAAGGCCTTAAATCTAATTTTTTTGGCATCTCTACTTGTATTTATGAAGAACTATTCTAGTGAATAAAGTTTTAGCTTGTGATAAACAATGGTAAATAATGCCAACAGCTACAGTCTGGTTCCAGCTATACCAGCTCAAATGAGCTGAAAACTCAGCCCTCTGTCAGACACTGTCAGTTTTCTAATGTGGAAAACTAAATAATTCCATGATATTTGGAAACATTTCTCCCCCTAGCAGATTATGAATTTTCAAAGTGATGGTTAATTAGTCTTGTTATTTGTTAAGGAACTGTGGAAAGATATCATGGAACTGCTAAAGAAGGATAAACCTGGATATCAGAAACTACCGGGTAGCTGGGAGGCAGAAAACAAAACCTCCCTGCTTTACCTTTGTACGACAAAATGCTTTCATCCCATTTGCACTGTATACCCAACATCAATATAGCACTATGTGGGTAACAGGGGACAGTGCAACTAACAAATAATGTGACTGAACTATCATAAGGAGTATGCATATTCCTTACTGTTATTTGAAAAATATTGATTAGAACTGGTGGTTACGGTAACTTTTGATGTGGCATAGTAACAGAAGCACATTGTCATTAGTCTGTAGCCTTTTTCTTTAACGAGAGAGAGATTTGATAATCTGTGTTTTCCACCTCTGCTACTAGCAAGATAGTGGGTTTGGTTCTGGTAATTACTAGCTGCCTTCTCTCCACTTTTGGCCTTCTGAAGTCTGCCAAGTTCAGGTGACAAGCAATTGAAGAATGGAACAAGCTATGTCATTATATCAACAATATAGATCATGAAGCTGTCTAGGCAAAAGGAAATATAACAGACAGGTTTGGGTTTCTTTCCTTTCTTTTGGTGTAGATTGTTCTCTGATTTCCAAGAAACAGACACAAGAATGAAGCTCCCAAATCTGCCATTTCCTCATAACTTCCAGTGAGCATTCACTGCTCTCTGGCCATTAATACCACACTTAAGAAAGGAGTCTCGCTAGCAGGGTGGTGTGATAGAAAATTAATACTGTCCAAAATTCTTATTTTTTTAAGGATTACTGGGTGGTGTGATACATCATATTTTAGCACACTCATTTTCCTCTGGCCTACCCTTCTTTCCATGCATAGCTCCCAGGCCAGAGCAAATGCTCGGTTAGGTGCAAGAATGGGATGGTACATCGCTGTTGGACAACTGTTGAGACCTTCCCCTTCGTCTTAGTTCTGCATCCCACTTCAGGGGAACATGACATGTAAATGGAGGGTCTTCTCTTCACAATACTTGTAAAGATGTTCACAGGCTGCACATAAGCACTTACAGGGCTTTGTAATTTTAAGAGGAGCTGCATTACTTCAGTAGTATTTTTAAAAGTTTGTGGATGGGTGTCTTGCAGAGGAAAACTGATTTCATTCCTAACTCTGGTACAGCCTTGCTGTGTGACCTTGGGCAAGCCACTTAACACCTGTGTTCCCCTATTCCCTGCTGTGTAAAATATTGCTGATGCTTATCTAGATTAAAGAAGAGCAGTGAGGCGATGTTCATTAATTATTGTTGGAGAGTGTTCTGAGATCCAATCCAATAAAAGTGTAGGATACAATGCTTTGCCCTTCTAGAATACATTCATCTGAGGAAGGTAAAGCATTATATCTTCCACTTTTATGTGAAAAGAAAGAAAACTAAAACACCACTTGGAAACCTCATTTTAATTGGTTTTGGGTGGGGTTTTTTTTTCTGTACTGTACCCAAGGCTAAATTCACGGAGGTATTTATAAAACATGAAAAGATGCAGACAGGCACCTTATGCAATTTTCATAGATAGTCTGGGAATCTGCTCCCAGTGGAGTCAGGCACCTAGCTAACATTCTTGGGTGGCTTCATCAGTCCCAGGGGAGTGCTCACCTACATCCTTAGGGGGCTAATTTTCTCTGGCAGCCTAAGCTGCAAGCTCACTACTTGCAATGCTTAAAGATACAGAGCAAATTTTCAAAAAATATTGTGAAACCATTTTACAATATAGCCCTCTCTGTCATGTAAGATTTTTGAAATCTGTTGCGATATGAAGTTTTGGGGTGAGTCGTTATTAAAATGTTGCCCTTATTTCTTTCTGAATATTAGTCCCATTTCATTTCTGAATTAAGTTACTATTAAAGGAGAATGCCTTGACAGGCTCCTCAGATGTAGATTCTTTCAGTGCTATGAATGCTGAGCAGGTTGGAGGGCTCCTGGATTCCATGGAAAGATGTAGAAACAGTTATACCTGATGGAGGGGATTTGCCCCATTGCAGCTGGTCTGAGGACAACTGTAACAGCTTTGGAAGGCCTGGCATGGTAGAGGGAGTAGTTGGATGACACTACCCTGGGACTTCACTTAGCATATGCTGTTGTTAGAAGTTTTCACTTTAGATGTGTGTTTAAAACAACTGCTGCCTACTCAACTCTTTATCAGTGCATATACAAGTCCTACAGAAAAGGCCCAAATCAATAGCTATAAATTCAGATTTGTTTTTCTGTGTACTTTGTGGACCTATTGTAAGCTCTGTAACCATTTTTCTCACTAAGCATCCTTCAGCCGATGTTTTCTCTTGGAAAATGGAATTTTTGGCTATCTTATGAGGCATAAGGACAGAGACGTGGCTATTCAGTTTGTCATTGCCTCATTACTAGTGTGAAAACCACTCCAAGACTGAATCAGAATAGCCCAATCTCTGTATTTCGGAAGAAAATCTAAATCTTTCATTTATTCTTCATGAAATAGGTAGGTGTTTTAAACTTTAAGGCAATAGTTTGACAATTACTTTTGTATTTGGAGAAGAGAGCATATCAGTTGCACTGAGTTCTATTTTTTTCTGCTCAGCAACATCATAAGGAAAAAATACAGGCTAACGTTACAGCCTGTGAAACATAAGACTTTTCTTCCAAAACAGACCAAGGAGAGTAGAACCATCAGTCTTGCATGGTCTTCTGCACTGTGAGAAATGAGGCGCTTTTTAATAGAACAGAAGGTTTTGGCAAAAGCTGGTGCCACTGTCATTTCTAAGTAGTGTGGCAGTTACAGAGTTAATTTTCTGGGCCAGTGTTTCCCCAGGTGCAAACCCATGAGAGACTACTCAGAGGAAAGGCATTGGGTAGCTGCCCAACAGCTTTGATTGGATTCAGGTGGGTCCTGAGTGCTACACCAAAGCAGTGGGTAAAGCAGAAAGTGGAAGTAGAGAAATACTTGGGTCTGTATTTTTTTTTTTAAATTCTATTGAAAACTTTATGTACTGCGTATATGATATTTCTTTTTAAGTTTTTGTCTCTTGGTGTTCTGGCATGGATTTCTACGGCTCTGCTTTTGAATTGCTCAATGGGTAACCAGAAATAATAAGTGAATTAATGGTTGAAGAATGCAAGCAGGATGTTTTCAGTTGGGGGGAGGGGGGAATTAGTGCTATCTAATGTATGGCCTTCTTAACACTTTATTGTTATAGATATTTCAAAAACTCTGGGAGGTAATGTTATTTTAGAAGAAATCTGTCATAGTGCTTGCAGTGTCTCGTTAAATGTGGTTTCCTCTGTAATCATGGTTTTTTACATTTTAAAAACTATAAGCAAAATCTGAGAGTGCATGATTCAAATGGAGATCTCTGAATTCTGGTGTAACGTGTCAGAGAACTGAGTAATTTCTTTGCATACAGCTGCATACTGCCATATGGTTGATTCTGTGGGAAAGTCCTTGTTGGTGCTTGTGGAGGTTTTGCTAAGTGTGCAATTCACTGTGATGCTCTTTGCTTGTTCTACAAAGAGCTTGTCCTACTTGAAATAGGAAAATAAAAGGAAGAAAATCTTGGGGAGGGGACAGGGAGAGAGAGGTTAGATTATGAGGGCTGCAAAGACTTACGTGGGAGTAAGCGAGCTTTAGTATTTGTGTGCATATATACACGCACACACGTAAAAAGCCTGTTGTGTCTTCCAATCTCGTGAAGATAAGAAGAGCTTAACAATAGTTGCGCTGCTACTTTACATCTGTTTTTGCTTTGATGATTATGGGTTCCTGCTCTGATGTTGCATTTTGGCAGGCAGTGAGTATGTGCCTTTTCTCCCCTCCCACAACATGCACACTTTTTTTCCCCCTCTTTGTGAGATGTGCTGGGAGTACAGTGATTGTTATCATCCTGAATACTTAGTACCAAATGAGATGCTTTTTTTCTGGTTCCTGCTCAGAGCAGCAGCTGTCTTGGTTGGATAATAGCTTACTTTATCAAACAAAGTTGGAAGAAAATGAAACAAACCAGGGAAAAATCAATAATTCTCCCTGTAATGGATGGGACATGTATCTAGTGTAGTTTTTAATCAATACGCGTACTGAATCATCTTATATACAACAACATATTAGGTAAATTCCCCCTATTCTTACTGAGAAGTGTAGTTCCACTAGCCAGGAAGTATACCTAGAAAACAGTGTTTAATTTTCCTTACTATGCTAGAGCTCCCCAGAATAGGTACTGCTACATTTTTTAACTGGCTGTAGATGTTTGGATACTCTAAAAGGGGCTTTATTTTTTCTGAAAGTAGTACTACTCAAAATGGCATGGTCTGCACATCTCTAAATTAATTTTGGAAGTGTTAGGCATTAAAAGATGAGGGCCATGCCTTACACTGATTCCTAAAGAAATTGCTGGGTACCTTTTTTTGGTCATGATTTTATATTTGCAGTTCTCTCCTTGCCTGGGATATAGTCAAGATCCTTTGAGAAGGAGCAGGAGAGGATCTTTCTGAAGGAAAAAAAAAAATGACAGAAAATGTTAACCTTCTCTGTTGTTCCCTTCCTTCCACAGACAGGGGAACTGAGTTCCTTAGTGTTTTGATTTGCTGCTTCTGAGGCTGACTAAGTAAGATAAACAGAGAGGTCAGCATGGGTTTCTGCTGAACTAATGCTCTGTACCTACAGGAGATGTTTGATGTTTGAACCTAGTGGGTCAACACGAGTGAACTTATGAATTCTAAAAGCTTTAAAAAGAGACAGTAAAAATAATAAAAATATCTTGGCAAATACCAGGGGGGAAAAAGTTTATTTAAAAATACCCAGGAATCCAAGAGAGGCTTGGTAATTGCATTAGATATATTAAGCTGTGGTGTTGCTTTTCCTTTCTAGAAGAGGCGTCCCGACTTCTAGGATTATCCTGGACAAGGTGGACTGCACTCAACCATCCCGCATTGAAAAGTAAATGGCTTGGATGGGCTGATGTAAATAGTCTTATGAAGTTTTTCCTTTGAGTAGTGAATTTTTCTTGCCTTAAAGAGATAATATGCAGTATCTTTAGCTCAAGTGAAACTTAGTTCTTTTGGAATCTTCAGTGTTGCTGCCCTCATTCACCTATCTGAGGACCATACCCTGCAATCTCTTTCTTTCTTTTCCAGCTTATTTTATTTAAAATTTATTTAAAAACCTGTTGAAGTGTCAACTTCTGTAAGAAATCCTAGAGGCAGATCATTTTGACAGCATCTGGTGCCTACACAATGATGTGGAGTAAGAACATTTTCTTTGTTCTTAGTTTTGTTTTTTTTTAAACTAAAAAAAAAAAAAAAAAAAAAAAATGCCCTGAGATTAACAAGAGATCTTGAAAGAGAAGTGTGAAATCTTTCTTTTTCTCTTGTCCTTTAGTTTTCCCCCTCCGTGCTGAGGCTAAACTAATCGAGAACATGAATCAACAAGACCAATATGATGAGTGTCCACGAAGTCATTAAGGATAGTATGGTTTTTCCAAGCCCTTTTCTCTGTGGGTGTACTTTGGTTTTAATAGTACAAATTTTAAGGATGGCTGTTTGTGAGAACTGAAGGCATCTTTTTTTTCTTCCCTTTTTTTTTTTTTCCTTTTAGAAATGTATTGCAGACTGCCACCTTTAAATCATACATAGAGGCTTCTGATCTCTGCAATATACACTAGGGTGGCTTGTGGCACTGCTTTCTATTGTAATATATAGTAAGTCATTTAACACATGATGGTACCTCAAGTGAGTGGTGGAAAGTCTTCTTTAGATTACAGTGTTTGGGAACCTGAGGTCTTGACTCTAAATGCAGGGATGATTCTAGTATGCAGAAAGCAATTACCAGCCTTGGAACCTGTCCAGAACAGGGAGGCTAACAACATTCCTCTTTTCAATAGTGCCCTGGTAATACTAATAACAAAAAGCTCACTGTTAATATATTTGCTGTGAGACATGCATTCTAATAGGCAGTCATGGTCATATACTTACTCTTCTCAGTTTTCATTTGAATATGTATGCATACATTTAACATCAGCCAGAGCAGGTCGAACAGTGAATTTGCAAATAGACATGCAGTATGGAGACTTATAGAATGCTTGCCTTGGTAAAATTGTAGCAGGTAAATTATGGGTGCTGTAGTGTATAATCTGCACTATTATCATAATTGCTATCTGTATTATCTTTTGAATGGAGATGAAAATATTTTATATAATAGAATTAAATACCAGTGTTTGTTGTACTATATTTCATACTTTGATACTTTTAAGTACATTATGCTGTAAAGAATAACTCAAGTGGAATTTAGATCAGTGAATGCTTGTAAAATGTCTGAGATGAAATGTCTGAAGATTGAGTGTAGCTGAGGCTTCTAGAATACTTTCTAAATGTAAGACCTTGAAATTGAATACAATTTCATTAAAGAGTACCGCTAATGAAATAGCAGGATTATTATTACTATTGTTTGCAAAACTCTTCCAAACTAAGACTCTATTCTGCTGTCCTGGTGGTTTTTTTGTGATTAAATGATTTATGGCCAATTAGGTCCTAAGATTCTATGTGCCATCCTGCTATAAACCATTTCCTTGTTTGTGTACTGGCATGGTTTTCAGCTCTATTGCACTTAGCGGTAGTCAAAGCAGGTGTCTTTCAGCTTTCTGCTCGTGAAGACCTCTGTGCCTTCAGCTTCACAACAGGCACTTGGCGTTCACAGTTACGGGTTCTAAAATGAAGCGTAGTGGGAGATGCAGCTACATGTGTGGGATTTGCAGCTGCTGACAAACAGGTCCTGCTGCATATATCTGGCAAGTTTTAGAAAGCCTTCTCTTGCAGTTATATTTCAGTTCTTTCTAATATCTAACCCCAATGTTAATGCATTTCGATAAAGGGCTGGGTAACACTTCAAAGACTATGTCTCGAGTTGTGGCACTTCTGTATGGACAGACTTAGCCTCCTCTACTGGTGTCTTTTCCCGGGAATTTTCACAAGGTGTGCTAACAGCACAGGCGTTCTTGGTGGGTGTGGAAGGCTGAGGAAGGATAAAAATGGTAGTAAACAATCATGGAAGCTTAAATATTTTCACCTCATTTGCAATTCCTGGGGATGAGTTCTGTCTTTTGCCTTTGTTAGCAAGGTTCTCGTGTTCATTTTGCATCAACTGCAAAAAATTTGAGAGGTTAAGCATTTAATCAGCCACAACTGTCAGGAGATGTTAATATCAAGTTCTGATGTCCTGTGTGCTTCCTCTGACACCACAAATGTCACTGCCATGGGTTTTACTTACTCGTTTGATGCTGTTCAGATGAATACATTTCAAACTGGTCAGATACAGAATATGGGAGAGAAATGTCTTACCCTCCACGTAACCAACCAATAAAGATAAGAAAAATTAAGATAGCTTCATGGAAACAGATGATAGTGTTGAGATATGGTAGAAAAGCAGCACGGACTCTCCTTTGTTCACAGCCAATCTTCCAGTGCAATCCCAACAGTAAAAGCCAGAATAGAGAGTTTCTTGTGGCGTATTAAATACATCTTTTGCCCTGAATTTGGACTGGAAAATATCTGGGCACACATGAAGTCCATTTACATTTTATGGGCCTAACTTACTATGCTTCTGTGGCTCACAGGGCTAATTGAACTTGTACGTTAAGGTCACGAAGCAAGCAAGAAGAATCTCATGCCTGGTTATTTCACTGGTCTCATGTATGGACCCAGCTGTCCAAATGGTGAATGATGTTCTTTGGTTAGAGCCATGGAATGGTGACAGAAGGGGAAATGTTGGTTAAAACATGTACTCTGGCAGTTGGGTATTTCTGTTTTCGTCTCTGGTTACTGAGGTGAGGAACTGGGAAAAGGCCTCGAGGGCCAAAAGCAGAAGTGATGTTATGAGCAAAAGAGAAAGGACGTCCTACTGTTATGGTGAAAGTCATCCCTTTTCTTTCCTGTGCTACAACTACTTAGTAGATGCTGCCCACTGCCTGGAGCTCCTAGGATGAAGAGGTTTGTCTGTCTCACTGTAGTTACAGTCTGTTCTACTAGTAATCACTGGCGTGTGCGTGTGATAAAGCTCTTTGTAAGCAAACAAAAAGCATGTTGTGCTTTGATTCACAGGATATTAAATCTTGTGTGGAGTCAAAGAAACAATTTGCTGTGTGGCACAGAGTGACCTGTCCAACTGTAGCTAGTGACCTTTATCCAAATGAAAAACCTTCTTACAAACATCTGCCTTAAACGAGAAAGATTTCTTGAAAATGTGTGCTGAATACTTAAGTCTTGGGAACTGTAATGCATTTTGATTAAATAAGAACAGTCTGGGTGAAGTTTTGGGAACACTTCATTACCATATGATAAGCCACAGTAGAAAGTGATAGTAGTTACCTGACTTTGGTCATTTTTGGATTTCTTTCCTAGTTATGAGAGCGTGGATGCGGCACACATTTGAACATTGCTGCTTAGGTCTCTGAGGACTTACCTGGTTACTTCCGAAAGGTAACAGGTATATAAATGTTATGCAACAGTTGGATTCCTGAGAGCAAGTAAAAAGCTTGAAGAGGATATAAACAACTTTCATTAAGGCTTATCCAAAGCTTGGTTTTCTAATTGGGCTTTCATAGGTGCTAGTTCTTGGCACCTAGTAATTTGGAAATGTGTATGTGTTTGTTTTTGGTTTTTTTTTTTTTAAATCTGGATAAGTGTGTGTTACACCAAAGACACTGGGCTATGCCTGTGTGCTTCTAATCTGTAAAACTATTAATTGCCTAATATGGAGAGCTTATAATTCTACATATTTCACTATACTATCTATTGAAAAATAGACTAAATACCTGATTTAGCAAAGAAAATAAAACTTCATGATGTTTCCTTAAAACTCATTAAGCAATGAGAAAAATCTACTAGTTGATCTTATTAATTTAAACTTACATGGAAGCAAATTAACTTGAAGATCTGGATGACTTAAATTATTCAAATGTGCATTTAGGGGTTTAATATTTTATCTGTAGTTTGTTAGGCTGTAGTTACCCGTGAACTTTTTTGCTAGGCTAAATAGTTCCTGCCCTTTTCTTCCTTCCCCTAGGTGTTCATTCCTACCTTTCATGGTTGGGCTGTGTGGATTAATGTACAGGGTCTTGGAGAAGTGGGTGGGTAGGGCAGCTGCTGCTCAAGCTGTTGTAAGCAGCACTGATGGTGAACATCTAAATGTGTTCTCATTCTTTTTGGATCACTGTTTTACAAAGTCATTATGAAATGGGTAATCTAATTCTCATCCTTTACGCTTTTTTTTAAGTGATCACTGCAAACATAGCAGGATTCATTTGGAATGCTTCACACACTTTTTGTTTAGTGTGCCTTTTTCCTTAGGCAGCTTAAGCAAGATGAATTGTTGAATATATTTGCATGCTGTTGTGCTTCAAATTATGTATTCACAGATTTTTTTTTTTTGTCTGCACACAACTAGTTGGGCGTAGACACTAATTTTTAATAAGAAAGTGGCAAGATTCCAAGCCATTGTTTTCTGCTTTTTTGTAAAAAAAAAAAAAAAAAAAAAAAAGTGTCACTCTCCCCAAGGAATTACAAACTAAGATGAGGCAGATTGAGGGCAAGCATGTGGTTACAAACAACTTCTGAATAATTTCAGTTAAGATGCTTAGTGATGACTTTGAAAACTTTGCAGGTAAAACGCAAACTTTTCAAGTAAAACAAAATCCATCAGATCAACAATTCCCTGTGTGTGCATCTTCATTTGTTTTGTTTCTGTTTCTTTCCCTTTGTTATTGTATCTATTGCAAGGAAATTCAAAAGGATTGTGATATTCCATTCATGCAGAAAATTATGACAAGATTCAATATATTTTGGTTCTTAAACTTTGTTTATTTTCTTAATTAGATCTCAGCTCTTGTGCAGTGATCCCTCTTGGTTTTGAGAGAGGAGGGTGGCATGTGGAAAGAAGACAGGAGAACATGGGATGAGCCCTAGCACAGTAAGAAGTCTCGTTTTCCCACCTAGCTTTGAAAGAGACTTTGGCAAAGTGTCTTTCCAAAGCTCTTCCTCACTGCTCCTTAGCCCAGTGGCTTAAGAGTCACCAGTTTAAATTCCTTTTCTGCCTGATTTGGAGTAGGGATTTGGACTTTGCTTTTTTGAATGAGCCATTCATAAACAAAATATCTAAGTGCCTTCAGTGGACCTGTTCCACCTTGGATAATGTAGTTAAAACTGTCAACTACGGAGTGAGATGGTGGCTCAGAAGAACATGCAATATTGATCTGGCCCATGACAGCTTGCTGATCTACCTTATGCTTCTTGGACTAGAACATAGCGTATCTTCTGTGGAAGTACTGGCTTAAATAAACTTTATCTTGCAGTCTTTGTCCAGGGGTAGTCAGCAGGCTTCTGACACTGCTACAGGAGCAGCCATGTGGCTGTTCGTTAGCTCTGCCCCAATGTTTGGGGTTTGCAGATGTAATGGATTCTTTGACCTTTCTGTCCTAGAGATAACGCAGTGCTCTGGATCTCATTTTATACTGCAGACTTCAGCAGAGTGTAACCTGTTGCTAAATTGGCAAATCTTTGGCTAAATTCTCCACTCAAAGCCATGTGGATCTTAAAGCCGTTTCTACCGATTCCACCTGTTGCACTCACTGTTAATGTCCCGCAGCTCCTTTAGGCCAGTATTTCAGATGGTAAGATATTCTGCTGCTTAGTGTTGACTTCCCAGTCCTAAAGTGGGTAACTTTTTTTCCTCTCAGCACACCATGCTCCTCTCCTGGATGTGGCGGTGCAGTTAAAGCACTATTCATAACTCATCTCATTGCTTCAAAGAACCAGATATGATCACAGCAGCATCAAAAAATGAATGCTAAAACAAAGGCAAAAGGGTGAAATATATTACACTGATGACATTATGGAAACATAACGAAGAAACTGAAAGGCGCAAAATGAGATCTTATATTTTCCTTAAGTTTAGTAAACCCATTCTTTTGAGCTTTATGGATGTGATGAACATCAATAAGATTGATTAAAAAAGCCCGTAGAATGTTAACATTATACCATGTTGCTTGCAGCTTCAGTATTATTCATGCTTACAATGGGCTATTACCTATACACTGTTCCTTACAGGGGTAAATAATAAATTAATTGCTTTCTTCTGTCTGTTTTTACTTTGCCTAAAGCTTGTCAACAACTTCTCTTTAAAGATTGCTGCAATTGCCATTTGAACAGTAAAATCTGCTTCTTCAGCTTGGCAGAAACTTTGCCATAAGCCTTGTTTCTTCTGAACAATTGGCTCCGCTTACAGCGTGCAACCTGCTGCTGTTTGATAGGAGCCATGGGGAAGCCACTATAGCAAATGGCAAGATGTACAAGGGACGGACCTCTCGGAGGTGGCAGTAGCTTGGGAGGGGCAAGGCAGTGGAAATAATTGTGTTTCAGCTGAAGTTGCTAGAAGCCTTGCTGTTACCGTTATAACCGAAACCAAATCAAAGCCTGTGTCTGCCATGGGTCATGCGGCACTTCTGCATTTTGGAGGATGTATGATTATTTAAGCCTTAAGCTCCTATTTGTGAGCTGCAAAGAGCTTCCACAGAGAACGATTTCCCCTTGACTTGACTGCATACCAGAAAAGGGAAATCTGACTTGACTCAAAACACATTTGCTCATCCAAAAGATAAGGAGAAAGACTAGAGATGGTGTAAGTTTGATTTGAAGGGAAGTGAAGCTGAGGAGCAATGATCAGACTGTATTTGTATTTATTTAACTTAACAATAGAGTTGTACTTCTGGGAGGCGGATGTTCATATGGGGGAAATGTAAGGGGATTAAAAAGGAAATTTAATCTTTCATCAATTTCTCTGTGGAGCTGACAATGTTTGGCTAATTAAACTGTTTACCTATATTTTGTGTGCCTGCTGCTACAGCTGGATGCTGTCACCCTCATTTTTTTCCCACTGTATAATTTACTGCATTAGCAAGTTGCTGAGACTTCAGCTGCCTGCCAACACATCCACCCTTGGAATGAGAGAGGTTTCTGCACTCAGTGTACAGGTGCTTTAGGGATCCATTGAAGGAGAACGATCATTTTGATTCATATAGTATGTATATTTTTTGAATTATTTGTTCTGAATTGTGCCTGGAAAAGTAGGAGGAATCCTTTCTCCTTTTGAATGAAGGAGTCCTTAGGCAATTGCAGTTCCGTACAGAAGCTAGCCAAGCTGTTTCTTTGAAATCTGCTCATACTACTCAGAGTCTCTGACTCGTATAAATACCTTATAAACTACAGGAGAACTGTATGTGGTATTTTCATCATCTGTAGGATAGGAGGCTGTGTTGTGCTCCTTTCACTGCTGCTTGTTGTTGTTGTTGCTCAGAGGAAAGCCCACCAGACCCCAGCTGGGAGGAGCAGTAGCAGAAGCAAGCAGACGGGGCCTCCTGCAGCTCAGACAGGACTTTACCCAGTTCTGACTGTTTGCTTCAGTATTGCCTTCATATTTTTCACTTCTTACCACCAGCTCTTTCTTCAGTTCTGTTTCACTTAATTTTCCTGTTGTTCTTTCCCCCCCTGCCCCATTCCTTTACTAGATCTTTACTAACTCCTCCCTGCACCTGAGAAAGCTGATGTTTGTCAGAGTCAGTTAATGTACTTCGGTTTGTTTTTTTTCTTTACAGAATGTCTTCAGGGCAGGAATACTTCACCATCCTGTATGCATAGCACAATGGTATCTATTCATGACTGGCCCTTAAATGTGACTCTAATAAGCTTCATTAACAATATTTATTTCTACCATTGTCTTTGTCCTGAATACATGAAACAGTCAGTTTGACTTGAAAAATCAATAGAAAAATTAACCCTTATTGCTCTGAAAACCCAAACATTAATTTCAAAATCTGCTCTTTTCAAAGGAGTCATCTATTTTCAGTTGAAGAAAGGTCCCTTTCAAAATATTTGTCTGAGAGGTGGGCACTGTTTCTCCTTTCCTTTTTCTCTACTAGAAACCGAAGCACTCCCTTAGCATGGGCATACCATAGGAAACTCACTTTTCTGTTGACGTTTTAATGGCTTTCACAAAAGTTATACACAGAAGTACATACTAAATCCACCATGCCCTACTTAACTGCTTTCATGTGCTTCTGATGCCTTATGGGAAATAGTGCCAAAAATTGACAGTGAAATTAAACTTTCAGAAGTATGCATAAAGAAATGAGTTTTCTCCTTAGCTCTGAAACGAGGCTTGTGAACATCTATGGCATCTTTATGAATGAAAGAGCATCTAGAAAGTTAGCGAGCCAGAGTGATGCAAGATGGACCAATGTACTTACTGATGCTGGGCATAGTAAGAAATGTTTTAAATAGATGTGAATATTTACTGTGTGGTAAATTCCTTGAATAATCCCAGAGGAACAGCAGTGCTGAGACACTGACTGTACCAGCTTCTGCAGCAGCCTAAGGAAAGAGGGGGAAAGAAGCACAGGGCACAGAAAAATGTATGCAAAACCTGAAAACCAAACCAAAATAACCTGTTGAATTCACAGTGAATGTCCTGTGCAAAGGCAAGCCTAAGCCACCCAAATTCCTTTTTATCTCAATATGATGAGATACTTGCTAGGTGGCTTTTCAGATATCTCCTGTAGGCTCTGGATGCTATTCCCAGCAGGACTGCTAATGTGATATCACTCTTGAAAAATGCCAGTTCAGCAGCTTGTAGGAGCCCTAGAATGCTTGAAATGTGAACTAAGAGTTGCTGGCGCTGTCTGGTGTTGATTCACATTGAAATGGTATCAATTTCATTTTTTTCTCTTTGGCATTAACTTTATATTATGTAAACAGGGAAATCTGAGTTCTTTTCTATTAAAAGCTTGCATGTATTTTTCATGCTGAGGCAGACTTGATTTCAGGGCTTGTTTATCAAACCGAAGGATATTTTTTTGGTCTGTTTCTATGTAGCTGTGTGTGTTACTCTACATTATTTTTTTCCCTACCAAAAATCTTACTCAAACAGTTCAATTATTCATTTCAACAGACTTTGCAAAGCAAGAAACGGAAAGAAAGGAAAACTTCTATGGAGTAAACTAAATTTTTTTAAAATTAAATATACTTTTAAATTGCTCTTGACAAAACAAAAGCAAAACCTACCAAACACACAGTGTCTGAAACTCAAAGCTGAATCTGTTCTTATTGTTAAGATAAAAAAAATACTCTAATAACTTCTAGAACCTGTGAGAAAAGCTGTCTTTTCAACAAGATCCAGTTTTAAGCCATCTGTGATTCAACATGGGCGATGCTATGCTGATTTTACTCCTCATATTTTGGATGGGAGAAGTCAATGATATACGTAGTTCTTAAACAGCACTACATGGTAGTATTGTACAGAAGATACTAATTAAGGTAAAATGATTCTGGTAGAGATCATGCAGGCTTGTAAAAGGGAGTAATCCTGGGGAAACAGAAGTCTTTATGAACACTTATTTAGATTTATTGCATCTACAAAACACATTAGAGCTCTAAAACCCACCATACCTATAAAACCAAATGAACAAACAGAAACTGTATACAAAGGTACTTAAGGATGCTGAGGGCCACCTTCCACCCACTAGAAAGAGAGGAAATATGAGCAAAGAATTGTATATATTTCTTCATGCCGTGGTGGTGCTGACACTCATTTGTTTCAGTCTCAGAGAAGGCTTTTATTCCTTCTCGGGCACTGTGTCAGTATTCATCCAAGCTTCTGCAACTTCCCTTCGGGACAGGAACCCTATTGCAGCAGGTCTGGTTTTGGGGGTTTTGGTTTTTTGTTGTGTTTTTTTTTTTTTTTCTCCCAAATACTTTGTGGAAGCTATTTTTGCCTTTGCATTGATGAGGACATTGCTAGAGGGTTGTTCAGCAGCCGATCTGTGCAAAAGCTCAAAAGTTCAATTATTTCACCTCCCTTTTAAGAGAGATGATCAAAGCAATTGGCAGGGAACGTGGGGAGCAGGGAGTGCACCAGACCAAGGAGGAAATGAATGCGTACAGACAGAAGCACAAACAAATTTCCTTTTCTTCCTTCAGTCTCTTCAGAGGATAGGGCAGATATGGGTTGGAAAGTAGCTCATTTGTAACCTCTGTGTGATGGGAAGCTCTGACTGGTCACTGACATGGCCTCGTAACCACAGGGCCTGACCTGGGCTCTTGTATGTCCGCATATACCTGAAACCTCCTGTACTGGGATCGAAAAAGAAAGGAGAAGCCTGGTTTTGGGGTCTAGCTTGTGAACAGTGCTGGTGGTGTACAGGAATATAATCACCTAGTATGAGCCCTGTTTTCACTTACCAGAATGCGGGCTGCCATACGTTCGTCCTATTCTACAGAGGTGTAAGCACAGGCTATGTTACGTATTCATGTCAGGGTGAAATCTGAACTACTGAAACTCCATAGCTTTTGCCATTTCCATCTGCTCGTGGGCTTTAAGGACCAAGGGGACCATTATGATCATCTTGTCTGACTTCCTGCAGAACACAGGCTGTAGATTTCACGTAGTAATTCTTGGAACCAGTGTGTAACTTCCAGCACAATTGCAGCATAAAAAGTACAACAAATTTCATAGCTTCTGCAAGAGCCATTACCAGATTTTAACTACAATATCTTACAGATGAAGGATAAACCTTTTCTTCACAAAGCAATTCTGACCTAACTGTACAAAACCTTTCAAAAACAAACTACATGTGCTACACTATGCAATTATTGAAAAAAATAAAACAAAAAAACCCTCCACCATTTCTTTTAGAAATACCTAGTATTTTTTTTGGTAATCCTAACCTAACCAATTTTTTTTTTTTTTTTTTTTTTGTTTTTAATGGCAGCCCTATATATATAGTCGATTCTTTTAGTTTGGGTGACATCTAAGCTTTGTTTATTTCTCAGTGTGATGGACTGGGGGGCTCTTTTAACTACTCTAGAAACTGTGTTTAGCAAATATTGCAGACTTTTGGTATTTCTGGTCTTCAGCAGTCTTCTCAATAGTGTGTTTTGGTTTTCCTCTTCCTGTTTTGTTTCAGATTACACTTCAATTCTACACATCTGATGTGGTTTCATGTCTGTTTTGTAGGTGGCAGCTATTTAATTTAGGAGAAGACTGACTTCATCTGACTGCTTTGGAATTTTACAGCTCAGCCAATTACTAGTTATTTCTAATAACAGAGCCAATTACTATTTTTTCTAATAACGGTGTTATATAGACATGAATAACTACTGCTTTCTGTAATGGCTTTACAATTTAAATAGCATGTAATTTATTTTTACTTTATTATGAAAAATATTACCTTCTTTCCCTTACTCCAAACTGTATTCTAATACTTAAAACTCAACTTTCTCTTATTAAATACTGGAGTGTTTCAGATGTTTCATAGATTGTCCTCCAAAATAAATGAGTCCTCTATAAATTCAGTGTTCTCTCTACCATTCAAATGGTTTACCATATTCTATAGTAACTTTGAAACATTCTGTTTAAGCCAATTCCTTTGCATAAATTGCAATCCATGAATATTTCACCATGAGAAAAATAGGCAAGTGGATCTTTAAAGGGGGAATATGAACATGGGCTGGACCTAGAATAAGTAATAAAAAGCTTTTCTGTCTAATGAGCATCAGAGCTTTTAGAAAAACATTTATTTTCTCAGAGCAGGGGTATAAGGTTCAAACCTTTGAATTGTTTGTGAACTGAATCTAAAAAAGTATGCGCTAGGTTAATCAAGACATTTCATTGAGATATTGACCTTTTACATTTGGAACAAAGATTAAAAACATTCTATAATTCTGAAGTCTAAATGAAGAAATATGTTATAAAATGTCAGAACATGACTTTTCAGCAACTTAAAGCTTTTTTTTTTCTGCCAGAGCAGAAAATTCATCAGAACAACAAAAGAAAAAAAATTGCAGAACTGTTTTTTCCTGCAAAATGATTAGCAAATTAATATTTATTAAGAATTATTTAAAAATTAATGAGCGTCTCTGAGATGCTTCAGAGAATGACTCTGACAAGACACCTGAGCATTAACAAAGAATTTACCATCTAGCCTATCCTTTGACAATCCAGAAAGAACTGCCTGTGTACCTTAATCCTGGATGTTTTTGTACTGTTTTGATATTGTCTGCTACAATGTGTGTGTAGTTCCTTCTCTAACCAAGTAATTTATGTAGTCAGTCACTTAAAGATGTCATCTGGTATTTTATAGTATTTACAGAATCAATGTAATATTGCATGGGGGAATGGCTTCAGCTAGAAAGAATTTCTCTTGAAGAGTGAACATTTCTAGAGGAGTGTCTGATGCCTTTTTTTTCTGCAACAGTATACAGTGCTCAATTTAGCATAGGAATCAGCTCATCAAATCACTTAGTAAGGCAGATGGTTATGTGCTGCTGAGTAGAAGGTCTTGTCATTCTTTTCTTCCTTCACCCTCTTGTACAGAAGCAGAAAGGAATTTCTTGGTTTCCCAGGAGTGTTGCAGCTGATGCCAACTCAACAAGCCTTGTTAGTAGGGCGAATGCTGATCATGTTCTCTCTCTCTCTCTCTCTTTCACATGCATAGAGGAATCAACAATCTGACACAAAATGTTTAGAACATCTAGTGTCTGGTATGCAATTATTTATTTTTACACTGCATTCCTACCATGCATTTCAATCATCTTTCAATATTTTACTGATTCAGGGGTAATGTGTGTCTGAAAAGCTGAAAGCTATAAATTTTATGTTAATTGACAATATAACATCTGAATTTAGAAATACCTGGCATGAATAAAATGTAAAACAGGATGATTATGTGTGATTAAATAGTTGACTTTTATATTGTATATTAGTCATGCCATCATCCAATTAAAAGGATAATGGAAACAATAGTGATTTTTAATTTTTAAACCAGTGTGGGCTGCATTAAGGGGATTATGGAGCTTTATGAAGCAGTTAGCATAATGTAACGATCAAGAATAGAGTCTGAGTCAAAGCTGAGCTGCACATGGTAAATTGGGCAACTTTTAATTTCTCCTTGAGATAACTTCAGACTATAAATTTTGAATATGAAATTTAATGGAAGTGTCTCCAAGTTATGAAGAGGTTTGCAGAACAAAGTTGTCATTTGTGCTCTTCTTCAAGAATTCTTTTCAGGCTAGGCTTTGGCTATGGCATGTGAGTATTGAGGTCAGGATGGCTGTCCGTGGGTTACGTACTTTACTAAACTGTACTTTACTCTTTCTTCAACCAAGGCCGATTTAAATAATCATGGATACTCCGTGCCAGTAGCTGCCACTATATTTTATCCACTGCAGCCTGCTCTGTGCAATCTGTTGCTTATTACCGTTAGTGAGCCTTGTTCTCCTAATTAACCTAATGATCCTCTTCATTTCATCTGATTAACTGCAACATGGGTAAAAACATGGTAATGTGGCCTCTGATACCATTGACAAAGGTCAAAGGAGTTGAATGTGGCCGTTTGCCTACGTGACCAAGGAGCGTAGGGCACAATCCAGTGAAATTTGAAGCGCTGTGGGAAACGTGATCCATTTCCCCCCCATCTCATTCAAAACTGGCAATGATTAGTTCGGTATCTTCAACTTATTTCTCTTCTTTCCAAAGAATAGAATATTTCAGATATTTGGTTGTTATTGCAGTGGAGCTGACATTTTTATAGTAAGGCTTTTTGGTCTTGCTTGTATGAAAGTCTCAGCCCTCGCATTAATCTTGTCAAAGGCAAAATGTTTTATATGTTGCATAAAATAGTGGCACATCTGTTGTTTTTAATAATGTTTTCACATTCAGAACTCTATTAAAAAAATCATTTTATAATCCAACACTTTATGCATCCTTATTGTTCTGTAATTCTTTAAAGTTTGTTTGAATTGACCGACAGTTTTACTCTGAAATTTCCTGATTGTCATATTGTGTCACAGGGATCGTGAGTGAAACTGACTGGCAAAAAATAGATTTATACTGGTATGTTAGTTACCTAGACTAAAGGATCCCAGTGCTTAGTCGTATCAAGAGAGAAAAACAAGCCTCCTCTTTTTTAACAAGAAATCCCTTAATGCAACAATAGATTTATAGCTTAGCTGCTCTAAATTCATCACTCAGAGTTTCAGTGGTTTAACACAAAGATGGTCACGCTAGGAATACCTGGCTGTAGGAATGTCTGAATTAGCACTCTTGGAAAGTGGTGATTTAAATGGTTTCCTGAAGTTGCAAGGGAGATGTTTGCAAAGCAGTCCAATTGATATGTAAAAGTAATTGAAATGTAAAGCTGTTTTTCCTGATTTCCTATTGCATTTGACAGCCTCTTTCCACCTTCATTATGATATGTGAATATAAGGAAGAAAAAAAGAGAATGGGGTACTAGTCTGTGTGAGTTTTGTCTGAAGCTGAGACTGCATCTGCAGTGTAGAAATGCTAGCACTATAAAGAAGATATAAACTGCCTGTGCTTATCTGTAGACATACAAAAATAGACTAATGCCATTTTTCCATGAAGCTTTGTTGGGTGGCAGGGCGTTTTACAGAACCCTGGTTTGCAGAGCAGCGATACCACCTTCCCTGTACTTTTCTGGGCTCATCAACTTGGAGATGGCAAAGGACAGGGACATGAGGATCAATGTCCTGTGTGGTTTGTTCACAGCTCAAACTGAAAACTTTTAAGTAGCTACGGTACTTTAAAGCATGTAAGTGAACTATTCAGTGTTATGGGGAAGAAATTGAACATGCCTGAGTGTGTCCTATTACGTCTATAGAAAGTGGGTGAGGAATGAATGGCGGTCTAAAAATAAAGCGTTGCCAGAACATGTTAAGAGCCACATTAGAGGAAGAAATTTGCAGAACAAACTGCACAAAGAACTCGGGTCTGGCTGCAGCAGCTCTGGCAAAGCACAGAGTTGCTGCGGTGAGCAGCAACATGAGCTTGTGTGGAAAAATTAGGGAAAATCTAGCAGATAAGGATATAATGAGGATGTAAATGGATGCAGTCTTGAGGAGAAGGGAAGAAGTCTGTTTGTCATGCTCTTGCAGCGACATTTATAAATTTGTCTCAGACTAGTGGCATAGTGGTTGGTTCACAGCTCACTCAACCGTAAGTATTTTTTTGGAGAGGGTGCAGCTGCAAGTGAGAGAAAATACTTGCGTTTGCTTCGTCCTGTGGGCTGTGCTCTGGGTCACCCTGGGGAAGGAGGGAAGGGAGCTTTGGGAAAGGTGAGAGGGCAGGCAGGCGGGCTGGAGGGACAGTGGTGTCATGCAGGGAGTCTGCTGGAAGGAGAGAGAGATTGTGATACCTGAGAGGGGCTTGGGCATCAGCTCAGGTCACAAAGCCAACCCAAAGCGACACCTGGAGGGCAGCTGTGCTGCAAAGCAAGGCAGGAGGGACTTGTCATCCTTCCTGGTGCTGTTGGAGGGGGTTGTTTCTGAGCCTTTTATTTACTTTGTCTCCCTCAGCAGACCTGAGACTTCTTTATATTTAAGGACTTATCTTCTACTTTATTATTTTTGTATTTTGTAATAAAATGTGGCTTTAGAGACTGGGAACTTTTTCTTGTCTTTCAGTCTGTCTATTTAAAGGAAAGGAAGATGGGAAGAACAGTCCACTTTGAATGTTTAGCTGAGTTACACCATCAGTCAGCCATGGAAATTAACCTCTTTGGTGCTGCAGTGGAAAAGAACCAGATATGTGAACTGATATTCCAATATTCATTATTCTTGAAAATACATTAGTTTAAAGGGGCTGCTTTAGAATAGCAACAAAGATATTGGTTCCCAAAATAACATTGCCTGGGAGTTTCTTTTCCTAGGCAGTGGATGCGTTAGCTGCCTTTTGAGTGATGGACATCCTGGAAAGTTTTTTTCATTACTGTTGTGATTTGCACTCCTTTGTATCTTAGCTGGGCACAGGCTGTAGTTCTACACTTTCCCTTTAATCTAGTTTCAGTCTGGCATCAGTTTGTGAGTGAAGAACCAGGGACACTAGGGCTTCTAGACAATTCTGAGTAGCTGTTGACCTGATCTGCCTCATGCTTGGAAAAAATCAGAAATGATCCAGGGCACCAAGGATTTCTTCAAATTGGTGATTTCAAAGTCACACCAACTTCCAGTGACTTCAGAGCAAATGGGACTTGACCACTAATACTCACACATCATCCTGAAAACTGTGTGAATAGGATTTTCCACACTATTCTCTTCTGTACACATAGATGATAGAACAGTGGTCAGCCACAACACTCATCTTCATACTGTGTAGCCCCATAGTAGGGCAGCAGGTGGTATGTGAGCTGTAGGGGAATTGAGCGGGGTAGGATCTTAGAAACAATCATGTTGGAGGCACAGCAAATGGCTGAGTTCCCACAATGAAACATTTGGGTAATCCATTGCCATCTGTCTTTATTTTGCAAACCCACTCAATTGGCCAACACATTCAAAATATCGCTGTACCTTATTTCTCAAAGAGAATCTTAAAAAAAAAAAAAAAAAATCCTGATAAAATTACCTACATATTTTTTCTGCTCAAATTGTAAAAGATTTCTTTACATTCATGTTATCATAAGGCTTTGTAACATAGCCTTTTCTTGGATGAAAAAATATACTTCCGTGGGAAGTGTCGATGCACGGTACCTTTCATAAATGCTGTAACGTTATTAGGTACTCAAGTAAACTGTGATAATGAACTGATTCAGCCAAGTAGGCTGAAAGGCAATGACTCAAGACTGTGCCATATTTATCTGGATATGAGTGGTCTAGCACGTAGAGGCAGCAATACTAGTGCTTGTGCTCAGCTCTTTTGTTCCCTCCCTTCCCTACAAGATGCAATAAATGCTCATGTCTACGTTTATGTTATTGGTATGACTGTGCCTCCCATTTGTGTGTTTTTTTTTGTGGGGCAGATCCAGAATGGATGGCAGTAGCACATCAAATGACTCGGACAGTAGAGCTGTCTGCCATTAGTTTTTGGCTCATCTGACAACCTTCTGTCTTAGAGGGTATTTCTGAAGAATTAACAAGGGCAAGGATGATAAAGGAATATGCTACTGGAGAATTTGTCATCCTTAAAGTTTCTTGAAAGATGGGCAATTTTAAAAGGTCATTTACTCCAAAGTAAATGTCTTTCCCTTCTTCTTGCTTAGCACTGTTCTTGCTTACAGCTTGACTGGCTGCTTTGCATCCCAGTGCACCAATGCATTTAAAAAAAAAAAAAAAATTAACTGTTCTTTGTTGCTGGTTCTTTTGCTGTAATTGCTTTTGAATGAGAAAGAATTCAGTGAAACAAGTGAAAGACTTTTGTGGCAGTGTAAATATCTCTGCTTATTAAGGTTCTAGAAAATTCTGAGTTCTGTGTTGTATATTTTCTATACTGGGCACTGTTTCTCTTTCTACTCCAATTTCCTAATAAGCCAAGCTCTAACCCTTGTACTTCTGACTTATATAATTTGACTTTTTTTTAGAGGAATTACTCTAAGGAAAGCTGGACTAGGATATAAAGGAGAAACTGGTTTGGGGAGTTTCCTGGAAATCATATCACCTATTCATTAGTTTTCATAGTCTTTTGTTCTCCTGTGTCAGTTAAGTATCTTAGTATAAGACCATTGTTCTCTTCACAGGAGTGCTGGCAGCTTTTTTTAATTTAGTCTGTGATTATTCTTGTGTTCCTTGCAGCCACCTCCCATTAGTTCAATTATACTTACTATATGCTCAGACTTAACACTTTAGAATGTAAATTAAGTTACTTCTATCAATAGTGAATTTAATTTTCTTCATGCTCTACTACAGTGTACAAAGTGGGCTTGTCCAGCAGCCTTTCTCAGGCAACACCCTCTCTAATATCAGTGCTGGGCCCACTTTAAACTCCATGTTGACTTGTCTTCTAATGCTTCAAGTGAATTTGTCTGAGTCACATTGGTGATGAACCTAACTTTACATTTCTAAGAAGGAGGGGAAGATAACTGATAGCAACCTTAAAAAAAATAATTCACTATTCCATGCCTAATGATGATACAGTGTTAAGACCTAATGCCTTTAAGCCTTCTAGGAATAAGGTGACATGCTGAGTGAATCTCCTGAAAAGCAAGGTAATCCTCCCTTTTCAGCAGTGTCTGGGAACCATGTCTGTATCTTTAGAATTTGCAAGCTACTGGACATTTAAAACTATCACTCCAACAGCTTTGAATCCTGCCTTTCTTGAGTCTCAGTGGAATATCATTAGGAAAGAGAGGGAACAGTGAACTACAGAAGGGAATAAACTTTGGAAAGGTATTCTTTAAAAATTACCACTTCTAGAAGAACAGTGAACTTAACTTTTTGCAGTTACATTCATTACTACAGCTTAAATGGAAAGAAAGAGAAGTGTCTCCACGTAGCAATTTTCCTATACCACTCTGATGAGCAACAGCTTTATGAAGAGCGTAGAACTGCAGGCTCTGCTTGCCAGAGAGATGTGCTAGTGATAACCTGTAGTCCCATGGCGATGAAGCACCATGCATGCTTTTATAGGCCTGTACCTATCTAGGAGAGGTAGTACATTTTGCACTTGTTCAGTAAATTCTGACCTTTATTATAGTGAACAGCAACAAATCCAGTTGTGCTGTTTGTCAGACCTGCATGTGGCTGTCTTGGAACGCAGGACATACTCCAGTAGGTAAAAACAGGTAGACTAAAAAAAAAACACAAACAAAACACCCCCCGAAAAACCACCCAGCCCTGCCCCTCCCCCCCAAGCAAAAGCTCCAAATCATAGACCCGGTGCAGACTCTTAACACTGTTCAAATAAGCACTGAAAAACTTATTCTGTACATCTCTCACTTTTAGACAGCTAGGGAAATTAATGCCCTAGCCTGAGGCCTCTGTGTTAATGACCCCTAGCTATGCAGTGATGAAAGGTTTTGTACATCAACTACATCAACTCGTTCCCTGCTGCTGAAATTCTTTGTGGAGCTACATCCTTTTATGCTGGGTTCTTTAAAACTTAAATTTATAAACGTATCAAATATGGGCATTCTCCTTTTTCATTCCTCCCTCTTTGCATTGAAATGTGATCATATTAGAGTAGATGTTTACTGGGGAGACATTCTCCTTTCCACAGTGATGTTTATGGAGTCTTAATTGGTCTGGCTAGTGTGCTCTGAAGATTAGGCTGCTCCCCACAGATACAAAATCATAAAACAATCTTAAAAGAAGGATGATATCATGATTTTTCCAGCTGCCTATGATTCAGTAAATGGCTTCCTCATCCCTCTGCTTTGTAGCCATCATGGATCTGAAGGAAAAACCTGCCTGCCTCTGACCAGTATTTCTGAGAAGGCACTAACTTTACTAAAAAGACCCGAAGCACATTTGCATTTCCAGTACAAAGCCCTCGTGTTGACACGAGGATCTGGCTTCAGAATTGCTGTTCTGCTTTCTCTCTGGCTACTTCTATCCTTTCAATGTTATGACATTATCTTAACAATCCCAGGTCAGGTCCAAGGACAGTGGGATTGCTGGGTTTGCAAAGAATGCTGATCAAAATTAGGCATCCAAAGGTACCTGTGCTCCATTTGACTGAAGGAGGCATCCATGGATCTCTGACAATGTCTTGGTGTTTGCTTGAAGAAAATATTCTTGGTGTAGATAACTAAGCATCTCAGGCTGTGTAAACTCAAATCGTGTGGACTGTTATAGAAAAAGATGTTTCAGACCTTATCCCGTGCACTCTATCCATTTATCGGTGTCATCATTGACACAATAAAACCCCATTTACAAGCAAGTTTGAATATAGGCCAGAGGAAACTGAATCTAAGCATGAGAAAATTTATAGATCCTAAGGCCAAGAAGGACCATTCAGATTGGCTAGTCTGACCTCCTGTAAATTGAGTAATTCATGTTTATTTTGACCTCATCTTATTTTCCCAGTAAGAATGGCAGCTCTCTTTGTCCTTTGCATCAGCTCTAGGATAGCTATTAACCTCTTTAACTGCTATTATGTGTAAGTTACTGGACTATTTTGCTATAGGTTAGAGTGTTGCGGAAGGCTGTGTGTAACCCTCGGGTATGCTAGCGTCTCTCATTCTAACAGCGATGTCCTAGCTACAGAAAGTATCTGGTGAGGGGGGTTTCAGGGCATTTCTAATCAACTTGTACTAAATGAGCTTGTTGTTTTAAATGAATCGTGGCACAAGTACTAGTACAAATCTTACAGGCGGGAAGTTATCTTCTACTTAATTTAAAATCCTTAACCGTGGTGTGAAGATGGATTTAATTCTGAACCAGATTATGATTGTTCTTAACACCTTTTTAATTGCAGTCATTCCTGTTGGAATGGGCAATGGTAATTTTAAATGTAAAGTGCTCTGCTTATTGCATATGCACACAGCTCAATTGATTTTTAAGAGTATTTGTGGGATGCTTTCTAAAGCACTATAGGAGTATTAATTCATTTCTGATTATCAAAGTTGTGCTTTTGAACACCATTTCCTTTGTCTGATCAACCTATGAGTAGATTTGCTTTATTTGTGGGGGAGCATAACAGCAAGAGGATGGCACTTGTGTTACTTAAATGGAATTGCTGATCACCTGCCTTGTTTATTAGGATTCTAGGCAAGTGAACAATATTAAATCTGGGGCTAGTAAAGAGCTTTTTCAGATCTTTAATTGATAGTCTGCTGTAGTAGCTTATTTATGTTTAGTTTGCTTGCATGAGAATCGTATGATACTGTTCAGACTCCTCAATCCTAGAAAATACAATATATTGATTTACTGGCTGAAGTTAGAGACTCAAAAACATGCTTTAATAAGGCCAGTTGTTCTTGCATGTTAACAAAATGAACATGATAGGCAAAACAATCAGCAGTTAATCACTGTTAATACCTCTGCCATTCATACAGGTAGCATGAATAGATGTGTTTGGAATAGAGCTCATGTTGTCAAGAATTTCATAGTAATTCAGAAGTCATAGTTGAATTAAAGCAAAATGCTACAGGGCTAAATTTTAATGTATCTATATTCAAGCTACAATACCATATTTCCATAGAGGAAATATAAGTGACTGACTTGATTGCTCTTTGGTTTAACGTTTTTTTGTGGAATAGATGGGGTAGGGGGAGTTGTATCTGAAAAATCACCTGATTATTGCAATATTGTGGTACGGGACTATACATGAGAGCTAGTCAGTGGCTGTGCACATACTTAAGAAGGGCATGTATTCATTCCTGTAGCTTTGCCTGCTTCTATGTCACCTTTGCCCTGCATTGCTCATTATCTCTATGCCAATTAGCTATGAGGGTTTGATACCTGAATCCTGTCAATCTCCACCCACCTGTGACAGCAGACAAGACTCCTGTTTTGATATTCCTTCTCTTCTTCATCTACAGGCAATCAAATAATGCTGTTCTTTAAATATGTGTCTTCTCAACAGCTTTAAAATGATATATGTATCTTTATGATAAATTCACACATCCGTATCTCAGTTGTTTCGGGCTGCTGGCAGACTCAAGTAGTAATCAGGTTGTATTTTGACAAGAATATGCAGGTGCTAGATATTCCATGAAACTTATACTAAATCATAGTTTCTGGAGAACAAGCTACGAGCAACTTCAGACCATGTCAGCTGCTGACTTCTAGTTCTCCGATTGCTTGGTCTGTTTAGTCTTGAGCAGCAGAATTGCTTGGCCGCAGCATCCTTGAAAAACCTGTAGAGGATGCATTTTGTTTAGGGTGTGTTTTGTGCATTTCTGCCTGCTTCAACCCTCAGGAGTTTATGCTGTTGATTAAATTTGAAATAAATAAATAGTTGTCATTTTAATCACAGCTGTATTCAGGGATCTATGAAGAGGTGATTTTGACATTTTTCACATCTCAACGTTTAATTAAAAGACACTTGAAAACAAATAAAGAATTGGAGATGACATTTTACTTGCAGTTTTACCTGAGCTATGTAATTCCTGATGAGCAGGATTAGAAGGCAGACTTTATGAAGCTGCTATATGGGATGTGGATGAAATATTATACTATTTTATAGCTCTAAGACACCTGTAAGAATAAGTCATAGCAGAAACTAACAGAATAACCAATATTATAAGCAAAAACTTGGGACAATACAATGTAAGTTTAAAAAGTGACGGGTATTGGTAGACTGTTTTGAATGGATTTCATTTTCAAAGCTAGCCCTTATACACCCCAGTGCTCTGCACAGTCAATACCATAAATTAATATGCAAAACTGCCAGAAAAATGGCAAATGAGTGTATAACAGCTGTGAGCTGACAGTGCTGTTGCAGCCCAAAAGAAGTGTGAGCTTTTCTGGCTGTTCTATATGGACATGTCTGTTGTAGTTTTCAGGTAATTCTACTCCTAGGGTAAGTACTATGTAATTTGTGACACCATGGACTTCAATTAGACTCCATCAACATTAAGGTGGTGTGTGATGAAAATGAAGGGGTTTAGTGTTGTCCATAGATGTCATATAAAGCGAATCTATCAAACTGTAATTGGAATATAAATGAAGTCTTAAATAATTCTATGTGGCATCTTCAATTATTTTTAATAGAGGATTTTTTCAGGCTAATTCATTTGAGAAAATAAAGTGGGCTTGATTTCTTAAAATGTTTTAATAGAGATAGACTTTCTGTGAAGTTGCAAAGAGATGCAAGAGGAGCACAAACCCTTAGAGCTGCTCATCCCTCAGCATAGGCCAAAGGATATTTTGTTTATAAGTGGTATAAAATGAGAGGCTGCCATGTGGTGATGGCAGCGTTTTAAAAGTAGTGTGTCTAGATGGAGCATAAATTCTGACACCTCTGAAGCAAGAAAAGGCAGTTTTGCTAATCGCAGTTTGTTGAGGTTGACAAGATGCTTATAGCATATTTTAATTTTTGCTATAGTCTCCCCTTTTGCCCCAGATGATTGACTGCGAGGCAAACTTGGCTGGTGCTAATATGCACTTAATAAAATAATCATGACAGAATTACCGCAACATTGACATGTACCACAGCCCACATCATGTTCTATGGGTTTTCTGATAATGGCCTTTTACATTGATGAATTCATAAATTATGATACGAAATAATGGACTCTTATCTGAGTCTGGTTTGTACTGCTGAAACAAACCAGGAGTCCTGTCAGATCCCTACCTGATTTTTAAATGGCTGCAGAAATGTTGACATCAGTGGAGTGAAATCAGGCAATTCCCATCAATGTCAAGACCAAGTTAAGATGGATAGCTATAAATCTTGATTGTGTTCATGGGTCAGAAAAATCCCAACTCTATTTCCATGAAACCAAGAAAGAGAGATGCTCAATGAATTGCTAAAATGAAAATCTGGCAAATCAGAAGCTTGATACTAGTTCCTTTTGACAGTTAAAGGGATAAAACTGGACTACTTTTCTTTCCTAAAGGAGAACATGTTCAATTGCAAAGCAGACTTCCAATAACTAACACATGGTCAGAGCAAAGCAAGGACTGACACATCGCTGATGTACTTGCTCTCACTTGTGGCTGGATTCTGCTATACATGTGCCTGAGCTCTACTTGCCACAATGAATGTTATTCTAGTGGTCTCCCATTTCTTGCCCCCCTGTATTTAGAAATGCATTAAATCAGTCCCTGAAGTGAAAGGAAGCAGACTGCAGCAACAAACTTGATGGCAAAGTTAGTAGATCTTGTTTTAGGGGAGGGATCCCTCATGTGGGATTTTTGTCAAATCTAGCTCTAGCCTTACTTAAAGTCTTTCCTCTCATGGAAAATCTACTGCCCTCTTCAGCTAGGTGTGCCAAGGGCTAAGTAATATATTATCAAATATGCTTGGAAACTTTTAGCGTTTGACCTGCACTTACTAAAATCTCTGAATATGTATTTAAAAAAGAAACAGTAAAATGTGCTCTTCAGCTTCAAGAGTTTAGTTTGTCATAGTCTTTGTGGTTTTTTCCTGTTATGTTTTTTTTTGTGGCTCCATCACTTGTAGCTTGAAATGAGTGATAGGTTTCTGATTTAACCCTCCTACAACAAATAAGACAATTAAAAATGCACTTATGCTGTTTAATGTGTGTGGACCTTTTCACAACTCTGCATTTTAATCTGTTCTCTTATAGTAGGCTACAGTTTGATATGTATATTACAATCAAGGGAACATATTAACATAGCTAGGGTGAGGGAACACATTTACCCTCTACTGTTGTCTGTTGTAATTCAGAAAGTATTATCTTAAAAACCACAGCTGCACATCTAATTTTTTCATATCAGTCTTCCAGGCCTGATTAGTCTTCAGTTTATACTAATGTAAATTAACAGTAATACTATTGAACTCAGTTAAGCTCTACTGGAATGAAAATGTTGTAGGACAAAAGTAACTGGTGTTTAGAAATAATAGGAAAACTAAAATTTCTGTATTTATTTAAAAATAAAATTCATAGATCTGAACTGCACATTGACTTGAAAAAAGGTCCTGAAGATTAAATCAATAGATTTTTTTTTTTTAAATTGCTACCAATTGTTGCCATGTACAAACAAAGAAATGTGTCTTTTATTGGCGACGTGATCCAACACCAAAATTTTTAATAATATGTGGGGATTTGTTTTGTTAAGGAAAGCTTCATAATAGGGGATGCTTCATTTGGGCTACCTTTCCCTTCCTGTGCTATATGCAGGTCTGATGTTGTGGATCTTTGTTCAATATAGTACTGGGTGATCCATGTGCTGTAGAGTTCAGCCTGGTGGTTACGGGGCAGTCCTGAGGAGCAGCACCTGGCTGTACTTCTGTATTGATTGAGGAAAATGTCCTTTTCCTGCTGCCAGAAAGCATGGCATGCCTAGGCTTCATTTTTGCATCTCATGATGTCTGCCTGCCTAAAATGCTCATCTGATCCTGCGTGTGAGGCAAGCACTTTCTCCTTGTCCCTCCTGTATTCGTTTTACTTGCCTTGTGTTTGCCTTCGCTTCCAGGATTGCTATATGTGCTTAGAGAAGTATTGAATTTAATTTAGGCTGCAAAGGCAGGATGGTGCCTAGCCAAAACTGTCTTTTCTACCCAGTATGCTGAAGGGGTGAGAGGGTCCCTTGCTGTTTTTTCTTCCTTTCCTCACAAGGACTTTGAGGGCTGAACAGAACAACTTGGCGCTGGGGACTAGGTGACCTTGAGTCCTTAATCGGATGCATACAGGTGGATGCTTGCATTAATATGGGCCAAAATTTCCTGGACTCCTGTTGTTAGTAGAACACAAGGCTACTGTACTAACTGCTAGTACAAACTTAGACAGGGTGCTTGGATTTGTTTGTGGCTATATGGCAAATATGGTGTAGTTTGACCTTCGTACAGTTGATATCTCATATATTGTTTGTGCCTAATATGTGGGGGTTATATGTTTGAATTTAATTCTTGGGGAATTGCTGCTTTTTCAGGTGACTGCAAAATGACTTTGTAAAAACTCTTGGAAAAGTTACAATTAAGCCCATATTTATTGGCATTTTCATGTTCAAGTGCTGGTCGTTCTGCAGAAAAATGTTTTATTTCAGCATTTTGGGAGTACCTCTTCTGCATTGACTTGTTCAAATAATAAATAAAAAAATATTTTTTATACTATTTTGTAAAAGTACGTGTACGCTGAATCACTTCCCTGTTGAAAACCAGATTTGAAACCACATAAGTGGGCTTCTCCAATGCCCTTTTATTCATGAGGGTTAAAAACTGGCAATCCACAATCACATTCAAAAGCAATCCAGCTCGGTTGTCATGGAGACAGCCGGGATGTTACCGATCTGGATTATTATTTAAAAAGCTGAACCACTTCCTTGTGTGCTTCCTCCTTCCTCTTCCGTGATCCTGAGATCCCATCAGGCTCTGAAAGTGCAACACGCTCTTGAAAGTGAATTGCCTTTTTTAATATTTCTTCCTGTTGAAGGAATTTTTAAGTCAGGGCGCGGATCATCGCTTAGCTCTGAGCCTTACCTGCCCGTGATCTCAGGAGCTAATTCTATAGGATGCTGTGGATCTTACTCTACACAGGCATCAGTGGTAGCCAAGGGTGCTCCGGGCTTTGGCATTTTAGGTCGACTCTTTCTACATGAACCTTCCAGATGCAAAGAGGCAGGTTTACACACTTGTAGACTGTTATCAGTGGTATAGCTTGACTTTTGTTTGTGTAATACCCTTTTTCTTTTGGGATATATTGGGCTTTATGCTCAAGGAGTGTATTTTTTTTCTCCTGACTGTTGCCAGCTGAACTCAAGAATGTGGGATGGGCTTTACTTAATGTGATAAGGTTAAATGTTTAATGACATCTGTAATCAAGTTGTCATTAGCTCTTATTTGGTACCCTTAGGCAAACTTAATATAAAGCTTGAATTATCAAGACTGCTTATGGTTGACAACAAACTGTGATCTTATATAAAAAAAAATAAATGAAACACTAGTCCCAAAGTATGACAGATGTTTTCCATGCATAATAGTGCATGAGGTGTTGACAGGTTTAAAAAAAAAAAAAGGGGGGGGGGGGGGGGATAAAAAAAGCTAAAACTGGGGGGGGGGGGGGGAAGGAGAGATCAAAACTAACAACCCCCAAAACTTTATTTGTAGTTCCTGTCCTTGAAAGATACAATGTAATCTTTCCTTATTTATTCATTCCACTCCACTTTGCCCTTTCTGCCATTATGCAGGCTCCAATGAAGAAGGTGACTCCCAAGTATTCAAAACAAGTCTGGAGTAATATACTAATAAAAATTCATGTGGTGTTTAAAAGAAGAAAAAAAAATAGGAAAGCTCAAATCTTTGTTCAAGGTCCATTAAAATGTACAGATCATTCTGCAATACTTTCATTAGTAAGCTCCTTGCTCGAAAAAGGCCTGCCTATTGTGTGATGAATCCCCCACAGTATTATTGACTGACTTGTCCTCTCCAAAGGTAGAAGGTAAAAAAAAAAAAAAAAAAAGTAGTATGGTGGAAGAATGATAGCAGTTAAGTTTTGTATGCAGTCTAGCATATGGTATGCATTAGCTTTTGGCAAACTCTGTTTGACCCCATGTCATTTGGCCATTCAGTATCATTGAAGGGGTCCATAACTCACACTACAAGTAAATGAAAATGCTAGCAAAGGTCTGCATTAGTTTACAATATAATACTGGAGCCCTAAAGAGAGCTCTTCTAAGGCTACCAGGAAGAAGGGCAACAAAAAAAATAGAAGTAAATGTGAACTTAAGGACTGGAATGATTTATCATGCCTGAAAACCCTTGTGCAATAAATGATCATTTCAAAGGGGACGCTTACATTCTAGCAGATCTTTTCTCAGCTTTAGAGACTAAGGGACTAATGTTGCTTAGGAACAACCTGCATATTTAAACACTGTTTTAAACTAAAATACCACAATTCAGTTAATGAATGCCAAGATCTGAAACTCTAACTTCTGGACTGCTACCTTGGTTAACAGCTTTCTTGCTTTGCAGGTGTGTGAAAACATACAAGAGCAAGTTCTCAATCATTCAGGCAATCTAAGTTTATTCCTGTTTTGTCGTCTTCCAGTGAAAACTTGGACTGGTGTCATACCCTGTGTTTTTTACGTACCGTGCATTCTTTCAAGGCTGCATAAGTAATTGGGTAAACTACACTGTCACAATTTGGTTCTGTGTCTCTGCAACTCGAGAGTCTTTTGAGTTGTAGATAGTAAGCATTCCTGCCTTCGAATCCAACAATCCTGGGGTTTATTCTTCACATTATTCAAAGTCAATGATGAAGAGCTTCACTGTGCCCAGTGAACTGCTGTGATTTCTAATGGACCGTTGGAAGGCTGAGAAATTGCTGCTCAGTCTGGATGCATGATGAACTGTGAGGATGCATATAACCATGGCTGTGCCTTTGGTTTAGCACCTTGAGATTATAGGGCTAAGAAGTTCTGAGTCATGTAAAACCTGTTGCAAGTATTTTAATAAGGTCTGCGATCATTTTCCCACTGAAGTCTGTAGGTGTCTGCTCCTACCTTAGGGTAATGTGGATCTCTATGGGTGCTGCTGCTGCTCAAAAGATAGCAAGATGGAATGCTACAGATGACGCAACTATTTGGCCCATAATATCATCCTCCTCAAACGGTCTGTGCCTGATGTTGTATTATAGCTCTCACTAAATAAAGTGTCTTCTCAGGGCTAACTAGGTCTGTGGCAGGTCTTTCCTATATATTCAGTTCTGTTCCAGGTCAGAACTGAAAAGGATCATTGCATCCATGAGGAGGGGTTTCAGTTTTCAGTTGGATTTGCCTGAATGCACAAATACTTTACCAGCTCATTTCTTTTCTGTTGATCTATTGAAGATTTTCTAATTATTCAATAAACATATTAAAAAAGAAAGGAAGGCAAATCTAGAAGATAAAGGGCTTAGAATCAGCTCAAAGAAAAACAGTCACTTGTGATAAATGTAAAGTAGTTTGTCATCGATCACAATATTGAAGAATTTTACCTCCATTAGCTTTATGGTCTCCTATTACATGCTTTCCAATCTTAAGTATAACGAGATCCATGTGAGCCTTTTGTAAATAAGATCAATCAGAGCTTCTTTAAAGATTACCGAGTTGATGAAGACATTTTTTTCCAAGTATTGCTCTGCAGCCCTACCTGTACGTTTTGCTGGGAAGTTAGGTCTCTGCCTTTTTGCAATGACAGTGGGGGGTAAAAACAGACTCTTTGGCTTTACCTTATGTGAAGGAAATGCATAGCAGAATTTCGGTAAGTCCACGAATATAAGAACAGTATCAAAGGATATGATTCACCTAAAATGTAGCCAGAAGTTTACTTTTTAGATTACAGGGGTTTTTTATGTGTAGCTTTCTGCTTTCATCTATAAAAGGGATGAGTTTTCTTTTCCTATTCTTGCCTTTGTGGCTATGTTTATGCTTCCTGCTTACAGTGAATACAGGTTTCAGATATCATACTTGGTGCTTATTGCTATTATCCATCAATACAGTGGCACACAATTCCACTGATTTTAATATAATTGAAGCAAATTAATTTTAATAACTGAAATCTGAACATTAGCATTAGTTAAAATGGGAATAAAATTGCTCCCATCTCACGTTTAAATTACTGCTTCTTTTCATAAATTTTAAAACAGCTGACTTTGAATTCCTACATGTGTTTTGGGGGAAAAAATTTATTACCACTATTTTTTAACAGGGACTCATGCGGAATTCTATCAAGGGCTGTAGTTATGCTAGAGATAAAGTGCCACAAAAAAGCTGACTGCTGCACCGGAAGCTTACAGCAGAGAACATTACAGTGTAATTTCCTAATATACCACTGTGCATCCCTAAAGTGTGGAACACAGATATATATTTTCAAATGCTGTGAGTAGATTGAACTGGAAAGAAAAATGAAAGCTTTGACTCATTGAAATAAGTAAATTTTATGTCCGGTTTTGTGGAATTACTTGTTTTATTGTTCTTGCATAAAAAAAATCTGTTTGATACTGGAAGTATTTTGACCTTTGTTCCAACTTTTCCTAGTGGACTCATTCTGCTGTTTTGGCTTGAAATTATTTTTACTTTAGTGGAGGGGGGCCACTTTCCTAATTTTTTATAATGAAAAAATAATACCCAAAACATTAGAAATGCTCTCATTTTGGTCTGATCCTTGCTGAGTGTCACTGCAGCCTGATGTTCGTGTAGTCAGCAGTGATTCACAATTCTGAGGCTCATACCATATACAAAAGTAAGGTAGTTCTTGGTTTGTCTCCTAATTCTATTCGAAAGAAAAACTGTTGAAATTTTTTAACTGTCTTTAGATTTCTTTGCCCCAATTCTGTATGGATATAGGAACCTCCTGAGGATTTCAAAGCTTTGGGGAAACCCCCATTGCACTGCGGAGCTCTCAAGGGGTTAGGGTCACTATCGGTCCATGTTTACAGATTTGGAAACTGATGGCAAGAAAAGTTGTGACTTAACTGAATCCGTTTTTTCTTATTCAGGCCAACTGGCTTGTCTGCCTGTGTCAAAGTGTATATAACTTGTTCATATTCAACACGAAAATTTTTTCTGCACAGCTCTGCTTCTCCTCTGTTTAGTATTTCACTTCTGTGCCACGTTTGTGCCTCTGACCTGGAAGGCAAGTCTCCCTGCAACAAAAAGCTTTATGTCTGGGTGCTTGTATTGATTTGGAACGTCACAGTGGGTGAGCATATTAGTAGAACTGCCCTTCTAGAAAAATGCATTTGGTGGATTTACTCTGGTTTCATCCTATCATGACCTGGCTGATTAAAGTCGGTGATACTCCAGACTTTTACCTGCAGTAAGGAGTTGTACAGTCCTTTGAGGGTTGTGGTTTGACTGAAGAATATCCTGCTCTGGCAGCACACGTTTACACAGGCAGTACTTGGAGTCCAAGTCTGAGGGACCCTGCTGAAATTTACATCGTGGGCTTGCGGTTTGGAGAGATGCTTTCCTGTTTCTGTCAATCAGTAACTTTTCTATAAGTAACTTAAATCTCTCTACTTACAAAACTGTTTGCAGAAAGCAAGAAATGCAAATCAGCATCGTTGATGCAGGCTGGCTCTTAATTTTAATTAATGCTTGAAAATAATGGTGTGTTTTATCTCTGCTCAACTTAACTGAACCATGTTGGGTTTTTTTTTCTTTCCTGCTTTCCTCAAGTGTAAAGGGTACACAAACTTTACTGAATGGTGGTAGAGGGCATTATGTTGGAGCAGATGATTCTTGGAGTGAGGATTAGGGTCCTTGCATATGAGAATTGCTAGCGCTGCTTTAACATTAAAAATTTAATGGTTGATGTGCATATGTGCACGAAGGGAATAAGCTGACTTCTTAATTTGGGATAGTGAATGCTGTTGCTTTCTTCATGTTTATGAAAATTAAACTTTAATTATGAGGCATTTGTTTTGAATTTAATTTCTTTCTCTTTGCTTTGCCTTTGTGCTTAGGCTGAGAACTGGAAAGTGAGATTACGTAAATTGTTTAATTTAATTAGTAGTCTCATGGTAAATGTTCTGCAGAGCACTAGTGACTGACCTGTGCCCTGACATTATTGAACTATAAAGCAAATACCCATGAGAAGAAAGTATGGCGAATTAGCAAATTTTCTAGTAAAAGCTGAAAATTAAACTCTCCTCTCATATAATTGTGTCTATGCAAATCCTTGTACTAATATATCTCTGAGAATCTGTTACCTGAGGAGGTGAAAACCAGCTTATTTCAAACTCCTCATTGAACTGACAGTATGCTAGTTAACCTTTTTTTTTTTTTTTTTTTTTTTTTTTTTTCCCTCCTTTCTTCCCTCTCCCCCCTGATCCTTTCCATCCTAATCTTTTGCATGGTAGAGCTGTACCTCTGAACTCCTGAGATGAATAGAGGGTGTTTCGCATTATGTATTACTGCAACACCAGGTAACTGAAAAGGAGAGGCAGCTACAGCCGTTGCCCTGTCTGTGGTTGTAGCAGTTGACTTAAAGGAGCATTTTTGTGAATGGGGATTTGCCACTCTGAGCACAGATTGCTGGGTCTGTATCCTCTTCTAATGTTAAGATTCGGGTTTTAAAAACTGCAATTCAAAACTGCATCAGCTTTATACACACCAAATATCTCGAGGATAGTCTTGAGGAACAGAGTTTCAGGGTTAAATTGTTGGTATTTGCCCTAACAGGCTGCTGGGAAGCGGACTGTAGAGCTGGACTCTGAGACCTTCTACTAAGGCTTAACTTGGCCTGATTTCAAAACTGTTTATTCCAAAGAGTAGGTAAGAAAACACCTCTGATGACTCTCTTGGAATAACCATAGCTATTTAAGATATAGGCAAAATTCTGTGGGCAGTGATGAGAATTTAAGCCACTTCAGTGTAGCGTCAATTCATTACCAATCATTCTTTCTTATTTTTTAAAAATAAAATCTGTACGTGGAGCCTAAGAGAAATCGATACCAAGATGGAAGTTTTAATGTGGATTAAAGTGAAATTACAATTACTTTAGGTAATTACCTTTAGAGATCGGTTGCTAATAATTAATTTCTTTAGTTTTATGAGACGTTACTAGCAGCTTGTGAAGGAAATGTAAACTGTTTTAGATAAAGAGTGCTAGAGCTTTATGTGTGAACATAGGACTGTCTTATAATGTTTCTAATGCTGTCATCTATCTAGGAAAACCAAGCCATCTGCCACATTGATTTTGACAGAAACCTGTGATAATTTAGTTTCCTAAACAGGTTAGAATCTAATGAATTTTCATCCACATCGAAAGCTGAAAGAGCAGAAAGTGTGTCCCTGCTTACCAGCATTTCGTGAGCTGGATTTCTTAAACCCAGACTTGTTTTACTTCTCTGATGATAGCTACTGTTTGGCATTTGGGTTTTGGTGGGGTTTTTTTGTTTGTTTGTGTGCCTTTGAGAATTTCTAGTACCTCAGAGCTATCTTGCGATCTCTTTTGAGGCGCATGCCATGCTGGAGATAACAGTGCTGATGGGTAGGCTAAGGAAGAATCTTATGTGTCTTAATGGCACATTAAATGAGGGTAAAGAAACGTAGTGACATTGCTGCATAATCTCTCACAAATGTTTTTACAAATCTAATTGCATAATTTTTTTTCAGACTTTGAAACTTAACCTCTGACACTTTACATATCTTAGATTCCATTATGAAAGTGTGGCATGGTATAGTTTAAAGACTTTCCAGCTTCCTACAAAGTGATCTTAGTGTTCCTTCTCTCTAAAAGTATGGTTTCTAAAGACATCGCCTTTTACTTATTTACATCAACTTCTTCATTGCATCATCAAAAAGCAAAATGTGTATTATAGCTTGAAAGCAGCATACAATCCACTGATCAGAGAGGGGAATGAAACAGGGCTTTTGAACAGCTTTGCCAAGAAGGTGCAATGAGGCTTCTTAGAATTATCATGAGGTGCCAGCTTCATCTTGCTCTGAATTCTTCAAAGCAGCAGGCCTGTTGTTTCATTAAAAGAATATATCTGCTTTTAAAGTAAGAGATTGTTAATTAAATGAAGTTTGCTGCCAAATATTGATAATATTTGAAGTGCAAAGTCTGGACTTGTCAAACAGCTTGGTGTGCTATTTCTGGGTCCTGAAGGCTTTCTATCAAGCTGGATGGACCGTGGCAGTGCCTGCTTCCTCCAGGTTGCCTGGGCTTGGAGCTGTGCGCTGGCTGGGAGGTTAAAGGTAACTCGTTAAATCCATTGAGTCCAACGTGCATCTGCTGAGACCGCCGATGGTGGAGAGCGAGGGATACTAGCTGGCTAGAAGTCAGCTAATTTCACATCAATGCTTCTCTGGGTTGTTAATGGAAATGCTGACATTTAGCTACAGGAGCTCGTGTGCCATTATAACACAACTGTCTCGCATAAAAATGGTAGGGTGAGATTTTCTGGTGAAGTTTTGTGGTTTGGGTTTTTTTTAATGGCAAACATTTAGGTCAGCAGGTGGATAGGCACGGTTAAATGTGGGTTTGGTCTGGGTTTTTGGTTTGTTTTGTTTTCTGAAACCAACAGTACATATCTAGCCTAAAAGTTGCACTTGAAAAGTTGTCCAATCTCTAGCACCTGAAGCTCCAAAAATTGAATAATCCTGTCTGTGCATGGGAATTGCCCTGCACCAGACCAGGAGATTAGCTTGGCTCTTCCACCTAGATTAGAAAGCCAGAGTTAACAAACCTCCCCAGAAGCAAACGGCTGAGGTAATGATCATGATTTACAATCAGGATTCTTAGGACTTCAGGGAAAAACAGGACAGGAGGGGGAAGTACGTCTGAGAGGAGGAGTTGGCAGTTGTCTAGGCAAGCTTTAACTTTGTATGGCTTATCCAATTAATCCCTGTGACTCCTTGGCTCTTCTGCAATACGTAGCAGGTGGGCTTAATGTAGTAAACAGCCCACAAGCAAAGCAGTGAGAGCTGGTGGTAGTAACGGTGTAAAACAGCTCCCAGCAGAGCGGGGAACTGGAGACAGTATCATCTCCTCAACATGATGCAGTTGTATAGCCTCAAACAGTACACTTCTGGAGCATGCTGCACAGTAACTGAATCAAAGCCCTTAAGCGAAGCAGGCAGAAAATATAAATTAGCTGAGAAGGCACATATATCTGAAAAATCAATTTAAATCCTGCAAGGCCCTTGCCAGCAGGACCACACTCTCAGGCTTTTCAGATCCACAGAAATGTTCAACACGTGTATTTTTGAGTACTAGTACTAAATAACAGACCTCTGAACCAGTGGTCTGGAGTCCGCTAAATTATCCTCTATTTCAATAAGGCACAATAGAAACGTTCATAACTGGGCAGTGTAAGTGGATGTGAGTTGATTACCATCTCAGCCCCTTTGGAAATCAAGTCCTGCAAGTCTTCACGTAGTATGGCAAGATAAAATTACGTCTTTGCTAACATTTTTGCATTAGTCCTGCAAGTCTTCACGCAGTATGGCAAGATAAAATTACGTCTTTGCTAACATTTTTGCATTAGCTGTTATCTGCACCATTGCTGAAACCATTTGTGCCTTTTGAGTAGAGTATAATTCAAGGCATAAGGGAGAAGGGTGCTGGCGGTTACAAGACATCACTTTGCTTAGGCACAGTGCAGGGGGGAGTGTTTGCTCCCTTGTCTCTCGGCAAATGCTGAACTACAGAAATCATTCCAATAGTTATTAATCATTGAAAATCAGACATGCCCCAAAACAAGAGTTTAACTGAACGCAGAGCTCACTTTATCAGATTTAAACCCTCATGTCTGTGTTTCAAAGTTCCAGTAAATTGCTCTTTAAATTGGTATTTGTACACAGACATAGCATGAGCTAATAACAGGAGGGGGGTGGGTCGGAAGGAAGGGATTTCCAGGGATAGCACAGGTGAAGCTATCTGTACCCCTCAGGCTTGCACTCTGTGTACACTGAGCTCCCGTCAGCCTCTGTAAGGGTATGTATACTGCACGTTCCATCCTTATTCAAACACATGCCCAATTAGGACCTGACCTTTCTTGTTACTTTTGCACATTTCTGGGTGAGTTCAGTTATTAGGCTTAGCTTACCAAGCTTATTGGCATGCAGGGAGAAAAATTTACACCCTAGAGAAGAGGTATCTGAAGTTGATATTGAAAAAAAGTCTTCCATCATGAAAGCAAACGGAGTGATGGAGGAAAATATACTGAGGTGACACTTTCCATTACTACGTATTACGTGAACTAACTTTAGCTATAAAATTAAGGGTTTCCTTTACAAGCACTTCTGCACAAGTACCGTTTTTGCTGTTTCCTTACTCCTTGCAAAGGAGCCTAATCTTTCTGTATGTGGCACGCTCTTTCACACGATAACCATGTGAAAGATTACTAGGTGACACTGTAATGGTTACGGAAGCCAAGCAATCAGCAGAGGATGACACCTTCCAATTCTGTGGACAGAAAGTCCTCACCCACAAAGGGAAAAGAAAAGAAAGTTCTACAAGTTTCTAACAGTAAGACTTTGGGATTCTGGGGATTAAAAAAAATATTTTAGAACCGACTTAATATTGAGCTTTCCACTGGGTAAAGATGGAAAGGAAAATGCAATGATCTTCAGCAATCCACCAGGAATACTATGAAATAAAACAAATACTGACTTGTACTTTTCTGATTTGAATAATATTTTGATTTCCCACTTGCATTTCACACCTACCTCCATATTAATTGCTAATATTTACTAACCCGGATCCTTCCGAAAATATCTAACAAATGTGTTATAAAACCCCTACAATTTCTGCTTGTAGTGATTTGTTGGGCTTGATGGTTGTTCTCCATCAATTAAAGTGAATAGCTTGCTATGTGAAATCTCAGTCCAGATGGAGGTGATCAGAAATTGCTGTACTTAGATTTAGGCACTCCAGTGCATATCCAAATTGAGAATGCAGTGAGCCTGTTAGCAATAGGAAGTGGGTAGGTGTCTAGAAGTATCAAATCATATAGTGTTTGTAAAAGCTATTGAAAATTAAACAATTGTTGGCCAGAATAACAATTAAACAATTGTTAAAAATTAAACAATTGGCCAGAATAAAACATCTGGGCTCCTGTTTCTGAACAAAATGGCTTTGAGAACATTAGAAGACTTTGGAGATAATTATTTTTAGTAAGAAGGAAACAACAGGCATTTATGGAAACAGTATTTTTCAAACTTTTTTTTTATTTATTGGTTCATCCTTTCTTTTAGATCACAGGATGACAAATTTTGAGGTCCTAAAAGCAAAGGAAGTGCAATTATGACAATGGTGAACAGAGACGTTTTGATGATGTAGTAATCGCACTGCAAGAAAGGCATCTGCTCCTGGAAGGCTTTCACTGCAACTTGGTAAACAGTTTTAGATGACAAACTATTGCAATGTGATGATCCTGCATACATGAAAGTCTTGTCTATCTTTTTCTATTTTAACTGTTCAGGGTCGGACATGGATGGTGTTGGGGGGGAAATAGCCTTTCCCTAGACTTTGATGGTAATTTAATAAAGGTCTTAAAACGCACACTCAAAGCTGTGTTTTCTTACACAGGTCTCTTCGATCTTCTTTTAAATATCCCCATTTGAATTTCATGCACAACAGTACGTGCCAGCAACAAACACAAAGTGTCACTACATTATATTATCAACTCTCTTTTGAAAAGCTGTTTTATGTGTGGCATTTCATAAACTGTTGTTTCAAGAAAATGGCAGTAACTCTACATTAGGATCGTCTAATCTGTATGGTCTCCTTGGCATGGCAATGAGGGAGACAGGCTTTTACTCCTTGTCTCCCTATTTCCTTTTAACAGTGAGTAATACTGCGCAGCATGATGCCGAGAGGGCAACAGCACCGTCCCCCAGACACCCTCCACCCGTCCAGAGTTTGCAGCAGAACGCTACCTGCAGTCTTTATACTTGGCTTTCTCAACGCATTTATTTTTAGCTTTATACCATCATTTTATGCCAACTGAACAAATAAACAAATCTTTAAAAAGACTTCATTTCCCTGCTGCCAACCTGGAACGATGCCGGAATCGATTTGAAGAATTGCCTCAACATCCCACTGTGCATTAAATTGAGGGTAAAGTGTTTGCTCCTCTGAGGTGGCAGGTGAGAGAAGTGGGCAAGGAAAGGAAAGGCAGGTGGAGAATCCCTCTTGCTCCTCTGAGTAGCCTGTCCTCTCCCCTTATATCTTGCTCAGTTCACGGTGCCCTCCCTCTTGTCCCACCTTGAACACTTCTGTTCAATGCGGTGGGGGTGTTCATATTTCCCCGGCCCCCAGTAATCATGTTATATTTCTCTAGAAAAATAAGGCACGTGTTCCTCGCGCTTCCAAGTAGCTGAATGTGACTACAAATCATGTTTACCAATTAATCTTAAATCATCTTATAAAATATTCCAGGTGACTTTTTAAATTATTTTTTTTTTAACGGCCAGATAAATCTTTTTGTTGTGTTGGGCGACTTTTCAAGAAATAGTCACTGATCCAATTCCATATTGTCTGGTTTTAGTGATTCTGTCTGTCTGCTTTTTATCTAAAATCCAAATCTTCTGTTTTATTCAACCCTGCAAGAACATGCATTACTTACTGAAGATTAACAAGCATAAAAATGTAGTGTTCTCACCTTATTTCTCCTCTTCCAATTAATATGTGACACACCTGGAATTACTAATGTCATTACTGAAATAATACCTGATGCTGCAAGGATACTTGAGAAGAACCTGTGCCCTGGTTAGACACTGTTTCTGGGAATATGTAGGTCATGGTAAAAAGCATCCCAGCTTTAATAACACTTGAAAAATGGACATAAACTGCAGCAATTGTACTGATGCTTTGCTGTCTGATCTGGTAAGCTAGTGAATAGCATGTATCTCCATCTGCGCTTCAGTGACAGGAAAGATGAGGGTTGCAGGTGCTAGTTGCAAAGCCTGGCGCTTGAGCTGAGGCGGTGGATGCAGATCCGAACATCCGTAGCCCAGTCCCACGTACGGACTGAGGGATGAGCGCTAACCAGTGCTTTCTGTGAGCCTTACAGAGCGAGGATTATTAGCTAGTGTTAAGGGTAGAGGCTTTACGTGGGAAGACAGGATTTGAACAGTGTTATAATTTTGGGGTTTTGTTGTTGTTTTTTTTCTTTCGGGTAACTGTACTCGAGGGAATTTTGACTTTTCTTTGGAATTTGGCAAAGTGTCTATTCTTCACATAAAATAATTTAAAAAAAATGAACATTCTCTTTCGTATAAAAAAGAAAACTAGTCCATCCTGTGGGAATAGCTCTTTTTCTTTTTTGTTTATGCATAAATAGGCAAAACACTATGAACAATGGCTGAGCATGATATATTTCGTTTCAAAAGATCTGGAGTGCCCACAGCTATACTTGACTTCAGCAGAAATTCCGTGTGTTCACTTCTTCTGAAAATTAGACCCTTTGTTCTTTTCCTAGAGCAATGACAATCTGTGTCTCAAAGGTAAAAATCACGCTGTACCATAAGCTGCGATTGTAACAATATGCTTGTGTTTTTCCAAAGAAGTTTGCAAGTAAAGAGGAAAAAAAAAAAAAAACAGAAGGAAGAAGAATTGAACTTTTAAAAACTGGTTTTGATTTAACATCTCCTTCAAGATTTTAAAATCTTAAGCAATTCTTTCTTTTCCAGTCAGTGTTCCTAAGGGGACTTTTCTCACCCTCTTCTCTCCTAACAGAGCTGGAGTAAAAAATGCATTGCTGTTGTGTTTTAATTGTGATCAGAAAGCATGCTAGCTGCTTCATGGAGCAGAACTGCAGGAAATGGGAAATGGACAGTTCTTTTTCAGGTACTTTTCCTTGTTCTTACCTGTTATTGTTTAAGAATTTAAGAAGGGGTGGTGACGGTGGGGTGGTGGAATCAAACCTGATGTCACAAACATAAATTTAGACACCTAAGTAAATGTTTTGATTTTTCAGATGTTCCATGCTTTTTTTTTTTTTTTTTTTTTTTTTTTTTCCTCCAGAAGGTTCTCAACTTCTTAAAAGGCAAGTTGCATTTGTTTAAGTCTCTAATGTTTGGAAGGGAAGAAGATACTTTCCTCAGAGGTGCTAGGTGGTATATTCACAATTAAGTTTTCACAGTGAACAGTCTGTCCTCTGTGCACGCATATGGGAAACACGTATGTTCACAAAGAATTATTTCTTGGAAAGCAACATTCATCCTCCAAGTCTTGCTTACCTCTAAAGCTTCCCCTCGGTGTTCTTTTCTGGAAGCTGTTGGATGGCAAAAGCGCCTCTCTTATGCTATCATTTTGTGGTAAAGGAGGTTGTGTTTGCAGCACATTTTAAATAGGTAAGGGTGAGAGGACCAAATCAATGTGTGTTTCAAACTATCTCTTGGGTTATCTATGAGACTGATGCATATGTTTTAGCTTCTTATCTTCTCTGAGAATTTCTGTCTTTAGTATTGACAGGGTTTTCCTGATCTGTGTGTACCTAAAGTACAAATACCTGTTAATTAACTAATAATTGCATACTTGGGTCACTTAAATTTGTTGTCAATCTAAGAAGATAGTGTAGGAGATTATCTGGTGGTTGTTTTATTCATTCAAGTCTTATAAACTGACAATTTCAAGATTAGAAGCAGAGCCCAGACTGAACTCCTGCTAAGGACAGAACAGAGAGTGAGGGAAGAACTAGATGTTGCCAAGATTTATGGGACTGGGAAGGTCACCAAAACAAATGGTTCTGTTAGTGCTCAAATATGATACCAGACCCACTGGCTGTGTGTGATGTCTTGATGGATGTGTTGCAATTACTCTTAAAATAGTAGAATTCAATAATTTTATTAAACCCTTCACATTGGTTACAAATAGCAATTGCTGTTGCTAAAATAGAGTAATTAGTGGCATTTAGTTGAACTTTAATTGTATTCTCAGTATAAGTCTTGGTCTCTACTAGTCTTTCCTATGGTAAATTTAATGGCTTTTTAATGGTAGTCTGTGAAGTAAATGAATTGAACGTGGTAGAATGAATGAAAATTTCAGAATATTCCGAGTGGTATGTTAATTGCTTGATAGTTACATTAAACTCAATGGCAAAGTGGATGGTATTCAAAAGAATAAGCTGAAAACATTCTTCCAACTCCAAGATGGCACGTCAATGTGAGTTTTAAAGGCTTTCTAATTTAAATAATTATCTGTGTTAAATTTTACTGTCTGTCATCTTAAAAAATCAAAGTAATGAACTTAATAGCAAAGAACATATTTGAAAACATCTTTGTTGGAGCTGGCTGAAAATTTTAACAACTGTTTTTGATCACAAATAGCAATTTCTTCAAATAAAAAAAAATGTTTTCAGAAAGCATGAAGATTTTTCAGGAGAACAAAGTCAAAATAATACCTTTAGAATTTCTTGCTTTCATTTTATGCTTTTTTGAGATTAACCAAGAAATTGTTCAGATGGCTTCTTAATTCCAGTTCAGGTTTTTCATACTGATTTGATACTTTGAAAAGACTGGATCACCTGTGGAATACAAATTTTATTTTATGGTTAAGTCTAATCTTATTAATCAAAGTAGTTCAATATTTTATTTTGCTCTTTAGTGAAATAATCAGTCTATTTGACTAGAATTGAAGAGTTTGATTTTTAAGTATTTTGTCTGAAAAATAAGTAAACTTCATTGCATGTTCAGGATTATTGCTTAGTAGTGTTTTCTGATATTTTTTTTTAATTATTTCCAATGTGATAAGTTGAAGACATTAAATTTCATTAACTTTATTTAAAGGAAAAAAAAAATACCTTTTTTTGGTACCTGTTACAGCAAATTGGTTTATTATCAGAACATACAAAGAAGCAAAGAACTTAAAGCAAATATTTGTCATTTTCTGAGGAGAAAAATGTTAATCGTGGAAATAAAATTATTCACACCAGAAACCTGATTAAAGTGTTACATTTATGCAATCATGATGAAGCTCATAATCGTGACTATGCACTGCATTACAGGGGATAAATAAAAGCACCATAGGCTTTGTTGAGTTGTGTAAAATATTAGGAAAGGAGAAGTCATTAAGAACTAAAGTGAGATAAAGCTGTTCTCGGAGCCAAAGCAGAAGCAGCTTTCATTGTTCTTTGAGAATGACTTGCATAGAGATGACTTTACAAGTCGATCCAGGCTGCTCTATAGTGCTTCACTGATGCAGTTGATAAGCAGTAAATTTAAGTAATTAAAGTTCTCAAGATCTGCAGGAGTTGCTATCTTGCAGATAACAGAGATACAACCATCGCATAAGGTTATTTTGTTATTGCAGGACAGCCCAGAAACATTGTGAGTGGCCATGTAGCTACCGTAGTTGGTAGTTTAGGTACTCCGTACGTTGTTTGTAGCGGAGTTGCCCATTAAATTTTGTCTCCGAGCTCTGACGTTTCTTCTGTTTGCAGAATTAATGGGTTTCCCCTTGTTTTTCTCTGTGCTGCTGCTGATCAGGTTTTTGAGGATTCCCTTTTCCCTAGACATACGAACCGCAAAATCTTATCTTTCCTAAGCGGTCATAACATCCTAGAGCAATTATTACTGGAACAAGTACTGTAACTTGCATTTTGTGCCAGTAATGCTGTTTACAACAGTTTCCAGATGCTGCAGAAAGTTTTTTTTGTTTGGTTGGGTTTTTTTGAAGGGTACATGCTGGATAATATACTCAACCCTACAGAATCACTAATATGGCAAATAACGTGGCAGTGTCCCTGCTTATTAGTACAAACAAGGTGCTTTCTCAGCCCACAGTTCTCTTAAATGTCCAACCAGACCCAAATCCCAGATAAAAGGCAGTGTCTTTCCTCTTCCGAGTCCTTTTATACCTCTGTTGTCTATGCTTTGATCTCCAGTTCTGTATTTTACCTGTCCCCAGCACCTTGGAAGGGGACGCAAGGAGGGAGGGAGAGGCACCTAGGGGCTTTGTTAGTCTCTCTAAAGAACAAATCCTGGAGGTCACTGCAGGCTGTTTGGGACTGTGCAGCCTCATAGGATTTGGACCTGAGCCCCAACTTACAAGTATGCATGTACTACTACTTTTAAAATGCCTCACAGTAAGTTATGGGGCTTATTCTTCTTTCCTGTCTGATGTTTGACTACTACTATTAAAATTAAGCCAATAAGCCCATGAATTATGTCCATTTTCTTGCTTTCAGTCCATGGAGGCAGATATGTAACATGTTTTTGGCACAACAGAAAGTTCAGAGTGCAACTCTTTGGTTGGGCCATCACCGTTATTAGTTCATGCTACTTCAGCTGATGATTTTACCAGTGTCTTCCTGGAGTAGAAGGGGTTTTTAGACTGCAATTAATAACAAAATCATTGGGTAAGCCAAACTGATGAGGATGAAGTTCCCCAAGTGGTACGCAGACGTTTCACCAGCATCTCCTTAGTTGTCATTGTCTTGTTCTTTTCTTTCTTTCTTTCTTTCTTTCCTTCTGTTTTGCTGTTGTTTGAAGCAACTTTTAAACTCTGCCTTGTGAAACTCAGTTCTCTTACTTCATGTGACGTTACTCTGACTTTTCAGATCATTTTGAGGTCTGTGGAGCTTGTGCCTAGTGGGACTTGTATGGAGTTTTGGGCTCACCTAGTCTTTGCAGAGTGAAGCCGGTATTAAAACAAAGCTGCCAGGCTTTATTCAGTTGTGCTGCTATGTTGTGAACTTCAGCTGGGCAACTCTGAAAGATGATGCTTGTAAAGGGAAAAGATAGCACTCAAACAGCAGAAGAAAACCTGGCAATGAAACCACAAACATGTTGTGACAGTCATAAATGTCACTTGGTAATTCTTTGTAGGGCCTTGAAACCAATTTTCCTTCCATTTATTCTGTTTACTTACCCTCTTTCACTCTGCCTCATCACTGCAGCATCAAACACAGAAGAAATTTAATCAGCAAGAGATTTGCCTTTTTTATGAATGAAAATGAAATGAGGACTCTTAGTAAATTTTCCCCTCTCCTAATTGTGATAATTGGAATCTAAAAAGAACATTAAAGCATAGCTCTGACATTGAAAGCTATAGTTGAATTGTGCTTCTAGTCTCAAAGTGATTCTTTTTTCCCAGCTCTTTATGTTCCTTCTTACAGTAGATCAGTCCAGATTTCCATGTTCAAGGACACTCAGCTTTGCAAAGTTTAGGTTTGGACTTTGGTTGAGAGCTTTTTAAACATTTCTATCTATTTCTTGTTGATAGCTGGATGATCCAAAACCGAAGTGAAAGATTTTGCATACTACCGCTCTTAATGGATCCAGACTAGGCAGCCATGCGAGGTAATTTCTCTGTTCTTAATGCATAAGAAGAGCAAGTTGCCCTTGATAGTAATGATCAACTCATCAGTGTTTCAGCATCATTAGAATTGCCTTATTTGTTGTTTTAATGGGAGTCCCTGTGTTACAGCATGTTTTGGTTTTGCTGCTGGCCAGAATAATTTAAATCTACTAACTCGGTGCCCTAAGGCATCAAAATTGTACTTGCTGTGTTGTGAATGAGCTGGACTTGGTGGTGCTGCAGTGAGGTAGATTTGGCCTCATTGGGAGTGACTGTTGATGCACCCCCTAAGTAAGCAATCAATAGTATCGATCTCGCTCGGTGAATTGTGTGCTGCTCGCGAGGCAGTGGCACATGCTGCAGACTAATAGGAGAATGAGCCAGCTCACCAAGCTGCTGCTGACTTGAATTACGAGAATTAGAAGTGACTGATGTTGAGAAAGCTAAAGAATTAGCTACTACCCAGGTTAGTGCAGTCTAATCAGTGACTAAAGATGATGCATATACTTGCCTCTGCAGGAGCTGTCCTGTTTCTACCTGCGTGCTTGCGTGTGGACGTGTAGCCTCTGAGATCACTGGTATCTTTTAAGCTTTTGTACCTCACGCGCAGCAGTGTGATCTGAGTTGTCTATGACAGCTGCAGTCTTGCATAAATAAAACAGATGATAGACGTTGACAAACTTTCTCTTATAAACTGAATTTTCTAATAGCTTTTAGCTGCTTTAATTATTTTCCATGAGTACAAGGAGAGCTTCAGTATAAATATTCATGTTATGAATGAAACATGAGACCCTTTTATCTCAGTAGCGTCTTCAAATTCACTTAGAGTTTCCTTCTGATAGAATGATTGATGGAACGTCTTGTTCAGAACCGGACTGACAATAAAAATTGTAGTTAAAAAGAAATAGATAATTTCTAAGAGCATTTAGCTCTTGCTAGGTTGATAGCAAGAGTTAAGCATATTTTAAGTGTCTTTAAAATCCTCTCTAGTAACAGTTAACACACAATCTCACTTGCAGACATTAGGAGAACTTCACATATTGGCAAATTTTTCTTTTTCTATTTCCTTATCCTGCTTCAGAATCCATTTTCCTTTCCATAAAAATGTGTTAGTTATTGCAAAGCTTTTGCTGGGTAATTGAAACAATTTCCTGATAAGAAACTTCTAGGCATCTCTAATTCCTATGCAAGAACAAGCAAGAAAACCTTAGACTTAAATACATTTTTGATAATTCTCTAGAAGAACAACTGACAATTATTCTTACTCATTTGTGCACACAATTTACATTTGACAATATCTAACTGCTTTAACAGCTCAGATAATACAGGACGCTGACCAGGGCTGCAAGCATTTGCCAAACTGATGCGAGCATTTTCTCCGAAAGCCTGTTGATATGCTGGCGTTAACCTTGGCAAAAAGTGACTTGTTGCATAACTGCCTCTTATATCCTGTCCAGTGGAGCAGGAATAGTCTGGGATTGAAATATGTAAGTAACAGCAACAGTTTGAACAGAAGACAAATGTATAGGAGTTTTTTTCCAAAGTGGCTAAGGATTAAAGCTGCAGTTCCCGAAGTTCTCTGCTGAGAAATCTTAGGAGGCTGCCTCTAGAGAGTCTATGTAGCCCTACAGAAGAATAAGAGTATCTCAGTAGAGTCAACGTTAAAAGTCCTAGTCACGAGTTACATCCTTGAAATATGTCACCGTAATACTGGAGACAATTTATCTGCTGAACCCTATTGTAACAGAGAATGGTCTTATTCAATGGGTGGAGATCCTATGGAGCAGTATTCTTTGGGATTTGTGGAGAGACTCTGTGTGGACAGCCAGTTCCTACATCCCCTCCCCCAGTGATGAGGTCTTTTTGACAATTATTTATTTTCTGTAGAGAGTATTTTCCTTTTCCTAGGCAGAAATTTTATTCCAACAGCACCTAGCTCCCAAAATCTAAATCCTACATGATCCATTCCTTCATATTTGACCAGGAATTATAAAAGCTGCATGCACATATTTTTTCCACTGAAAATAAGAAGTGTGACAATAGGATAATTATATTTTCAAATACTTTTGCATATGTATTAAGTCATCTTTAAGTTTACTTCAAGTTTAAATACCAATCTGCACATTTGCATCTGTATGTGAATGTTCCTGACTGCTTGTTTTCTTAAAATAAATTTCTCTTCTATGCTAATGCAAAGCTTTGAAAAATCAATTCTTTTGAGTTAAAGCAGTATTGCTAGAAAGAATTATCATCACTGGCTTTAATGTAGTCAGGAACCAAATGTAGTATCCTTAATCAGTCATAGCAGAAAGCCTTAAATAGGGTGAGAGATATTTTATTTCACGTTAACTATTTTTTAAGTGAAAATCAAAGTAAGGAACAGCTAGTCAATAGAGTACATAAACTTTATAGGATACGTCTTGGGTCTTTTTACTTGTCAGACAGTTTCATATAGCATATGTAGTCTTACTCGACAATTTAAGTGAGAGTATGGCATCATGTCTGATACTTTTTACTAAACATGATGAACCTGCTTTAACTTAGGTTTCACGGTCACATGCTGTAGCCTTTACATAGACATTATTTCATGTATGCTTATATGTTTAAAGCCCCAACAAAAATTTTAAAAATCCATTTATTCAAGCTCCTAATAAATACAGCATTATTACAAATACTACAGTGTTTTGAATTTTTATGATAGATTATGTATTGCTACAGCTACATGTAGGCATTTTAAAAAAACCCAAACCTATTTGATATTAAAATGCAGAACAATTCAAGATTGTTTCCTAAAGATGTGAAGCAGAAAACAATTTATAGAGATGACAGTTAAGTAGAGGTACCTGTAACTGTATGAACAGCCTTTTTGCCTTTTATGGAGGGCTGTATGGGCAGGATAATAACTAACAGAATCCCTCCTGGTATCAGACTGATGAAAATCAGAAATGTAAAAATGAGACTTGGTGCTGTGTTTCTGCTGAAAAGGTGTCTGCACCTCTCCCTCGAGTCTGCATTTTCCTTAAAACTTCCAGGCCTTCATTTGAAAATAACTTTCTCCTCCTTTCCTGCCAGGAAGTTATCAGCTACCCTTGTGTAAATCTGTGCTGACACATGTTAATTCAACCTTGCTGCGAACTGTCTACTTCTAAATTGCAGTGGCAGCAAATCCATAAACTGTATAATTTACTGAGGGTCACATCAGTATTAAGATGCATCAGCACAGCAGTCGCAAACCCTGGTCCTGCAAATAGCCATGCTCACGGGCAACCAGCTGAAGCTCTGCCGAAGTGACGAGGTGGTTCTAAGGACAGAGCCTGAGCACTAGTCCTCCTAGAATATGGGCACTTTTATTCAGTGAGAATAAAAATCTGGTGGGAGCTGAGCTCACTGGAGCTTAATTCAGCTGTCATGTCGTATAGGAAGCGCATTAAAAGGCTTACGGTCAATTTTGGAAGTGTGCAATATGTTATTTAGCACCTTGTGCAAGCATTGGTGTCTTTGGTCCTGTGCACAGCGACTCTGGTCATGTGTAAGGTCACAAATAAGCCCACGTTAGGAGTAGAAATATCCACTAGAGGCATGTAGATGAGCATATAAATGAGCGCAGATGATCACACAAACAAACAAATCGCACAATTTGACCTCTTGGCTGCCCATGGGTGCAAAGAAAACAGATTTTAGTAGGTAGCTAATGAAGCTTTTAACCTAAGCACAACAAAGCTCTGGTTTATTTGCTACATCTCCTGGGCTGGGCGAGGTTACACCTGGAGAATTAAAAGAAGCTCCCTGCTCCTCAAGACTGAACAAAAGACTACAGATGCCTTGAGTCAGGCTGTGAAAAAAAGAAGGGAAGCAACGAGACAACACTGGTCAGCCTGTCAGTCACTAGCTACCAGACTCGCTGGGGTTTTTTGGAGGTGATTTTTGTCTGTGGCTGCTGTACAGAGTCAGGCTAGGAAGGTATGAGGAAAACCCTGTATCCAGGAAGATGTACAGTAGGTGGACATGTGCATATGTCTGTTTGCAGGTGTAGTTATGCAACGTGCTTTTAAAGAAAAATCTATTTTTATTTCTTTTTATTGTACCTTGGCTATAAAGATAATCTTTCGTGCACAGTATTTACTTATATAACAGTGGTCCTTTATCAAGCAGAAATAGAGCAGGTTTCTTTTCCTCTTTCATCCCTTGGCCTCAGATGAGCTTTTGCATATCCTTTAAGAGTCTGTCACAGATTTTCACCAATGACGCTGAAATAAACGCTAAACATTTATAGCAAGTAGCACTTGAATTTGTCCTTCACCCTTTCGGGGGGGAAAAAAAAAAATAATCTTCACCTAATGCCCTCATTTGTTATCCTCTGAGAAAGAAAGAGTATTTTTTTTCTCAGTGGTAATGGTCCAGTCGGGGGAATGTCATTTAGCACCAAGGGATGTCAACATCACAGAGCATTTGCTAATTTCATCAAGATTAATATAATCCTTGGCACTCGGTCCTAAATCATTGGTGACAGCTCATGGCAAAATGGGAAATATCACAGGGACCAATGACACTTGCTACGGCTTTCCCTTCAGCAATAACACTTCTGACTTATTTATCTTAATTAGCAGCAGCAGGAGAAAAAGAAAGAAATAGAGACAGAGAGAAATTCAATTGAGTTTGAGCAAGATCATAATTAAGGGAGCGTTCACTGTACAATTCCAAATGTAGACTTCTGACAGAGAAAAAGAAATGCAATTCACTTAAATGAAAGGCAAAAACATGTAATGAAGTTTAATGGAATATTTTTCATCATTTTTCCTTTTTTAAACATCAGCTCTAAATTTCACTGCTATGTAACTCATTCAGAAAGGCTCACGTTCCTTTATAGTAAATCTTCCTAGCAATGGAAAAAACAACAACAGAAAAGTAATGTTACTGCTGAGAGATGAAAGCTGAATCGTTCAGGTTGTTTAAGCTTGAAATGCCTTTAAAAATAAAAACTAAATGGGTGGACTGAAATATAAAATACCCTTTTTCTAGATTATTTTATTATTATCCCATTGGTTTTTGGGTTGTTGAATTGTCTTTATCTCCAGTAAATACCAGAGCAGTGTGCTGAGTACCTCAGCAACACCTGTCTGTGTATCCCCACTTTTATTGATATATGCCTGTGAAAAGTGAAACAGACTTATATATTTTTTTTATTAGTAATATGCCTGCTTTATAGTCCACCAGGTTATCCAAATAGTTTATAAGCATCTATAATTTTAAATTATTATTATTATTACTTTACTCCTCAAAATTTCTACGTGAATTTTGCTCATAAACAAATTAGTGCTCTAGAATGAGTGAGAAACTGTTGGAAAGAGCAAGAACAGTACTGGAAAGGAGAGACTAGTAAAGGGCTGGATGAACAGTTATGGAGGAGGTTCTGCACCAAATCACTGGAAAAAGTGTGTTTTGAGCCTTTATAGAGACAAGAGCAAACGATATCCAATAGCTCAAGACATACGGTAAAATGGTTGTGAAAAGAAACTACGAAAGGACTCTACAGTGATAACGGCCTTACAAAATCCCGTCACGTACAAGTTTTGAATTGCTTATTCTGACAAATGCCTATGCAAAATTAGGTACAACTTCTTTATATAGGCACTGATGGGGTTGTTTAATGGAACTATATGCACAAAAAGCATGTTTATGCGTGTTACAGACGTAGCTTGCGTGTATCACGTGATAATTATGTGCCTAAAGTATGAAAAAATCTGCCCTCCATAGGAAAATTGCAAGTTAGTTGAAGGCCAACTTAGTGTGTAGCATTGCTGCTCGTACCAATATTTCTGTTCCCTGCCTCACTGGATTGCTTCTGGGAGGTGAGCTATATTAAAGTCATCTTTTTTCCCTGCTGTCAACTCTATCAGGTGCATTTCCCCCATATTGACAAGTATCTAATAAGCTCAGATCTGCTTGCTTTCATCTTTTGGAGATACTGTACTTATATTGAAGGCCATTTGGGCTTGCAGATAGATTTCCCCTTCTGTTACATACTTGGGAAGTGTAATACACTGACCAGCTTTACCTTGGAAGGCACATCCTCATTATTACAATTCACCTGACAGAAGAGCAGCTGCTTGCTGCTCAAATTTATGCATGTAGCAATAATCTTTATGAAAACAAAACTTTCTCTAGGAAAAAAAAAAAAGTGCATTTGAGAATTAAATGTTTAACAATGTAAGTTAATAAGTGAGCTGTGAATATTAAAACCAAAACAAACCAGAAAAAATCCAGGGGAAAAAAACCCCAAACACAAAAAAAAAAACCCCAACAAAACCCAAAGGTTGCAGAAATATTTGATTGCAGTTCTCTGTACTGACAGCTGGTTTTCAGCATTTTCAGTTCATGTGAGCAATGGAGAAACTTCAGGCTCAACCTATTCTGAATTTTACATGAATTGAGCAGAGTATTTTAGGGATTAGATTCAAGATTTTAGTAGTTTGTAACACTCTAACTGGTGGGTTCACTTGGTGGGTGTGAACAGACAAACATTTTGAGCAAGCAGCTCAATCTCCCTTAGTGAAATAAATTTGAATTTGGCTACCTTGCTAAAAATGTATTTGTGGATAATCCAGACTGACTGTATCACGACTCAATTCTTAATCCCTCTCAAGGAAGTGCAGCAGTGGAAAGCGTGCCACGGCCGCGACTAAAGCCACGGTGCTCCTGCAATTGCAGAGGCAGCTGACCTTTTCTGGAGAACTCTCACCTTTCTCTAGTGAGAGTGTGAATAGGTGCTTGGATGCCACTAACACTAATTCAAAATCTGAGTTTCAGCCATTTCTGGAGCTTCAGTCCCTCCCAACCTAAGTTGTTCTGTGAACCGCTCCACTTAAATTACACAGCTCCAGTCCAGCAAAATATACGACTGGTGCCTTTGTTAAGGCTGAATGAGCTTCAGTGCCTTGAGTAACCTCTACGGATCGCGGCGTGTGAAGAGGCAACGTACTGCCCTGCCGCTTTGCTCAAATGCAGTTTCCACAATCACTTGCAAATCTTGAACCCGTCCCTCTGAAGAGCGTGTCTCCGTGCTGCCGGTGCGATGACTCTGGTGTATCCCTGGCATGTTGGACCTGCTCTGCAGGTTGGGAGGGTAGTTCTGTATTTGCACAGCAAGGCAAAGAAGGGGTGCCTTTGCCCTGCTGTTTTGGAATGCATTAGGATTACATATTTAGAAAAATATCAAGCTTCACTTTGGTGTATAACTGTTGTTAGAAATACTGGGTAAATGTGGAAGGAAAGGATAGATGTTTGTGTGTATTCTTCTGGAAATATGTTCGTTTTTTCTAATTTGGCATTTCTTTGGCAATTCATTTGAGAGTCATCGCTCCTTTTTCATTACATTTGAGATTAATGTTCTCCTGCCACTTACCCAAGTGACTTTATTTTGATATGTGTCAGTTTGAGATTAACATACAGAAAAACTTCTGCCATCTAGCAATTAGTCTCTTGAAAAAATTAAAACCTTCAAGACATGTACCAGGACTTAAATTTTTCAGTGGCTTTATCTCAATCTTAGACTAGAATAAACTCACATAACCTAATAGCTATGATTAAAATCTACTTCTTTACTAGACTGTGCTCCTATTAATCACTGCAATTTTCTTTCTGTCCTGTTTCTCAATTTGGGCTCTTCCCCCCCCCCCCCCCCCCCCCGTTTTTCTGTGATATCTGATTTTAGTTAAAACACCTGTTCAGTACTTTGTCAGTAAAATTCGTTTTCCTATAAAATGGTAATAAGGTCTTTAAGCCAAGTTCTGCAAATATCTAGAAGACGACAGCTGTGGGGTTTTGTGTTTTCAGTGAACTATGCAGTAAAATATTTGCTCTCCTTTTTGAACAACTTGTATTTTGGTTTCCTGTATTTGATACAGTGAGTGACGCAATTTAGATTTGATTGCACGAGGATACTTCCCCCCCCCACGATCTCTAATCCAGAAGTAGTTACAGGACTTAATGAGTGAAAAATAACCCATGTGGCCCAAAAATAGTTAGAAAGAGCCTTTAAAATGAGAAAGTTCACTGATTCAATTCAAATTCTTTGCAAAATATTTGTGATTTTTGAGAGAGAGAGAGGAGCAACAAAACTATTCTTAGGTATTAAAAACTCTAAATTCAGAAGGCCACAAGTACCAGTTTTACTGTCCAGGGCAGGAGTGGCTAAAGGTGTGCTCTCCAAAAGAGAAGAGTGTTGGGAAGTTGCTTTAATAAAAGTGATATAATGACATCGATGGTCAGATTTTTGGTGCAGCTGATATGGTCATCCTAACTTGTTACTTACTATAATGTATTTTATTTAGTGTAGTTGAATCCCCACACAAATAGTGTCAGGCATGCCTTAGCCCAGTTCTTAGTTGACCCTCTTTACAATTATTAGAGCCTGCTGGACTCTGTGTTCACAGCACACATTTGCCATGAAGGTACTGTCACAGAATGCAGCATTTGCTACTTGTTCCCTAGAGATGTACCTGACTTCTTATTACCCACTTACTCTGGAACTGGCTCATCAACAGTTACCTTTTCAAATATAAAATCTGACACAACTGGTAATGATTTGAACCACTCTCCTCCGTTGTTACATTAACATCTCAATTTACTGTATGTTATTGCACTCTCTAACTGTCGTCTTATTTCTGAAACTGTTGTGTTTTATTTCTTATCTCTTTATTCTGGTTTTATTTTGTTTTCATGAGTAGTGTGATACTTGGTTGTAATTTCTTTGTGAAACTTCAGTATTTCTAATTATAAAATTATTACAGTGTTTCAAGAAGAACAAAAATTTGATCCTGTGTTTCAGAATGATTTACTGTGAGATCTAATGAGAAACTTGAGTGCTTTCGCACAAGACCCTATTTTAGGAAAATACTGGAAGAAGCGTAGAACTGCATGACATAGTTGTTGACAATTGTGGGTCCACCAACTAATCCTGACCCCCCTTCAAACATTTGGGTTTCTGTTTCCCTTCAAGACAGACACTTAGAGGATTGCTTCTGTAAAGCACTTCTGGCTCTGAACTGGAATTGCTATGGAAGAGTAGCTGCTTTATGCCACGATAATATTTTGAATTAGGGACTTGCTATGAAAGTAGTTAAACTCTTGGGAATGTGAGATATGGAGTGTAATGCACCCTATATGGTCACCAATATGGATAAGTTAATGGGTACCTGTAATCTGCTGGAGGCTCCATACTACAGCTTTCGGTCTGGGAAAATTCTGCGGAATACAGGGTGTGGATAATTTTGTGTGTGCCTGAGTAGTGAGATAATATCTGGTGGCTCTGCCTTGGATAAGTCAATCCATACCGGTTGATTATTCCGTAGTTTTCCAGAAGAAAGTACAATCTGATTTGAAGGCGCAAAGGAGGGGGAGAAAGCAGCCTGGCTTTAGTCACCGTGGGTTGTGTGCTAGCGGAGGAGGGACGCGAGGCAAGCCTTCGGGCTGTTGTCTCTGGAGATGCCCCACGAGCGCTGCGTTTAAGGGCTCAGGTGGAAATTAAGGGTGCCAGGGGTCCTGGGCTGGGCCTTTGCACAGGGGTGAATTTTTCTTCTGGCACGGAACAGGGCTACAATAGCTGCTACAAACATACTTCTTATGCAGCTTCTGGTCTCTTCATGCCTCACAGGTACTCCATGGGGAGCCTCCTATGCTGTCTGCTCTGAGAAGTGGAAGGTTTTGTGCATATATTCAGTTAATTCTGAAATCTCAGATGTCATCTCCTCAGCCCATTTCCATAATTGCTTATGTGGAACCAAATCATGCAGCCACGATGGAAATGGAAAAAAGGTAGGAGTTGAAAAATCAATGCCCCCCACCGCCCCATAGTCCTTGCCTTCCCAAAACTGTGGGCCTGATCCCTTGCCTATGGGAACCTATGCAAAGATCTTAGTTCTGTATCTTTTTAGCCTCATTCCAGAAGTCATGTTTTCAACTTGTATGAGATAAGAGTATGGGTTTTCCAGTATACTCTAATGAGTTGTGGTCTTCACAGCATTCTTAACTTATTTATCCGTAGCTCTGAGAATCTACTGACCCCCTCCCTGCCCCAATCATGTTATTGGATTTATGTGGGGTTTTTTATTTGTAAGACATGCTTCTCCTGGTTTTTAATATTTAAATAGTCATTCTTGGCTCTCTGAAATTGTTCTGTTTTTTGCCCCCCTCCCAGTTCATTTATCCTTTTCATGTGGACTGAACTCAGAGATCTCTTGTGATTTGTGGCAAATTTCCCATAAAGCTCCGTGACTAATCCCAGTCTTACCGGTGTGTTTATTGCTTTGGTGTCTGGTGGCAACTGTACAGCAGACATATGATTTTCAAAGGGAACTTACTGGACAATATCTGCTTCAGCACTCTCTCCTTTCTTTCATTTCAGGATGCTTTGGGGTTTTGGTTTCATTCAAGAGGTAGTGATTAACCATAGTCCAGTCCTATTGCTTTGGGAACCAAACCATTTTTTTTTCTGGTTGATGGGCTGGGTAGTACATAGCAAGTGTCTTAATTTTGACCTCTCTTTGAAGTCATTAAAGTTACAGGAATTAATTATCACATTTGCATAAAATTGCTTTAACCAAATTGGATTTCTTCCTGGGAAGATTACTGAGCAGATATCATTCTATTACTGTCACTGTACTGTAAGGGCAAATGTTTGTATTGTGTTATCTCACTTAAATTTAGGAGTCTATAGTCTTGTTTTATTAAGTATCTCACACACATATTTATAGTTTCTTCCACCTCTGGCTTCCTCCGTAGCAAGCACTTCTCTGCAGGGAGTGAAGAAAATACTTCTAAGCCTGTAGTGTTCCATCTTTCTCTGACATGCCTGGTTGTGATATATTAATTATTTTTAAATAACAGTCATTAAAACTGTGCTCATCCCTTCAAGATTTTAAAATCAGTGTCAGAAAAGTGAAAGCCTTTGTTTCAAATTCGCTTTCTGATTATCTTCCCTCTAATTGACTTTTGCTCCTTTCCAGTCAAGTTTTAATTTCCTCATGTGGCTATATGAGGCTGTCTGTTTCTATTTTTCTTTCTTCTGCCTGGCTTTGCACTTCTGGCCTACTGTTGTCTAACTCTGATTAATTTTTACTGCCTACTCAGTACTGTGCAGAATGAAGACCCTAAGATGTGCCTATGGAAAAGTCCCAGCCCAGGTGTGCTTTGCTTTTTGAGAGGTGCTCAGTGCTTCCACAAACACCAGCTGGTACAGAGGCAGGTCAAGATTTATTTTCAAGGTTTCCTATTTCATGGAGTCACCAACTGATGTACACTGCTGTAGTCTGTGAAGACCTAGTCTCCCCATTTTTGAGCAATCTTTATGACAGATCATTTTAAATTTTATTTCATTTTTGAATTATATATGCAATTATAGATGTTTTTATTAGTTTGAACTACAAAACCCAGAAAAGTTCAGCTCCCCATTGAAGTGGAGTGTGTGTATGAAACTGTTTAACTGTTAAGATACCAGGAGATGGTTTAGGTATATTAAAACTTTATCATGTCTATACTGACAAGAATTTGATCATCCAGTGCAATTTAACTCTGTCTCCCAAAATTTTTTCCTGCTTTTTAGTTTATGTTAATAGTCTAACAGACATTAAAAGTTATTGCAAGTTTTGATGGAAAAAACCAATGAAAACAAAAAACGCCTCCAAAACCCCAAACAGAAAACCCCAAACCAAAACCATAGCATGCCAATAGATACTTCATCAATATATTGTAAAAATAAGCTTCATAGATACATCTGATAAGTTTAACTATTTTAATTATCCTAGTTATTAGCATACTTTGTATTAGTGTGTGGGAAGAAAAATAGAACAACCTGCAGACTTTTGCAGTGCTGTTTCTCAGAGAAATCATCTCTCTTCAAAAAGAAGCTTGTACTTAACACAGTGTCTGCTACTTAGGGCTGTTAGATCATGGTAGACATCCCTGCTAATGCTGACCTGCATGACAATATCCCTCTCAAGTTCATTAGCTAATAGCATGAAAGCAGACCAAGGCACAGTTTGAGTATAAAGCCGGCAGAGAAATGAACCGGGCACTTTCAGCCCTTTGCCATCTGGTAGTAGTGAAGTTACCTTTCTCATCCCTCAAGGAATGCCACATTGCATCTCCTGTTACAGCATTTTGACTACTGGAGAACACCACTGTTGAACGGAATGTTTAAAAAAATCACTGCCACACCTGAAAGTGTTATAAGGAGGAAGACATTTGTAAGTATAGAAAGAATTTACCATAATATAGTCGAAGCCCAAGTAAACCGAGAGAAAAGGCTGTGTCAGAGAATGAATTAAATCTTTATTGTTGATAAATATTGGCCTTATCAGGTACAGTGCAGGATGCAACATCTCCTTAGGCAGATATTTTTTTTAATACTTTCCTCAACATGAGAAGGAGCTATTGTATTCTACAGTACATCAAATATATGCTTGCCAGTGGACTTTATTAACTTACTGAATCAGCAAGATGAAATAGCCGCTTCGTTCTATTTAACCTAAAACAATAAAAATAAATAATAAAGTTGTGGCTTCATAATATAGTCTCATGTTAGATAAGAGAGTCTTTTATTCAGTATTAGAATTTCTTTCAGTGGTATTGTAGTTTTGTTTACATCCATATGTTTAAGTATGTGACACTACATAAGAGTCTATATGTTTGACAGCGTGTGCTGTGCAATTAAATGTGAAAAACTTTTGCTGATGCAAATAAGGTTATGAATTTGAAGGCACAGAAGTCTAGAAACTGAAGTTTATTAAAAAAACCCCACAAACATAAGTTCATAAACTTAATGCAATACTGAGTAGCCTATTGAGCATGTCATCATAAGTATTGTTGAAAACAGAATTTAAAGAATGGGATGTCGGTAGGAGTGATAGATAGATTTTGAAGCTGAGGATTTAAAAATCTGTCATCTAACTAACTAACTGGGGCTTCTCAGTGAGCAGGTTACTTCACAGTTGTCCATGACAGAATTTCTTGTGCCTACCTGATAATTCTCATTTCTTGAATTCGTGTTAAACCCAACAGGAGCTCTGCATGCCTCTTGCCATGTCAAGGAAGCGCTCAGCCTTTCAGGTGCAACTCTGAGCTCAGACTTTTGGATTGTAAATAAGGAGGAACTTGTCAAATATTTCATTTTAAAGTGTGAGTGTGTTTCTCATTCTCAACTCTGCGATGGATTTAGAATAGCAAATTTTTTGAACTGACAAAAGATTTTTAGATCACCATCAGTAACAGTGTCAGTTTTAACTGAGTTCAATGACTTCTGTCCATTTGTGAAACAACTTTTTATTTCTTTTAAAATATTATTTAAATAGCAAACTTTTAAATATTTCTATTGTTATTCTAGTTGTTTATTTTTGCATTTCATATAATCACAGAATTGTTTAGGTTGGAAAAGACCTTTAAGATCATCGAGTCCAGCTGTCAACCGTGCCCACTAAACCATGTCCTGAAGTGCCTTGTCTACGCGCTTTTTGAATACCTCCGGGGATGGTGACTCAACCACTTCCCTGGGCAGCCTGTTCAATGTCTGACAACCCTTTCAGTAAAGAAATTTTTCCTAATATCCAATCTAAACCTCCTCTGCCGCAAGTTGAGGCCATTTCCTCTCGTCCTATCTCCAGCCACCTGATGGAAGAGACCAGCACCCACCTCACTACAACCTCCTCCCAGGTAGCCGTAGAGAACGATCAGGTCTCCCCTCAGCCTCCTTTCTCCGGGCTAAACAACTCCAGTACCAGACTTTTGATAGAAATGTCTTGAAAACAGACATGCTTTGTTTTTTCTAGATCATTTTTTTTGTAATAAACTTTTCTACTGATCATGAATAGAGGAAATGGGATAGTTATGGTACAGGTTACATCTCTGTTTCCTATACTTGTCTGCAGTAGAGAGAAACAGATTCTTTGATTCCATCATACCATTTTTTGAGCCTAAAGCCGCTATCTATTATCAATAATTGTAATGGTCTACACCAAAGCCTGGATGATCTGGGAACAATTTTTAGCCAGAATCTGTTGATTTTTTTGAGGGTACAGTTCCAGCTTTTAGATCTGTGCTCATACTTTACTTAATCCACCTGTTTTTCTGCCTGTGCATGGAGTGGGTACAAATATTACCAAGTTCAAAATTCCTTGTAAGAATATGAAAACACAGGTACATTGTAGCTTTATTTGTTCTTTCCAATAAATATGTTTTTAATCATTCTTTAATACTGCTTTTGATACAGTAGTTTTTCATAAAGGCTGCAGAAACTGAGACTCCCTGTATAAACTCCCTGTGTGCTATAAAACCTGCATATGAGCCTTCTGCAAAGTTTATGGAAATGCAGCTTTGGGTATGAGATACTACTGCTCTGAAATAGCTAGCTGTTGACATTCTTGCATTATTTTACTTTACACAAAAGCATGCACAGCTAGGAGTTAGGTCTGCTATCAAAAGCTATGGAAGGAATTTTCTACCAGTACATGGCTAATCAAAATATAAAATACAGAATACTGAAAAGGTCACTGTGGCAAACAGCTGTATTATATTTCACTGAATATATTAAGCATTTCATTTCTAATGTCTCATTCCAAAGACAAAGATTTTAATGAAACTGGAAAATGGCAGGAAGCTTTTTTTTTTTTTTTAATCTGGCTGCGTGTTACAAAGCAAATAGGCAGTTTCAAAGTCACATTGCCATTATGCATTGAGATCTTTCAGGCCACATGAAGTCTTATTGGAGCTGGCCACAACTTTGCTAAAACAGCCAGATATTTGATTAATTTATCGCTCTTTTATTCAAGTAAAATAATTAACAGCTGCTGCTTACAGTACTTCCCTCTTTCTTATTTGTAATTTTCAAAATGAAAGATGATTTCAGGAGCCACATACACCTAAACAAGGGGGTTGCTGTTCTACATAGAGTTTATCTGGACTTCAGTGGGGTAATTAGTGGTCTATAATGGAAGAGCTGAATAGAAAACTGGATGGTTTTTACAGCTTCAGAACTCTGATGTTTGTCGTGTTTGCAGTGATGTACAATGCGCTTTCTGAATTTTATGACTACATTAAGAAATAACACAGGCTTGATGATTGAAATTAAATGCCTTAAAGGGTATATCTTTGTTTTTGTGCTGAGACTTCGCTTAATACAAAAGATACCTATCAAAATTTCTTATTAGGAGCTTACCATGGCAAAACCATGTACCATAGCTTGCCCTCGGACAACAGGACAGTGAGCTCGACTGATGGTCACCCTTCTGCTACTCTTTCCCAAGAACCCCACAGCCTGTCCCTTTGGGCCCAAACACCTCTCCATTAAATGAAAATTAGACGTGTCAAATACCACAGGACAAGTGTCTGGAGCCGCAGCACATACATGGTAGGTCCCAGTGTGGAGTGGGGATGGAGCTCCTTACTTAATTCTGTCACGCGGTTGGATCCTGCGCTGCAAAGAGCTGTTCATAAGATGGACGTGCACTGCGCCCGTATGGACGGAGGATCTGGATATAGGCCCTACCTTGCCCTCGGTTGCTTTCTGTGCCGAAAAGATTAGGTTAGAATTGCTTATACGTAGGAATTACGTGGGTAAAGGCTTTTGGTGTGGAGTACAATTCCAGCATATTGCGTGTGTGGTTTAGCTTGTCTTTTTTCCTAAGAATTGATAGAGATTTGATGATGTCACATTTAAATTTTTTAAAAAAAAAAAAAAAAGAGCAGCAGCAGCAGCAAATATGTTTTGTTCTATTGCTATATATGTAGCCTTAGGTTATAGATTTGTGAATAGAAAGAAATCTGGTGAGGATAAATGTTAAGTGTCTGCTAGGCCATTTAAAAATACAAATCTGCAGTACGCAGTTTCTTCATAAGATTCAGCTGATGTGGAAGTGGTATATAACATTTGTCAGTGTCTGTCAGATGTTTAATTGGATAATTTGCGGGTAAGCAGGGATTTTTTTTGAGTAGTGATTTGACATTTTCCACTGTACGTACCTCTGAGAGCTCCTCCCCTTCTTTAATTATGTAAGAGACTTGATTTTGTTTTGAGTAGTTCTGATTAAGAGTTCAGTCTATAGTGGCTATAGATTATTCATGAATCAGCCTTTCTTTTTTGATAGAGAGAAAATTGTGCCACCATCTCAAATCCTAATAGCAAATATTTTACATTTCCAGTCCTACTGGGACAAATGAAAGAAGCAAATATTTATTTTTCTTGTAAGTCAGAAAGCAGTCATGCTGCTGTGAAAGACGAGGTAATGACACGTGCTCTGTGCTGTTTGTCATGTCCCAAGCTCCAGGGATCCAGGTTCTGCTCGCTGGGCAGAAACATTCAGCAACGGATATGCCTGTAATTGTAAAGAATGAGGGATCATTTCTAAGAAAGCTGAGTGTTTCAGCAAAGTCGGTGTAGGTAGGTGTGCTGGAATTACAAGCAGATAACAGAATATGTTTTAGTTTGAGTATTGCAGAGCAGGGTCTTTTGGGATTTTGGCCCCAGGGATTCCTGTCCTGGGTTATCTTCAGGAGAAGCCACTTTCTACTGCCTGCAGAGACAGCCCAGGGGTATCAGCATCACCAGGCTAAAGTTAGCTTTTGTGGAAGCCCTCCAAAGTGTCCCAACTAGTTTTGTGTACTCAAAATCCTTGGTCCTTTAAAAATAAATAAACCCCAAAGAAGCCATGTTGCAGTTCATTATCTGTACAGAAAATTCCCCTTACATTTTTTTTTTGTCTGGATATGGGTCTTTTGGGGACTGTAATGGTCTAAGGGCAGTGTTCTTTGCTTTTATTTTTCTGTTGTAACCTCTGGAGTAGTTATTTCTGTACTTTGTTATACAGCTAGTTTATTTAACTGACATTTGGAGCAGAGAGAAAGCAGGTGTGCTAATGTAGGTAGGATTATACGTTAAATATTGAAGACAGGCTAGTGTTCTGGAATTTGCCTCTTGGTGAGATTTGATGAGCTAAAACAGTCCAATCAAGCTTGATGAGGTCTCCTGTACAGAGGGGCTAGTTACCGTGAAGCTAGTTTAGGACTAGGAGAACAATCTATTTAGTGGGGAGTGGCTATGGGCTTTTTTAATTCTTCAAAATGTATTTTGTCACAGCTTTCCTGTACAATTATGAATTTTTCCGACATTCATGATTTTTGAGAGTTTTACTGAGGGTCATGCTGTTGGAGTAAAGACAATGTCTGCTTTCAGGTTTTCCATTTTAGATTATTCTTCCTTTCTCCCCACTAGCCCCGTTTCTGGCTGCCCCTGATCTCCACCAAAAGACCAGTCTTGAAAATGTGGCCCAAGCCCAACTGTAACTTAAAAGCTGGAGACCTGAAGAGGAAAACACCACAACAATTCAAAACCAAACCAAACCACCAAAACCAAACAAAAACCCCCACCCCCAGATTTCTGGAGTTGATACTGTGACAATTTTGTAATTTGGGGATTTTGTATTTATTTTACTAAGTGTGGCTGAAAATAGTAATTGGAGAAAATTCTTATTTTGCTTTGTTTTTAAGTTGTCTGCTTATTTCGGTGCTTTTTCTTCAAGTGAATGGCCTTTTGATGAATTATTGTTCATTTTCTATCTAAGCTGAGGTTTGCTGTGTTGTTCTGCTTTACCATCCCCTGTGTCTGACCAGTTCCCTTGACATTTCGATAATGAACCTGTTTTCTTCGAATACTTATCCAGGGAATAAGCACACTAGGTTGATATGGTGAGAAATGAGTGTTTGTTTTTCCTGCTCAGCTGTTAAGATTTGTATATTTACATATGCAGGTATCGTGCAGTATGTGACTGTACTTTGTGTGTTTCTCTCGTGCATCAATCTATATATATAAGTAGGCTGGCATAATTGTGAAGACTGTCCTTCCATTTTACTTCCTTTTTTACTCTGTTCTAGATAGGTGGGGTCACATATGATTCTTTTTTAAATTAGTGACAATTTAGATGCAAACTCATATTTTCTCATTATCTGTCTTATCCAGGTTACTTATTTTATTATGTTCATTACTGGGTACTAGAATTTAGCAATTCACTTTGCAAAAGAGATAGACTTGAGGAGAAGGCATGAGAAAAGGTAAATTTATATTGAAATTATTAACCTATTACTTTATAAATGAATGTTTATAGGAATTTGGACTAAACATATGGATATAGGAAATGAGAAAAATTTAGCACCGTAGAGTATTTTTTATGCCTTTGGTAGAAGAATTTTTTCAAATTTCTTGAAAGTTTTAGGTGGCATTTTAAAAAAACCCTTTGAATTTAATATGAAAAAGCAACCCATCACCACACAAAGTTACATTAAATAGATGTGCTTCTTAAATAGAATTAAATATTCTTTTTCATTATGTCAGCAACAAATTCTGTAAGTCCCTTTTAATTGTAATGGATGATGTTCAGCTTATAAGTGAAGATGTGCACCGTGGAATATTAGAATAGATGCACTATTGCCTTGATCCTGCCTGCTGCTTTGTGTGGGCTGAGTTAAAGTTGTCTCTGTTCAGAGATTTTGATGTTCACTTAATATATTAATTTGTAGATTTGAGGTCTAAGATTGTTCATCTTTTCTGCTGTACTGCAGGCTGTTGTTTACTTGCTTTGGTGCTAAACAGTAACCATGCAAGTATAATGAATGCACTGATTAATCATTTCAGTGTAAATCATTTATATTCAAAATTAAATGGCTTGAAAAAGAGCCGAGAACTTTTTTTTTTTTTTTTTTAATTATTATTCCTCTTGCCAGAGCCTGAGCTGTCAGGACCTGTCCATCCTACAAGTCCACCAGGCACCTACTTCTTCCAGCCCAGTTCCTAACCAGAGAAGTCAAACATCCCTAATAGAAGCAGCAGTAGCATCCAGATACAAAATTTACATGTTACAGAAATGTAGTCCCATTATAATGTCTCTGAAGGAGAAGACCTTAGGATAATACAAGAGGAGGAAAGTTCCTTGCCTGCCTTGCCCTCTCTGTTTCTTAGAAGCACACATATAAAGCCTGTCACCTTAGTGTGTTAGCAACTTCCAAAAGATCTGAAGGCTCAAGAAAAGATTGGCTGAGTATTTGGGTGTTCAGCATTACAGTCCAGAGGCAATTAGGTAACGCTCTCACCTGCAGATAGTCTCTCCAAATGATCCCTGAAGCCTTTTCAGATTCTCCTGGAACGCTCTGCTACTACCACTGATAGTAATGAGCCCTTACCTAGTGCTTTTTATCAGTAGACCTGCAAGTGCTTTGCAGGGGAAATCAGTAACATGATGTGCACTTCAGCTGGGGAAATTGAGGCACAGAAGAGAAAAGTGGCTATTAGAAGAGCTGGGAGTAAGACCCAGATTTCTTGTCTCCCTGCCCTGGGCTCTTTTGGAACTTTGCCAGGCAAATTGTACTAGATCCACAAAGTCTTCTCAAGTCTCTTACATCACCACTCAGTGTGAAGGAGATCAGAATTAGGATGTTGTATCATCTCAAGCCTATTTGTCTGGGATTGTTAAGTCTCAGTGCATAATAAAGGCAGATGAGACAGTGGCTTCCTTCGAAAACACTATTCCACCCAACAAAATATTTCTCTACAATAGCAAAGAGCAGGTTTTATTTCTGCCAAAATCTTTGCAACCAAATGGACAAAATTTATCTGTAGCCTGGCAGCCAATATGCATTATCCTCAGGTTCCCTGCTAAACTATTAAAATTAATCAGGTGGCAAACTTTCATTACGCCAGCTCTAATAAACAAGAAATCCAGGCACTGGAAACATCAGTAAATAGAGCAGTACAATAAAGTGTCTGAGGAAACTCTCCAAAAGCTAGTCAAATCAAATTAAACTGCACATATACCAAACTATTTATTTTTGTATTGAATCTTCCACACAAAAGTATCACAACCTATTATATGCTATAAAATAAAGTGCAAATGCCACCAGCTTGGGGGTGAGACTTTGCTGTGCACCCCTTTGGCAGTTCCATTAGTGTTGATGGTGTTGTGGGAATCAGCATATAGGTAAATTATAAGGAAGTTTGGCTCAGAGAACTTACTTTTCTTGTTAGATAAAGAAGGTTAGCTGAGGCCGTTTTGCCTAGGAATACACTTGTGACTTGACACAAGGTCTGGGAAGAGTCAGGAAAATGCAAGAAAAATTAACCGGGCACCAAGAAGAAATGCATCCAGGGCATTGTTTAAGAATAGTAGAGTTAAGGCATAGTGCTTGAGTCAAATAGACCTGGAATGAGGCTAGAAAAGCTGAAATTGTGGCAGTTGGGAGCTGTTAGGATCAAAGAATTTGCAGTATGAGCTACACACAGCATCTTAAGATTAGTGAACTAATCAACTACTGGAGCCCTTATTAGTTTAGCACCAGTGAATGGAAGAGAATGAATCAGGAAGCATGAAGCTACCAAGAGAACTCGAGGTAGTAGGTTTTTTTAAATGCCTGAAAATTTACGAAGCTACTTTGAGAAAAATGACTGCATCTCCAAAGCAAGAAAAAGAATAAGTTGCAGTTTCTAAAGGAGCATGGGAAGCTAAGCAGCATTTTCTGTTGCTATTTGGACATCTAACTTCCTCAGGCTTTTCTGAAATTTCCACAGAAAAACCTGCTCAGGTTTGTGGTATCCCTGGATTAAACCAAAGTGCCCAAGAAAGAAAACAGCCTGAGAAGACGCTCCAAATTAAAAGCTGCCAGTAGGCACAGACAAAGTAGGCAGCTGCCTTTGGAAGCAACCTGCGAGAGGCTGGGTAATTGCTGTGCTGCCTGGTGCTCAGACAGGGCAGGTCAGTAAAGTTGGTTTTTTTCTGTATCTGAGCCTGGCAATCCTTTTTCCAAAGGTGGTAGACTGAGAAGCAATGCATTTGTTTCTGGCGTGCCTGTGAGGAAATTCATTTGTCTATGTGCGAGGCAGCCAATATTCACATGGTGGATTCAGGCAGTTCTGGCACCGTCGCCAAATCCAAAACAAGAGAGCTGCAACACAGCGCTGGAGAGATTTGTTCACTAAACTGGGATTAGACTCAACAGCTGCAAAGTCTTTGTGGTTGGCACTTGGGGAATATCAACTTGCTGCAGATGAGGGCTCTCACCTGGCAAATTAATTTCCACTTTTAAATTGATCCACCCTGAAAACTGCCTGACTCTGGCTGTTGCACAGATCCCAGCACTACAAGTGGGCAGATACTGCTTTGTTGCTGTTTGTGCAGACTGTTTCGCAAATAATGCAGAAACTGATTTATTGTTTATTTAATGACTGATGCATTAGTAGGATGCATTTTTTCTGTTACTCTCAGCACATGCATGTTTATTTGATTATGGTCCTCCCTTAACATGAGTGTTGATGGAAGGTGGTGATTACATTGATCATTTTGGCTGTCACCCCTTGTTTTGAATCTGCCCAGGGTAAGTGGTCTTCCCAGCATTCTGTGCAATCTGCTCCAGGAGCAGCAAATGTTTACCGAGCAATGCAGGACCTTCTCCAAAACAAGCTGTGAATTTAATAAAATGACTCACCAAGAGCAAAAAATAGATATTATTTTGTGTATGGGACTGGTAGTCAGGACTTTCAGAAATGGAGTCTAATAAGAATTTTCTGTCTGATTTTGGGAAAGTCTCCCCATTCCCCTCCCCTTCTTTTTTTCTTTTTTCTTTTTTTTTCCTTTTTTTTCTTTCTTTCTTTTTTCTTTCTTTTTTCTTTCTTTTTTCTTTCTTTTTTATTTCTTTTTTCTTATTTTTTATTCTTTTTTATTATTTTTTATTTTTTATTTTTTATTTTTTTTTTTATTAAAGTAAATAGAAGTCTAAAGGTACACTCTAGCGTTAGGATTAGCAGCTCAATGTAGTGCTCTGCACCTCAGCAGGCAAATAATCAAGATCTACTCCCTTTCTGCAGCTGCATGCTAACTAAGGCAAATAATCGAGCTCATAAATTAAACAGAGACGGCCATGACAGAGCTGCTTTACCTAGTCCCATTACTGCTGGCTATTTTAAAGTCTAAACATGATGGAAATTTCCATGTTCATAGGGTTCATATCAGGGGTTGCTATTCTGTCATATTCCCAAATCTTTCTTGCTCGTTATACATACAGGTGATGAGGGAACCTTTGGGTTTAATGCAAGGCTGCCCATAGCATTTACCCATTGCATTCCAAATATGATCATTTCACAATTCAATTATCTTACGATGTTTCTTGAATCTGTTATGTGGAAATAGGAGATGGAAGACAAAAGCAGAGAGATTATGATATGGATGAGCCCTATAGGCTTCCAACAGCTTTTTATGGCCTATTCAGTAACTTGTGGAGGGGTTTGGGTTTTGTCATCGTTGTTGTTGTTGTTTTGTGGGTTTTTTTTTGTTTGTTTCTTTCCCTAAATACAGACTAGATCTTTTGTGTTAGTTGCAAAGGAGATTCTGACAGATGGGATGAAGAATGAGCAAGTCATAAAGTGACAGATTAGGTGATTAGGATATTTTAGTTTGGTTTTGGACATTAAACAAATGGAGTGCCTCATATTAAAAGAGGACTGACTGTTGGTTTGCAAACTGTACGTGGTAGAAAAGACTACGCTTCAGCTTGCACAATCTACTGAGCATATCAACAGCACAGGCTGACCATCAGCTTGTAGACTGGCTTGGCAGGGACTTAGTGCATGGCGGGGGGAAACCCATAACTCCCTGGTCGTTTTGCACCTGAGCCTCTTGTCAGAAAGTTTTGTAAACTGCGGGGCAGACAAAGAAAGAAGGACCCTGTAAAAAATTTATGAACCCTAGAGAACATTCTTCTCAGAGGTGATAAAATGGGATCCAGAGAGTTGTGAGTGGCTTCAGGGAGAGGGAAAGTATTTGAGCTTCCCCTTGAACTGAAATGGTGAGATTTTAGCTGACACTGGAGAGCTTGTATCTACAAGCATATCACAGTCAGCTCTCTATAAAGGAGGAGGGGTTTGGGGTTTTTTGACTATATATCTTTTTCAGTTACTGCAATGAAAAAAAATAGTGGAGAAATGTGATGTACATGGGATTCACTATTAAGCTGTTCAGTCACTGCAATTTCAGACATCAATTTAATGAGGCCGATCAGAATGAATATGCTGGTCTGAAATGAAATAATACGTGGTTTCTAAGAAGGAGACGTAGGCAGATTGGAAGCTGAATGGTTTTCTGGAAACACCTTTTTTTACATGTGACTTATTTTTTCTGATCCAGGAGGTGCTATACCTATCAAAGAGCCATCTTGACAAGCAGGCTCTCCCTTAGATCAAACTGTATGAACTTGGTCCTTCAGTCTAAGGAAATATTCATTTGGTTGGCTGCTAGTTGGCAAGTCTTGAGTTAATAAGTCTCTATCTTCTGTGATAGTGTCAGTTCTGCTGCATCGAGTCCTGAGCAGAACTTCAGTCTAGGCAATGAAATAAAATTTACCTGCAGAAAAAGCTCACGATACCTGAGAACTGAATCAGCGCAGGCACACATTCAACCTTGGGCAAGAGTCTTGTCAACTCTCATAACTTAAGCAACTTGAGGTCTGCGTGAGAGGCTGGGAGAGAAAACTGATGAAGGAAGCAAGGCAGATGGTTCAGCTTTAAATTAGTTGTGCCCCACTAGCATGATGTCATGTTAAGTACCAACTCTTAGGTGCAGGATTACACTACAGTTTCTTCAGCTGTTTGACTGTGGCATAGCTGCAGATTGGGAAGATAATTTTGTGTTTGAATACTGGACTGTGACTTGGGAGAAATCGATTTGATTCATGGCTTTACCACGGGCTTCCTGTGTGAGTAGGCAGCTTTGCACGTTGCTTACGTGCTCTGTGCCTCAGCTGTGAGGGCTAAATTAAAATTTGCGCTGCTCAGCTGAAAGAGTTGTGGTATCTTGAAAAACAAGTTTACTATTAATTTCTCCTCTTTGTATTGGAATCACAGTGACCGGCCCAGAAGTACTATGGTTATTATGGTGGTATCAAAGCTGCCAACTAAGAAAGAGGCCCCAATATACTGGGAACAACACAAAGGGAGAATAAAACTATCTGTTCCCCGTGGCATTCATTGTTTTAAAGGCTTGTCTAAAACAGAAAGTTATTCTGGTATCAGATAAGGCGTGAATAAACCCAGGTAAACCGGTATATACCTTCATGGGGCTCCTCTGATGCCAGGTTAAAAGCAACTTCTTTTTGCTTGTATTTTTTAGTTTGTTTTCAACAACTGCACTTTTTTGTAGGACTACTATCATTGAAATATTTCAGTCTGGCATGATTTACTTCCATAAACCCAAGCGTACAGAGTATTCTCTTCATCCTCTAAATTTCAGTGTGTTGTGCAGCTGTTTTCTGGTTTTGTAGATATATCTGCTCTATATCCTTCCAGAGCTGGCTGTATTTTATCAGTGAACGAAATGATTCCGTAAAACTCACTCTGTAAAGAACCTGAGATCCTTTTGAATAACACGTGCTCCATAAACGTATGGCCAGTTGTTACAGCGGGCTTTTGTGGTACGTGAGAGAACGACAAGATGAATCTCTCCCTCGTACTGGAAGATGGGGATGGAATGAAGGGAACAGCAGGAGGTAGCTGGTACTGAAATGGCTCTCAGGGAAGAGAGGAGAAGGATGTATCCTCCAGTGGTGTAGAGTCAGCCTCATTAAAGAGTTACTCCAGTTAAAGATCTGGCCCATAAGCTATTTCTTATGCTGTGATTGATGTAGAAGCTATCTGCTGAACCCGTTCTATAAATCTTCATCTTTATGATTGGTGGTTCGAGCCTCATCTGTATTTTAATATGCTTATGAAATGATTAAAAACATGAATTTAATTAATAGAGAGAAATTACATTCTTACTTTGTTAGTATAAGGACATTAAGTCCAACCTAGTTCTGCGTATATTAGGAAGAAAATAGGTAGGGAGGAGTGTAATGCAGTAGCTGATTTTTAATATACTGTGAACTGCTTATAGGGTGAGAACCATTCGTTCCAGTGATTATTTTCTCATCGTTTACATATTCAGTTGCATCTGCTTCTAAACACAATTCACAAACTGACCCTAATTATTTCGAAGCCTATAGGGGGTATATTTTAAAAAGCCAACCCATCTGACTTAAATCAGTACATTAAATAGCAACATTTTAATTAACTCAGGAATACTTTCCCTTATTTATTGTAATTTATTTTTCCTCTCTTACCTAGCTCTTAAGAGCAGAAGTTTATGGATTCCCTGTGGAATTCTGTTACTATAGTGAAGTTTTTCATTGAAATTTGAACAGACAAAGCCTTGAGGTATTGAAAAGTTTCCTGCCAAAAATTCGGTATTTCCAGGAATTAATGGAAACACCTATTCCAGTGATCTGCTGTATGTTATTCACCGTGTTTTTAATGCCTCAACAACCTGATTCAGATTTTCAAGGGTCTGTAGAGTTGTGTTCAAGATATTGCTGCAATGCTTGTTTAATTTCACGGAGCAAATATATTGAGAAAAACCATATGCATAATTAGGGAGCTTTATTTCTCTCTTTCAGATATAGCTAAAGGACATAATCCCAAGGGAACAGAAGTTCTCAGCCCCCATTTACTTATGTTTCTTCCAGGTAGCAAGGCACAGGGACATCTCACATTAAGACAGCAAAAGAGAGAACGAATCAGGAGGTTGGAATATAAATAATTCTCAAATTCCATCAAGTAGTCGACTCGAGTTATTTAATAAAGCACCAGGGAAGAGTTGGGTTTATGACTGTCACATGGGAGGAGATGAGAAGAAAATAGTGGCATCTGTGCGGTTCCACTGGGCAAATTCTTGGAATTTCATTAATGGAGCATTAATGAGCAGAAGACATATTGTCATGGCTGAGCTGTGTCTCTGGAACCTGCACATCAGTAGTTTATGATGGACCTGATCTCACTCCTACTGCAGTCAATGACACTTTAACCGTCAATTATTTCTTACGCTTCTCATATATAAAGTAGGTCTGTTTGTACTTCATATAAGAATTAAGGGCTTATGAAATGTCTTGGGCTGACAGCCCTAGAGACTGAAATTCTGTTTATTCATGGAGTAGGCTCAGCTTAAGTGAGAGTACTTCTGGCACTTCATTTCAATGCTGTTGTGGTGGGAGTCTCTCTACGGGCAAGAAGACGCCTCACCAGCAACTTCTTTTCACTTAGTGCGTCCCCCAGAAGTGCTAAGGCAGACATCTTCCAGCTCCCGAGTGTTGTTATTTTTTCTGGGCTACAAAAAAGGGCAGCTAAAAATGACTGTCTAAATTTCATTTATGACTTAATGCATTCTACTTGTCAGCAAGAAAAGTGCATTACTTTTGTACATATTTGGTCCCATTTGGAGGAACTTCCTCTGCAAGGCCAAGTCTGGCTGCATGAGAAGTTTCATTTTTAAGATCCTGGTTTGCAGACCACTGAAGGGCCCTCAAATGCTAATGAGTTTCAGTCTCAACCAGCCAAGGGCACATTGGAAACGATGACCTCTGGGTGAAAGGTTCAATATCCTCTTACCAAACCTCTGAGGCCTCCAGTCATATTGATGGATTTCTTTTCATGTAGCTTAGATATTAACTCTGTATACTAGAGAACAAAAACCTAAACCATAGTCTGAGAGGCAAGAAAAGTACTCTTTAAAAACCAGGGAAATTATTAATAATTTTTATTACTATTTCTAGATAATAATAGTACTTCTACAGAGCTGTAAAAGAGGCCATCTACAAAATATTAAAAATCATAAACATTTTAAGTTGAGATTATATCCTTGGGGAAATCAACAGGAAGTTTTTATTATATATTTTACTTGTACTGTTTCATATGAGGATATTAGTTCAAACAAAATTTCAAGCTAGATGCAATATGCCTCAGTCCAAAAAAACGTTCATCCTCTCCTAGTTTGCCCTATGACATAGAGCACAATGTATGAAAATTTTTTAATGAGATTAAAATTGTATTTAGGAATGAATTCATCTTTATGAGCTGCAAAAAAATGCAATTGAAGCTCTAACGTTCACTTGGAAACAAGGAAATGTAATTACATTTAAGAGACAGAATTTGGTAAGCATCAATTTATACATAAGGATCAATATAATCATCTAAGTTTTGCTGCTGATCACAGTATGTTGATCAGTGGCACTTTAAGGAGCTGGAAGGGATTTCTTTCTACATAATGCACTTGCATAGAAAGAGTGGAGCACTTTTGTGGGTCAGTATCAGGTGTTGCCAGTTCTAATTGGATCACATTCCAGTACTTACTCGCAGGAGAGAGGCTGATCCAAAGGAATGCATTTTTTCCACAATATTCAGATAGCAGTGTATTTAAACCGGGAGGTGCTGTTCAGCTCCCTGCAGTATAAGTTCCTTATTTTTATGAAGATTTTGAGGTATTACATGAACAATATATAGAAATAAGCCACTTTCTCCTACAATCCTCAAAATGTACTGAATAAATGGTGATATCTCTGTCTAGAACTTGAGCCTAAAAGGAGTAAGATCCTACTACCACTCTCGGGTAATGGAGTTATTTTTTCAATGTCAGTGATACAGACTAGTATTTCTGGTATGCTGACAGACCATAATAAAGGTCATAACACTTGCTGTCTCCAGAGTCCCAGTGCCTTGAATGGGAGTTTCAAGTGCACAGTATTGAGCCTAAGAATTATGGCTTGAGAGAAGCGTGTCTGCTAATAGTAATTTCTGATAAACACCAGGTGAAAAACAACCCTAACACTTCAGGGGGAAGGGGGAAGAGGGAGAGAGTGGAAGCTGTGTGCAATTTCTTCTTTTCTGCTAATAATATTAATCCTTGCACTGTGTGTTTTATCTGTGGACTTCTGATAATAAAGATGCAACTGCCATAGAATAGTTTTAGGCACTGGGAAATGAGCTGATTAATCCAAGTCCTTTGATAAACAGAAACTAGTTTTCCAGCTTCTAAACTCTCGCATAGCCCTGAGAGAAAGCCTGGGCTTTCATTGCTTCCTGTGCTAATTTCTATATAATCAAACTAAAACACTTTCTGACAATCTGAACTTTTTTTGAAAACCTGCTTGTAGTGATTTTGTTCAGCTTAGCAAGGAAAACTGGTTTTGATTTTATTTTATATGCACACACACATATCTCTGTATGCATGTATATATGTATAAGTTGCCATTTTTCAGACTTTTTTTAGTGAGCCATATTTTGTTCCAATTTAAGCCAATAAATAATTCATTATAAATACAGTAATCCTGTAAGATGTATTTAAGGCAGGACCAGGGTGACAGCGGGGCTAACGTAATATACAATTAAATTATACTTAACAAAAGTCATTTGGATTTGCAGCCTTTATGGATGGCAGTGACTTGAAGATCTACACGAGTTGATTCCTACACAAACTAGTGTGGGTATAAATGCTATTACACAGCTGATTTAATCACACGTAGCTTGTTTTGTACTCTAAACCCGTACTTTCAAAGTTTGTTGTCAGTGTTCTCCCAGATTCCAATTGTTTGTCACTGAATGTCATTTATTGCAGAAAAATTGATTATTTTTTCAAAATGTTGATGGGAAATATAACAGAGCTGTGAGTAAAGCTGCTAAAATATTCCCATTTTTCATCTGGGTCTGTCACAGAGCCAATGAACAACTCTAATGTCTTCTCCCTCCTTCACTCTCTCAGTCTCTACATTAGACCCAAGATCCTGGATATAGGGGAACCAGTGAGGTTTGGCTAAAATTGGAGATGGGAAACCAGAGGATAAAAAGGGAACAAATATGCCTTTCAAACTGTGAAACAAGCTTGGTCTCAGGTCTCAGAGTTCAGCAGCAGAGACATGGCAGGGTGAAGACAAGTAAAAGGACAACCTATGGTTTCAAGATGTCTATATCCACTGGACATAGAGGAAAAAATAGATGGTAAATCTGTTGTGGTCATAGCTGGCACTCTGCAGTCCTTGAGAAAGGCTCTGGGTTTCTCTATTTAGATTTTGTTAAAGGCTGTGATGTGCACCACAGCATTTATTTTCTCTTTCAACGTGAATACTTGGCTAACTAAACTGCTGTTGAGTGGGTGCAGGATTGAAAATGCTTGCATTTACACAAATAACTGAAAGCTTAGTGCCCAGGGAGAGAGAAAATCAGCTTACACTAATCATCAGAAGTCAGCTAGGTAGGACTCTCAGATGGTAAATTTGTATGTCTGTTGCTTTCGAAATTGGTGGTAGTGGGGAACCTTTTAAAACCAATCTGTTTTTCTCTCGCAAGCAGTGTAATGGGAACTCTTTTTTTTCAGTGAACAGAAGAGTTCCTGGAAGAAGACAATAAATTTAGTAATTTTCTCTTTTGTGACATTATTATACATGTTTTATGATGACTGTACAATGTTTGCCAACCTAGTTTTTCCTCTGTCTTTGAGTGATTAATCTTTTTTATCCCTCGTTGTAAACTGGTTTGTTTCCTTGGGCTCTTATTTTGTCAAAGGGATATTTTGACACACTGCTGAGCTGAGTAAGATTATCCCAATTACTTTTTACTGATAATACTTGTTGTCTGATGCCTTCCATGTGCATATCTGCATGGGATGAAATGCCGCCTTTCATTTCTGTGTGATCTTGCTTTACTCATAGGCAATTTGCACACAAATTATGATCTCCAAAGCAAAAGGTTAATTATGAAAATCCGTGATTAATGGATTCTCAGTCAACAAGGGATTTAACACCCTAATCACTAAGAATAGGAATAGTTAGTGTTGGTGCGGGACTCTAGGAACCCGTACTCATTTCCTTACTCATCCTGCATTTACGGATGGCCTGCGGGAAGTCCCTCAAATTCTGTGCCTCAGAAGGCACTTTTCTATAAAGAAAACTGACTCCTCTGGGGTGGGTGAACCTTCCTCATTTTCTCGGACGATGCTTATTTTATAGAGGGTTCGTGAAAATAAAGACAAACACAGTCTGACAGCAGATGTGCTAGAGACTATTTTCCTGCTTAAACTTGGATGCTCCTGAGAGCGATCCAGGTCATCTGCTAGGATTCACCACTCCTGTAGACAGACCTGTAATGCCAGGTCCCAACAAGAGAATATACCTTTCCAGAGTTAAACAGGTAATTCATAGGAGCCCTAGGATAGGGAAGATATTGAAGACTCATTTATTACACTTCTATTAGCTTTTTCTAACTGAGAGTACAATTAAAAATGTGATATTATTTTAGAAAGCTATTGTTAAGTGTTCTTTTCAGCAATCACATTTTCCATTTTCATATTGTTGTGACATCTCCTATCTGGGTATAGCAGTTGCATGAATTAAGAGAAGTGCTGTTGTTCAGCTTGATTACAAGGAAACTGAAATATGCCCCTCATGGGTATTATCTGTCACGTTGCTAAATACAAAACCAACGTAAAGCTCTGCTTGTTTCTGTAGAAGCCTTGCACACCGTGCTCTGGATCCATTTCTGTGAGGTACTGAATGTCTTCTACTCGTGCTAGAGTCCTCTTGGTCCAACACCTTGGACCAACATCTTGGTGCTACCCTGCTGTCCTGTGGCACAGAAATTTTGCTATATTTAAGACTTCTGAGATTGCTAAAGTCTTTCTCGGGAAGTCTCCTCAAATTTTCTATCCAGCCATCTCCAAAACTGGAAGTGACTTTTCTGTGCTTTCATGTGGGGAGGGATGCAGAAAGTGTAATTCATAGACTCTTTGCAACTGTAGGCACATGTTCTTCTCAGTTGTAAAGCATGACAAATTCATAATCCAGTTGCTAGAACAGAACAAAACTCCTCCTATAGTCAATAATTCCATTTATACCCCCAAAGTCACAGTCCTCACATTTTTGAAACACTTGGAGGTAAAAATAGAGATTAAAATATTGTGGTAAGTCTTTAATGTACCATGTATCTTCAAAACTTTTGTGACATTATTTCCCTTCTGTCCTCCTTGTGTCATCTTTAACATGGCCTGTATGCTCATGCTTTCTGTGCATTGTTTATTTAATACCTGTCCTCATTTCACTTTTACAACTGAAGTGCCTATTTTAGGCTTCTCAGAATCTCTTCTCCAAGTGGTTTGAGCCATGTTATTTTGCATGCCCTACTTTGGAAACATGTGACTCAAGAATGACTCAGGGTCTTGAAGACCTAGAACATGGGAGAATAATAGTCTCTTAGACTTAGCAAGAAAATTAGCTGCTATCAACTATAAGAACATGCTTTTGGTTTTCAGCTTGTACAGAATGCACGTGCAAGCATCAGCTAGCCTTATATTTTATAAGAAAAATTGCACTTTCTGTATGTTTAGCTATTTGACAACCTCCAACATCTATTTTATAAAAGATCTTTATATTAAAGAGCAAACAAGACGAAAACAACAGGTAATTGATTCTTTTAATCTTAGATCTCTGGTTTGAATATACTTTTATTTCATCTTCCATATCTCTCCTTTCCTTCCCCAATTAATACAGTCATGATTTCACACAGTCCCCCAAACAGGCACTCATGATAACATGGGCACTGTCTGGTTTTCAGGGTAGGACTGAGACCTGAACTGCGAGTGACTTTTATGTAAGTGTTGACTAAATTAGTTGACCCAGACTGCCCTGAAGAATGCTTCTGAGGTGCTCAGAAAATATGACAGTGTATGTGACATACATAATAAAAAGAGATTTTTGTCTCCTAAATGCGAGGATTCCAGGAAATGAAAATTTCATTGTGACCTGATTAGAAGCCTACTTTTTTATTTAAAGAAGTTGCAATTCAAACAAGCTTTGAAATGAATAAAGGATTTCATACTTTGAATTTTCTGTATGAACTGCTTTCATTTTTTACCGTGTATGATTAATAATAGCTGGACAGACAGCAGCGGTGCACTCATATTCAGGGAGTAATGGCTAGTTTGCAATCTAATTTTTAGCAAAGAGTACAGAGGTATTGCTTTGTTTGTAAATCAGCCCCTGAAAAAGCCTGTACTGAGTGAAGTCACTCTCTCTCATCTCATATCTCTGCTTTCCATCTGAAAAAGGAGGGACTAGTAGCAACAAGTTGTCCCTTCCTCTGTGCGCATATGTGCGTGTACACGTGTCTGTCTTCTGCCTGTTGGTCAGAGGATGGAGCAAGGAACTTCAAGCTGTTCCTGAGTGCCTCTCAACGTGTTTATCTTCAAAATGTCCCCTGGAGTTAGACTAATGTGTTTGTTCCCACTTCCCACACAGACTATGGGTTGGTCTACGTCGTGCAGGGTTCTGAAGTGGTACTTGAGCTAGCTTGAGTACCGGCCGCACCGTAACAACGGTGATTCAGCCCTCCTTCAGCCGAGCAGGGCACGCTAACTTAGACCTATGCAGTAGTATTGGTGGTGCTTCTTCGGCGTCTCCCATGGCACTGCGCTGTGCAGCTTGATTTGCCCAAAATCACACTGTAAGTCTGTGCCAGTGTGTGAAATTCAGCTGCCTCCTCAGCTCTCCGGTCGGTACGTGGATACCAGAGCATCCTCCCGACTCTCCTGTCTGTTGCGGTCATGCAGCCTGGGAACACTACTGTGGAGCCTGTTTCTTTCTTCCTGCAGGAGAACAGGTCTCAGTTCCTCTGCTTCTATCAAAAAGAAGTCTTCATGCAGTAGCAGTTATGTCGTTGACTTTACGAGTTAGGTTTCGTCTTAGTTTGAGTATCTGTATACAGAATTAAGTAGGAATCTAAAGGGAGTATCTTTTGAATAGGTGACTTAGAATATTGGTGTTAGTTATTCTGAGGAATAACCCATGGCTCCTTTTGAAAACTTGTCATGCATTTATTTCATAATGACCTATAATTTTAGAACTGACTAGTCCTTTTAAATGGTTAACTTGACATCTTAAAAGACCTTTCAGAAACAGCTAAGTTCTCACTCTGTAAATCAGAGTTTTCTAAAGTGGCTTAAGTTGGACCCCTATATAATTTCAAAAATATTTTCAAAAAGCTACACAATTATCCTCAGAAGGTTGGGAGTGTTTCTACAGATGTGCTCTTTTGAGCTTATTTGGAGAATACTGTAGAGAGATAGCTACCAAGCTGAAAAAGAAACTAAGTAAAGGAACATATTACAGCCATTAGCTAGCTTCAAAAAGCATAACAAAAGGTGAAATAAAACACAAAGTGTTTTATATTACACAGCATAGTTTCTTAGCCAGTCACAGTTATTTACTTTATGAAAGATGTTCTTGATGTGGTAAAGAAACTAATGGATTGAGTTACATTATTTTTAGACTGTACCCTGTGCTTTAGTAATTTTAAGAGAAACTGTTGAGGAAGAAAGAGATGATGAGAAAACTCTCAAGCCAAAAATGAATCCGATGTGTTAGGATAACTTAAAATGCCTTCAGGCATGCTTTTTGCCACAGGAGTAGGTAATGAAGATATTCTGCTATGCAAAGTGCTTTGCTTTAAAAAAGAAAAGAACAAGAAAAAAAATTATTCTGAGAGAACATTAAACTTATGCTTGACATACAACGGTTTCAAGGCAAGTGATAGGCAAAATTTATGTGATTAATATTCTTGCTTTCATGCTACACTCTGTGTCCTGCGACCAAAAAATTGGAGTACATTTTACACACCATTATGCAGCAACAGAAGAGCAGGGTCTACATTTTTTTGAAAGCTTGTCTATCCACTCTTTGCATTTTTTATTCCTTTTATGTACTGCTCTGGGACATAAAAATACACCATATTCCCTTTATAGTTGTATAAATACTCAAGGTTAAATTGTACAAATGGTCTATGTCTAAACACTTGATATCAAATCTACGCAGCTTACTGAGGACTGCTTTCAAGAACTAAATAAATCTCTTGGTGGGCATGTGTAATTGATACAGATCCAGTCTGTCCTTATACACTGTGGACATAGAGCGTACCTGCCAGCCAGCCCGCAGATACTGTTGTGTTGCACTAGTGTGTATATATTGACTCAAGGAGGACACGAGGTTTAAAGCAAAAGTGCAATGCATGAATGGCTATGCGATATTTAAAAAATATACTGAGCCTGTGCTAACCTTACTTCAATAAGTAAGAAATTCCCACTTTCTGTAGCGAGGAACTAGTTTCGCCAAATGACAAGGAATCAAGATCCATGGAAAATTGACTTTCTCATCAATGTACTTTGTTCACAATTTGCAAACTTGTTTTTAGAAAACATCTTTCATTACACGGTGAGAGAGAAAAGTTATATTGCAGCTATCATGAAGAGTGTAGAGTAATAGCAAAATAAAATGCAGTGGATGTCCATTCCGTTCAAGAAAGAAATCCAAAGATCTACTGGTTTCTGAGTTACAGAAGTGATCCTTGAAACTTACTCTCTGTGGGAAATAATGTGGGGAGTATGTTCTTTAACAAGTACTTCTTGCTATTTTTTTCTAAAAGAGGTAGCGTTGGGTTCAAATTACAATTTCTTTTCCGTGCATAAATATGCAATAATTTGATGAGTTATCTTGTATTGTTATATTTTCATATGTAAAATCCTTTTGATATATTCTCCTAGGAATTATAAAATATATATATATTTACATTACGGAAGATATAAGCTGCTGCAGGACAGCTTTTTGTCTGCTTGAGTATTACTATGGTTAAAAATCAATTGTGTATGCAAGCATTAGAAGAATTGCCCTCATTACAGTGGGACAGTGGTTAACAATTTTAGTTTATAAGGCTAACAGTTTCAATGTTGTTAAGAAACGGTGGGTAAAACATAACTGATTTCAGTTGTTTTACAAAGTACTTTGTATGCTCTTTTTAAAACAAGCAACTTTTTCATAATACTAATAACCATGAACAGAATCTGACCTTACAGTGATTTGCTTGACTTGTTTAGGGATTATTGCTAACCTATGACTTGCAGTACACTAGCAGATGAAATCTACCTAACACAATCATTTATATGTACTTTACAGAAAGCTGCATTTTAATCTGATTTGGTTTTAATCAGTTCATGTTATTAGATCAGGAGCAAAACAGAGCCTAAAATGTATAGCTCTTGGAAACATGAAGTAGTGAAGTTCCCAGCTCCAGCAGGAGCTCCTGGAGGGATTCCTTTTGATCTCGTTCGGAACTAGGTTAAGGGTGTGTATGTGCATTCAGAGCTCTTGGAAGTCTTGTGATGCTCAAAATCCGAATCCTACTGCAAGTAATTAGCAAATAAATCCATCCTCTCCTCAGGTAAAACATGTGGTGTCCGTATCCTATAATTCAGGATTTGGCCTATAATTTAATCTTTTAAAACAGAATCAAGTCGCCCTAATTGTGAGGAGCAGTTTGCTACAGCAACTGTAAACTTCAGTATTTTTTGTACTTCAGTTCTGTTGGTTCAGTTTGTCTGTGAAAATAAGCCCAAGAATTCAGATTGGAATAGTCAAAAAAACCCCACAAACACATCTCAGAATCTGATAACATCCAGCAGCAAGGGGGTTTCAAACCTTGGTTTGAGAGGGGCACTTATGGCTCTTGGAGTCAGCCTATGTCTTCTTTTCCTAAGTTACAATAACACAGCTGGATTTTGGTACTGCCATTTGGGGGAAAAAAAAAAAAAAAAGAAAAAGGAAAAAAATTTATTTTACCTAATTTTGAAAACAGGGATGAGGATGAAGGTAGATATTGAAGTAATTCAGTGCTCTAGGTGAAGTTTCAGGGGAATTACCTTCTCCTTTCCTCTGTGTAATAATGCAGATTGAAACACATTATTCTGTTTCATATGTGAGTTTAGCATGACACAAAATCCAACCAAAAAACCACAATGCATCTATGATTTATTTAGCTGAGATCAAAGACATACAGCTGCAAAGAATCTAATTAAAATTTGATGATGCAGCAGGCAGGCTACATCTATTATTTAATTTGGAGGTTGTGATCTTATACAAAATTAGCTTCCTGATTTCACTTACACTCTTGGGCTGCAAATATACTTGTACTCAATCATTTTGATATGAAGTTGAATCACCAAAATTTCGCAACAGATCCTTAGATGTCCTGTGTGGAATTTGTTGTCAGGAGAGAAGCTAATAAATTCCGGCTTTGGACTAGCTCAGATACGTTTCTGACCACATGGTTGCTTAGCACTAGCACAGTTCAGCTTGTTTTGCTTGAAGGACTAAGACTAGTATGTTTTGAAGACATGATTGATTACTGAGGCATGCTGAGGGTGGACGCAGACACAGTTTTTGACCTTCTCAAACTACTTAATGAGTTTCTGAAATAAGCTTTAGAAAATCTAAAATAATAAAAAAGGATGTTAGCTTTCTGAATAATTCTAGCTGTTTATTTCATGAAACAACAGCACAGAACTAAACAGTCTAATTAATAGACCTTTTTCATTGCCTTTTTCTTGTTTAAAATAAGAGAAACCATGTTCTTTCTGTAATCTTGTTGATAGAAGATCAGGTAAGAAATTACCAAAATAAATACTTTTAATAGAAAATTGTTACAAATCAACCAGGTTATGCAAACGCTCCCTTAAAAAAGCAAGAGTGCCTTAAGTTGATGGTTTTGGCTGCTCTTGTACCTAAGTAACAGCTCTGGAGATTGAATATCCTTTTGCCAATAGATATGATCTACACGTGTGGGAACAGTGTATTCATCTAAGCAAGACTTGTCTTTCGTTATACAGTAGCAATCCCAGCCAATTTATCTAATTTAGATGTGTGATGCTGAAGCTAAGGTAGAATCCAGTCCAGAAAGCCTAATTCCGATGTGCAGGGAGCCAGCTCTCTGGAATGGGACCATCTATTCTCCCTGTAGCCTTGCACTGCGAGTCAAGCGTGTGCTAATTGTTTCCCCTCTCTCTACCATGCTTTTTGCCCATCTTCAGCATTATTATAGTTTTCATGTTAACAGTGGAATTTTATCTGAAGCTATAGACTAGCGATTTTAGTTCTGGCTATGTGTTCCACTGGTGATTTAAGTTAAGTTCTTTTCTAGTATAAAGAAGCAGCAGCACTCACATGGCTAGGCGCTGCTTTTAGCTTAGAAATGGCCACCATTAGCTGTGAGAAGGGTAGCTGCTGCTTCTTAGTGGAAATTGATGTCTGACTATGCGAGTATCCTTGGTCCGCTCATTTGTGCAGCTGAATGGGAACAGTGAGATGCTGCTATATAAACCAGCTCTGCATCTTTCAGGGTGTGAGAATGGGAAAAATCTTGCCTGCCCTATTTTAAACTGCAGACTTCTACTTACTCTTCTGCAGCCAGCATAGTGATGGTGATGACTACAGAGAAAGAGTAGCAGGAGTCTTGGCTCAGAGGTTTAAGGAGGAGAACAAAAGTAGGCTGAGAAATATTGATCCTACTTTCTCTAATGACTTTATGTTTGGTCTGGGAAATTGTAAAATACAGATGATGTACACTGCCAGAATCCACAGGGTTTACTTGAGATTGCATCAAGGGAATCTGGAGAGAATGTCTGTCCTTAATTATGTTCTGAGATACTCCTCCATATATCTCATTTCTTTTATGACCACTGAATGTGTTTGCATTTCTCTTTTTTGAAGGTACCCAGTCGTCTAATTCTGGCTTTCTTCAAATAAAAACCCCAACAAAATCAAACTCAGATGTTAAATGATTTTTTTTTTTTTTTCTTTTAATAAGGTAGAAACTAACTTTAACTTCTTTATGCTGTTATTTTAGTTTATTTCACTACGGAGAGTTTCCCCAAAATGTATCACTGACAGATTAAAAGCAGCTTAATTAATTGTACCAATAACAACAACCTTCAGATTTCAGATTCACCTGCTTTGGTATAAGTTTGGATTTGAATATGCTTGGAAGGTCATTGAGTTCTTGGTGCTAAATGTGTTAAACTAGAGTAGAAGACAGAAATATACTTAGCATGGAACTATGAAAGCTGTGGTTTTGAGGAAGATTTTGCTAACTGGCAGACTGACTATTTCTAAGTGAGTCTACTACTGGTGAAATATCGTGCAAATGATTGAAATGAGAGATTTTAATAATATAGAGTGGGCCTAAGATGGTACATATTTTTGATTACTCTTCTGTCTGTTTGGGTTTTTTAATACTAAGCTTAATCAAAGAAAAAACAAATTTCAGTTAATGAAAGGAAGAAAAATGTGATTCAAATCTTTAGGGAGATATAACAGTTAATTGGATTTCAAGTACTGTAGCTACATTCTCAATAATGTTCCATTTTCTTTTCAGGATTACAGTTGTTTAGTTCCATTAGCCTTAATGTACAGGGTCAGCTTTTAAATTATACTGCATTAGTCTACTGGTTTCTTTTGCCTCATTCTTTCTCTTTTTCCTATATGGCTTCTCTCATAGCAATGACCTGCCTTGGCAGAGGTCACTTGTCATAGCCACGAGAGAGAGCTGCTGCTGGAACTGACAGTCCTCTTCCTAATGATTCCTGTCTTCCTTCCGAGGCCCCAGTGTGTCACTAAGAAGTTAGAGTTCTGTCTGTGACTCTCAAAACAATGAACTGAAGCTACTATTTGCTTGTTAAAATCAGTGTTTACCAATAAACTGAGTCTTCCAACTGCAACAACAAAAAAAAAAAAAAAAAAAAAAAAAAAAAAAATCAAAGCACTTCAGTCGGCAGCACTCGCTGTAACTTCTGAACACAATTCAGCAGATCCTTAGGGTTTATTTTAAATTCCCGATTAACAAAAGAAATTATGTGTGATGCTGGGATAAATTTATATTCTAAGGGAAGCATTTTCAGTGTTGGGAAGGAGAGGTTCTTAAGTAGGGCAAGTTATCAGGTTGTTATTTGCTTAGGATGAATCTCCTTTCTTTCTCATTGACTGAAATTTCAGCATGCCACTGTTTGTTGCTGTTTGCATCTAGAAAAGCAAATGTTAATGTGAATTTAGCTTAAAAACAGAGTTGCTAAATGTGGGTGGAATTGGGTGACAAAATTTAAGTGCATATTATGGCTTCCCACATAATGGGATTTGTTAAAAGCATTGAGTTTCCTTCTTTGAAGCTTGTTAGCATTTGATTTTGATGGGTTCAGGTAGACAAATACCAAGTACTTTGCTGAATCCAATTTTTGACATGTTTAAAATCTGGTGTGTTCACTGGGCTTGAATTGTGAATGCTTCTTCCTTACGGAAATAAGCCCCTTTTGCCCTGGAAAACTAAAGTAACAGACTAGAATGATGTGGGCCATTACATTTATATTTCTTGATTAATTGCAAAACAATGTGATAACATAGATAGCAGGGTTTTTTCATTCAATTCTACCCTTAAATTTCCACATCCTTAAAAAAAGAAAAGCATTCCACCAATATGACCAAGAGTAAACACAGGTAGTGGTGAGAACTTGTTACAAAAGCACTATGGAAAATGCCAATCTCTAGAGACAGCATTTAGTTTACCTTAAGTTTTAAAAATGTGTCAGTGTTGTTTCTCTTTCAAAGAAACATACAATGCTTCAGTGAATCTGACATCTTTTGGAGCTGACCCTATTAATTATTTTTGACTTACTGTGTACTATACATCCACAGGGATTTGCAGAGGATCAAGTACACTATTGTCAAGGGCTTTTATTTCTCTTTTAACTTTACTTGTGTGTGTTAGAGTTTACATGTAAAGCTGTCTATTAGTGGATGCTATGTGATAGATAAGTTTAGAGATCTAAATGCATCTATCTTGAGGGGAAAAACATGCATAGCAGATTAATAAAATGCACTATAAATTTTGTATCTATACTGCTCAAAAATTCAGACAGCATATAGACTACTATGCACAATATCTAATTTTCCTGCAGATCTTAAAAGAATAACTTCTAAGGACAAGTTCTTCCAGTAGAAGCAGTCTGGAATACATTCTTCAACAGAGAGGACCAAATTCTCTTCTCAATTATGCAAATATCAAATTTGAATTCCTAAACCAAATCTGAAAGACTTGCTCTGCATTAACATTGGTGTGACTGAGAGCAGATTCTCTCCCTGCGATATAGTTTGCTCTTTGGAGAGCACTGACATTGAGAAGGTGATAAAGGGAATGGCATGTTAGTTACACGACTAAAAGAAGGGTAATAACAGTTGGGGCGAGTAATGAGTTGAGGAGAAACTAACATAGATGCTGAGAAAATTCATCCTTTTGCTGATTCTTCTTCAGTCATTCAAGGGAGAAAAGATGTGAACGATAGGAAGAAAAAGAGAGGAAGAAGGCAAAAAAAATGAAAATGTGCTTTGTGCAATGAAAAGTCATTTCCCCATCACCCACACATGCACATGTCTGAAGTACAGAATGTAATGTTTCATGGAGTTAAAAAAAAAAAAAAAGAAGGGACAGAGAACAAAGCATGGGGGTTGGGTTTTGATTTTTGCTTTGGATTTTTTTTGTTGTTTGGTTGGTTTGCGGGGGGGGAGGGTTGGTTGTTGGGGTTTTGGGGCGTAAACCCATAACTTCTCAATAATTTTGCTTTTGTCAGAAATTCAGCTGAGGTCTAAGGCTCCATGATAAAGACAGCTGGTACCCAGGATGGCTCTGAATTTAAGGTCTAGCCAGATAAATCTGTCTAGGTTTGGTCCAAGACACGCCATACCTGCATAGAAGGATTTGGTATAGAAGGTGACAAAAAATTTATTGAAAATTCAGGAATCACAGTGAATTGCCTTATCGTTGTCAGATAGTGTTGATTTCTGTTGCAACATTGAATTTAAAAGAGAATAAGAGGGCACCGTTACCCTGATTGATCCAATACTTAGCACTGTGACATCTGCTTTTTTTCTTAGATTTTGTAATTCAATTGACAAGTCATGATATACCTGTATGACTACTCTCAGTTGCCAAGAATGTGGCAGTATAAATGGCAGTGTCAGGATAAATGTGCTGGAACAAGATTGACTCCTAGAGGAATACAGTCTTGCAATATAGGCTACAATTTTACAGTCTGCTCTCTATGGACAGTCTCTAATAAGAGTTTTCCTATTTGAATCTGATTCCAGTATTGGATCACTATCTTTTGATTGTTCTTTTACTCTGAAAAGTACCATTTCCACCTCTGAACATTATGCAATTCAGCATTTATAAGCAAGTGACTGCTATAAGCAAAAGTGCTACGTTTGCTAATGGTTACCTGTAGGGTTATTTGACTGTGCCAGAATTTCACCCCGTACTTAAAACAGCAGAGATCAATGATAATTGAGTGCAACTGGAATGAAAACATGGATTTTTAATGGCATCTTTATAACCAATGGGGGTAAACAGAAATGGCATTGAAGTAAATGCATTGTTCTTCTTGCAACTAATTATGTGATTCCCTTTGCATGCCGTACTTCAGGAGAGGAGGTGATGGTACAAGGTGATACTACAGAAGATACACTAAACCCTGCTGCTTTCAGAGAGACAGTGGATTAACTGAAGCATAGTTGAGTAAATTATAATCCCTCTGTTTTACATGTGTATACTTTTTAATGAGCTCTACAGAGCAGCACAGCATTACGCTAGTCAGTCTTGTTACCACCTGCACACTGTTGAGTTAAACAGATTTAAACCAAGATAAAGCTGATGTTGACTGAATATGGAACAGGGAAGAGTTGCAGACAAAGCAACGGCCAAATCTAGGTTGTGTTTCATTGTCTCTGTTCTCTTGCCTATCTTTTTTGTCAAGCTTCCAAGTAGAGGAGATTTCACCAGAAAAAAAAAAAATTCACCTAAAAAAAATGATGGTAAAATAGATTAGAGAACAGAGACTTTTGAAGACTTGCATCTAAAATATTTAAATTAGTTTATGGATCTTCTCTGAATCCATATGAATCTATACTACAGCTGCTTGGAAGAAATCAGCTATAAAGAGCATGGTGGATATTATTATCAATCAGATAGCTACCCACCTAAAAAGAGATCTCAGCTAGATAATAAATTCCATTAAAATTTTCATATATTTGAGGCTTTTTCTCTGGCACTTGTCATAAATGTTGATTCTTTTTAAAACAAGAATGAAATATCAGCAACATATTGTCATTAATACTATGTGAATCATTGTTTTGTTTTAGGTTCGGTACTTTCTCTCAAATGAAATTAGGTTGGTAGAAAAACAATTATTTGTATTTTTTTCTTTGCATTTTCCTATTGGAACATAACACAGACCCCCCTTACTACATATCAAATGTTTGGGTTTGAAATGTGGTATTTTTGTTTGGGATTTATTTAATGCTTTAATTAGCTACATTTTAAAATTTACATAAAGAATTTTTTTTTATAACTGCAGTGTTTTATTTTAAAATGTTTTTAATGAATGCTTCAGCTGAAAGAGTTTGAAGAATAATCAAATACTTTCTGAGATTCTGAAACATGCATTTTTCAGCTGAAGGCACAGACTGAATGAATAGTGTGTCAGACCCTGATTCTTCAAAGACTTGTGCGTGTGATCTTTCACTTTAGATACAGCCCTGCTTCCTGCTAATGGAATTTTTGTAGACTCAACTTTCATATATTGCAGGAGTGGGTCTGACTGCAACAAAACACACAAAACATTTAGCATCATGTTGTTTGTGGGTTAACAGAAATCAATGAATCTGTCTTCATCCCAGCTTCCTAAAGGACAGGTGTCATCCTGAACACAGCAGCATGACTAGAAAGTGGTAACAGGAAGGATTTGTAGCCTTATATCCTATGGAAAGGGGCAAACCTGGCTAACCTAAAATTCATCCTAATTCTGCCTTCCTCCCTAAGCATGATTGCTTGGGGACGGACTGTGTCTTCTTCAAGCAGGACCCACTGGCCTCTGGTGATTTCCATCACTTGACAGACCTGTGGTTGGACATCCTTGCTTCCTTCCATGCAGCTCTGCCCCTATAGTTTCTGCAATAATGAAATAAATTCTCATTACATCTGCTATGCCCAGTGCCTTGAATGCAAAAGACTTAAAAGATACAAGCAACAGGCATTTTTAAAAGGCAGAAAAAGTTACCTTGTTTCATTCTGTTGCAAATTTCCCACTTTAACTCAGATAAATGTCACACAATTAATAATCACCAGTAATGAATATGATGGCTCAATTATTTGATTTCATTGATTTTGACTACTTAATTTAATTTGCCTGCTTCATAGCATTTGATAAGAAAATGCAAGCTGAGCCACAAGAAGGTAGCAGTACTGTAGAGTTGTTCTAAAATCATCAGAGGCTGGATCTGTTCTTTACTCACTGACAGGGTAATTTTTCTTGCTGTCAACAGTTGCAAAAGTGTTTAATGTTATAGATTCTTTATTCATCCATTTTTATTATTTATACCCTTTATGTGAATCTCCAATGAGAGTTTAGTTCTTACAAGGTGATACCATGTCACCTGTTTTCTCTATGATGAGTTTATTCATTCTGATACAGATAAAAATATCTCCACATGCATGTTAAAAATTAATATGTAGATTTCTCTTCATAGTGTTTCCACCAGCATATTGCTGTCCATCAGGTTTTTTGGTAGAAATATCACCAAGCTAGATAAAGGTTGATAGAAAACATACAGACACCCCCACCTCCCACCAAATTCAAGTCAGATGAACTCTGCTTAAGTCAGGAAGTTATAAATTAAATATTGTTAGCCTTTTATATAAATGGCTGTTACCTGAGATCAGTTTTATTGCAGTATAGGATACCAGAGCCTTACTACATATACTGTTAATACACTGAATGAGTTAGCACATTTAACAAGTGATCATGCCTCACTGTCATTACGTTAACTGGTCTGAAACTGTGATAAAGCATACCAGATGAAATCTCAGCAAAAGTTAATGTCCTTTACCTTAAGTGCATTAAGAGCATTTTATCAGTTAAAAGGGCCTGGCTGACTAGTAACTCATTATCCCATGTTAACCTGCTCATTTGTCTGAGCCTTAACTTCCATCTCTTTTCCCTTGTTTCATTGACAAGATGAAAGCAGTTTTGAGTCACTCTCAGAGTCCAGTTGAGCAGTACTTCCCACAGAAGATTTTTAGATCAGTTGAAGCAAAAAAAAGAATTGTTAACTATAAGCAAGTCTTTTGTGGGAATTATTAACTAATTAGCTCATTCTTTAATATGCACAAATAAGCTAACAGAAGAAATTAATTTTAGGAATTCTAGGTAAAATGTGAACTTCAATATAAACACTCTTTTAATAAGTTGTGGACAGACAGTGGATCCCCACTGAAAAAGAACCTCTACATTTTCATGTTGAATCAGCATTCTTCTTTTCAAATCTTAACTCTAAACTATAAATAATCTCATTTCTAGAGGAAAAGGAGAATTCGTTGAACAGTTTTATCTTAGAAAATGGGCTTAGAAACGTCACTTAAGAGTCAAAAATGTAAGAGTCAAAAAATTCTAAACTTACAGCAAATGGAAGGACAGAATTAATTGGAAGAAAGTATAGAAACATCTGTGTCATTGTTGAGTAAATTCTCAAAGTTCAGCTGTTAAATTCAGTAGACTTCTAATTACACTCTAATTATTTACAATTTTCATTATGTCTTTTATTGAAAATCTGTTTTAAGATTGGGGTTTCTGAGTATATTTCCTGTCCATACTTTCTGTTCCACTGGATACACACATTAAAGGTTAGCACCTAGACCTTCAAGGACGTATTTTAGTTCAGAACTTTTGCAAAAAGTATTAAAAGCACTTAACTAATTGGAACTCATTTCTAGTCGCCATTCATCTGTTTCAGTCCTTGTAATCCCACACAATTCTGGTGACGTTATTTTAAAATATTTAAGGCATAAAATTAATCTTAAAAGTTGAGTAGAAATCAGTTTGGTTTTTTTTTTACTGTAAATTTAGAAAGTGGTGAATCTATTGTATGTGGTAATATGCCAATCTCCAGATTAGACCCTGAAAATTCTGCTCAGAATTCTTGACTCCCTTTATTTTCCTCTATTTTATCACCTTGGACAGTACATGGCAAGTTCTTGCACCTCTGTGGAAGCCATTCTTGGTTTATGAAAAACAGATGTAGAGACAGATACAAGATCTGTATGTGTGGACCATTGTCCTCACATACTGAAGCCCAGAAATCAAGCAAATGCATGGCCATCAATGTATAGAAAAACATTTGGAGGAACAGTTGCCCTCAGCACTAGGGAAAACTTGAAAATGTTTACAAGTTCAGGGTGTACCTGGGACTTAAAGGCAGCCAAAAATGCTTTTTCATTACCCCTGAAAAAGGAGAATCATTTCAATAAATATGTAAAATGCAAACACCATGACATCTGCAAGCAGAAGCTATGCTAGTTTCTCAAATTAGTTTAGACTTCACATACTCCACCCCCACCTTCTGTTTAATAAATGTATGCATAGATGATAGAAAAAAATAAAGTCTACAGAAAAAAAAAACACACCCAAACCATGGGAATGAACTAATTCTCCTGTCACTCAAGTAGTTATAAAACAAGCCAAGCATATACTGAAGGTGAATGTTAATGACTAAGGAGGCAGACAGATGGTCCAACTTTTCTTTAGGTGGTTCATCATACTTTATTATTCCCAGAAAATTGTCTTTGATAAATGGATACAATGTTAAAAAGATATTCAGGCAACATATGGGTCACCTTTTGATTATGGTCAAGCAAAAAGTACATTTAATAGATTTCTGCCACTTTATGACTGGTTGCGAATGCAGGGTGGGTTTTTGGTTTTGGGGGGTTTTTTTGTTTTTTCTTTTTTTAATCAGTGGTTATCAGTATTACACTCCACGTTTGTTTCCTGAACTTAAAAGCAAAGTGTCATTCCACAGAAACCATAATTTGGATTGAAGTCTCATGTTCACTCCATAGTGATGACATTTTCTTACCAACATAATTGCTGATACCTCAAGATCACTACTGCAGGCATTGTTACCTTCGGGGAAGTTCAGTGTGTTCTGGATCCTTCAGAAAATGCTTTAGTGTCTCAGAGTACTCAGCCACCCACATTCATATTTTCTAGGAGCAGGAACTATTTTTTTTAATTTTTTTTGCTATGTTGAGTAATGATTAGGAAAAATGTATGCTTAACCAACTAACCAAAGGAAACTGAAAATTAACTGGCTAGACACCAGCTACTAATACTGATATGGCAAAGGCTTCTCTTTACTCTACAGTCAGAAATATAATAGTGTCTCAGGAAGAGAAGACAGCTTGTCCCATGACATCTTTCCCTTCCTGCTCTCAACCTTACTTGCCATGGATGTAACACATGGCTGAGTTCTAGCTGCAGGTTTGGAAGGCAGTCATTCCATTGCACCGTTCTTCTTCTCTACACAAATTTATGGGTGGAGAGGTTAACAGTGACCCACGTGGCAGAAGTTTCCTTCTCCGCAATATGACACAAGTCCCCTAGTTACTGCAGTCATGTATGTGGAAATCAGGCTTCCAGCAGAGCATGAGTAAGTTTTACATGTTTTGTGAGTACCAAAATGCCAGAGCAACAATTTGCATGGATGACTTGTATTTATGCAGGGGGAAACCAAGTCAGGTTTTTTACAAACTCCTATCACCACATCCTTATGTCTACTCCCTGCTTGATTTGAAAAAAAAAAAAAAAAAAAAAAAAAAGGAAAAAAATCCCAACTCTGTCAACCACAATTTTGTAGTGTCACAATTCTATATGTCCTCAGCGGTTTTATGTTATTTACCAAAATATTAAAATATTGCTGCTGCATAGTGTATAACTTGTATTAGACTTCCCACTAATGTGTAATATTGAATCAAGCATTCTGTGTCTTGAATTCTTTTATCAGTTCACCTGTGTAATTGACCAGCGTCTCATGGGTATAGATATTGCATTTCAGAGAGGTTGAACTCCTGCAAGCTGGACAGTTAAGATAGTTCTGGCCAATTTAATTATGCAAATGGAAACTCAGTTTCTTGGGAATATACTATCAGCATTACTTCAAAGACTTGCATAGAATTCTCTCCTATCATCTTTTTATGGGTTCTTTTTCTTTGTTGCACAAGTGAAAATGAAATATTACAATACATTGAAAAAATTTGGTGAGAAAATAAATGAGCTAGATACATTTGCAAATGCTTCCTGTTCCAGTTAGAGGCCGGTAAGCTAGGAGTGAGGAGATAGAAATTTTGTTCTTTCTTCCTCTCCTGTCTTGCAGATATGCTTTTACAGAAAAATTCTGTAGAATTTAAATGAAAACAGCATTACAGGTATTTTAAATCACATCAAAGAATTTAATAGAATGTCTAGGCTGTAACATTCTAATATGCATAAAAAAAAACCTATTGTAAAAGGAAATTTTCTCATAAAACCTTTCATTTTGTAGAACTGATTTCTTTACAGTTTTAAAGGATTCTATGTAAAGCTGTAAGGGTAACAGCTAAAATATTTTATGCCCTTCAAAACTTAGCATTGTGAAATTAGCCTAGGAATTGAAGAATGGGTAGTATTTTGCACTCTACTTGGAAACTGGGAAGTTGTATCCTAATGCATTTAAAGTTCTAGGCACAAGAAAGCCTCTTTCTTTCCACGTTAAAGTAAGTCTAATCGAGAACCTCAGTGCACTGGTGGAGTGTCTCTAATGCAATGAAAATAAACAAATAGGGTTATTTAGACAATTATTTTACAAATTATTTTAACATTTTGATGAACTATTCTTCTTTTTCCCCACTTTTTCAAGCTATTAGTCTTTTCTTGGGTTCACTAGGAGGAGACTTGACAATAGCACTTGAGTACAGGACTGCCTTCTTGATCTGTTGGGGCTGAAGAACTTTTCTACCCACTGTCTCTTTCTCTGCATTAGTATTAGAGAGATGCACTTATCTGCATAAACGGCTTCTCATGTAGACCTATCTCTGGGACTGGTTTTTAATTTTTAGACTTTTATTTAATTAGTGCATAATTTCTTTTTGAAAGTGAATTCTTTGAAGTCATTTCTAATCTCTCATAGAAGTGGACATATTTATAACTTCAGGTCTCATTCCCAAGGAGTGATTGTAACTATAATTGTAAGTGCAGGTCAGAGCTTACAACATATCCCAATAGCTTTGAGTGTTAAAACGTCATAAAATAGCTTCACATTTCCATTTTTATAGTATAAGCACATTTTTCTACAGTGCAGGACAGCTTGTAGGCAATCATCGTGTCTCATGATCTCAGGCAAGAAGTGGACTTCTTAAAGTTTTTAAAGGGCAGGACCACAACATTAACTCAGGGCAAAAGAAGTTTTTTGCTGTCGTGAAATCTAATGAAATTGTCTTGCCATTGAGACTGAGCTGACTGAGGCCCTCTCTCTTTTTTTATGCTGTTTTGATGGTAACCCATTCTTGGCTATCAAGGTTCTGCACTGAAGTCAATAACAGTAATATTAATTTCCCTTCATTTCAATAATGTAAAAATAAATTATCTAAAAAAATTGTCTCAGCTCCCTCTTTAGTTGAGGAAGAAAAATTCACACCTCCAGAGCATGAATCATCTCACCTAGAAAAACAACTATGTTCATGGTCTCCATTAATTCCAGAGAGAATCTAGAAGAATAATGTGCGCTAGGATGCTCTAGTTAGGTGAAAGAGTAATTCCTAAATGCGTACATCTCTGTGCTTTGGATAAGGCTATAGATAAGCTACTGAAGATCAGTATCATGTTAGCTCTCTAGAAGAACTGTTCTCAGCCTACCTTTGCCTTGATGTATTGGCATTTTATTGTGGGTTAGAACCAAGAGAAATGAAGACATATATGAGGTAAGTTTCTGGCATTAGATGTTTAAAAAATAGAGTAAGAGAGAAGTCATTTAACATGCTATTTGCATCAAGGTTAAGATTTGTTCCTTAAATTGTTTAATCCTTACTTATTTTATTGCTTTAGCTCAAGTAAGTATAGACGCAATTACTTAATTAGGCAGAGACCTACTTGGTCTATGTCTCTAATCTGACAATCAGGTCTGTTTTGGCTACTTGACAGCCACTTTTCCAGATATTTTTTTACTGATGTATTGGGTTTGTGTGGCAAGGTTTTGATAGCGGGGAGGTTACAGGGGTGGCTTCTGTGAGAAGCTGCTAGAAGCTTCCCCTATTTCCGACATAGCTAATGCCAGCCGGCTCCAAGACAATTTCTGACTATCAAATTAGCAACTAAGCCACTGTCTTCTGGGTTCTTTTTCTTCTCTGCTACTGGCTGCCTCTTTAATCTTGCATTCCTTTGTCTCTTTTGTCTACAGATCATGAGAACTTTTCAGCACAATGAATCATCTGGAGTACTTAGGCACTTGTTGGCTTTTAATCAATCATCCGATTTTTATTTATTAGTCCATTTTCCATTAACACTGTATAGCATTAGGCCATCCCCAATGAGCTTGTAATGAAACCGGGAGGAACTGTGGATAATCAGTCCTTGTTTGAGAGGTAGTCACTGTCTCAAAGAATTGTGCTAAAAAAGTAATTATAGCCTAAACTGTGAAACTCTCAAAGGCTTTTATGAACACCCTATTCTACATGCACATTTCAATTTACAAGGTTCATTTGAATCAGTGGCTAGAAAGAATAATGCTTAACATGGGTGACAGACACCCAATAGTTCAGATTTACACATTCAGTTGATTCCTTAATGTCACTGTTCAGTGACACCATACCTTTCTTCATCGTGTAGTTCATTGGTATAATATTTTTGATTGAAAGACAGTTTGACACTCTTGCTTCTCCCCTACATGGGATACTCTTACTGTCGCATACTCCCTCTTTCAATTTCACACCAATAAGCAGTGCAAAACCGAGAGAGAAAAGCACGAAACTTGGTCTTCATGAATGCATGACTGAAAATGCCTTCAATGTTTAAGATCCAGTAACTGCTGACAAAAGCTTGCTGGTGGGCTGCTCTTTAGCATCAAGAACACAGCCTTTGCCATGCATACTGTATTGAAAAAATTCTCTGCATTGTCTGGCAATTAATCCTCTTAAACCACTCATTGGTTATTTGTATGTTAAAACAAGATTTAGAAGCCAAAAATCTGCATAGCATTAAAAGTAAACTGTATGTACCATTTAAAGTAAACCACATGTTAAATAGCATTGCTGCCAGCCTTCAAATTGGCAAACATACCCATCCAGTTCCTGTTAAATATCATTAAAAAATTATGCTCAATGAGAAGTACACACGTTAATACTTTATGATAGCAGCTAGAACTGCCAGTCTTCAGCCTGAATGTAATTTGCCAAGACTGTCTAAATGCAGACCACAGAGAAATACCTCTCTAGAAAGGCTTACAGACTACAGGGAAGGCAAAAAAAAGCCAGACAGAGACAGGGAGATCTAAAAAATAGATCAGTCAGCACAGTAAGTGATGATCTTAGCACAATAATTATCTGGTGTCTGATTTTGGTGGGTTTAAGTCACAAGCGGAAGAGTCTCGAGCTGAGAAATTTTATTTAATTTGTTGCCCATCAGCACAAACTGCGGAGGCGGGCCTGCTCCAGGAGGAGTTGCCCACAGGCCGCGGCCCCTCAGGGCTGGCTGTCCCGCCTTTCAGCACGGAGTCATCGTCGTCCCTCCCGCCCCCGAGCGTGTCCACAGTCCCTCACACCTTTCAGTTCGTTTCTTAAATATTTTTGCACAGGGAAGCCCTTTGGTTCTGTGTCTGGCTGAAGCGTTGGGGTTTTACACTGCCGTGTAGGCTGGTTCCAGATCCAGCTGGAACCGGTTCTGGCCGGGTGCTGGCCATCCCCCCTCAGCCGTCCCTCAGGTGCTTCCCGCTTTGTGCTCCTTCCCGCAGAACCTCTTGTGGTGTGCGGCAAATGTGGATTTTGAGGTAAATGGAAAAGGGTAGTGACAACAGGAACTGTCAGGTGTCTAAACAGACAGTGGGGATTATGAAAGATTCTGAGAGGCTGACTAAGAAAGAAATTACAGTTGATTGTGGTAGATTTTGGCAAAGCGATTTCCCAATGGAAAGAATTGTCACACTGTAAATATGGGCCTATTTAAGGCATTTTCTTTTTCTTCTTGCATTTAAATCGGTTTTGGCAGTACTACCTTAAGTAGTATTCACTTGCATTTGCAATGGCTACTTTAAAACGTATTAAAGACAAGAACATACAGTCCAGCAGTGAGCAATTAGCACAGTCTTGCCCTACTGATACAGTGCTCTGGCTCAGCTAATATGCAAGCTGCCGTTACAGTGACAGCCTGTATACATGATAAAATAATCCACCTTTTGACAGTTACCTCATGTACTAGCATCATACAGCATTAGGAGTCAAAGGGAAAAAATAACCTGAAATTCAGTAGTAATTACTGTGAAGAATTTAATACTTGAGCTTACATTTTGCAAGATGCAGCACAAGATTTTCAAGTCTTTTTATTTCCATCCTCGCTGCATCATTAGATTAATATTGAGGGGTTTTTTGATCGGTATTCATTTCAGTCGCTCGCTACTAGTGATGCTTGTGGTGAATACTGTAAATACAAGACAATTTATCTTTAATAGTTGTATTTCACAGAGTGCATTGAGTGACCAAAGTCAGTTGTAAACCAAAGATAGACCAAGGTGGAAGGAATGAAAATGGCGAGAACAAAAATGGCAACAGTAGATCAGTTTAAGCTGTTTCTTTCCTGCTGTGATAGTTCCAGGGACTGGCACTGAGACTGGTGTTCTTGTGGCAGGTGTTATTGGTATGGGCACAGATCAAGAGATTGTCCTACCCTGCCAAACTTACAAAGTCAAATAACAAAACAGACAAAAGGTGAGGGACAGTGCATTGTATAGGTGACCAACTGCAATGCAGAGAGATTACATTACTTGCCCTTTACTGTCTGGCCAGCAATGGAGTATTTCCACTGGAAACTGCAGCCTGGTGCTGGGACACCTTGGCTTTCATAAGCTATTTAAAGCATCCAAAACAGACGACATCCACATATACTTTTCAGATAGAAAGGAAAGTTTATCACTGGTGTTATGATTCAGAATTTATTTTAAGAGAAACTGTAAAAGATACCTTAATTATACTGTTATAGATTAATATTAAGTCAACCAGTGAACCATGAGACAATTACTTTTTATGGTTTTATCACTTTATGGTAATTTTTACATAGGTTTCAGCAGCATCACTGGTCCTGACTGTCAGCAGGGCACCACCCAAGACAGGCACTGCATACAGGAGTAGTTAATTGGTCCCTACTCTTAAGACCCTATATAGTAGATACAACATGCCCTAGGTGGGAGGAGGAAAAGAACCACAGGTTGATGAACTGGTTACAGGATGGCCAACAGGTATTCTAGCAGAAATAGTTACATATCCTGGTTCTGGCACTTGCACATTCTACTTTCATGAATCATTGCTCCCTAGAGAGTAAAACAACTTTTCTACAAATACATTTGTCTCTTACAACCTATTTTTGCTAAATAGATTTCAGCTAAGGAATTGCAGTTTAGCTATGCATTTGTAAATGGTTTTCTTCATTTGGGATTATGTACTAGACTGTTTGGTATCACATGATTCTGCTGCATGTTTGGATGACTTTAAAAAAATAAAGAGTGTATAATGAATAATACACTTTCTTCAGGTTTTGAGCTAAATTATATGGTATGTTAAAATGTATGAAAACTTTGAAATTACTAGTATTTACATACATGTTCTGGTAGTATTAAATAATACAAGCAGTGAATTCACCACTTCTATTCATAAAAAATATTAATGAATCAATCTGTATCGTACAGCCAGCCATGGTCCTTAAGATCATTAAGGATTTCTGATATTCATTTTACAGTAAAGGAGAGGGAGAAATGATAGAAGGGTTTTCAATGGCAAAGAAAAATACAGGAAAATATATTGCAGTGTTTTTCAAGTGTACAGTTCTATTGATTTAAGCAACCTGTAAAAGGAAAACTAAGAAAAGTGATAAACCAGCCCAAGTAGCAATTGTAGATTTACTCTGAATTGCTCATGTTTGCTTCTGAAAATTCATAACCTGAGGTAGGACTGAACAATGAAAGAGAAGAACCAAGCATGTAAAATCAATTGATGTGCTGGCCAGCTACCAGAACATCTTCATTTTCAATAACCATGTTCAACCATGTTTTATATCTATTTATCACTGAACTCATTGGGCAGAACAAAAAAGGTGCTAATGTTAATACCTCATGAATATGCACAGAAAATGTTCCATTTTGGTTAAATATCAACAATTATACTAACCTCTTTGTTCTTTTGTGTTTAATAAGAATGACAGATAGTGGGTGCTGTGGGCTAAGACTGTTCATTAACATTGTTCTCTTGGGTATGGTTGACATTTAATTTCAAGACATGCATGAAATGAATGTAGATCCTGTATTTAGTTTTTTGCATTTAAAGAAATGAAGCATTTCTTTAAAATAATTTTTTTTTTAAAAAAAAGGGAGTAAATGTAGGGCGTGTCCTCAGAAATACCATACACTTTTTGAAAGCAGGCCCTCATTTTTAGGGAGGAATAGCATCTGATGATCAAAATGAATCCTCACAAATGCTTGTTGGCATTCAAAAGAGAAGATAAATTCCTGATTAGTATGCTTGCTAAACTGAAGTACCTGTTCTGGCTGTGACCATGAGCAGCCCATCAATATCAAGCCTACTTAGCTTACACACATGTTTTATGCCACCAACAATAAATTTGGTACACCATTCAGTTTGGTGTGAAAAACCTCATGAACAAATGGAAAAGATGTGGATTGTCCTTCAGCGGTAGAAGACAGAAGGGCAGATAGACAATGTCAAATATTTTCACATATTATAACAACTCACTTGTAGCAGTTCTATGTTTGATGAATGTCATTTAGGCTTGTCATCGTACCAGAGTAAGCACGTACGCATGCCTGTACCTGTATATACATTTCATGCAAGATGTGGGGGTTTTTTTGGTCTTTGAATATTTTGGTCTATTCCAGTGCAATATCTACAAAGCTTACAGCTACCAAAGCTTGTTACGCTGAAGTTAACCCTGTTAATACATGTACAGAGGCTACTTGTAGAAATATTGTGGGAGCTGAAAAGATGTAAACCCCTTTCCATGCCATCAGCAGAAAAGTGTCATGCCTTGATATAAGATGCGTGTAAAACACCTACTTGCAAATGATGTAACTGTCAGAAGGGTGACAGGTGGGTCCAGAAAGTCCAGTTCTTTAGATGATGATGACATGCAGAAAGTAACTCATTCTTACCTGAGTTTGCCTTAGGTTCCTCAATCTGTTTTATGCAGAGCTCTTCTTTAGTGTCCTTATGTGTCAAATACCTGTTAATCCACTTTATCTCCATGTCTTCGTTTGACTCCTGGAGAGAATGGAGCATTCTCTGAGGAACAATGCAGGACAGTAATCACTTGTAAAAGTTTATGTGTATCCCAAGGTCATTAATAATTTGCCTTGGCCCAGGAACCCCAGAATTATTTTTAGTGACCATATTTTAATCTTATATAGCATTTGTGGATTTCAACCACGTTTTCAAAAAAAAGGTTGGGCATTTAGAGTAAGCACTGGTTTGTTCTGTATCTAATAGCTGTGCTCTGGCAAAATTACTGTTCTCCTAGCAGAGAAGGTAACAAACCATTAGAAAGTAGTCCTTATTGCAGAAAGCCTTGTTTTTATGAGTTCCTAAGTAAATTTAGCAGATCGCCTCTGTGATGTAGATACTGTTACCCCTAATGCCCTGACTCGGCTCTAGGGAGGAAGATTTTTTTTCTTTTCTGAAGTTACAAATTTCCATCATTACAATTATTTGAACAGAAAAGACTGGGAAGAGTTCATGGTTTTTCTTTTTAAAACACACATATAGTTTGCAAGAATTATTTCTCTCCTATTTTTTAATCTTGGGTTTAACGGAAAGAAAAGTTTTGACACTGACAATGTCTTATATATGGGCTTGTCTTGGTTGAATCCGCTTGTGTTCTTGCATCTGTTGTACAGTCTGCTAGTTCATATAGAAGATTTTAAAACACAGTCACAAATGACATTGTGTTTTTAACTTTTCTGAAGAATCTAGAGCTTGCTTGGCATAAACAGTGGACTTATTTCCAGTATATTGGAGAAAAACAAAAGATAAATCTTCAAAAACTGTATAAAGCACTTATAGGGAGGTGAATGAAAATTTCCTTAGGTGACACAACATGTATTGTCTAATATTAAAGACAGCTATGTGTCATGATATTCAGATATCGGCTTTCAGTGATGCTTGTATTTTCAAGCTTCTGTATTTGCTTTCTTTTGCAAAGCTTGGCACATTCTCTAGAGGAGTAAATATTACTAGTCTCATCCTATAACTGAGAAATTGAGGCATGAGTCGGTGACAGCGGTAGTCTAGCATCAAACATACTATTAGAAAAAGAAAAGGAAGATTGATGAGATGGTGGCCTAGGTGCCTGGGCTTTGCTATCAGATTCTGAGGCTCATATCTGAATGAAAACATCAACATTAGGTATTGAAATATACTTCCTAGAAAATGAAGCAAAATGAATAAGGTTTTATGGGATAGAAAGAAGAGCACTTTCTCCTTGAGCTCTCCCAGATGTTCTCTGTATGAACCAGCAGACTGCTGGTGTAATTTTTAAGATTGTGAGGTTCATGTAGAGTAGGTCAACTTGAGGCTAACATGAGTGTGCAAGTTAGCAATGAAGAAGAAGGAATGAGGGGATTATTTTCCACAGAAGGAGTTCAAATAATTTACCCCATATTCTCTCTTTACTTTTAGTTCCTCCTTCTTCAACTTGCAGCTGAGAGTTGATAAATATACCTTTGTCATGAAAACGCAAGGGGAAAGGAGCAGTACTGTAACTTTTAAATTTATGGTAGAAGTCTACTTAAAAGATGATAAAGTATCAGCACAGGGAGGAAGATACCATGACTACTATATCCTGCAATGAAAAACAAGTCTTGTCCTGTCTGTGGTTGCAACGCTAAGTGGGTTTTCATCTAATGTGCAATCAGAGCACCCTGTGTGAAAAGAGATGCTCGCTGATGATCAAGCGTTTGAGAAACAAGAGTGCTCAGCAGGTTTTAAAAGAAATCAGGTGAAATCTTCCTTCAGATGCCACTGTTCCTTTATATGCTGTATTGCACTGATAGAATACAATGATGAATCATCTGTCATGTCAGTGTATGACACAATATATTTGTGATGAGTAATGTCCTGAACACAAATTTCATTGCACCACAGTAGAATTTATCTATCTTATACTCCCCTTGGCCTATACATAACCAAACCCATCAGGCATGATTTTGCACAGTGCAGAGGCACAGTATTGATCCTGTGTTAGTGAGATCAATGCTCCATGGCCTCTGAATTACCCTTGCCACGTAACAGGATGGAGGCTCAAGAGCCAGGTTAGATAGTTCATCACAACCTGAAGATCAAGCTGTGATGGGGTGGGAAGCTTGATTAAAGGTGAGGAGCCTTTAAAACAGAACAGCTGGTTCCAATGACTGCCCTTGATTACAGAGTATACAACTGGAGCATGAGGTGGGGCTGCCTAATTAAGCTGTGGAGTGCAACAGAGCAGGAACTCTTGATAGCAAGTTCCCAGAGACCTGAGGGTAGCCAAGAAAGGACAAAAGGCTAGTGAGACACTGAGCAGAGCCTGGGAAGCGCATGTACCACGTCAGAAAGAGGTGGGTGAAGCACTTTTGGAAGCTTATGCTTACAGACAGGTTCATTTGCATGGACCATGAGAATTACTTCTGGCTATGGAGGTTAGCTCTTTGTAGGCACTGATTTCTGTTGGTTTTGTTAATGGCTAATCTTAATGAGTCTTGGTAGTCTGACCAAAATTTGGGGGGGTTGTTCTGTTGAATTAGTGTGGAAAGTATATTTTGGGAAAGGAAGGGCTATAGCATTGTGTATGGCTGTATCCTATATGAGGAAAATATTTATCATCCCTTTGGTTGAATCAAGTAACAAATAAACATGTGAACTAGGGAATGTCTTATAGGGGAAGGTGGGGAGACAGTTTAAAACTCCTCTTATTTTTCTTAAGCAGTTATATAGAGCTGCTCATAGGCCTGAGCTACCTATTCCTAAAAACCAGATACTATGCCCCCACGTCTCCTGCCCGTTCCTAGCAGACATGGTAGATTGCCTTTGTACCTTACTTAAGATTATACTGGATTGGAATAACAGTATCTGAGTAAGGGAGGGCTCTCCTCTGTGGGCTAGTAAAATCTTGTGTAAAGATTTGTGAGAGAAGTAGGGGCTATGCAGTCTTCTTTCAGCTCATTCAGCCACTCACTAGCAGAGGATTCAGAAATCACAAGCCAAACACAAATGAATTTTCCTGGGGGAAGAAAGGAATTAAAGGAAAAACTGGAACTGGAGGAGCAAGAAAGAGCCTGAATTTTGGGTTGCTCTCTCTATGCCTTTCCCTTGTGCCAGAGGCTGTTCACAAGGCAGTGCATTTTACTCCCCATAGCTTAAGGCTATGCCTGAAGGCACCTTTTAGTATTATCCATTTGTACTAAGGCTGCACACCTGAGACGAGCCAGGATAGTTGAAAACATTTCACAGAGGAAAAATCCCAGACTGCCTGTGGTTCTCAAAAAAAAAAAAAAAAAAAGTAAATAAAAAAAAAATCCAGCTGGCTAATAATAACAACAATAATAAAAAATCCAGCTGGCTTTGTTTCTAAAGGGAATGTGTCTCTTAAAAGCAATAGTTTGCTGCCAACCTGGATTAACAGACTTTCAAGAGCAATTTTAAAAACAGTAACATTGCCATGCCCAGCTTCCCCCCACTCTTCAACAGGTTAGTTGTGCATATTTAAGTTCGCTAGACTTCCTGACACACAGCCTTCTATTTTTTTTCTTTTATGCCTATTTCATAGTATACCTGCTAATTTAGAGAGAGCAGAATATTAAACAACTTCTGTGATGCTTCTTTAGCAGTACCTAATTTATAGTAGCTGAATGATGGTAAAAGCTATCTGCTTTAGACAGAGTCCCTTTGATGGGGAAAATTCAATCAGATCTCCTAAAAGTGCTTTAACAGAATTCTGAGAATTCTTTCTTGTGTTTCTGCCACTTTCCTCAATATCTTTCGTTGGCACTTCTTTGTGCTTTTGCTGTACATGGGTAACTTGGGAAAGAGACTCCCGTGTGATAGTGTCAATATTTTTATTTTTTTAAAAACTATAAGACACATCTTTCTAGTGAGAAACTCTTAGTAGAGCATTTTTGTAGCTGAGGTGCCTTACAGAATTCTCTGTTTTATGTGAATGGCTGGGTTTCTGTACTCTCTCAATATAAGAAAGACCAAGGTGCATAAACCTGCAGCTGCAACAAATCAATCGTTAAGATGATAGGAAACTGAAGGTCAGCTTTGCAGTCCAAGCTTAAATTTGAAGGTAATTTTTGCTTCAAACCTTGACAAGGTTTCTTGGAAACTAGCTTGCTAGTTAATATACTTTGTCCCTAAATGAGCAGTGGTGCAAAATTAGTAAAGGTTGAATGAGAGAACAGAAAAGACGATGTTGATGCAACAAAATGGTTTCCCAGGCTGTAAGTTGGGAGCTCTTGGTCAGAGTAACTTGTTATTGTTTCTTCTCCAGCTGTGATAGCTTTGTGCTTTATTGCCATTTCCCCTATGCTATAATGAGCCTTAGTCAGGGCTTTGTGCTTGTCCATGTGCAGCAGTGTTTAAGGTAGTGTAAGAGGATAGGAAGATATCAGCTCCTCTTTGGGAGGAGCACAGCTGGATTGTGACTAGCCAAAATTTACTACAGGCAGGCCTTCCTCAAAAAAGACTGTGAACCTGAGAAACTTCACAATTTGATTCCTCAGGTGTGTGTGTGTGTAAAGGTTTTTTCACCCCCTGCATGTTAAAGTTGCTAAACTAACTCTTTCTACACTGTTAATTTTTTTCATGTCTGCTCCTGAAATGATGTGAACCTCCCAGCTCTGATGTGGCACCTTTCCCCTGCCTGGAGCTCAGCTTCTTCTTACTATTTGGATGATAAGAGAAAAACAACAGAACAAATCCCTTCATGCAATGCAAATGTTATTGTGCTATGTAGTAACTCAGGGCTGTTTTGATAGAAGGGAAGGTGATGGTAAGAAAATGACATTCTTCAACCCAGAGCAAGTTTAATATCACTGTTATTACTAAAGAATTGTGGTTCCTTTCTTTTAGGTGGTGCCCAGAGCACTACTTAGCCTTACTGCAATTTTCATAGGGATTTTTGCTACTATTGCCCCTGAAAACAAGGTGAAAACTTAAAAACAAACAGACAAAACCAAACAAAAAACTCAACAAAACAAATGCATAAGGAAAACTGGTTCCCTTTGAAGTCAATAGATAGGCTTTAAAGGGCTTTCACCATTCTCTGAAGTGCTGTTAGCAGAAACAAAAGAAAACAAATGGAAATAATATAGTCTCAGTGCAGACCTCTTTGTGTTATAGCTTAGACTCGCTGATTTTCATTGTTCTCAAAACAGCAGAAAACCTCGGGTTGTGGGAAGTGCAGGATTACCTCATATCAAAACTGAACTAGATTCCTTCTTTGGCTTATCTTGAGTCCTACCAGGACAGGGTCTGTAAAGCTGCACAGTTCCTAAATAGTAGATTAAAAAGACTCTGTCTCCAGTTTCCTCCTTGTACTTAAGTATCAGAAGAACAGTAATGCCCTTTCCTGGTACCAGCTTCAGCCCAGCTGGATTTGTTCCCTGAACTGTGAGAGTTGCACTCAGTCACAGGTGACTTCCTTGAATCTGATGGCTTTTAAGGTGTGGTAAGAGATTAGAAGTAGACTTTGTAGACTTAGATGTCAAAAGGGAAAGCTAATTAAAAAAAATGGATTTCAAGGGAGAAGATAAGTGTACTGGATGCTTTATGAGGAATGCTGATAGAAAGGAGAAGAAAAATGAGGAGAAAACATAGGAGAATAATTGGCTGCTGATGAATGTAATGGTGGTGCAGAACTGTGCAGAGGATTAGTGGCAAGAACAGGTTAAAACTTGGCATGGTGAGAAAGAAAACATTTGTAAAGACTTGAAGGGGATGTGTGTTTATGAGTAGAGGAGGGTTTTTACAGTTTCATGGAGATGGCTGTACTCCTTAGGGTAACAGTGCAACCAAAGTTCAGGAGAGGAAGTGGAAGAGATACCAGAATCCTGTTGAAACTGCCAAGGATGTCCCTTAAGGTGAACACAGTTATACAAGCTGAGGATTATCCAGGGTAATGAAGTAAATGAAAGGATCTTAGGATTTGCTGTTACCTCTAAAATGACTAAATCCTTACTAGCCTTGTTGTAAAAATCATACATGCTGGATCACAGAGCTCTCGTACCCCTTAAGGCAAGGGACATCACAAGGCCAGTATGTTAGTACGCTGTCAGTTTCTAAAACATTTAAATGTTACGCAGCCTTCCAGGATTCCCAAGTAAATGCAGGAATACTGAGAGCAGCTATGGTGAATTCATTGTTCTGAAGATTTGCGTTGGAAAGCTGAGGTTAAGGCCCTGAGAAAAAGAGTGTATTGTAAAGCTGACTGGAATATTCCCTTTTCCCAGAGAATATTACATTTTAGACTTGAATGAATATTCCACTACTCATCATATTACTCTAAACTCACAGAAAGTTATTCACTTTTTCTTTGTACATTGGAGACAATATTTTGCAGAATGGTAGCTGAAACAAAATAGATGGTTTATTGTATTTAAGAAGCAGCTGCCTCCAGTAGCAGGAAGACAATTAAAAAAACCCCAAACCAACACAACAAAAAAAAAAACCATGAGAAAACAAGCAATTCTGCTTATATTTTACCCCCAAAACAGTATTTCCCAGAAAGAGGAAAAATGCTGTGTTTGGTGCAGTGTAGCTGGTTGTCTTATTTGGGCACAGAATGAGTTGGGGAAAGCCGTATTGTGTGTGTAGTGGCTGCCACACCATATTTTTACTGGGTAATTTTGAAGATGCTATACACCAAACAAGGCAGCTGGCCTCTTGAGCTAGGCATGTTACAAATACGGACGTGTATACACTGTTCTGCCCCCAACAAATCAAGAGATAAAGTACTAGCATGGAAAAAAGAACATGGAAACAGACAGACTGAATGACACAATTTTAGCTTCTTTTATGTAAAGAGTGTTTTGGGTGGAATGGATAGTTGGTAAGTGGTATTTTATACTGCCAATGATGCTGGATGTTGAATGCGTCTAAAAAACCTGACTCTAAGTATTTTCTTGCAAGACTGTGTTCCAGTTGTGAAGCAGACCAACCTGATGACTTGGTGCTAAGGCTTCTTACTGAACAAGATGTTCTGTTCACTGCTTCTTTTCAAATGTACAGCATGTGATTTCTGTACAGCAGTTTTGTTTACTTTACTGAGCAAAGTAACTTCAGTGCCACACTAAATCCTACTTAAAATTGCTTGTCTGATCAGGCTCCAGTTGGCTGCTCAAGACAACAGGCTTCTAACAATGCTCACTCTGTAAATTATTTGCATCCTGTTTGAGAAAAATGATTCACTACTAACAAAGAGGCTCAGAAAACATAACCTCATATTGTGATTATATTTGTTGCAGAAATATTCCAACAGACCCAGACTGTAGTGCTGGCTGAAAAGAAAGAAGATATTCTAAAAATGACTCAAACCCACGAATAAAACCAAGGTAACCTTACTACTTAAATACAACAGGTGTGGCTGACCCAGTGCTAGGCAAAGTAAATAGAAATTCATCTGCTGTTGTCCATGTTAGTTAAGCACTCCAGACAGACTGTGATGTGCCGATATATTTTTCTCTCAAACACCAAAATGTCTTTATTGCTGTTTGTATTATTTTTTAACCTCTAGTTCCCATACCAGAAGAAACTAGACAAGTTTGTTACAGAAACAGATCTTGTCATGCTTTCAAAGTTGTCGTGCCATTTAAAGCCCAAAGAAGTCAATGTGAGATTTTTCTTATTGACCTCTCCTACATTTTTACGTAGCTCTCAATTCAGTTATAGGTCTAAATTTGAACAAGAAGTAGGAAGAAATACAGTATAGAATAAAAATAATAGCTAGGAGTGCTGAGAAATGTTTTGACTATAACCCATTAGAGACCAGCTCAGATTGCTTACAATCTGCATGAGTTTTGATTTGGGAGAGAACATTTCAAAAGCATTTTGAGGGTCATTGCCCCTGCCACTCATATGGTTTGAAATATTCCCTTGCTCTATGACTACTCTTTATTCCTAAATTACATAAATTGTTCTAAAATAAGACAGGTTGCACAGGCGATTACCTGGCCTGTCTGTACAGCCTGTCTCAGCCAGGTTACCAAAAAAACCCCAACAACCCACTCGGATAAAATAACAAAAATCATACATCAACAACATCAGGAGATCTCAGGCTTTACAAGGACTGAGACTTTTGGAATTGACTTGATTTGCTTGAACTATATGTGTAAGTAATATAATCTTATACAGGAATGGTATACTTAAAATACAAAAGAAAACTACTGTAAATAGATGATGACACAAAGGCCAATTTCAGAGGGTAGAGGCACTTCTAGTTTACTAGATGGCTTCATAATGGTGTTTTTAAAATATCAGTTCAACTCTGTTGCTCTCTAGCTGTTATACTTGTAAGAAGACAGAAAGTTTCATGTGCTAATGAGACTAGATACAGATTTTCCTTTAGCTAGAGAGACTCTTGTGTTGCTGGTACACGCTGTTCTTTGTTTTTGTCTCCAAGGCAGATGTGTATGTTTAATTGGTAACTGCAGTACTTCTGCACCTCCAGGCATATATCATTGGACACAAAGGTTCACGTAAGGGTGGTTTTGTATCTTACAGCCCCACACCATAGCAAAGAACTATTGTCAAACCACAGAGATGGTCGCTGCATGATAGAAATCATTGAGCTGTTACTTAACTTTAAAGCGGTTCTGTTGAAATCACCAGATTTTTTTTCTTTTGCTTTAGTTAAATATATGTAGTTAAGAGTTTTTGTTAATGATGTTCAAAAATAAAATTTTTCAGACTAAGGTGACTAAAAGAAACTCAATGTTCTAAACCTGATTCCCTTGATAGAACTACTGTTGGTCTGTTGATGGAAAAGAAACTGAGAAGACCTATGGGCTGAAAATCCTCAGTGCTAAGCACTGACTTGTATGCAGCTTGCAGTCAGGGCTTAATAAATGGCAGAGAAATACACATTTCCCATTGCCTGCTTTCATGCTGAAAGGTTCAGTCAATGAATGCTCAGGAAGAACTCTACAAGTACTGAAATAATAAACTATGCATTGTCCCTGTGCCTTCTCATCAAGCCATTCTAAAACTTCTTAGAAACACTGCAATAAAGCAAAGCTTTATGGAAAGAAGGTACATCAATGGCGTGTTGTAGCAATTTTGGGGACCTCCTCCCTACCATGAGAAGCCATGTGGGGAAAAGCACAAAAATGCTTGTTTGAACTTACAGCAGAGTGATGGAGGTAGCTGCTGTGAAATCGTCAGAGACCGGTACTACAGTGCAGTAGGCAGGGTAAGGGTGCAATTTTATCCCTACTATTCAGCTGAGAAACTAATATGCAATAACTTGTTCAATGTGGGATCCTGGACCTGAACACAGCTTCTCTAAACAGCCAATACCTGTGCTATGAAGCTGCTGTTACTCTCTTGCTTGTGACATCTGCAACCCCTTAATGAATCAAGTATTGTATCTCCCCTCTGTTATTCCAGGAATTCCCTTCAACATTTGATAACCAACAATGCTCATCGACCTACTCCAGTAGTGCTTTATGTGTTATTTATTGGTCACTGAATGTGTCCTTTGTGGTTCTCTAATTTAATTGGATTTTTTCAATTTACCTTTGTTTGTCTCTGGTATATTGCAAGCACAGTTAATTGCATGTGAAAGTACTCCTCCTAGAATAACAGTAATAGAAACTAGAATGTTATGCCTGTTTTCTCTATCTACTTATCATACAACAGTGTGTTTATATACTGCATACTTTTTTTTATTAAGCACTAACACAGCATTCTGTAGGATGTGGGGATGTGCCATAAACACAGATTGTCTTTCTCTATTTAGATTAAAATTTCCTTTTTGAATATTGCCCTTCTTGTTGTAGTTTAATCCAAGCTCACTCAGCTTTCTGCCCCTTTTCTCTTGTCGCTGTCCAGTTATGTAGCTGAATGCTATTCCTTGGTACACAGAGTCTAATTTCAATAGTGATTAGTTTGACTAGTCTTGAAAGATTCTCTGGTTTATGATTTTATTGGCCTTTATAGCTGAATTTATTGGTAATATTTTGTCTTCAGAAGCATGGTTACCATAGTACTGTTGTCAACGACTTTTAAATAGCAGTCTGTGTTATGTTGTGGTTTAGGAGTTTGCACTGTGCCCTAATCTATTATAGTATCTATGATGCACTTAAAGTGGCAGATCCCAGGCTTTCATGAGGCTTAGGATGTCCATGTGACCCAGTGAAGTCTTGCTGAGAAATCTGAGCTCTGTGTCTGAAGAAGTTCTGGCTTCTTGCAAGTTCCATTCACCATTATCATTTGCTTGCCATAAGCCTTTAAGGAGATAGCTCTACGTCATTTTGGACTGGGATGGAAAACATGAGCAGGAGAGATACTTGGATATATTTGCTGTTATTTGCTGACAGATGTCTGTTTCTGCAGGGGAAAATCTCTGGTGTCTCAGATGGATCATACTTTCTCTTTCCCCCATTCTCAAAGTTTAAGTGGCCTTTTCCCAATTGTACTTTATCTTTCTCTCCTACAGCATAATTTCCTGATGTTCCTTTTGTTTTTGCCTCAATGTTTTTGTTCCAGTCACAAGGATAATTCAACAGTGTTTCATAATTGCTTTATGATGATGTTGGGAGAATAGCCATTTTCTGATGGTAAATTGTGTGAGCTTGTTTTTGCTAGGAAGTAATTGAGGTAGGACTTAAAGTTGAAGGCTGGATTGCAAATGTCACTTATTGGCCCTGAGTAAGTATGAACAGTTAAAATTATTGTGTGATTCTGAACTTAAGGTCCTGGGAGTGGTCAGTCCAACACAATATTTACTTAGATTTTGGCCTGTGGATATGGAGTGCAACTATTACACATCTGCTACATCTGGTAAGAGTCATTGCTCTCACTTCAGCTTTACTGCTGTGTCAGTGTTGATGTCCTGATACATATAAGCTAGCTTTCAACTAATTGATTCATGAGCTGTTTTCTAGTAGCTGCAGCACCACAGAGACTTCTGGATTCTGCCAAAACTCCCTGAGGAAATGAGTAAACTCTCAGGAGGTTAACTCCTGTCAAACCTGAAGCTGGTGCAGATGTATTGCTAAGAGTACTCAAGTCAGCTAGTGTAAAGATACCTTAGAGAGATCTGCCCTGTACTACATCACAGCAGTTATTAGATCAGTGAACTGCTGCTGGGCAATGAGTTCATGATCGCTTGATGATTCCATTCATAGAAAGGCTATATGAGGACCTTTCCATGTCTTGGGGAATAAATAAATCTAGCTCACCTTGAAGCATGTCTGTGGTGCTTCTGAATCCCATCTACAAAGTCCCTTAGATATTGAGGGTAGAATGGAAATAACTGGGAGTTTTCTGGCAATGAGAAATGGTAATTTTGCATGTAACTGTTCCTCATATAAAGGCTGCATAAAGGAAAGGTGAAAGGGACTGCTATGACTATTTGGTGGTTTGAGCAAAGCTTTTGCTATTGCAAAGGGAGTTCAGGTTTTCTATTTTTTGGGGTGTTAGACTAGGACCCTGAACTTGTGGGGAAGGATGTAGGTCAGGAGATTTTTTTGATGTGAAATTTTTCAAATGCCTCTAAAAAGCTGCACACCAATACACCTTCATGGAGATTCCAGCTGATCTTGTTAGGTGCTGCTTTGGTTGAGTGTAAGTAATAGTATTCTAGGAAATCTTGAGAGGGGGGCAGGAGGCGTTTCTAAAAATATCTTTGTTCTGGTGAGCTGTTTCTTTATATTGATGTATGTAGATGTGCAGTAGGCACAAAGAATGCAAGGCAGGCTTGGCAGCAGGTGCAGCAGGATCAGAGTAGTGAAACAAATGTCAGAGCATATTCACCTTTTGCCAGAAGGTGCAATTCAAGAGAAAAATATTATGAAACTGCTGTCAAAGTCTGGTGGGTCAGGGACTTGTAACGTTTGTCATTCAACCCTTTTGGTGTTTCTAAATGACAGTCAAGAAAAATGAGGCAAACTGGTGCTTTCATGACAGGAAGAAAATTTGTTTTCTTCTTTTCTGAAAAAGGGGTAGCAGGGTAGTGCAGAATTATGTACCACAAGGCACCTGCAGATGACCTATATGTGCTCATGTTTTTTGAATTTTTAGACTAAATTATATAGAATTAAGAAGCCAGCGTAATTTTTAGACAGTTTGACTGGATCTGGATATAGCTGGGAATGGCTACTGATTAAATAATCCCTATGAAAAGGACAAAACATTTTAAAAAAAAAAAAATCTTGCCTTAAGCCCAAGCATCACAGCAGCCTGGAGGTGATTGCTCAGAATTAATTTATCTAGCAAATCCTCTTAGTAGGAATGCCCTTAATCTGACAAATGGAAAGATGTTCACTGCTCTGAAGTCTTTCTACCACATATTCCATTTGCTCCACATGAGGAGCTGTCTAGCTTGAAGCTTCCAGGAATTCTCTGAAGGTAGATGCTGTAACATAGTTGTGTGAAATCTCATACCTGTGAATTTGTAAAACCACTTCATAGTTGTTTTAGGAGGTTTGAGGACTTGGTCAATATGCCTTGAATCAAGCATTCATAAACAACGAAAGGTTTCAGGAACTTTAGAGTAGATCATCTACTTTTTGAGGGACCAGAAAGAAAACAGGCTTTGGATTTGAGCTCGATAAGTAAGAAGGCTTTATCTGAAACAGAATTCAAATAACAGGCCCTCTAAATCAAAATAAAGACAAGCTCAACTCCTTTACTATGCTGTACCCAACCTATTTATTGATTCGTAAGCAAAGTTTGCTTTGCCATATTCACCAGTTCAGTTATACGATTGAAAATTGACTGCTATTAACTGTTGGAAATTACTTTGTACAATTCAAGAATGTTTGTTTTAAGAAGAAATAGCAGAAATAACTTTTTACCCTTGTTCCAGTCAGATTGGCATAATACCCAAAACTACAGAAGATCAATCCCTGCTTTGAACTTCTGGATCTGTTGGTAGAAGGGCAGACTTTTTGTCTTGATAGAAGACAAGGTCAGCTCTTTTATAAAACTTGGCTCCTATGTAAATACAAATCTAAGTGGAGCAAAGAATGATTTTTCCTGATTTATGGTGTGACCCAAGTCCTGTAATGTCCTTCAGGTCTGATTTAATGCTGGCACAGTCTCTGGGTTTGACTTTCCAGTTATTGGCCATTCATCAAGAAAATGGATGAATTTGATCTATTGTTTTCTGAGGTGGGCCACTGCTCCTACTGTGTGCTTCACAAAAGTTCAGAGGGATTCAAGCCAAAAGGAAGGATTTTCCTTTGTTGGTCCCCCACACGCACTTTTGCCTTAAAAGTTCTCAATGTGAAGGGTCAAAAAAAAAGTCAGGAGAAACAAATGTCTTCTAATGTTGAGTTATTCTCCACATGGACCAGGCTGAAGGTAAGCTGAACCACAAACACTTTGACGCTTCCATATACATCTAGCTTCACCGTTTTGAAGAAACTAGCAGGAAGTAGTGAAACAAAGAAAAAAAAATTATGACTTCAGAAATATCTTCTGCTGTCTTCTCTCTAAGTCCACAGATGTGACCTTTGAATAATATGAAAGGTAGTGAAATGGCACATGCTGATTTCAGTGGTGAAAGTAAGAGCCACAGGAATCAGCAAGTGAAGTGAAGCCATTTCCAACTGTCATCTTCAAATGAATCATTAACATCCTGATAAATACACACAGCAATGAGGAGGCTACTTAGTTTGACACTTAGGCTGAATTGCCTGGGAAATTACCTTCTCTCTGTACCTGGGTTCAATATAAACATTGAAATGATTAAGAAGTTTACTTTTGTTGAGAGAGGGTAAAGGGCAGTTGGATGCAGCCTTTCTGCCTTCTGTTGAAATGATGGCTGCTCCTCCAGTTACTGGAATTGGGTACTCATCTGCTGGGATTATTCCAGACACTGCTATAGAGAGCAAAATAGCAAAAGTGAGAAGACTTCCTACACTAGACCATAGTTAAAACAGACTATAGATTTGACTCCTGGTATGCTTCCTTATGAGGTAGGGATGAAACCTGGGAGAGAGAGGGAAAGAGGATTAATATAATTTCAACCTCATCAAGGAGAAATCTGCTATATTTGCAATTTACAGGGCCTTCCTAGTCCCTAACCGAGAAGCCTGCAAAGCTCAATGCTGACAGACTGCATATGTTTAAGCTACTAAATGTTTTCACCTCCCACTGGCTTCATATACTTTGACACAGAGAACCTTGCAGTTTTGAGCTCTATATCAACTGATGCATTGTCACAGCTTCCTGAATAGATGGCCAAGTTGTAGCTGAATTTTATTAACCTTGCCTAACTTTAACTGTGGGCCAAACTCTGTTTCCTTTGCTTCTGTAAATGATCCCATTGGTTCCACCTCATCTAAGTTACTGGAGTATTACTTGCCTTTGAAGTAGTAATCTACAAGAATAAATTAATTGATTTTAATTAAATGTGAGGTATAGAAACCATTTGGGAAGTTAGGGGAGATTCTGAGACAGAGACTAAATAGTCTTTAGTTACAAATGGAAGTTATGTGCCACACTGCCAGTGAAGTTATTTTTGGAGAAGCTAGAGATTAACTATGATTTTAAACAACGTGATAAGCTAAATGAAAGTATCTGTTATGCTACTGCGTCATCTGGAGACATGACAAACAGCAGGTTTTATGACCAAGCCTAATGCATCCTGGACTTTCTGAGGTGTGAAGGCAAGGGTGACAGACTAGCTCACCTGGACCTGCTTGGCATTGTTATAAATGGCAGTGCGGTTACCAAGACAGATGGTCAGTCTTGCTAGAAATGACAGGACAGGTAACTGCTCGCAGAATTTCTGCTGCTTGTCACTTTCTCTTGGGATCGATGTCAGCTTCTGCCACTTGGATGTTGTAACGCTCATGACTTGAGACCTTCTTGTATGTGGATCAGGCTGCCAAAACCAAGCTGAGGTACGGAGTTTGTGTCCTGGCTATGCAGGTGACCTGTGGAAAAATCCCAGCTGGAGTTCTATTACTTCCAGTCCTTTACCAGTCAGTCCAGATGATTTGGAATTTGGTTTAACATTTGAGGCTCTATTTAAGCACTCTGGGAGGACTCAACATTGAAGAAACATGGCAGAGGTACACAGATGGTGTGGTAGGATGTGTTAGTTGGGGCCAAAATGCAGAAAAGCATTTAGATGGTAATTGCATCTGAAGCAAGTAACTGGTCTGCCTGAAACTTCTGGAAAATATACTTGAACTTTTTCTGCTGCTTTCAAAATGGTGTTAGTATGTGATCTGTTGTAGTGACTTGTGATACTCCTTCAGTAGCCTGGTAAATCTGAGATTACAAGTTTAGAAGGCCTTAGAGATTGAGGAACTGCACCATAAAAGAGTCAAGGATTAACGAGTATTTTTATTTTTTTTTTTTTTTGGGGGGGGGGGGGGCAGGGAGGAAGTTCTTTGACTTAACCCAAGGCTCAGATATAAGGTTCTTCAGGATTTGTGGAAGAAGGCTGCATGAGGGACCCCTTGCAGCTGAACTGTGCTAAGTGGCAATGAGAATACTTCTACCTGCTCCCTGTAGTAGCTTAAATTACCTTAATGTACTGTCCATGAAAATACATAAAATATCAGCTTGCCCTGTATTAAAAAAAGAAAGCCATTAGTCTGGTGGGTGGGGTTTTTGGTTTGTTTGGGGTTTTTTTATTAAAAATGCAATTTGACCCCATTGCATATATGCAGAAAGAATAGCATTTATTTGCTATACTGCTACCTTTGCTAACACAATCGAGCAGGTATTACCTGCTGAGTCAGAGGTTTACAATCTGTAGTCAAAATTCTGTGAGAAGGAAGAAGCTGCACACAGATGGCAGAAGTTAATAGTCTGATCCTGCCATCAGGACACATAAAAGAAATTATCATCCATAGAAGATAGAACAGTTCTGATGGCTTGGAATAGATCTGTACTGCCCTGTACTTTGTACCCTCATTTATATAACAGTGTTATCGTTCTGCTGCACTTAGTATTATTTTTAAACTGCCATAAATAATTCCACAAGACTGAGGATAACAGGGGACTGCAGGACCAAGGCAAGGAGTCTATGACTTAATTTTGAAAGGAAATGCTGCCATTTCCACTGATTTCAGCTACAATTAATGAAACATATTGCCATGACTAAAGCAATATTTGGATCTGATCTCAAGGATGATGTTGCCAAGCTGTAACACGTGACTGTTGCCCAAGTATTCTGTAGCATGGAGGCTGGAAGTTTGTTCGCTTTTTCATATTGCAGGATGCCTGCTGTGTTTTGCAATTAGAAGGTTCCCCGAAAGCTGCCTCGGTGTGTCAGAAGACTGATTATAGTGGCGGATTTTTTTTCCCCTTTGTGTTTCAATTAAAATATTTTGCATTGGGGCATCACATAGCTAGATCTCAGATCACAGCTTGTGATTTATTATGTGATTTATTAACTAGCTTGTGAGGTGCTTGTAAATAAACTATGATAAACTCTTACTCATCAGACACATTAAATAAAGTCCTAGACAGGTGACTATTAGGAAATACTACTATGAAGACATAAATACATATAAAAAGCTTTGCAATTAAATAATGCCATGAAGCCAAGAGACAGTTTTGCTTTGAAACAGCACTGTCTGATTTTATGGTTGTATATGGTTGTATAAAGATTGGACATTGTGGTCACTAACACGTCATTATGAGGTCCACCATCAGGGTGCAATCCAATGAATCCTCATGTTAACAAAACTCCATGAAACTTGCTTAAAGACTCTCGTGTCTTGGCATGCGGTGTGCTGCTGACAAGCAAACTTGGAAGGAAATGCAAAATCTAAGAAAATTAGTAATGTACAAAACACTGCATGTTCCAATACCTGCAGCGTACTCAGTGAAACTACCAATGTCTAGTTACTTTCATCTTAGGAACAGAAGATTGGAAGGGAACTCTCTAGTTCCCTATAAATGTATAAAGCCAGCAGAAAAGATACTCAGTCCAGAAGGATCCATGCCCATGCTTAACCTACTTAATGAAATAACAGTATATTGTGTAACTCCTAAATAGCAATAATAATTTCACTAGTACGTGAGAAGGGACAGTTGTTTATTTACATAACTTTCAAAAATGATTTTTTTATTTATCATGTTAAATAGGTGATTTAAAAACATCATCGAAGATTGGCCTGTACCTATACTTTTCAATTACTAGTAAAAAATAATTATACTAAAGACATCTAATTAATACATGACAATCTCATAAATATGATTAGTTAGCTTATGATGTGATTTATAGGGTTTTGTAGCATTCTGAAGCAATTTAATGATATGTATTCAAGGCAA